>NC_135344.1:61218707-61829734 GCF_023851605.1 Tamandua tetradactyla | reverse complement strand
GCAGACTCATCGAAGATACAGGCCCCTGGGCATCACAGAGACCAGGTGCTTTCCACAGACTGGTGGAATTTCCCCAGCTATGGAGTTTCCTTCCACTATTGTTCGCCAAAGCCCTCGGTTACTGACCTTCAGGAAGACATCTCAGGGCTCTGACTTTGTCTTCATCAGAGGTATGTCCAGCGGCAGAGGGAAGGGGAGAATTTTATCGGCATTCATGTGCCAGAAGCTATTGTGAAAATCTGTATCTTACTGATGTAGGAAGCGACATACTGTGGACTTAGTCCTTAGTTCTGACCTGGAAAATAACCCATTTTGATCATTATATTTTATTAACAATTTGGGGGAGGGGGGTCCTTGGGGAATATGGACATATGACCTTTAGTGGAAATCATTTCATTTGAGACCTGAGAGCCGTTTGGAAGATCTTTAAACCCACCAGTCTCCTCTTTCAGATAAAGAAATTGAGTCCCAGAAAAGTAACCAGCTGTGCCCAGTTAGTCTGGGAGGGCTGAGATTAGAACCTGGGGCCCTGAATCCCAGCTCTCCCCCACAGGAGGGGTCACATGGAGAGGATTCTTCTGCGGCCTCCACCGAGGAAAAGGAACCGTATCCCTTCCCGGGGTGTGGCTGCTGAGACGCAGCCCTCTCCTGTTTGCCAGAATCACAGCCGCCCCCACAGATGATCTGACCTGCGGGGGTCGCTGTGGGCTTTGGATGGGAAGCCAAGAGCGCAAGGGCCTAGGGTTTTGAAGTACCAAGTAGGGATAGGAAACCCACTACGCCAGGGTGTGCCAGAATATAATCAAAAGGAAAGAATAAGACTTGAAGTTTATTACAGAACCCCTCCCCCCCATGGTTCCCTTTTCTTTATAGATGTCTGTAGCATTTACTCATTTATGATGCTGATAGATAGAAAACCAGAACTGGCCATTCCCAAATCCCTGAAAACCATCTACCCCTCTGTGCTGTGTTTGCAGACAAATGCTAAAAGGACACTCGAACTAGAAGCATCGTTTTCTCTCCAACTTCCTCCTCGTGCCCAAGTGCCTGAGCTGGTTCTACATTGTCCTGAGAGCGGCAGGCTTCAAGCAAACCAGGCTGGGGGAGAAACTATATCCAATTATTCCCACTCTCAACCCCTAAATAAACCAGCTGCTGGGAACTTCGGGCTGTTGGCTGACTCCCCGTCCCTAAGAGGCCTGCCCATTGGGTTTTGGAGAGGCCTCTTTCCCTGGCTAGTTGCTAAGGCTGGACCTGACTCTAGGCCTGTTATCAGGAGGAGGACAGTTTAAACAGGCCTTATCGCTGTGTATTCAATCAAGGTTTATGAGGGTTGATAAAGATGTCACCTAGTGGCTTCGTGGGTTCATTAAAACTCTATTCCCCGGCGGGATGGAAATGCAAAGTTGTTTGCTTTATTTTTCTTTTAACAAAACTTTTTGAGTAAATCCCTGTTGTTCTTTTGTTAAAGTTGGCACTCCTGGACAAGCCCATCTGTGTGGTCCACTCCATCTGTGCCCGTAGAAAGGGTGAGGGCAGTCCTCTCGGACAGATACCCTGAGAACCAAACAAGGCAATACATTAGCCTTTGGCTTCAGCGATGAAACGCTATCTTTCATTTCATGGGTTATCATAATTGCTTATTTAATAAATCCATAAACATTACCACCCTTGGCTTGGTGCAGCAATAAGCTGTTGTGTGCTTTTAATTTTGTGTCCTTTTATATTCCTGGATCATCGTAACAAAAGATATTTGTTTTAGTCTTTTGTTTCAATAAGGTGTTTCTAACCAAGTGTGTTTGACAGAGTCCCTCCTGTGGCTTTTTCTTCTTCTATTAGAAAGAAAACAAAGCACAACAGTCCACGGTACCTTTATTAACCCATAAGTGTCTGCCTAATCAGAGGTGTAGGGAGCGTACACAAGCATAAGAAGCAGTCCCTGTTCAGGGGTTTTGTGCTCTGGGCGTTTTTGCTGCTTTAGAAAGAGGCCGAACAGTGGCCAGAGGCTTATACATAGAGTAACTCATTTAATATATTTTGTGTCTATGATTACTAACGCTAAATGGAATTGTAGTACAGAGGGTAAAAAATGTTCTTTTTCAGGTCTTTTTCTTCCCCCCTCACATACAGTTCAAAGGGTACTTTTGCTTTCTGATATCTCCATATCTCCTTACTTCTGATAAGTCTGCCTGACCAATTAAGGAGATTTAATGTTGGCATGCGACATTAAACCTTTCCTGCACGGTGAGACATTCTAAACATACCTGGTGCATTCATCGACCGTTAAACAGGAGTGTTTTATGCATAAGAATACTTGTTCATTGAATATTTAATTAAATTGAATAGTTTTTAAAAAAACTTGTGAACACGCCTCTGTAGAGAAATAAAGTGTCTGTAGAGGATTGTCATCTTGCACCATGCAGTTCTCAAAGGCACTGAAAGGAAAAGCAGCAAAGTTTAGGGAGAACGAGGAGGGCTGGGCAGGTGGTGATGGTGGAATAGGAGGGGAGAGGAGAAGATGAGGAAATGAGAGTGAAGACTGGGTGTGGACTGCAGGGATTGTTAAGGAGGAGGCAACTTCCTGGTTCAAACCCCAGAAAAGAGAAATCTAATGTTGGGTGGTTACGGGGAGAGGGATGCTCACGGAATCTTTTGTGTAAAATGATGGCCAAATGCTCCAAGGTCCTTGGATAAGATCTGCTCACTGTCTTAGGCTGTGATCCCCTAAAAACAGACACTGAAACAAGAATTTTAGTGCAGGTCATTTATTTGGGAGGACCACTCACAAAGCACCAGTAAGAGAGTGGAGGAGAGATACAGGAAAGAGAAGGAAGCCAATTGAGGGAGTATTTTTGAGCAGACTACTGCTGTGAGCAATTGGACCTCAATCCCACTGGGGAACTCATGGAGACAATAACATCAGTCCCAGAGTTACCCCCTTGAGGAATGAGCAAGTTGTATTTATCCTCTAACTCCTATCTGTCTTGGTTGACAGCTGCTCCTAGGGGTATCAGCTCCCCAAAACTTTTGCCCTGCCCATGAGCAGGCACAGACTGAGCATAGTACACAGCAGGCATGTACTGGAAGGTTGAATTATAGGCACAGCATTCATGACTTCTTCTGAATGCTTTTAAATACATTTATTGTAATTATTAATGTTTTACTGTTAGTCAATTCTAAAATGGACGTCTCCTCCCCCTGTATTTTTTAAAAATATTTTTATTGTCAAACCTTAACAAACAAACATATATTCTTGAATACAAACATTCTTGACATACAAATGTTCCATACATGGTATATAATGAATGGCTCACAATATCATCACATAGTTGTGTATTCATTACCATGATCATTTTTTTGAACATTTGCATCTCTCCAAGCAAAAAAAGAAAAAAGGAAGAACTCATGCATACCATACCCCTTATCCCTCCCTCTCATTAACCACCAGGGTTTCCATCTACCCAATGTATTTTAACTTTCGTTACAACTATTATTTGTTTATTTTTTATCCATATATTTTACCCATCTATCCATACCCTAGATAAAAGGAACATCAGATACAAGGTTTTCACAATCACACAATCACATTGTAAACGTTGTATCTTCATATGGTCATTTTTAAGAAAGAGTTATGTTTACTGGAACATCAATATAATGCGTAAGAGTAACCTCCAGGATAATCTCTTGACTTCATTTGAAATCTCTCAGCCACTGACACTCTATTTTGTCTCATTTCTCTCTTCCCCCTTTTGGTCAAGGTTTTCTCGATCTTCTTGCTGCCAGGTTCCAGCTCATCCCAGGATTTCTAACTTATGTTACCAGGAAGATTTACACCCCTGGAGTCATGCCCCAAATAGGGGACAAGGGCAGTGGGTTCACTTGCTGTGTGAGCTTAGAGAGAGAGGCCACATCTGAACAATAGAAGAGGTTCTCTGGGATGACTCTTAGGCCTTATTTTTAAGTAGATTTAACCTATCCATTGCAGTAATAAGTTTCATAAGGGCAAACCCCAAGATCGAGGGCTTGGCTTATTGTTTGCGAGAGTATCAGAAGTTCTCTAAATGGGGAAGTTGAATCTTTTCCCCTTTCTCCCCATACCCCTAAGGGGACCCTGCAAATACTTCTTTATTCAATGTCCAAATCACTCCAGGATTATTCGGGACATCACACTAACCTGGACAAACCAACAAAATCTCATGTCTTATTCAAGATTCCCTGTACTTATGGTGTTCAACTAAACTAACCATACAAGTTAAATTAGGAAATGCACTACCCAAAATATAAACTTTGCACCAAATAAACACCTCTCCTTTTAGTCTCACACAGAAGTTGAATTTTAAGATATGGATGCTATAATCCTTTAGTCTTCTGATATACCTCAGTCCTATCCAGATAAGCTTCATGCATATCTCTACTAAATATCTGATCACTTTTTCAACTTTTTAAGCAGTTCCTGTATGAAGCAGTGCTGACTTTCATAGCTTCAGAGTTCTGACTCGGAGTCTCAGGTGTCACATAAATACCCGAAATTTCTGGGAAAGACCAGGTTATATACAAACAGCTCGGTATTTCAGAAATTAGAATTAAATTACACCTCCTGAATATATGTGACTGCTGTAAAAGCTTACAATCTAGGACCCTTTAAAATAAGCCCCAACCTGATAACCCATGCTCTTGACTTCAGTTCACCGAATATTTGTATTATAGTTAGTCCATATAATTGAGGCATGATGATATTTGTCTTTTTGTTCCTGACTCAACACATACAGGTCTTAAGCTTCCTTCATCTAGTGGCTTGCCTCACAACTTCATTCTTTCTTGTGGTGGCTCAGTAGTCCATTGTATGTTTACACCATGGATCCCCTTCCATTCTTCAGTCCTTGTACCCTTAAGCCACCTCCATTCACTGTGGATCACGATCCTGCCACCATAAACACCAGTGTGCAAATGTCCATTCCTGTCCCCACACTCAGTTCCTCCAGGTATATACTGAGCAATGGGGTTTCAGGATCATATGGCAACCCTACCCCAGCCTCCTGTGGAACCACCACATGCTTTTCAGGGGGCTGCACCTCTCATTTCCCTACTGACAGTGAATAGGTACATCTCTTTCTCCATATTTTTTTCTAGCACTTGTCTCTCTCTGACCATTTTTAAATAGCTTTATGCACACATCATAAAATCCAGCCTAAATGTATAGACATGCCTTCACCACCATACTCCATTTGAAGATACTTCCTTTGCTTCCACAAAGAATCCATACCCCTTTCCCAATCCCCCTGCCTATTGACATATAGTTTTGGCATAATGCCTTTGTTACATTCAGTGGAAGCATGTTACAATGTTACTGTTGACTGTAGACCCTAGCTTGCATTGATTGTACTTTTCCTATATACCATCTATTTTCACCATCCTGCAATACTGACATTCTTTTTTCTTCCTTCTGCAAAAGCATTTTTTAATTTGTCCATCTAATCACCATCGTTGAACACTCTAGGCATTCCTAAATTATACATCTCAGTCTTTATCCTCTATCCTACCTTCTGATTTCATACGTATCCCCAACCCTAATCCCTCAACCATACTCACATTCAGCTTTATTCAGTGTACTTACATTGTTGTGCTACAATCAGGTAGTATTGTGCTACCCATATCTGGATTTTTACAGTCAGTCTTGTTGCACAGTCTCTAGTCCTTCAGCACCAATTGCCCAATCTCTACCTTATTTCTATATCTTGATAACCTGTGTTCTTAACTTAAATTCTCCAAGTTTACTCATTAATCTTACTTCATACAGTGAGACCATACAGTATTTGTCCTTTTGTGTCTGGCTAATTTCACTCAGCATAATGTCCTCAAAGTCCATCCATACTGGTACATGCTTCATGACTTTATTCTGTCTTAGAGCTGTGTAATAGTCCATCATACTTATATACCATAGCTTGTTTAGCCACTCATCTATAGATGGACATTTCATCTCTTGGCAATTGTAAATAATGCTTCTATAAACACTGGTGTGCAAATGTCCATTTGTGTCCTTGTTCTCATATCCTCTGACATGAGACACCTAGCAATGTTATTACTGGATCATATGGCAATTCTATATTTAGCTTTCTGAGGAACTGCAAAACTGCCTCCCACAGCAGTTGTACCATTTTACATTCCCACCAACAGTGGATAAGTGTGCCTCTTTCTCCACATCCTCTCCAGAACTTGTCATTTTCTGGGGTTTTTATTTTTTTGGCATGGGGAGGCACCGGGAGTTGAACCTGGGTCTCTGGCATGGCAGGCAAGAATTCTGCCACTGAGCCACCATCACATTTTCTGTTTTTTTGATAATGGCCAGTCTGGTGGGTGAGATGACATCTCATTGTGGTTTTGATTTGTATTTCCCTAATAGCCAGTGAAGTTGAGCATCTTTTCATGTGCCTTTTAGCCATTTGTATTTCCTCTTCTAAGAAGTGTCTATTCATGTCCTTTGCCCATTTTTTAATTGGATTGTTTGTCTTTTTGTTGTTAAGTTGAAGAATCTCTTAATATATTCTGGATACTAGGCCCTTATCTGATAAGTCATTTCCAAAAAATTTCTCCATTGTGTAGGCTGCCTTTTTACTTTTTAGACAAAGTTCTTGATACACAAAAGTGTTTAATTTTCAGGAGTTTCCATTTATCTATTTCTTTCTTCAATGCTCATGCCTTGAGTATAATATCTAAGAAACCACATCCTATTACAAGTTTTATAAGATGTTTCCCTACATTTTCTTCTTAAAGTTCCATGGTCTTAGCTCTAATGTTTAGGTCTTTGATCCATTTTTAGTTAATTTTTTTATAGGGTGTGAGACATGGATCCTCTTTCATTCTTTTGCATATGGATATCCAATTCTCCAAGCACCATTTATTGAAGAGGCTGCCTGTACCAAGTGAGTTGGCTTGACTGCCTTATCAAAGAGTGGTTGTTCGTAGATGAGAAGGTTTACATCTGAACACTCAATTTGATTCCATTGGCCAGTATATCTATCTCTATGCCAGTACCATGCTCTTTCAACCATGGGAGCTGCGTAATATGCTTTAAAGTCTGGCAGTGTGAGACCTCCCACTTCATTTTTCTTTCTCAAGATATTTTTAGCTATTCGGGTCACCCTGCCCTTCGAAATAAATTTGCTTGTTGGTTTTTCTATTTCTGCAAAGTAAGTTGTTGGGATTTTAATTGGTATTGCTTTGAATCTATAAATCAATTTGGGTAGAATTGACATCTTCACCATATTTAATCTTCCAATTCATGAACATGGTATGCTCTTCTATTTATTTAGGTCTTCTCTGATTTCTTTACTTCTGACTGGTTTGTTGAAGTTGACTATTTCTTCTTGAGTCAATGTTGGTTATTCATGTCTTTCTAGGAATTTGTCCATTTCGTCTACATTGTCTAGTTTATTAGCATATTGTTGCTCATAGTATCCTCTCATTACCTCCTTTATTTCTGTGGGGTAAGGAGTTATGTCTCCTCTTCCATTTCTGACTTTATTTGTTTGCATCCCCTCTCTTTTTCTTTTTGTCACCCTAGCTTAGGGTCCATCAATTTTATTGATTTTCTGAAAGAACTATCTTCTGGTTTTGTGGATTTTCTCAATTGTTTCCATGTTCTCAATTTCATTTATTTCTGCTCTAATCGTCATTATTTCTTTACTTTTCATTGCTTTGGGGTTAGTTTGCTGTCTTTCTCTAGTTCTTCCAACTGAACAGTTAATTCCTCAAATTTTGTCCTTTCTTCTTTTATGATATAGGCATTTAAGGCATTAACTTTCTGTCTTAGCACTGCCTTTGCTGCATCCCATAAATTTTGATACATTGTGCTTTTATCTTCATTTGCTTCAAGATATTTACTGATTTCCCTTGTAATTTCTTCCCTGACCCACTGGTTGTTTAAGAGTGTGCTGTTTAGATGAGTAAAATATATGGATTAAAATAAATAAGTAATAGGGGGAACAAATGTTAAAATACATTTAGGAGATTGAAATGCTAGTGATCCATGAAAGGGAGGGGTAAAGGGTATGGCCTGAATGACTTTTTTTGTTTTCTTTTTATCTCTTTTTCTGAATTGATGCAAATGTTCTAAGAAATGATCATGATGATGAATAAAAAAAAAAAAAAAGAGTGTGTTGTTTAGCCTCCATGTATTTGTGAATTTTCTGGCCCTTTGCCTGTTATTGATATCCAACTTCATTTCTTTATGATCTGAGAATGTGTTTTGTATGATTTCAATCTTTTTAAATTTATTGAGACTTGCTTTGTGACCCAACATATGGTCTATCTTTGAGAATGATCCAGGAGTACTTGAGAAAAAGGTGTATTCTGTTGTTGTGGGGTATAGTGTTCTGTTAATGTCTTTCAAGTGTAATTCATTTTTTGTATTGTTCAAATTCTCTGTTTTTTCTTTATTGATCCTCTGTCTAGATGTTTTATCCATTGCTGAAAGCAGGGAATTGAAGTCTCCAACTATTATGGTAGAGGTTTCTATTTCTCCCTTTAGAGTTTGCCTCATGCATTTTGGAGCACTCTGGGTCAGTGCATAAATATTTATGATTGTTATGTCTTTTTGTTGAAATGTTCCTTTTATTAATACATAGTCTCCTTCTTTGTCTCTTTTAATTGCTTTAGATCTGATGTCTAATTTGTCAGATATTAGTATAGCTACTCCCGCTCTTTTCTGATTATTGTTTGTATGAAATATCTTTTCCCAGCCTTTCACTTTCATTCATTTTTCTCTTTGTCTTTAAAATGAGTCTCCTGTAGACAGCATATAGATGGGTCCTATTTTTTAATCCATTCTTCCAGTCTATGTCTTTTGATTGGGGAGTTTAATCCATTAATATTTAGTGTTATTACTGTAAAGGCAGTACTTTCTTCTACCATTTTGCCTTTTGGATTTTATATGTCTTATCTAATTTTTTTCTCTCTTTTTACCTTTACTGATAGTCTTCATTTCTGCACTCTTCTCCACACCTCTCTCTCCTGTTTTTTCCTATCTGCCTCTAGTGCTCCTTTTAGTACTTCTTGCAGAGCGGGTCTCTTGGTCACAAATTCTCTCAGTGATTATTTGTCTGAAAATATTTTAATTTCCCCTTCATTTATGAAGGACAGTTTTGCTGTATATAGAATTCTTGGTTAGATGTTTTTCTCTTTTAGAATCTTAACTATATCATACCACTGCCTTCTTTTCTCCATGGTTTCTACTGAGAAATCAACACATCATCTTATTGGGCTTCCCTTGTATGTGATGGATTTCTTTTCTCTTGCTGCTTTCTAAACTCTCTCTTTCTCTTTGACATCTGGCAGTCTGACTAGTGTGTGTCTTGGAGTATGTCTATTTGGATCTATTCTGTTTGGGGCATGCTGCCCTTCTTGGATCTGTAATTTTATGTCTTTCATAAGAGATGGGAAATTTTCATTGATAATTTCCTCCATTAGTCTTTCTCCTTCTTATCCCTTCTCTTCTCCTGGGACACCCACAACATGTACATTAGTGTGCTTCATGTTGTCATTCCATTCCCTGAGACCCTGCTCATATTTTCCCAATATTTTCTTTCATCTGTAGGATTTCAGATGCCCAGTCCTCTAATTCACAATTCTTTCTTCTGCCTCTTCAAATGTATCATTGTAGATTTCCATTGTTTTTTTTTTCATTTCTTCTACTCCTTTAATTCCCATGTTCTGTAATTTTTTCCCCCAACTTTTGATTTCTTCCTTTTTTTGCTCAATACCTTCCTTATATACTCCCTCAACTCACTGATTTGATTTTTGATGTGATTTTCCACGTCTATTTGAACAACCTGAATTAATTGTTTCAACTTCTGTATCTCATTTGAATTGTTGGTTGGTTCCTTTGACTGGGCCATATCTTCGATTTTCCTAGCATGACTTGCTATTTTTTGCTGACATCTTGGCATTTGATTTCCTTAATTAGTTTATTCTGGAGGTTGTTTTCACTCTTTCACCTAAGATTTTCTTGCTGGATGGCTTTGTTCTCTATCTGTTCTTTGGCATTCAGTTCAGCTTATTCTAGACCTCTTGCATAGGTTTTGTTTAACTGATCATAATTTTTCAGTTCTTGTTTTTCTGTTTCATGCCCTGCCTATATGGAGCCTTTTTTCTTTTTTTGAGGAGGGCCTCCTCAGATATTATAGATCTTAGTTAGATTTTCCCAGACCAGACTAGCCTTCTCTCAGGAGGAAAGAGTCACCTGCATCAGCTTTCCCTGAGGGTGAGACCCAGCAGGTTGGAAAACTTACCTATAAAGCCTCTAGATTCTGTGTCTTTCCTGTCTTGACAATATGTAGTGTTGGTCTGCCCACAGCTTCTCACCAGTGTAAAGTGATATGGTGCCTTTAACATCAGCAGACTCTCCCTGCCAAGAGTGACTGAGACTCTAATGAGCTGTCAAGTAGTAGAGACAAAGCAAAAAAAAAAAAAAAAAAAAAAAAAAAAAGGCAGGACCCCTACCCCCTGCTCTTCAGATTTTGTCAATCAAGAGCTTAAGTTGGTAGGTGACTCTATGTATCTCCAGGTTTTATGTGCCCCCCTTTTTTTACAGTCCAGCCCTTTTCAAGCATTTTGTGCTGTAGGACTCAAAAAGCCTTTCCCCCCCCCCCCCATCAGTCCTGCCTCTCTCTCTTCAGGGCACAAACTCCTAGTATCTTTAACTTTTATTCCAGGTTTATCTGAGCTGGGGACCTATTTTCAGTAGTCAGAATTTGTTAATTAATTCTGCAATTGGAGGTAGGCTGAGGTAAGACTTGGCTGCTAGTAAAGTCTGTTTCCTTTTCCCTTGGAAACCAGTCTGCCATGACCATGGGGGGATGGGTGCCAGCCACTATGGCTTGGGGGACTTACAGTTCTGTGTGGGGTCTCAGCTGGTCCAGCTTGTCCGGACTGGTGTGCACTGCATGTCCAGTCACTGATGCGGTCCCAGCAGTAGCTCTGTACTGTTCCTGGCTATTTACTAGCTGCTCTGCAGACCGAACTAAATTCCACATCTCACTACACTGCCATCTTGCCCCCAACCTCCTCAGTATTGTTCTTTAAAAAAAAAAGTACATGAGTAGATTTAATGAGCTGTTGCTTTATTTAGGATTTTTACACCAAACATTCAGTAGTGAAAGTAATTCTTTTCTTATATCCTTGTCTGATATTGGAATCAAGATTACGTTGGTCTCATTAAAGGAAGGAGGAAGCTGTCACTCTCTTTTCAGGCACAACTTGTAAAGGATGGAAATGAACTGTTCTTTGAAAATTGAGTAGACTTCATCTGTAAATCATTTAAATCTGGTCTTCTGAGGGGAGGTTATTGACTATCTTATCAATTTCTTTAGTACTTATTTGCTTATTCAAATTTTTAGTTATTCTTGTACTAATTTAGTCTCCTAGGAATTAATGCACTTCATTTTGGTCATAAAATTTATTAGTGTACAGTTGTTCAGAATACTCTGTTACTATTGTCTAATCTGTGTGGTCTGTAGTTATTTACCATTTTCAATCCTCTGTTTTTTTCATTGAATATTTTCTCTTTTTTGTTCATATATCTTCCAAGAGGTTTGCTATCTTTTTTTTTTACATGGGCAGGCACCGGGAATTGAACCCAGGGCCTCTGGCATGGCAGGCAAGCATTCTTGCCTGTTGAGCCACTGTGGCCTGCCCAAGGTTTGCTATCTAATTAATCTTTTAAAAATCCTTAGATAAAAAGAAAAACAAAACTTTAAGTTGTGTTAAAGTTCTCTTATTTTTGTCCTCTACATCATTGACTTTTGCCCTTATTTCATTATTTTTTTCATCTTTCTTGCTTGTTTTGATTTGCTTTGTTATTGACCCCAATTTTTTAGTTGAGTGCTTACTTCATTTGTTTATAATCTTCCTTCTTTCCTGATAAATCAGATGAAAGATATAAATTTCCCTCTAGCACTTATTTGATTGTGTCTTCCAAATTTTAACACATAGTGAAAGCATTTAGCTCTAAGTTGGTTATTAATTCTTTTAAGCCAAATGCCATTTAAAATATTACTCAGTTTCAAAACATAGTGTTATTTTGTAATATACTGTTTAGCTCAATACATATAGCATTTATATGGAGTTATATTGTTCTTAATTTCTAATTTTATTGTATTATAGTTGGATATATAGAATTTATTGAGGCTACCTTTATGGTCTATGATCTAGTTTTGTAAATGTTCCATGTGCACATGAAAATAATATTTTTCTCTATTTATTGAATTTAGAGTTCTATGCATATCTAATAGTTTGAGGTTATTAATTATATTCTTATCTTTGATATCTCTTATTTTCTATTTTGCTTGGTTATTTGATTTCTAAAAGTGGTGTGTTAAAATCTCCAACTATAATTGTTCATCTGTTTTTCCATACTGTTCTGTCAGATATTGCTTTATGTATTTTGAGGTTATATTATTAGGTGCATTTATGTTTTTAATGTTCATATATTTTCATTTTCCTTTTCTTCAACATCTATCACCTTTCTATTTCTCTTCTGATATTTTTCCCTTAAATTGTTTTTTTCTCAGTGTTGAGACAGTGACATCAACTTTCTCTTAGTTCATATTTCCTAAGTGTGCCATCATCCTTTCTTTTCCTTTTTCCAGGTTTATATGTCCTTTTCTTTATGTATATTTTTTGTAAGCAACATATTTTTTTGGATCTAATTTTTAAATTCAGTCTTAGAATCGGTCACTTAATTGGTGTGTTACTTTTAAAAAATCTAGAATAACTGTCTTCATCATTTCTTCAAGTATTTCCTGCTTTTTATTTTAAAAATAATCTTTCTTTCTGGGACTCTTATTAGATGTTGACATGTTCTTCAAACCTTCAAATCTGCTAACTTTTCTTTTCATATTTCTTTATCCTTTCCTCTTGCTTACTGGGAAGATCCCTCTAATTTTTTTTTTTTTACTATTTTTTTCTTTGTATGCTGTATGGTAGGAGTCACATTTCATTCTTTTTCCATGTGAGTATCCCCTTATTGCAGCACCATTTGTTGAAGTTTTGTTTTTGTTTGGTTTTAAATTTGTTTGTTTGCTTGTTTGGGGGAAATGCTCGGGCTGGGAATCGGACCCGGGTCTCCTGCACAGCAGGTGGGAATTCTACCACTGAACAACCGTTGGATGCCTCATCTATCTAATTTTGCTAATTCTTTCTTCTGTTATTTTTTCTACCTTTTGTGTTCCTTATTTCAATCTTAATTTGTTTCATATCTAAATTTTCTACTTTTTTCCTTTCTGATTTCCAATTCTTGCTTTTGTTTACTAATGTCACCCATTATTTCCTTACATATGTGTAAGATTCTTATTTAATATTCTGGTCCTTCTGTTTCAATTCTCTTTCAGATGCTGTCTAGTTTATTGTTTGTCTAGTAAGGAGGTTTTCTCAGGTATCTAGTTATTTGTGCCTGTAAGCTCATGCTCACTTGGCAATAACAGTAGATTTTTCTGTTAGTATGTTTGGGGGAAGGGATAACCCTGAGCCAAGTCCCTCTATGTGCGTATCAGGGAGAACAAAGTAGTAAGCACCAGGGCAGAGAGCTCCAGGCACTATAAAACCACCACTGTTAATCATTCTTTTTTTTCAGGAATGATCTTCATCAGACAGCTTTGCTTCAGGGATTCCTCTTTAAACTCTTAGAAATAAGCAGCACATAGAGAAGCCAATTTCCTTGGTTAGTAATACCTGGCCATGGGGGACTGGTGTGTGTACATATAGTGGTGGTTGTAGGTTGTCGATCCAGGCCTGTTTTTAAAAGTAGTAGGACTTTTCTGCTACCCTCATATCGCCATTCTGACATGGAGCAGCCTGGACTGTTGCTGCCAATTTTTTTGGCAATGCATAAAACAGAAAATTTTATTCTAATTTGGATTTATTGATCACAAATTAGGGGGATGTATTGTAGTTCCTTTTTTGTGTGTGAATTGCTAATTCATATCCTTTGCCCATTTTTATTATTTATTGATTTATTTGTATTTTTCTTTCTGATTTATAAAAATCTTTGTATATATTCTAAATATATCTACATATTCTCTCTCAGTGAGTTCCCCTTTGTAGCTTTCTGATTTTTCTTTGCTAAACAGTATTCTTAATTTTTGTATAGCTAATTATGTCTTTTTAAATTTATGGCCTCTAGGTTTTCTGCCTTTACTTAATTTTAATGATGCAAATAAATAGCAAAGCCTCTCACGAACATATAAGTAAGAACTTTTTCTTAAATATTGTTATTGGATTTTTAAATTATGAAAGCTCACGCTTGCTTATTCCAACAAATCCAGGAATTCAGAGGCCTACAAAGAAAGAGTTAATATTCTCCTCTTCCATCATCAATATCCGAGATAACTAATATCAACATCCTGGAGTACACACTTTTCTCACCAAAATATACATTTATACAAGGTTGTCTCTCTCTCAAGTCATTAGTGTGTAATTTTTTTAAAAGCAGTATTCATAGCTATGTGTCCAGGCAAATCTTTATATATGAATTCATTATTTTTCCTGGGTAGATAATATTCTGTGATTATGGATACTCCATTGTATAGCCATTCCCCTACTGACATGCTAGTTCTTTTCCCAGTTTTTGTGAAGATAAATAATGCTACAACAAATATCCTTGGATCAGTTAAAATGGAAAGAGTCCAGAAATAGTTCACAGACTATGGTTCACAGACTATGTAGCAATTTGATATGTGATAAAACTAGTATTCCAATTCAGTGAGAAAAGGTGATTTATTTAATAAATAGACCTGGCATAACTAAATATTTCCATGTGGGAAAAAACTTAAAACATTCTTTTTCTGAACAGTATAAAGAAAGAAATTCCAGATTTAGTAAGATTTAAATTCCAGATTTAAATGTAAAATATATAT
Source organism: Tamandua tetradactyla (assembly GCF_023851605.1). Classification (NCBI taxonomy): domain Eukaryota; kingdom Metazoa; phylum Chordata; class Mammalia; order Pilosa; family Myrmecophagidae; genus Tamandua; species Tamandua tetradactyla. The sequence continues at coordinate 61,814,825 of NC_135344.1, read as the reverse complement.
ACCAGGGAAAATTTAGTAGAATATACATATAATTTCAGAATTAGGGGAAAAAAAGTTTTTTTTTTTTAATTATGAAGCATGGAAGCCATATTGGGAGAAAAGTAAATTATTTGAATACATAAAAATTATAAATGTTTTATGTCTCCACTTATCACAGATAACTTTAAAATATTTTCTACATGCCATCTTAAAGGAAAATAAATTTCAGATCTTAGATTTTATCTGGGGGGGATTGGCAAAATCTTATTATTATGAAGCCTTCATAATGATAACAGTAAAAAACTATACATAACTGTTATGAAGTTGTAATGGCATTTTGTTCTAATGATTCTTTCTCTCAAAATCACAACTCTGATGTGTGGAAATTTATCAGGCCAATAAAATAATTCTCTTTGGAGATTATTTTAGGGGAAGAATTACACACTTCATACCACTTCTAGTTCTCAGATGTTCATATATATATATGCATTTGTGCATGTGTTTTGAAGTTCCTTTCAGAGGGCATTTTGGAAATTTCATGAAATAGGTGGTGGTGGTGATGTAGCTAAAGAGAATTTGAGGGTAATTAAAGTTCTTTGCTTGGCCTTTAGGTAGCAAAAATTTAGCTGTGCCTGGCATAGAAATATACAATTGGATATTTCTTTTAAAAAATGACTTTGGAGGGGAGAAAGACTGTGGAACTATTAAACTTTACCATCAGGGAATCCCCTGACACTGTGTCAGACTTTAGGGACACCCAAATCAATAGGCCATGCCCTCGATCATGAGGCTTACTCTTGTGAAGCTTATATAGGTAGCATAGAAGCTTAGACTACCTACAGGCATGCCTAAGAGTTATTTCTGGAGGACGTCTGTTGTTGCTTAGATGTGGCTTCAGTCTCTCTAAGCCCAATTCTGCAAGTGAAATCATTGCTCTCTGCCCTATGTGGGACATGACATCAGGGGTGAAAGTCTCCCTGGCGACATGGGAGAGGAGTCCCAGGAATGAATCCAGACCTGGCACCATAGGATCAACAGTTACATCCTGACCAAATGGGGGGAAAGAAGTGCAATTAATGAAGTATCAGTGGCAGAGAGAGTTCAAATAGAGTCGAGAGGCTACTCAGGAGTTTGCTCTTACACAAGCTTCAGGTTGAACTTGCTACCTATCATAACCTGCCAGTCCCCAACCAGGACCATTCTAGCCAATCCTAAAGAACACCTAGGGCAATATATAAGATTCCACAAGGGTTCCAGGCACTAGAGTTGCTTGCCAGAAACCTACAACCTCCAGATGGGTCCCTGGTTCAGATAAGTCCTGACACCTAACCCAGCCTCTCCAGAACATCAGATAGTTCCATCTCCCTATCCCATATCAGTGACAGACCCTTTCAATATCAAAAATTTAGAATTGCCATAGTCCACATAATCCCAATGCGAGGTATGGAAAGATCAAAGGTGATGGCGGAATTATACATAGGAGATAGAATTTAACAAATGAATATGAATGCTGAATAATTAAATTGTTATCTCTTTTAATCTCCAGTATTTTAGAGCAGCTAGAAGTGAAAACCTAAAATTGTGAAATTGTAACCCATGTTAAAGTTTGAAATATGTTCTACAACTAATTGTGGTGCTGTGCTTGGAAATTTATAGCTTTTCTGTATATATGTTTTTGTTTAAAAAAAAAGAAGGGAAAAAAAGTCGATTGTGATGACAAAAAAGTATTTAAGACCTCTAGCTGCCTATATTCTGGAGCAGCTAGAAGGAAAAATCTGAAAGGATCGTATGGTAGCCCATGACAAACTCTGGGCTCTGTCCTGTAACCACTTTTTGAAGAGTGCTTTGAAAACTATTGCCGTTTTATTTCTTTGTTTTGTATATATGTTATACTATACAATAAAAAAGTTAAAAAGAAAACTATATAACAAAATATGCTGGTTGCAGCAAAACCATAATGAAAGCATCAAAGGGAAATTTATAGCTTATAATACATGATGTAGAAATAAAAAGAAAAACTAAATATCAAGGATCTAAACATCCATCAGAAGAATTTTTCAAAATTAATAGACAACTAAACTCAAAGGAGATAAATGTAAGGAAAAAAATGATCAAGATAATGAACTAGAAAGTGGTACAACGGTGGCTCAGTGGCAGAATTCCTGCCTACTGTTCCAGAGACCCGGGTTCGATTTCCAGTGCCTGCCCATGAGAAAAAAAAAAAAAAAAAAAAGCAAAGAACTAGGAAACAAGAACTATATAAGGGGTGATTGGAAGCAAATATATATTCTTTAAAAAGAGTAAGAAACTTGATAAGTGTATGTCTAGAAACTTGAGGCATCAATATCAGCAACAGAAATTAAAAGACTCATAATAAAACATTTCACAAATGTTAATAAAACCATTTTACAAAAATGATGCCAATAAATTTGGAAATCTAGATGAAGTGAACAAATTTTAGTAAAATCATTACCTAATCAGATAGAAGAGTTATAAAACTGGATTTAAGATTTCATTTACAATTTAAATTCAGAATCATAAACATTCCCACAATGAAAACATTAGGCCCGTATGGTGTACTATAAATTCATTGAAACATTTTTAAACAAAAAAATTGGTAGTGCTGGCTCTATCAACAAACATGATTTACTATAAAAATATCATCAGATAGTATCGCAAAGAACAATACTGAATCAAGAGGGCAGGAAAAGTTCCAGAAGTATATGCATTTATTTAATAGGGTTGCAACAAGTTTGGCCTTGAAGCAAAAAGGGGGGGATATTTTTAATACATCCTGCTAGGTCATTTGCATATCTATATAGATAGACTAAGAGCTGATGCATACTTCATATTCTATACAAAATCAATTGCAGATGGCTTAATGCTCTAAATTGTAAGATCAAAACAGTAAGGAAAATCTTTTTAAATAGAACTCAAAATTCACAATTAATAATGGAAGAGATAGCTGTTTGAAATAATTGAACACTCAAAAATGATGTTCACCAGAAAGGACACATTTAAAGGATGAAATGGCAATCCAAAAAGTGAGACATGATTTTTATCACACAAAGCCCACCAAAACCACATGTCTAGGAAATATATGTTGCCCTACACAAAAAAGAAAAAGACAGAAAAATTAAAGGGAAAAAATGGGCAACATATCTGTGATTGCATCACAAAACATAATTCCAAAAGATCAATAAATACACAAAAAAATCACTCAGCCTCATTAGAAAGCAAAAACACATTATGTGTTCATTCAGGTATCATTTGTAAATCTGTAAGCAAGCATTTAATAAATGATATACTTAAAATTTCAAAGTAGTGACAAAATTATGAAATACATTAAAAGTACCTTTGGGATTATTTTTGTCCTTTGATGGAAAAGATGTACATTTCAATACAACTAGAAAAAAGAGCATAATATGAAATAATTTCTTTTAAAAAAAAGTGACTTTGTTAATAAACACCAGATTTTTTGTTCTTTGTTCTAGATGATTAGTTGTCACTGGATCAACAAAAGTATTGATTTGCCCCACTGGCACAATAAAGGAGCATTCATGCTTTTAAATCTTTCGAAAGACATTTATTGCCCTAATTCACTAAGATCAATGGTTATAAATTAAGATGTTTCCTCCGAAGTTTGGTTTATAACCAGAATCTCATTTGATCAGAATTTTCGAAGTAGAAGGACCCTTAAAGATGGTGTAGTTCTTGTCCAATCTCATCTGTCAGATGAGCACACTGGGAAGAGGGATTCAGCTACTCATCAGAGTTAATGAATGGCAGAGCTGGGACTGGAACCTCTTACTTTTGTTAAATATTCTTGATAGTGAAAAAGGACTGCCAAAGATAGGTGGCAGAAAAGACTACTTCCAATGGCATTGTATGAAAGTCACCCAAAGTAGGGATCTAACGAAGATTCTTGCTAAAGATTTCCTACTATCCTAGCATGCTTTCTTTTATGAGCAATACCCAATTCTGACATGGTGGCTTTCTTGGAGAGTCCACTGAAAGCAGACGACTGCAAGGCCAAATCCTTAATGTAGAAGCTCTGAGTCCTGACTTTTCATATGTGGAAACTTTGTGTGTATTTGGACAATTGGTGAACAAGCCAATGTTCCAAATTGCCCTTATTTGGAATAAGGGCAGGAAATAGTGATTGATAGGCCTTGATTAGGAAGCTTAAAAAGACGAGATAGTTTCATACATTTATATGGAATCCATCATATATAGGCCATTAAATTACCTAATTTAATTCAGTAATATAATTATTCTGGTAGATTGTAGTTGGGCTTCTGATTTAAGGTAAATTGTTATTTATATACACATCAAGTGGAAAATCACAAGTGGACACTTTTTTTATACGAGAGACGCGGCTGTGAAGACTAGTGGGGATGAATTAGGAGGCCATGTGGTGTAAGTTTGCAGGGAGGCTGGAAGGAAGAATTTTATGATGCATACTGGATCCCCCTCCAAATTGCTCTGTTCTTTATCCATTGGTCAGAGGTTTTCAAATTCACATGATATTGGAGCAAAAATGACAAAAATCGATCCACTTCATTAATACCTCTTATGTCTGTTCCTTAGTCTCTCTGTCTCTGCTGCATTTGTATTTTAGCTACTCATCATTCTCTTGCTTGGAGAATTTCAGTGGCCTTTTTACTAGTTTTACTACTAGCACTTCCTATCTGTTTTCTGAGCTACTTCTAATATGTTATTTCAAAAAACTGCACATCTCTTCAGGGCCTCTCCACTGCCCATAGGATAAAGCTTAAAGTTCTTAGCCTGGTATTCAAGACTCTAAATTTTGACCCTTCCTTCTTCTCCAGCTCTCTTTCCCATTGCAAATCCCTCCCTCCTCTCCCCCTTTGCCAATACTTCATTCAACCGTTCTTCCAATAACTGTTTGTTGAGTGCCCTCTAGGTACCAGGGAATGTGCTGCACGCTGGAATCCAGTGGGAGTACGTGTGTCCCAAAGGAGGGGAGAACAACTTGTCATGGTCATTTGTTCTGACCAACTCTTCTGGTCTCTATCATGGACTTAAATACAGCAACCCCCAACCAAAGACCTCTATATGACTAAAGTATTTACCCATTCTTTTTAGTTTCCTGGGTTCTAAAGAAAATCCCATACAATGGGTTGGCTTAACAACAGGAATTTATTGGTTCATTGTTTCAGAGGTTAGGAGGCTTGCTTCTGTCTAAGGCTGGTACCTTTTGGCTGGCCAGTCATCCTTTGGGTTCCTTGGCTTTCTGTCACATGACAGTACATATGATGACATCTCCTTTCATTTCTGGGTTCTCCTGACTTCCAGCTTCTGGCTGCCCCTGTGGCTTCTCTCTCCATCTGACTTTCCCATCTGACTTCCACTCTATAAAGGAATCCAGTAATCTGGATTAAAGCCCAATCTGATTCAGTTGGGTCTCACCTTAACTGGAGTAATATCTTGTAAAGATCTTATTTACAACTGGTCCATATCCACGAAAATGTGGACCTAGATCAAGAATACATACAGGGTGGGCCACGGTGGCTCCGTGGCAGGGTTCTCGCCTGCCATGCCGAAGACCCGGGTTTGATTCCCGGTGCCTGCCCATGTTTAAAAAAAAAAAAAAAAGAATACATACAAACTGGGATACAAAATTCAATCCACCATACCATCATAACTAAGTGTAATTTGAAGTAAGAAGATCCTTGTCTAATATAGTTAAAAGAATGAAAAGACAGACCACAAACTGGGAGAAAATATTTGCATATTGCATGTCTGTTAAAGGACTTGGATACAGAATGTACAAAGGACCCTCAAAACTCAGTTAAAAAAAAATGGGCAAAAGATTCTAACAGACATTTCACCAAAGAAGATATGCGATGGTGAATGGGCGCATGAAAAGATGTTCCATCTTGTTAATCATTAGGGAAACACGAATTCAAAGCACAGGAAGATACCACTACACCCCCATTAGAATGGCTTAAATTAAACAATGCAGCAAAAGGTACCAAGTGCTGATGAGGATCCTAAGTAAGTGGAACTCTGGTACATTGCTGGTGGGAATGTAAACCAGCATAATCACCTTTGGAAAACACTTTTTTGTTGTTGTTCCTTATAAAGTGAAACTTACATTTACCATACCACCTGGCAATTTTGCTTCTAGGTATTTACTTAAGAGAAGTGAAAACATCTGTTCACACAAAAATCTTTATGCAAATGTTTATAGCAGTGTTATTTGTGATTGTCCCAAACTGAAAACAACCTAAATGTTCCTCAACTGGCAAACAGTTAAACAAACTGTGGTACATCTATCTATACTATGGAATCCTGTTCAGCAATAAGAAGAAATGAGCTACTGATAGACGCAGCAACACGGACAAATCTCAAATACGTGAGGCTAACAGAGAGAAGCCGGGCCCAACAAGTTACACCCTGGCTGATTCCATTTAGATGGCTTTCTGGAAAACAAACAAACAAACCAACATACAAAGCCATAGGAACAGAAAACAGACCAGTAGTTGCCAGCGGGTGAAGAGAGCGAAAGGAAAGATTAATCACAAAAGAGTCTTAAGAGTACTTCATGCTGATGGAACTGTATTTTTATTTTGGTGTGGTTACAAGGACTATATATGTTTTTGTCAAAATGCACAGAACTGTACATTAAGAAGGGTAAATTGTATCTCTGTGGTTAAAAAAAAAATCCTTGTTTAGTTATAAGGACCAATGAGAAATAATCTGTGCAATTTCAGCTTTCTCATCAGTACCTCTCTCTGTCTCTCTGCACTGAGCTGATTTGCCAAGTAGGGGAAATAGTGGCTGGACTCACTCTCCAGACCTCTCTCTTTCCTTCCCTGAGGCAACAGTGCAGTTAGCCAGTTGAAAGAGCCCTTCAAATGGAGCTCATATATTCCTAGACTTGATGCCCATTTAACTCTGCCTTCTTGAGGTTCAGTTGCCTCTAAGAGTCATCTGAAGGGTAATTTATTAAGTTTGAATTATAAAGTACTTGGTCATCTTAATCTTTTCCTTAATGCTGGAAAATGAGTAATTCAGATGCATTGTAGGGATTGCACCTTTCTATCTTTAGCATAAAAGCAGCTCTTCCGAGGTAATTAGTTAGCTTCTCCAAGGCCCTTGGTGTAGAACATCCTTCATTGTTCTGGCTGGCCTTCCTTTCCCTTCACTGGGATTTCTGGTCTCCACTGAAGATTAGGAAAAATTCTCACTTATGTGAGAATTACTTATTGCTTTACTCTTCGAGCCAAAGGCAGATGAGGGTGGGTCCTGATTTTCACTTCTAGATACTTGGTCATTTTATCCCCAATCTCCTGAGGCTGTGGGCTTTGTAAATTCCCAGCCCATCTTGATTCCAGAGCTGATTTGCTTTCCCTCAGGTATGCTTCATGCTTTCTGGTGTCAGGCTTGAATATGCCAGGTGTTAGGAACCCAATACTAAGTGAACTAAAATATAATTACAATAGAGTAAAAAACAGGTTTAAACATTAACATTTCCAAAGTTTCCTGGGCTTTTTCTTGATTAAGATGAAAAGAGAAAGGGGTCTAGTTCTTGGACTCTGAGTTAGTATTTTTTTTTGTTTTATTTTTTCTGGCTTTAATCAAGTACAGTTTTAATCCATTTTCTCTAAACTGAATTTGAGAATTTCCCAAGATGCACCTGGATTCAATTCTATGGAAACAACGTAGTTCCACTCTTAATTCTTTCTACATTAAAATAAGGCCCAGATTTCTCTGTGAGCGTAAATAAGAGTACTTACTGTCCAGAGCCACACGGAAGAGAAAGTAGAAGGGCCTCCTTCCCGCCCCCTCCCAGGTTAATGACTGGGGGAGTGAGAGTGGAGCAGAGGCCAGTTCCCAGCATTTCCTGCAACCCTCCAGCCCTTGTCGAAGCTGCTTGTGAGCACTTTCCCTTCCTGCAATGAAGGCCACATTCTTTCACAATTCCAGAGCTGACCCTGCTGCACAGATTAATTTATTTTTCCTGAATCCATCTTGTCAAAAAAATTCCAGGGCCAGGACCCTCGCTATTTGCAAGCCAACCTTTAACCTTAGTGCTTCCCAGAGATGTTCTTAAGGAAATATGGGAGACCTGGCTTGTTCCAGTCCAGGTGACTAGACTGACCCAGCACAGGGCCCGGGTAGATTATCCTACAACTTCTGCCTTGAGTCGGTCTCTCTGTGGACTGACCTCGTTTTAACGAAGCCAGTGAAACGGCAGCTCACAAGGAACCAGCCAAGTGCCTACCTGAAAACACCCTTCCTCGTTCACTCTCTTCCCAGCCACTCCAGAGGGCTTCATCCCATCTCACCAAGTGTTCTCCCAGCACTAACTTTTCATGGAGGATGGCATGTTCCCCCTACAAGGTTTAAGCTAATAATTATATTTCTTTAGAAACCTCACATGATGCTTAATATAATACCAAGCACATGCATTTGCTCAACGAGTATTCGGGGCTTGTTCTGCAGATTTCCTGAAGTTTGGAGTCTATTTTATCTTTCTTAGAGGGTTAGTCTAATTCGTGGGCGGGTAGGTGCCTTTCAGCCTTAGAGGCTGCAGCTGTCTCTGAGTCTGGCTGGCAGTTTCCTGATCTTCAAGCCCAGAACCATGGTCTCCCACCTCAGTCTGAAGACTCTCCAGCAGGTCAACTTAGAGCTCTTGCTTTCTTTGCCCATCTGTATCTGTCTCCGCATCCCCTCTATTCATCACTATTAAGTGGTGTTGATATTGATAATGATAATGATAATGGTGATGAAAGAATTGAGAGGCAGTGTAGCATAGTATGGATTTTGCAGGCAGACTGCCTGGGTTTATATTCTGTTAATGCTAGCTGTGTGGCCTTGGGCAAGATGCCTGACTTCTCTGTGCCTCAATTTCTCTTCTGTAAAATATGGATAAAAATAGCACCTATTGCTTAAGGTTGTTGTGAATAATAAATGAGTTAATGATGTAGGGCTCTTAAAATTTCATGTTAATTTATGTATGTTTTCTATTATTATTATTGGTAGTATAGCTACCCTTTAATGAATGCATACCAAGGGCCAGGCCTATTAAGAGACCTTCTGCATAATTTTTTTTCTGTTTATTTATTTAGAATCTGCAAATTTTGTTGATGTATGTTCACATGGCATATATTCTATCCAAAACAATCAATGTGTCACAGTATCCTCCCTTAGTTGTACAATCATCATCTCTCTCAATTCTAGACAATTTTCATTGTTCCAAAGAGAAAAATAACTGGTAAGTAAACCCACACCAAAGAGAAAATCCCAAACTCCCCTTAACTCTTATTCCCCCCACCCCCAATTATTTACTCCTAGTATTGTTGAGGTACTAGTGAGGTATTCCTGTTAAATGTAGCCCATAGCATGCAATCGGTAATTTTCTCCATGTACCCCTCTATCGTAACTCTTCATACGTGTCATACCTTTGAAGTAGTTCATATGCATGTTATTTTTTATTTATGTATTTTTGTATGCTGTATGGTGAGGTCACATTTCATTCTTTTTCCATGTGAGTATCCCATTATTGCAGCACCATTTGCTGAATTTTTTGTTTGTTTTTGTTGGTTTCTTTGTTTGTTTTTTGGGAAGTGCATGGGCTGGGAATCAAACCCGGGTCTCCCACATGGCAGGCAAGAATTCTACCACTGAACTACCCGTGCACCCCGCCCCCATACGCATGTTATTTTAATAAATTCTTACAAGTGACATGAGTATCCTTGTACCTATTTACCCATTTTATTTATAGGTAAGGAAACTAAAGCTCAGCAACTCACTTGGATCATACGACTAATAAGTAGTAGAGACAGGATTCAAACCCAGGACTGTCTGTATTTAGAGCCTTGCTCTTTGCCAATTTGTTAGAGTACCTCGTATTAAAGTAGCTAATCATAAATATGGTACATTAATTCTGGCAGCTAATTTTCCTTTTAATCTGTTTCTTTCTGTTTCATCACTACTTCCTTTTGTTTTTTCTGCTTCCACGCCTCTTGTTTTTCATTGGGGTGGCAAAACACTCACCAACATTTTGCAGAGAAGTGGAAGCTGAGGCAACCAATTCAGCTACACCTCTCTGCGGGCCTTTGGGTGGTCGGCTGCTTTAGGGAGTTGGGCATTTGTGAAGCTTCCCTGGGTTGAGAGAAATTTCGGAAGGCAGAGGAGGTTTGGAGGTTCTACTTTTGTCTTTATTTCCAAATTGCTTCTATGGCCAGTTTATCCAGCCCCCTAGAGTCTAAGTTACAGACATACCTGTAACCTGTGCTCCCTCAATCAAATTAGTGTACGGTATCTGACATGGGTCAGAAAGAAAGGTTTAAATGTGTCTTTCTGCAGTTACTGGACAAACCTAGGGCATCTTTTAACCTCTCTGAAGAGTTCTGAAAAGAAAAACAACAATGCTCTATTTATCCGAATTAAAAAATATATGAGAAAGTTCTTCAGAGGCACCCAACAAATGTTTGTTTCTTTGGTTCCAGTCTACAGCCACAAGTGTCGGCCAGACTTTTACAATAAATAATGAAAGATCTTTTTTGTGTTGGAGTAAGCCACTGCCATTAAGTGGGAAACATTCAACGTGTGTCCTTCACACACATGATATGATAATTGAGTGCTAGTCACACACTCTGCTAGATGCATTAAATAGTCATCCCCCAACCCCCTTGGAATATTGGGATTATTTCCATTTTGCACGTGAGAATACTGAAGTTCAGTGAAGTAATTTGCCCAAGGTGATGCAGCTTGCTGGTAGGAGAGTCAGAATTGATCCCCGAGACTCTAAAGCAGTGCCATCTTTATATGAAAGAGGCAGCACAAATACCATTCATTTATTCATTAGTTTAAGTGTTGACCGATCATTTTCTATGTGTGTTTGGCACAGTTTTAGATGCCATGTGTATGGTGCAAAGAAATATATGTAGGAACTTACACTCTAGACAAAAAGACAATCACACAATTACAAACTTAATAGCCTGAATTCTGCCCCCTTATCAGTACAAGAGACTTGAAAATTCAGGATAAATGATGACATTTTAAACTGTATAACTAAGCTCATAAAAATCTCCAACGTCCAAAAAAAAAAACTGAAAACCAAAGTACTATGCATTTGAGCTGATGTTGGAGCTGTCCTGGGGCAGAGGGGCTGATGGTCTCACTAACCTAGAAGCATGGCTTTTACTGCCCAAGGAAAGGAGGTGATCTGAGACCGCATCAATCTGGGGTGCACAGAAGGCCATGTTCTCAATGAAAGGATTTAGTGGGGAGTGAGGATGGGGGTGGAATTACCCCACAACAAAGGAAGACAAAAGGAACTTGACCTGGGGATCTGGGTGGAATAAGATGTGTCCTGTGAGAATCCTTAACAGTAAGTCCCTCATACAGATTTATGGTTTGAACTGATACTGTCATGTGATCCAAGATTTGCCCCAAGCCGACTGATCAATGTAAAAATCATGGTTTAATGATAACATCCCTGGGACACCTGGTAGATGTTAAAGCAAAACTGCCATGGAGGAGTATAGCATCAACCAGGCAGAACGAGATTCAAAATGCTCCACAGAACATGAGCTCACAAATCCAAATCACAGCACACACACACACACTCACACCCACAAGTACACCATGAGCCGGCGGCATCACCACACACAGGCAACCGTGGCTGATGTCATGGAACAACAAGATTTTGCTGACTTGGTGAGCTTGGCTTTAAAGGCTTATGCTGTGATGTGAAGTTTGGCACCAAAGACAAAAAGGTGGATTTTGGCGAGTCCTGCTTAAAGCTGGTGAGTGATTAACTCTACCAGGAGGTGAAAGTTTTGTTAGGGGTAGTGAAAGAGGGTTACTGAGAGATAAAACTGAAAAATTAAATTGGAATGAAGCTGTGAAGGACTTTGAATGTCTTACCAAAGGGTGAAAAAATGATGTTTTGAAAGAAGTCTTTTCCAAATGTCAGACTATGCTCTGAAAATGCCAGGAAGGAGTTAGCAAGGAAGATCCAGGTTCAGATCCTTGGGACAGGCGGCAGGTTGGGGAAAGGAGAAGCCAGTTTGTGAGAGCTGGAAGAAAGCATGCAGATTTTCTTATTTAATCCAGAGGTTTCCTCTAAGATGCCTCAGGGACCAACGTGAGAGTACAGTCTGCTTATTATATTTCATGCAATTTGGCTCCGCATAGGCTTTCATTTGAGAAAAAATAATTTTGCTGCTTTGAAAAAAAATAGTAGAACATTAAAAACAAAACAAAACAAAAGAATAAGTTAAAGTCTTAGGCCAAAATATCCCCAAAGAGAAGATATTGGGATGATATTGTTCTCTCTGTAAAGAATTGGGTACAATTACGTTCTTAATACATAACCTTCTTTTGAGAGGAATGTGATAACAATTGGTCAATCTCTCTAGGTAACTCCGCCCAGCATATTGTCAGCTTTGCAAAAGTCCTCTCCACCCCTCTCAGATCCACCCATAACCACGCCAAAAGCTGAAGGAAGTCTCCAGGTTTGGCCAGACCTGTCCAACAACCCGAGGACAATGATTGGCATCAAACCGGCGAATTTACTTATTCCACAAATACCAACTGAGTGCAGAGTTGTGTGGTTGAAACAGCCATTTATAAGAGATGGCCTGAGAAAGGAGCCATCTTTTTTCCTTTTTGTGAGAGCTGTAATTTCTGCTCTGCAGTTTAGACACGCCCTTGAGTTTGAACCTGAGAAGGGGAGGTTAGGGAGATTTGCATGTGCTTTACTTTGGGTGTGCTCTGACCCAGCTTTGTTAGATCCTAGCAGAGAAGGTAAAATGAGCAGCCCGATTGCAAAGTAGGGATGTAGGGGAATTGGGGCCTTGAATCGGGTTGAAACTCCTAGAAGATGCAAATTGATAAATAAACATTAAAACAATGAGGCTCTGCTAATCCTCTGACAAAGGACAAATTGCTAATCTAAACTCACCGCCAGGATGGCTGCCCAGTTGAACAAAGGCGGCATTTATACCTAATGTTTTATTTGTAAACTGACAGTGGTGGCCAGGTAAATGGATTTACTCTCACCTGCCTCCGAGGGGGAGGGGAGGTGGCAGGTAATCCTTTCTTTTTCTAAATGTCTCAGGGAAACGGTCACCTGATCTGACCAGAAAAGACCTTCGGAGGATATGCCAAATTTTAGCCACTTTAGAATAACTGCCAAATTGCTCCTCGACAATAGGGCCAGTGTCTGGAAGGGAAGGGTTGGGGTGGAGGTGGGGGCCAGGGTAGGTGGGGCAGACTTTCCAGCTCATAATTCATGAAAGGCTTTGGGTTTCCCTGCCTCTCCTGCCTCCCAGTTCCAGGGTGCAAGGTCTTCTCTGGGGACTGACATTTCAGCACTTGTTGGTGCTGGTGCTAATGATTATCTGAACTGGTCCTCAAGGACCCTGTAAGGCAGTGCTCCATCCCGTCTGCTGCCTCAGGAGTTCTCTGCCCTCCACTTCTCCCCTCTGAAGGGCTGTGACCCAGGCTCAGAGTGTCAGCTCCTGTCATTCATTATTCCAACTGACCTGCCAAAGGAACTTATCTGACACTAATGCAGACAGACAGCATTGGCCCAAGTTTCACCACCTGGGCAAAATCACATTTAAATCCTAGCCTCCACTCACCTCTGGCCTCCTCACTCTCTCTTGGGCTCTGCCTCCTGTTGTTTCCCTTTCTCCTTCCTGGATTTCAAGAACTTCTTCTAGCTAGAGTGAAATGGATGTATGGCTATCCAAGGGGGAAAGATGGACATTTATGTTGGGTCCTTGCCGCTCTTAAAACACACCGTGCTGTTTAAATTTTACGCACAGGGCTCTTGCTCAAGGGTGCACTGGCTGGGTCTCTAGAGGCATTAGAATTTCAGAGCCTTCACAACCCAAGAGGAATGAGGGCCAGGATGGAGAACTCATTTCTGGAGACTGGCACCCAAGCCCCCAATTCATTACCATTAAGAAAGGGTAACTTCAAATATAAACTCAGAATTAACCAAGGATGAGTTGGGACTTAGCCCAGAGGGGTTTTCAAGATAGGGATGATTTTGAAAATTTGGGACCTCCTCCACTGTGCCAGATGCAGCCATTGATTTAAAGAAGGGTGAGGAATGCAGTCTTCTGTTCCTCATTAGACATGAGACAACCAAAAATAGGCTCTTGGTTCCCCCATCATCTCACTGATGTATTAAGACTGGTAAAGAATTTCTGTTTGTGTAGACTGAGATGTCAAAGACTTTATCTCCTGGGACTTTATCTCCAGCCATAGAGGAAGAGGGTGGAGGGCTAGGATCTGCCTGAAGGAGCTGAGTTGATGTAAAGCTTACTTGATTTGGATCTGAGACTTAAGCTCACCAAGACCTCTCCCCTCTGCAAAGGGCATTACTTTTTGGTGTCTTTTTGGAGGGAGTATCCCCTTTTCTGATGATGATAGTAATACCAGATTTTATATCCACCATACCCCTGAAATTGCTGTTGCCAAGGTCCTTGCTGATTTCCGCATTACCAAACCCAGTGACGCTTTCCATCCACATCCTAGTATAGCATTTGGCAGGTTGGTCACTTGCTCTTTGACTTTCTCTCCCTTGGCTTTGCCGGCCCTGCACTTTCTTGGTTCTCCTCCTTCCTTGCATTGCAGTCAGTCACAGGTGCCTTGGCATGCTCTTGCTTCTCCCTTGGCAGTTGTCTCCTCCTTCTGGAATGGCTCTCTCAATGAGCTCCTATACACCCTTCAGAGTCCAGTACTCAAATAGAACACCTTCAGAGATGACTCCTCTGAAATCTCCTCAGTTGCTTCTGACTTAAAATAGTTTCCCTCTCTTATTCTCTGATTGTACTATCTTCTTTCCATCTGTTTTAGTTTGTAAGTTGCTGGAATGTTATATACATCCAGCATGGATTTTTAAAGGGGGAATTTATTAAGGAGGCATGAAGGCAGCTTAGTGAGGTATGGAATCTAGCTTGTCCTCTAGAGCAGCTAGTAAATACCTAGGAACAGTACAGAAAAACTGCTGGGGCCGCATCGGTGACCAGACACACAGTGTACATCAGTCTGGACATGCTGGACTGGCTGTGACCCACACAGAACTGTAAGTCCCCCAAGCCACAGTGCTTGGTGCCCTGCCCTCATGGGCATGGCAGCCTGGTTCCCCAGGGGAAAGGAAAGAGACTTTACTAGCAGCACATGCTTAGCTCAACCAAGCTCCAGCTGTGGAATTAAATAACAAATTCTGCCTACTGGAAATAGACCCCTAGCTCAGATAAACCTGGAATAAGTGCTGAA
Source organism: Tamandua tetradactyla (assembly GCF_023851605.1). Lineage (NCBI taxonomy): Eukaryota > Metazoa > Chordata > Mammalia > Pilosa > Myrmecophagidae > Tamandua > Tamandua tetradactyla. The sequence continues at coordinate 61,799,570 of NC_135344.1, read as the reverse complement.
GGTACTAGGAGTTTTTGCTCTAGCAGAGAGGGGACAGGGCTGATGGGGGGTGGGGGTGGTGGAAACCAGAGGCTTTTTGGATCAGACAACACAAAACACTTGAAAAGTGCTGGATGCTAAAAGGGGGGGGGGGCACATAGACCCTGGAGATGCATAGAACTAAAGCTCTTATATAATAAACCCAAGGAATGGGGGTCCTGCTCTGAAAAGGATTTTTTTTTTTTTTGCTTTGTTTCTACTATTAAACAGTTCACTAGATAGAACTGCAAGGCTTCTTAGACTCCAACTGCCCCAGGCAAGGGCAGAATTCAGTTTGTTTGAGAGACAAAGTGGTAGGTCAGGTGAAAGGAGTTATTTCCCTGGATGCCGTGCCTTCCCCAGGAGAGGGGTGTGGCTCAGGTTGGGTAGAATCCCTCCCTCCAGGAATTCAGGCCCCAGGGACTGGAAAACTGAAGCAATTAAAGCTAGCCTACAATCTCTCCTCTGTCTCAGTCACACCCCCAGCAAGGAGAGTCTGCTGAAGTTAAAGGCACCACATCACTTTATGCTTATGGGAAGCCACAGGAAGACAAGCACCACATACTGTCAAGATAGGAAAACACAAAGTCTAGAGGCTTTGTAGGAAAGTCTGTGAACCTGCTGGGTCTCGCCCTCAGGGAAAACTGATGCAGGTGACTCTTTCCTCCTGTAAGGAGGCCAGTCTTGTCTGGGAAAATCTGACTGGGATCTATAATATCTGAGGAGACCCTCCTCAAAAAAAGAAAAAAGGCTCCATATAGTCAGGGCAAGAAACAAAAAAAAAACCAAGAACTGAAAAATTCTGATCAGTTAAACAAAACCTATGTGAGAGGTCTAGAATAGGCTGAACTGAATGTCAGAGAACAGATAGAGAACAAAGTAATCCAGCAAGAAAATCTTAGGTAAAAGAGTGAAAACAACCTCCAGAATAAACTAATTAAGGAAATCAAATGCCAAGATGCCAGCAAAAAATAACAAGTCATACTAGGAAAATTGAAGATGTGGCCAGTCAAAGGAACCAACCGACAATTCAAATGAGATACAGGAGTTGAAACAACTAATTCAGGATGTACACAGACATGGAAAATCTCATCAAAAATCAAATCAACAAGTTGAGAGAGGATATAAAGAAGGCAATTTTGGTGAATAAAAAGAAGAAATGAAAAGTCTGAAAAAAGAATCACAGAATTAATGAGAATGAAAGACACACTGGAAGAAATGAAAAAAAAAGGAAACTTACAATGATAGATTTGAAGAGGCAGAAGAAAGGATTAGTGAACTAGAGGGCTGGACATCTGAAATCCAACACACAGAAAATTTAGGAAAAAGAATGGAAAAAATATGAGCAGGGAATTGAATGACAACATGAAGTGCACGAATATACATGTTGTGGGTATCCCAAAGGTTAAAGAGAAGAAAGACCAATGGAGGAAATAATGACTGAAAATTTCCCATCTCTTAAAAGAGACATAGGATTACAGATCCAAGAAGTGCACCATACCCAAACAGAACAGATCCAAACAGACATGCTCCAAGACACTTACTAATCAGACTATCAGATGTCGAAGGGAAAGAGAGAATTTAGACTGGTCAAAGACTGTAGGCCAAGATGTGGCTTAGTGAGGTGAATTTAGCTTGGCCTCCAGGGTAGCAAATAAATACACAGGAATAGTACAGAACAATTGTTTGGGGCCACATCAGTGACCAGACACACAGTGTATACCAGTCTGGACAAGCTGGACCAGAGGTGATCCCACCCAGAACTGTGAGTCCCCCAAGCCACAGAGGCCAGCACCCTTCACCCATAGGCTGGTTACCAGAAGGGAAAGGAAAAAAACTTTACTAAAAGCAAGGGGCTGATCTCAACCAAGCTCCAACTGTGGAATTAATTAACAAATTCTGACTAGTAAATATAGACCGCTAGCTCAGATAAACCTTGAATAAAAACTAAAGTTACTAATTTTTGCCCCAGCACAGAAGGGGCAGGGCTGATGGGAAAAACAAAACCAAATGAAATGCAGAGGTTTTTTGGATCAGACAGCATAAGACACTTGAAGAGGGCTGGAACCTAAAAAAAAGAGGGGGCACAGAGGACCTGGAGATACATGGAGCAACTTACCAACTTAAGCTCTTGATTAACAAATCCAAGGAATGGGGGGTCTTACTCTGAAAAGGAATTTATTTTTGCTTTGTTTCTACTACATAGCTGCTCTCAGACAACTAAGCTTGTCTGAGAGACAAAGAGGCTGGTCAGGTGAAAGGAGAAAATTCCCTGGAGGCTGTGCCTTCTCCAGGGGAGGGGTGGGGCCCAGCTCAGGAGGAATCCCACTCTCAAGAAATTCAGACCCCAAGGTCTGGAAAACTGAAGCCATTAAAGCCAGCCTACAGCCTCTCCTCTGTCTCAATCACACCCCCAGTAAGGAGAATCTGCTGAAGTTAAAGGTATCACATCACTTTACGTTGGTGGGCCCTGCAGACAGACAAGTGCCACATATTGGGCAGGATAGGAAAAATGCAGAGTCTAGAGGTTTCATAGGAAAGTCTGTCAATCTTCTTGCTCTCACCCTCAGAGAAAACTGACACAGGTAATTCTTTCCTCCTGAGAGGAGGCCAGTCTGGGCTGAGAAAATCTGACTGGGGTTTATAATACCTAAGTAGATCCTCCTAAGGAAAAAAAAGCATCATACATGCAGGACAAGAAACAAGAAAACAAGAAATGAAAAATTCTGATCCATTAAACAAAACCTATGCTAGAGGTCTAGAATAAGTTGAACTGAATGTAAAAGAACAGATAGAGAACAAAGCCATCCAGCAAGAAAATCCTAGGTAAAAGAGTGAAAACAATCTCCAGAATAAACTAATTAAGGAAATCAAATGCCAAGACGCCAGCAAAAAAATAACAACTCATACTAGGAAAATTGAAGATATAGCACAGTCAAAGGAAACAACCAACAATTCAAATGAGATATAGGAGTTGAAACAACTAATTCAGGATGTACACAGACATGGAAAATCTCATCAAAATCTAATCAACAAATTGAGGGAGGATATAAAGAAGGCAATGGGTGAACAAAAAGAAGAAATTGGAAGTCTGAAAAAAACAAATCACAGAACTTATGGGAATGAAAGGGACAGTAGAAGAGATGAAAAAAATAATGGAAACCTACAATGTCACATTTCAAGAGGCAGAAGATAGGATTAGTGAACTGGAGGATGGAACAGCTGAAATCTGACAAGCAAAAGAAAATATAGGGAAAAGAATGGAAAAATATGAGCAGAGTCTCAGGGAATTGAATGACAACATGAAGCACATGAATATACATGTTGTGGGTATTCTAGAATGAGAAGAGAAGGTATAAGTAGGAGAAAGACTAATGGAGGAAATAATCCCTAAAAATTTCCCAACTGTTATGAAAGACCTAAAATTACAGATCCAGAAGTGCAGAGTACCCCAAACATAATAGATCCAAATAAACATACTCTATGACACTTACTAATCAGAATGTCAGATGTCAAAGAGAAAGAGAGAATTTAGAAAGCAGCAAGAGAAAAAGCAATCCATCACATACAAAGGAAGCCCAATAAGGCTATGCATAGATTTCCTAGCAGAAACCATGGAGATGAGAAGACAGTGGTATGATATAGTTAAGATTCTAAAAGAGAAAAACTGACAACCAAGAATTCTATATCCAGCAAAATTGTCCTTCAAAAATGAGGGGGAAATAATTTTTTCAGACAAAAAAATCAGAGTGAATTCATGATCAAGGGACCAGCTCTGCAAGAAATACTAAAGACAGTAATAGAGACAGATAAGAAAAGACAGGAGAGAGAGATGCGGAGAACAGTGTAGAAATGAAGATTATCAGTAAAGGTAAAAAAAAGGAAAAATTAGATATCACTTATAAAATCCAAAAGGCAAAATGGTAGAGGAAAGTACTGTCCTTACAGTAATAACACTAAATGTTAATGGATTAAACTCTCCAATCAAAAGACATAGACTGGCAGAATGGATTAAAAAATAGGACCCATCTATATGTTGTCTACAGGAGATGTATTTTAGACCCAAGGATAAACATTGGTTGAAAGCAAAAGGTTGGGAAAAGATATTTCATGCAAACAACAGTTAGAAAAGAGCAGGAGTAGATATACTAATATCCAACAAATTAGACTTCAGATGTAAAACAAAAGAGACAAAGAAGGATGCTATGTATTAATAAAAGGAACAATTCAGCAAGAAGACAAAACAATCATAAATATTTATGCACTAAGCCAAGTGCTCCAAAATACATGAAGCAAACATTGGAAACACTGAAATGAGAAATAGACACATCTGCCAAACAGTTGGACATTTTGATTTCCTGCTCTCATCAATGGACAGAACATCTAGACAGAGGATAAATAAAGAAACAGAGAATTTGAATAATACAATAAACAAACTAGACATAACAGACATTTATAGAATATTACACCCCACAACAGCAGGATATGCCTTATTTTCAAGTGCTCATGGATTATTCTCAAGGATAGACCATATGCTGGGACACAAAACAAGTCTCAATACATTTAAAAAGATTGAAATCATACAAAACACTTTCTCAGATCATAAAGAAATGAAGTTGGAAATCAATAACAGGCAGAGAGCCAAAAAATTCACAAATATATGGAGACTCAACAACATGTGCTTAAGCAACCAGTGGGTCAGGGAAGAAATTACAAGTGAAATCAGTAAATATCTTGAGGCAAATGAAAATGAAAACACAGCATATCAAAATTTATGGGAATCAGCAAAGGCAATGCTAAGAGGGAAATTTATTGCCCTAATGCCTATGTCAAAAAAGAAGAAAGAGCAAAAATTGAGGAATTAACTGCTCACTTGGAAGAATTAGAGAAAGAACAGCAAACTAACCCCAAAGCAAGCAAAAGGAAAGAAATAACAAAGATTAGAGCAGAAATAAATGAAATTGAGAACATTAAAAACAATCAAGAGAATCAACAAAACCAGAAGTTGGTTCTATGAAAAAAATCAATAAAATTGATAGACCCTTAGCATGGTTCATGAAAAGAAGATAAGAGAGGATGCAAATATATAAAATCAAAAATGGAAGAAGAGACATAACTACTGGCCCCATAGGAATAAAGGAAGTAACGAGAGGATACTATGAACAACTTTATGCTAATAAAGTAGACAATGTAGTTGAAATGGACAACTTCCTAGAAAGGCATGAACAACCAACATTGACTCAAGAAGAAATAGACGACCTCAACAAAACAATCAGAAGTAAAGAAATTGAATTAGTCATTAAGAAGCTCCCAAAGTAGAAAAAGTCCAGGACTAGATGTCTTCACATGTGGAATCATTCAAGAAATAATTAGTGCCAATCCTGCTCAAACTCTTCAAAAAAATGGAAGAGGTGGGAAGACAACATAACTCATTCTATAAAGCCAACATGACCCTCATACCAAAGCCCATAAAGATACTACAAGAAAAGAAAATTACAGACAATCTCTCTAGTGAATATAGATGCAAAAATCCTCAACAAAATTCTTGGAAATCAAATCCAGCAGCACATTAAAAGAATTATACATTATGACCAAGTAAGATTCATCCCAAGTATGCAAGGATGGTTCAACATAAGAAAATCAATTAATGTAATACACCATATCAATGAATCAAAGCAGAAAAACTACATGATCATCTCAATTGATGCAGAAAAGACATTTGACAAAATTCAACATCCTTTCTTGTTGGAAACACTTCAAAGGATAGGGATAGAAGGGAACTTCCTCAACATGATAAGGGGAATGTATGAAAAACTCACAGCTAACATCATTCTCAATGGATAAAAGCTGAAAGCTTTCCCCCTAAGATCAGGAAAGGATAAGGATGTCCACTGTCATTGTTGTTATCAACATTGTGTTTGAAGATCTAGCCAGAGCAATTAGAAAGAAAAAGAAATATAAGGCATCAAAATTGGAAAGGAAGAAGTAAAACTCTCACTGATTGTAGATAATACATAGATACTCTATGTCAAAAACCCCGAAAAATCCACAGTGAAACTACTAGAGCTAGTAAATGAGTATAGCAAAGTGGCAGGTTACAAGATCAACACTCAAAAATCTATAGCGTTTCTATACACTAATAATGAGCAATTTAAGGGGGAAATAAAGAAAAAAATTCCATTTACAATTGCAACCAAAAGAATAAAATATTTAGGAATAAATTTAACAAAGGATACAAAAGATCTATACAAAGAAAACTACAAGAAATCGCTAAAAGAAATCAGAGAAGACCTAGATAAATGGAAGGGCATACAGTGTTCATAGATTGGAAGACTAAATACAGTTAATCAATACTACCTAAATTAATTTGTAGCTTCAATGCAATACCAATTAATATCCCAACAACTTACTTTGCAGAAAAAGAAAAACCAATACCCAAATTCATCTGGAAGGCAGGGTGCCCTGAATAGCTAAAAACAACCTGAGGAAAAAAAATGAAGTGGGAGATCTCACACTACCTGACTTTAAGGCATATTACAAAACTACAGTGGTCAAAACAACATGGTACTGGCATAAAGATCCATATACTGACCAATGGAATTCAATAGAGTGTTCAGATATAGACCCCCTCATCTATGGACAATTGATCTTTGATAAGGCAGTCAAGCCAACTCACCTGGGACAGAACAGTCTCTTCAATAAATGGTGCTTGGAGAATGGATATCCACATGTTAAAGAATGAAAGAGGATCCATATCTTACATTCTATCCAAAAATTAACTCAAAATGGATCAAAGACCTTAACATTAGAGGTAAGACCGTAGAACTTTTAGAAGAAAATGTAGGGAAATATCTTATAAAACTTGTAATAGGAGGCAGTTTCCTAGATCTTACAAAGCATGAGCATTGAAGAAAGAAATAGAGAAATGGGAACTCCTCAAAATTAAAGACTTTTGTGCATCTGAGAACTTTGTCAAGGAAGTAAAAAGACAGCTTACACAATGGGAAACAATATTAGGAAACGACATACCAGTTAAGTGTCTAGTATCCAGATATATAAAGTGATTGTTCAACTCAACAACAAAAAGATAACCAAATTACAAAATGGGCAAAAGACATGGAACAGACACTTCTCAGAAGAAGAAACACAAATGGACTTTTTTTTTTTTTATTTCATGTGCTGGATGTCTCTATAATTTTGTTCAGATGACTGCAGAATCTGGAAAAGCTGTAACTGCTATTGATGCATAGCATACTGCTATTGTTCTTTATATATATATATATTTATACATATATATATGTATATAATTAGAAATTTTTTGAAACTTTAACTGTACTACCAACTTTGGAAAAAGTATCCCGGTTGTACCATGTTGAGTTGGCATTTGTTCTTGTTTGCTAGCTGCCGGAATGCAATATACCAGAAACGGAATGGCTTTTGAAAGGGGGAATTTAATGAGTTGTTAGTTTATAGTTCTAATGCTGAGAAAATGTCCCAATTAAAACAAGTCTATAGAAATGTCCAATCTAAGGCATCCATCCAGGGAAAGATACCTTGGTTCAAGAAGGTCAATGAAGTTCAGCGTTTCTCTCTCAAGTGAGAAGGCACATGGTGAACACAGTCAGGGCTTCTCTCTCATCTGGGAAGGCAACATGGTGAACACGGTCAGGGTTCCTCTCTCATCTGGAAGGGCACATGGCGAACACGGCGTCATCTGCTAGCTTCTTCTCCTGGCTTCCTGCTTCATGAAGCTCCCGGGAGGCATTTTCCGTCTTCATCTCCAAAGGTCACTGGCTGGTGGACTCTACTTCTCATGGCTATGTCATTCGACTCTCTCTGAATCTCCCATTCTTCAAATGTTTCCTCTTTTATAGGACTCCAGAAACTTCTAAAGACCCACCCAAATGGGTGGAGACATGTCATTCCTTAATCCAGTTTAACAACCACTCTTGACTAAATCACATCATCCAGGGAGATGATCTGGTTACAGTTTCAAACATACAGTATTGAATAGGGATTATTCTACCTTTATGAAATGGGATTTTGATTAAAACATGACTTTTCTAGGGGACATACATCCTTTCAAACCAGCACAGCATTGTACAGAAATTAACAGCTATATTGGTCTAGGAATGTTAAACTTGATTTTTTCCCCATTGTACAGGGTTAACACACTGTATTAAATATGTTAGGTCTTATCTACATGGGTTTGATTACAGAAACTAATAAAGTATTCCCTAAATAATGAAAGCAAAAAAATCTTCATTTTGTATGTTGTTTTGTTTTGTCAATAAAAATATAAAAACAAATTAAATAACTTTTTTTTTATTAGGGAAGTTGTAGGTTTATAGAGAGTCGTGCAAACAAACAAACAAAAAAGCGTTCCCATATACCCTCTTATTGTTGGTACTTTACATTAGCATGGTATCGTTGTTTCAACTGTTGAAAGAATATTAAAACATTGCTGTTAACTATAGTCCACAGTTTACATTAGGTGTATTTTCCCCATATACCACTCTTTTACTAACACCTCATAATATTGCCATATATTTGTTATAATTCATGAAAGAAAATTATTACATTTGTACTATTAACCATTGCCCATCATCCACAAGAGGGTTCATTATGTTATACAGTCCCATGTTTTATCTTCTAACTTGCCTTCTAGTAGCATATATGACCAAAAACTTCCCCTGTCAACCACATTCACAAACATACTCTATTGGATTTTTATGCTTCAGATTTCTTGCTATTACACATAGCACTGAGATAAGTGGCTAGGAACACAAAACTTGGATCACATTATTGACACATATCATGTATCTTCCAGGAAGTGGGATTACTGAATCAAAGGGAGCATTTAAATTCATCATACTATAGAACACTTAAAAAAAAAAAAACGAATTAGAAGAAGAAAATAAAAGTCACTGTGCTGGTGTGAAAGGAAGTATGCCCCCTAAGAAAAGCCATGTTTTAATATAAATCCCATTTCATAAAGGTAGAATAATCTCTATTCAATACTGTATATTTGAAACTGTAATGAGATCATCTCCCTGGTTGATGTGATTTAGTTAAGAATGGTTGTTAAACTGGATTAGGGGATGACATGTCTCCACCCATTTGAGTGGGTCTTGATTAGTTTCTGAAGTCCTATAAAAGAGGAAACATTTTGGAGAATGGGAGATTCAGAGAGATTCAGAGAGAGCAGAGAATGCTGCAGCACCACGAAGCAGAGAGTCCACCAGCCAGCGACCTTTGGAGATGAAGAAGGAAAACGCCTCCCGGGGAGCTTCATGAAACCAGAAACCAGGAGAGAAAGCTAGCAGAGGACGCCATATTCACCATGTGCCCTTCCAGCCGAGAGAGAAGCCCTGACTGTGTTCACCATGTGCCGTCTCACTTGAGAGAGAAACCCTGAACTTCATTGGCCTTCTTGAACCAAGGTATCTTTTCCCTGGATGCCTTTGATTGGACATTTCTATAGACTTGTTTTAATTGGGACATTTTCTTGGCCTTAGAACTGTAAACTTGCAACTCATTAAATTCTCCCTTTTAAAAGCCATTCCATTTCTGGTATATTGCATTCCAACAGCTAGCAAACTAGAACAGTCACCTATAACTCTGGCATCCAGAAATAGCCATTAACACATTTCCTTTTATTATATATATATGTGTATATATGTATATTAGGTTTTAAGCAAAATTGAGATCATATTATTGATTTGATTTTGTATCTTGAATTTTCTCTGAATAATAAATCATGAGAACTTCTCATGCCCTTATTTTTAAAAAACATGAATGCATATTATTCCAAACTCTGAGAATACCTTTACATATTTGGCCATTTTCTTGTTGTCAGAATATTTAGGCTATCACAAAAATGACCATTTTTGTTGTTCTAATGTGGTAAATATCTTTGTATATATCTCTCTCAGTGCATCTTTGATCATTTCATTAGAATTTTCCTTAGAAATTATATTATTAGGTCAAAGAATCCAAACACTTAAAAAATTATACTGTTACTTTATTATAATCGTGGTAAGTATATGTCAGTTAATTCTTTTTCAGATCAATTTTATTGAGATGTAGTCACGCATCTAAACATTTTTAAAGGTTCATTTTATATAGTTTCAAATGGCTTTTTGGAAAAGTTGAATCATTTTGCCTTCCTATAAGGTAACTACCTTCTTATCATCATGCCTAGATATAATGTCCTAGATATTATCATTAAAAAAAATACTTGCCAATATGGTAAGAAAAGATATCTTATTCACGTTGTTTGTAATCATTTACATTTTTGAATTATTGATAAGATTGACTATTTTTTCCATATGGTTGTTGACCATTAATATTCTTGGTAAAATAATGATCTGTTTATGTCATTTGCCCAAGTTCCTCACTTTTTCTCATTAATTTGTAAACGTTCCTTATATTGTGAAGATATTAATGCCTCAAAATAGATTTCATATATTTATTTTCATTTGTATGTTGCTGTTTGATTTTAATAGTATATGCTTTTCAGAGAAAATATTTATTGCATCAGATCTAGCAATCTTTTAAATTACAACAGATTCATTGTTTTTAAAAAATGTTCTTTAGCAGTACTTCATGATTTCACTGATACCATTTGTTTGATATTTTTTTCTCAACTAATCCATTGTAGTTCCTTACAGAAAAATTGTAAAACAGATAAACCAAAATTATGCCTCCTAATCCCTAATGTACAGTAGAGATATAACCACTGTTAATATTTTGGTTTGTCTTTGCTCTTTTTGTAGCTTTTGGATCAACTTACCTATATTTCCTTATAGTTTTTGTGATTTTATTTTTTGGATTTTGGTGCTTCCATCTATGTGGAATTTATTTTGACATAAGGTCTAATGTAAGAATATAGTTCTATTCTTTTTTTCAGATAGTTAATTCATGCAATAATTCTCTCACTGACTTGTGAGATAGCCTCCAATATGTACTAAATTCAAATATTCTATTTCTGAAGTATCTGATATTTTTCATTTATCCAACATCTTTATTGAGATATGATTCACTAATTGTTCAATTTGCTCATTTAAAATGTGCAAGTCAGTGGTTTTCATATAGTCACAGTAGTCACAGAGTTGTGCAGATATCACTATGAGCTAAGTTTAGAACATTTTTATCATTCAAAAAAGAGCAAAAAGCAAAACCCATACCTGTTAGCAATCACTATTTACCCCCAACCTTGTGACCCCTGAACAAGCACTAGATTTGCCTATTCTGGACATCATATAAATGGAATTATATAATATGTGGTCTTTTGTCTCTGTCTTCTTTCACTTAGCATAATATTGTCAAGGTTCACTCATGTTGTAGCATGTTTAAATACTTCATTTCTTTTATTGTGAATAATATCCTATTGGACAGATATACCATATTTTAAAATTCATTAATCAGTTATGAGCATTTGAGTTGTTTTTACTTTTTGGCTATTATGAAAATGTAGTTATGAACATTTGTCTGGACATATGTTTTCATTTTTCTTGGGTATATCCCTAGGAGTGAAATTGCTAGATCATATGATAAGTCTATACTTAACATTATGAGGAACTGCTAAACTTTTTTCCAAAGTAGCTGCACAGTTACCTTCCCACCAGCAATGTAGGAGGATTCCAATTTCTGCACTTCCTCATCAACACTTGTTTTTATGTCTTTTTTTTAGCCATTCTGATAGGTGTGATGTGGTAGCATTGTGATTTTGATGTGCATTTTCCTAATGACTAATGAATTTGAGTATCTTTTCATGTGCTTGTCAGCAATCTTCTTTGGAGAAATGTCTATTCAAATCCTTTGCCCATTTTTAAATTGGCTATTTATCTTTTTATTACTGAGTAATAAGAGTTCCATATATATTTTGGATTCCTTGTCCCTTATCTGTATATAATTTCAAATATTTTCTCCCAGACTGTAAGCTGTCTTTTCATTTTCTTGATGGTATCATTTGCAGCAATCTGCTAAACTTTTGAATGAGAAGTCAACAAATTTGACTTTGTGTTGCTTTGGAATACATTATATTTAGGATAGTCCAAATGCCCATTCAAGAATATGGCATATCACAATTTATTCAAGTCTTATCAAGCACATTGTGGTAGTTTTATAGTTTTTCTCACGGAGGATTTAAAATTTTTTGTTTTCTATGTAACTGTTGCTGGTATAGGAGAATGTTTGGTTTCTGCATTTACTTTTGTATCCACTCAACTTATAGAACTCAAAGTATATTTTATTTATCAAAATGTGATTATTTCAAGTTCTTTAGTTATACAGTAATTAATTGATAATAATGACAGACTCCTTTGAAATAAGTATAATTTTAATTTAATTTTGCTATTATTTAATGTCATATTGCACTAACTAGAAACTTTAGAACAGTTCTGTGTGATAATGCTGGTGTGGGTGTTAAACGTCATTTAGAATTTTCTCCATCTCCATCAGAGTGATTTTTCTGACATATAAATATAAACAACTCATTTCAAATTTACATTCTATTCTGGACTTCATGCATTCTGCGTTATCTGGAACCTACTCTTCTAATTGTGTTTAACTCTTCTTGCTAGCTGTGCTCTCTGCTCAATCCACACTGGTGCTTTTCTGGTTCTCTGAGTATGCTATCATTTTTCATACTAATGTACTTTTGAAAATGCAATTTTCTTTGTCTGAAAAGTATCCCCTGCCCCAAGTCTGCCTGGCAAAGTCTTACTCATCCTTTAGTTCTCAAACAGAGGTCACTACCTACAGGAGGCTTTCCTTCTTCTCCCCAGCAGACCTCCTCACTTCCTTACTCCCTCTTCTGTGCTCTTTCAACATCCCAATTATAGTATTTTCCATATTGCATGTAAATTATTTGCTTACAAATCTCTCTCATCTATTAGTCCAAAGATTTCCATATATATAATAGATCAGTATTGTATATGATAGGACATTTATGTGATTAGCAAGTACTAAACTTACGTGTATTGGAGGTAAATGCCTAATTTTTTTTTTTTTTTACTGAAGGGGTGAATGGTAAAACATTGGAGCATTGCACTAGACAATGAGATTCTCAAAGGTGATATCTTGTTTTAGTCTCAATTTATATCCTCCATTACTATTACAATAGCTGACACAAAATATATGCCCAACAAATATTTGAAGGGTTGAATAAAAGGGTCTGGAAAAGTAGATACTTAATATATGTTGTGCTTTATTTTCCTTAATATAAACCCAAAAAGCAGTAAATTCTATAGTGATCCAACTCAAGCAGTCATTATTAAGACTGGTTTTTTTTTTTTACAAGAATAAAAATTTGAAAGGTAGAGGAAACAAACTACTGTGAACTATGGGCTTCTCCATGTGGACGGGTGTCCATTTATGCAACTGGAGCTGTTACCACACTAGGCAACAGGCACTTTCACGCAAGTGTCTATACACATGGTTTATGGGTTTGCTGCCCACAGACTGGTTTCTCTATAGCCTCTTCATTCTGAACTCATGATTTATTTCTTTATTGTCAACAGCTTTCCCCATCATCCTTTTCCTGCTTCAACCTTGATGGTCCAACTGGCTGATAGTAGGGTTGCCAGATGTTGCATGGGACATACTTATATTAAAAAATTATTTATTGTTTATCTGAAATTCCAATTCCACTGGGTGCTCTGAGGTTTTGTTTGCTAAATCTGGCTAGCTCAGGGGTGAGCTTTGTGATAGCTAATAATAGCTGTCACTTGCTGAGGCTTATTCTCTGTCAGGTATAGCGGCTGTGTACTTTATGCACAATATCTCTTTAAAATACATCAATGGGCAGATATAGGTATTTGCACCCCCATTTTTGCAGGTGGGGAGGCCAGGCTTTGAGGGGTTAAGTAAATTGCCCAAGGTTGCACAGTAGAACTAAAAGAACAGTCATTTGGACTCAGATCTGTCTAACGCCAAAGCCCATTTCTTGTGGAGACACAGATTTGGGTTCAACATGCAGGAGCACTTTGTATCAGGAAAAAATGTCTGAAATGGGAGTTGAGCATCACTAAATGTGATGAGTGATGTGTCACTGGTAGTGTTCAAGCAGAAGCCAGGGAGTAGGGAAGTTGTAAGAGTCCTTTTGCATGAGAAAAAATTGGATAAACACTGTTCTAGTTTGCTAGCTGCCGGAATGCAACACACCAGAGATTTGCAAAAATGGGGGTGCAAATACCTATATCTGCCCTTTAATAAAAGGGGATTTATTTTGTTAGTTCTTCAGAGGAAAGGCAGCTAACCACTTAGGTTCTTTCTTATGTGGAAAGGCACATGGTGATCTCTACTGGCCTTCTCTCCAGGCCTCTGGGTTCCAACAATTTTCCCCAGGGTGATTTCTTTCTGCATCTCCAAAGGCCTGGGCTGAGCTGTGAGAGCTGAGATGAGGTATGCTGAGCTGCTTGGGCTGTGCTATGTTGCACTCTCTCATTTAAGCACCAGCCAATTAAGTCAAACATCATTCATTGCAGCAGGCACGCCTCCTAGCCTACTGCAGATGTAATTAGCAACAGATGAGGTTCACCTATCATTGGCTCATGTCTGCAGCAACAAGACTACGTACCTTCACCTGGCCAAGTTGACAACTGAATCTAACTACCACAAACACCCTCTGAAATCTTTTTCTTTCTGTTCCGGGTAAAATGATTTAAGATCTTTCTGCAGTGCTTCTTGCAATGCAAAATTTATTAATTGCTTTTTTAAATAAAGTGATTCCTCAATAATCTCAAGAAATACCTGTCTTGGGTTGCCAGGGCTGCTGAAACAATGTGCCATAGCCTGATTGGCTTAAACAACAGAAATTTATTGTTTCATGATTCTAGAGACTAGAAGTCCAAAATCAAGGTGTCAGCAGGGTCATGCTTTCTGGAAGTGTGTAGCATTCTGGTAGTGACATGCATAACTCAATGCATAACTCAGTCTCAGTCTCCATCACATGACTCCTTCTGTCACCTACTGTCTGTGTCTAAATTCCCTCCACTTATAAGGACACCAGTCATATTGGATTAAGGGCCACCCTAATCTAGTATGGTTGCATTTTAGCTAATAATGTCTTCAAGGACCGTATTTACAAATAAGTTCACGTTCATAGGACTGGGGTTAGGACTTAAACATGTCTTTGGGGGGGTCATGATTTGGTCCATTACAATATCCAAGTACTAAAACAGGCTGCCAGATATGAAATTAGCAGCTTATGTGACCACAGAAATAATCTCTCATGGGTTATCTGTAGAATTACTGCAGAGGACAGTGAGGGGGATTCTCCCACAACACTGTCACCACAGGTATTACAGCAGTGTAACAAGATAGAAAAACAGAGGCTGGGGAACTGGGCAGACCTGAGATTAGATTCTGGCTCCACTTGCATAAACCACCTAACCTCTCTAAGCCTTTCTTCATCTGTAAACAGGGAATGGTAAAACCTCCATCCCTGGGCTGGAGTGAAGATTAATTGAGACAATGTGTGAAAGCTCATAACACAGTGCCCAGCTCATACTGGTTGCACCATGAAGATGCTGTTCAATATAAGCAGGAGAAACAAAAAAAAACAAATATGAAAAACAAACAAACAAACAAGCAAACTGGCTTAAATGACAAGGAAACTTACTGCTTCATGTACTTGGGAATCCAGATTTTTAGGGTTGTAATCCAGCTGCTCAATTGTGTCATCAAGGCCTCCAAAACGTTGGCTCCATCCCAGGCTGCTTCCCTTCCTTCTTACAAGATGGGCACCATCACTATCTAGGAAGGTAGGCTTACTTACCAGTATCAGAAAGAGAGCATGTCTCTTTTTCCATCATGGAGCAGAAATCCCAGGCTTCCTTCTAATTAAGCCATCTTTGGTCATGTGCTGTCCTCCCTGGCTGTTGCCCATGAAATGCCGAATGTTGACTGGTCCCAGTCTGCACTGGGCACATATCTCTGAACCTATCACTATGGCAAGGGGAAATTTCTGATTGGCTTGAACTAGTCAGGGCTCATGCCTTGAGCTGGGGAATGAGTAAATCCTATCCAAACTTCATGCACAGAGAGAGTGGAATTCATGCTTGAGAGGCAACCACTAGACCTACTATGGAGGTACCCAATAAATATTGTTGTTATTGCACTATTGAAAACAAAATTACACATTCTGGAAAATAAGTTTCCTTTGGGCTGATACCGAGTATTTCCCCCCTGTTAAATCGTAACCACTGTCTTTTGGGTTCTAAGAAATATGATACTGTTTTAGTTAGGTCTGTTCCCTAATCGTAGATCTACATTTTTCAAGTGCTTATTCAATGAGTTGTAAGTGAAATTGTAGGTCATAGCTGGCTTCCATCCAAAACTTTCTTTTCTATAAAGGTGATGATAGTAGTGGTGGTGGTATTCTCCTCCATATAAAGCTGGAAAGAGATGGAAAAAATTTATAGGCTGTCAGCTATTTGGACCTGCCACTCAGGTGGTTATTGGGTCTTTTATCACATGGAGTTACACTCTGTGGACCAATTCCATGAAGTGAACTTATTACATAGATTAGATGAGAAGCATATTTGTGGTTCTGAAAGAGGATGGCCACGAAGCAAAACCACATGCAGACATAGTTGATGAATGGCCTGTAGATGGGTAGGTGCTGCCATTTACAGCTGAGCTCCGGGAAAGAGGGTAGGAAGGAGGAAGGAAAGAGAGGGCAATGTTTCAGTCTCTCAGTTTTGCAGCCCCCACCTGAAAGTAATTACAACTGCCAGGAAGGGAGGACATGGGTAGAAAAGGAATCTATTGGCTTTGGTTTTTTGCAGATTTTGCACAATCTCTGTGAAGGATAATAATCTTATTTTTTTATAGGAATTTTGGAATCTTGTCTATCGTGTGCACTTAACTATCAAGAGTCAGAGCTTAGCATCTACTCTACATATGTATATGAGACAAATCTTGGGTTGCTTTGCCACTAACATTTTTCACACTTCACAGGATGACATATCTTTTGCCCTCTGTGTTTCATTTTCTGTACAGGGATTTAGGAGACATGAAGTCAGCTGGGCTTGCTGAGAATGTAGTATCGATGAGGATGTTATCAGGCAATACTGTGTTCTGGAGGGAGCAGGATGCTTGTAGTTGTATTAGTTTTCTACTGCTGTTGTAACAAATGACCCCAAACTCAGTGGCTTAATACAACACAAATTTATTATCTTATAATTCCAAAAATATGGTGTTAACAGGCTGCATCTTTTCTGGAGGCTCCAGGGGAGCATGGTGGATTGAAATGTGTACCCCAGTTTGGACATGTTCTTGGTGTTGGTCTGCATTCTGGTGGGCTTGGACCTATTGTAAATAAGATCTCCTCAAGACGTTATTTGAGCTAAGGTATGGCCCCACTGAATCAGGTTAGGCTCTAATTTGGATTACTGGAATCCTTTATAAGCAGAGTGAAAGTCAGATGGAGAGAGAAGCCACAAGGAGCAGCCAAAAGCTAGAAGTCAGTGGAACCCAAAAGGGAAAGGAGAAGATGCAGTGTGTGCATTGTCATGTGACGAGAAAGCCCAAAGAAATTCAAAGATCGCTGGGCCAGGTAGAAGAAGCCTTCTAGCCTCTGAACTCATGAGCCAATAAATTCTTGTTAAGCCAACCCAATGGATGGTATTTGTTTTAGCAGCTATGAAACTAAAACAGGGAGTATCTGTTTCCTTGCCTTTTCCAGCTCCTAATTGTCGCCTGCATTCCATGGCTCATGGTTCTTTCCTTCATCTCCTGGGTGCACAGCATAACACCTTCAAATCTTTCTCTTTCTCTCTGACCTCTGCTTCTGTCATTACATGCCCTCCTCTGACTCTGACCCACCTGCCTCACTCTCTTAAGGACCATTATGATCACAGTGGGTCCACCTGGATAATCCAGGATCATCTCCCCATCTCAGCGTCCTTAACATCATCACACCTGCAAAGTTCCTTTGCCAGGTATTAGTAGCATCTTCATGAGTTTCAGTGGTATCATCTTGGAGGGGCATTATTTGGTCCCGCAGAGATCTAGTTTCTCCTTCTCTTCTGCCTCATCTTTAGTTTTCCCTTTTAAAAATTGATTTAGTTTTTATTTCAACAGATAATATATTCATAGGTATCAAAAAGGAAAGCAATACCAAATAGCCAACAAGCCCGTGAAAAGATGTTCAACGTTATTAGTCATTAGGAAAATGGAAATCAAAGCTAAAATGAGACTCACTTCACACCCAATAGGATGGCTATAACCAAAAAGACAGAAAATAACAAGTGTTCTCAAGGATGTGAAGAAATTGGAACCCTTGTACATTGCTGGTGGTGCTGGTACAGCCACTGTGGAAAACAGTTTTTTTCCTCAAAAAGTTAAACCCTGAATTACAATATGACCCCGCAATCAATCCCTCTCTTGGGTACATAATCCAAAGAACTGAAAACAGGTATTCAAACAAATCCTTGTACATGATAGTTCTTAGCAGCAGTATACACAATGCCAAAAAGTGGAAACAACCCAAATGATCATCAAAGGTGAATGGAGAAACAAAATGTAGCCTATACATATGATGGAATATTATTCTACCGTAGAAAGAAATGAAGTTCTGATACATGCTACGACATGGATGAACCTTGAGAACTTTATGTAAGGTGAAAGGAGCCAGACACAAAAGCACACATATTGTATGATTCCATTTATATGAAATGTCCAGAATAAAGTAAATCCATAAAATCAGAAAGCAGTTTGGTGTTTGGCAGGTGACAGAGAGAGGAGTGAATAAGAAATGACTGCTTGAGGTGTGCGGGGTTGCTTTTGGGGTGATGAAAATGTTTTGGAATGAGGCCAATGTGGTGGTTGCACTACATTTTGAATGTACTCAATGTCACCAAATCGTACATTTCAAAATGGATAATTTTAATGTGAATTCCACCTAAAAAAAAAGGAAAATGATAAAAATGTCAGCATTGAATAATCTTACTCCTCCCTCTGTCCTCATCTACCCCATTCCTCCACCCACAACTATTTTTATTAGTTCATTGTTTACCCTTTCATTGTTTATGAAGAAATATACATATATGAATAAATATCTTTTTCTCCTTTTTCCACCAAACATAGCAAGCAACATACAATTTTTTACTGCTTTTCATCTAATGTATCAGGATGATAATCATGGTGTAGATGTAATGTAGTTTATTGAAATACAAGTATTTAATGCTATACATTTCCCTCTAAGCACACCTTTAGTTGCATCCCACAAATTTTGATATGCTGTATTTTTATGTAGTTCAATATATATTTTTTACTTCCCTTGAGACTTTGTTTTTGACAAATGAGTTCTATAGAAGTATGCCACTTAATTTTCAAGTGTTTGGGGGGATTTTTCTGTTGTCTTTCTGTTACTTTTTAAATCTAATTCTGTTATGTTCAGAGAACATACTTTGATCTCAATTCTTTCTATCCTTTTACTTTTATTTCTTTTCTCCTATTTCCTAACTTTCAATTTTTTTTTTTTTTTACTCATTTACAGTCAGTCCCTTTATTGTTCGGAGAAGAGAACTTTTTAAATGTCAAGTACTCCCCAACCTCACCTCAGACAATACAAATTGGTTAGAACAGTAACACACAGTGGGAAGATACATTAAATACAAACAATCCATTTACAGTAGTAACCAAAATTAAGTGTTGGGTGTTATTTTAACTACACAAACTAAAATCCTAAAAATATAGAGGACTTGTTCTTACAGGCTTGATAAGGCATTAGAACTTTTAGGTCAGTGGATCTGGGTTAGGTGGATCATTTCCTGCAAATCAAGCTGAAACTGGCTTTTGTTTGTTTCTTTGTTTCCTTGTTTTAAGCTGGAACTGTTTTGTTTTTTTTGCTTTTCTTTAAGCAGGAATTGTTTTGATATCATCCAGGCATACAGATCAAGCACACCTCTCATAGGTAAAGTGTAACTATATTTTGAAGGACACGTGGTAGAGGCAGATCTGGCCACAAAAGGGTATAGTCACTGTTTGTTAACTTTCAATTTTGAGACAATTTCAGATTTACATGTAGTTGGAAGAGATAATGCACACTGATTTAATATACCCTGAATGCAGTTTCCTGCAATGATGATGTGTTGCATGGCTGTAGTATTATATTATAATCACAACCAGGAAATTGACATTGGTACAATCCACTTACCTTTTTCAGATCTCACCAATTTTACCTGCACTGATTTGTGTCTGTGTTATGGGCTTGTATTTAGTTCTATGAGGTTTTTATCACATAGATATGTGTGACAAGATGAAAAACATCTCCATCACAAAGATCCCTTGTGCTACCCTTGTATAGCCATGGTTACCTCCCACCTTACCCTACCACCGAAACTGTCTCTGTTTCTATAATTGTGTCATTTCAAGAATCCTGTATGAAATGTTAAAATAAATTTGGTAGATTGAAATGCCAGTGATCAATGAAAGGGAGGGGTAAGGGGTATGGTATGTATAAATTTTTTTCTGTTTTTGCTTTATTTCTTTTTCTGAATAGATGCAAATGTTCCAAGAAATGATTATGATGATGACTATGCAACTATGTGATGATATTGTGAATTACTGATTATATATGTAGAATGGAATGGTCAAAATAAGAATGTTTGATTTGTTGGGTGTTTTTTGGTATTTAAAAAAATAAAATAAAATAATTTAAAAAAAAGAAAAGAAAAGAATCCTGTATGAGTGTAACGATATGGTAGGAAACTTTTTGAATCAGACCTCATTCATTCAGCATTATTCCCTTGAGATTCATGCAAGTTGTGCATGAAACAATAGTTAGTGTCTTTTATTTGTTGAGTAGTATTCCCAGGTATGAATTACCGTAGTTTGTTAAGCCATTCACTAGTTGAAGGACATTTGGGCTGTTTCCAGTTTTAGCTATGAAAAATAATGTGATTATGAACATTGTTGTATAAGTGTTTATGTGGACATAAGTTTCATTTCTTTGGGATAAATGCTATGTCCTTTTACTTTTAAGCCTCTGATATCATTACGTTTGAGGCAGGTTTCTTGTAGAACACCAGATAGTATGGTCACATAACAAAGTGTTCTGTTATTCTCTCTCTTTTAATTGATTTGTTTAGGTTACTAACATTTAATGTAATTATGTTATGTGTTTAGATTTAAGCTTACCATTTTATTATTTGTTTTCTGTTTGTCTTGTCTATATTTTGTTCTTTGTTTTCCCTTCCCATGCCTTCTGTTGAATCAGTTGGACATTTTTTTAGTATTCTATTTTAATTTCTCTGTTTTTGCTATATCTATTTGCATAATTTTTTGTGATTGTTTTCGGGATTATAGAATGTATCTATGCTGGTTTGAAAGGATGTATGTACCTTAGAAAAGCCATGTTTTAATCTTAATCCCATTTTGTAAAGGCAGCCACTTCCTCTATCCCTATTCAGTACTGTATGTTTGAAATTGTAATTAGATTATCTTCCTGGAGAGGTGATTTAAACAAGAGTGGTGGTTAAACTGGATTAGCTGGAGGTATGTCTACATCCATTTGGGTGGTCTTGATTAGTTTCTGAAATCCTATAAAAGAGGAAACATTTTGGAGAATGAAAGAGGTTCAGAGGGAGAGAGAATGCTGCAGCACCATGAAGCAGAGTCCACTAGCCAGCACTTTGGAGATGAAGAAGGAAAATGTCTCCCAGGGAACTTCATGAAACAGGAAGCCAGGCGAAGAAGCTAGCAGATGACGCTGTGTTTGCCTTGTACCCTTCCAGATGGGAGAGGAACTCTGACTGTGTTCGCCATGTGCCTTCTCACTTGAGAGAGAAACCCTGAACTTCATCGGCCTTCTTGAACCAAGGTTTCTTTCCCTGGATGCCTTAGATTGGACATTTCTAAGGCCTTGTATTAATTGGGACACTTTCTCAGCCTTGGAACTGTAAACTAACAACTGATTAAATTACCCTGTTTAGAAGCCATTCCGTTTCTGGTATATTACATTCTGGTGACTAGCAAACTAGAATAGTGTCCTTATATTTTCACAATATTTGATGATTTCAAATGGAATATTGAAATTTTACCATGGTACAGGTTCCTTTACTCTCCCCTCTTTATGTTGTAGCTGTCTTATATATCATACCTAAATGTATTTTGCCAAAGTCATGATTTTGACATTCTGCCATCCAGCATGTTTTATTTTCATCTAAAATAGCTATTATATTTAACCATATATTTATAATTTCTGTGGCTGTTATTTTTGCTCCTGATTTTCCAAGTTTCTTCCTGGTATCATTTCCCTTCTATTTGAACGATATACTTTTAGAGCAGTTCTGTTGGCAACAAATTCTCTTTTCTGTGTTTTAAGAAGGTTTTTATTTCACCTGTATTTCTGAATTTACAATTCTGGCTTGACAATTCTTTTCTTTTAGCATTTTAAAGATGTTGTTTCACTTCCTGCTAACAGCCAATATTTCTGATGAGTTATAAATCACTATTCCCTGGAAGTAATATGTTTTTTTTTTCCTGGTTGCTTTTGAGATTTCCTCTTTGTATTTAGCTTTAAGTACTCTGATTTTAATGTTTCTGGACATGAATTTATTTGAGTTTACCTTATTTTAGGTTTGCTGAACTTCTTAAATTTAGGTTTCATGTATTTTGCCAAATTTGGGAATTTTCAGTCATTATTTCTTCAAATGCCTTTTTCCTGCACTGCACTCCTTCTTCTCTGGTTCTGGGACTCTGATGACAAAAATTCTAGGCCTTTGATATTGTCCAACATATTTTACAATCTTTATTTTCTCTGTTTAGATTGGGGAATTTCTATTGATCTGCCTTCAATTGCATTGACTCTTTCTTCTATCACCTCCCCTTCTGCCATTAAGCCCACTGGTGAGTTTTCTTTCTTTTTATTTTGGTTTTATATTTTCAATTCTAAAAATTCCATTTGGTTTTTCTTTATATATTATATTTCTTTGCTAGGACTTTCTATCTTCTCATTCATTAAAAAAAAAGTTTGGAAATGTGAAGTTGAGACAGGGAAATATGGTGGCGTGGTGAGGTGTGGAATTTAGTTTGTCTTCTAGGCAGTTAGTAAATACCCATGAACTGTCTGGCACAACTGTTTGAGGGACTTCCATGACTGGAAACACATCATCCATCCGTCTGAAACAGGTAGAATGGCTGAGATCACAGCATACAACTCTAATCTTCCAAGCCATGGAAGCTGGTGTCCCTCACCTTCTGTTATAACAGGCTGATTCGGGTCTCTCCCTAGTGGGAAACAGAAGCCTTTCTACTAGGAGCAAGGAAGGTAGCTCAACCAGGCTCCAAATGCAGAATTTAATTAACAAATTCAGACTGCTGAAATCAAGCTCTGAGCACAGATAAACCTGGTGCAAGCGTGGAAGGAGCCTGGAGGTTTCTCCCTAGCAGAGAGGAGGTGGGACTGATGTAAAAAGAAAAACAGACCCGGAGAAGATGGCGGCTTAGTAAGACGCGCGGGTCTTAGTTCCTCCTCCAGAAAAGCAACTAAAGAAACAGAAACAATACGAAACAGCTCCCGGAGTCACGACAGAGACCAAAAAGACAGCGTACCCCATTCTGGAACAGCTGAACGGGCAGGGAGAATCTGCTGCGGTGAGCTACCCGAGGGGCGCGCGTTTTCCCGGCCAGGTCGGCTGGCGACTGGGGTCCCCTCCACGCACGTGGCTTCCCGGTCTGACTGGGAACGTTGGATAGCGGGGCCCTCCCGTCACGCTTGGCGTTTCGGGCCAGCTGGGCAATTAGGACCGGCACTCTCCCAAGCCCCGGCGGCCAGCGACCCCCACCTCCACGCGCGGTTTCCCGGGCCGACTGCCGTGCAGACAGACGAGCGCCACGAGCGCCACCTACTGGGCAGGAAAAGAAAAACAGAGCCCAGAGATTTCACAGAAAAAGCTTTCAACCAGCTGGGTCCCACACCCAGGGAAATCTGATCAAATGCCCAGACACCAGCAGAAAATAATGGATGACGCTCGGAAAATTGAAGATATGGCCCAGTCAAAGGAACAAACCAATAGTTCAAATGAGATACAGGAGCTGAGACAACTAATGCTGAATATACGAACAGAAATGGAAAAATTCTTCAAAAACCAAATCAATAAATTGAGGGAGGACATGAAGAAGACATGGGCTGAACAAAAAGAAGAAATAGAAAATCTGAAAAAACAAATCACAGAACTTATGGGAGTGAAGGACAAAGAAGAAAAAATGGAAAAAACAATGGATACCTACAATGGTAGATCTAAAGAGACAGAAGCTACAATTAGTGAACTGGAGGATGGAACATCTGAATTCCAAAAAGAAACAGAAACTATAGGGAAAAGAATGGAAAAACTTGAGCAGGGGATCAGGGAACTGAAGGACAATATGAAGCGCACAAATATACGTGTTGTGGGTGTCCCAGAAGGAGAAGAGAAGGGAAAAGGAGGAGAAAAACTAATGGAAGAAATTATCACTGAAAATTTCCCAACTCTTATGAAAGACCTAAATTTACAGATCCAAGAAGTGAAGCGCACCCCAAAGAGAATAGACCCAAATAGGCGTTCTCCAAGACACTTACTAGTTAGAATGTCAGAGGTCAAAGAGAAAGAGAGGATCTTGAAAGCAGTAAGAGAAAAACAATCTGTCACATACAAAGGAAACCCAATAAGACTATGTGTAGATTTCTCAGCAGAAACCATGGAAGCTAGAAGACAGTGGGATGATATATTTAAATTACTAAAAGAGAAAAACTGCCAACCAAGACTTCTATATCCAGCAAAATTGTCCTTCAAAAATGAAGGAGAAATTAAAACATTTATAGACAAAAAGTCACTGAGAGAATTTGTGACCAAGAGACCAGCTCTGCAAGAAATACTAAAGGGAGCACTAGAGTCAGATACGAAAAGACAGAAGAGAGAGGTATGGAGTAAAGTGTAGAAAGAAGGAAAATCAGATATGATATATATAATACAAAAGCCAAAATGGTAGAGGAAAATATTATCCAAACAGTAATAATACTAAAAGTTAATGGACTGAATTTCCCAATCAAAAGACATAGAATGGCAGAATGGATTACGACCCAGCAATACCACTGCTAGGTATCTACTCAAGGGACTTAAGGGCAAAGACACAGATGGACATTTGCACACCAGTGTTTATAGCAGCATTATCCACAATTGCAAAGAGATGGAAACAGCCAAAATGTTCATCAACAGACGAGTGGCTAAACAAACTGTGGCGTATACCTACGATGGAATATTATGCAGCTTTAAGACAGACTAAACTTATGAAGCATGTAATAACATGGATGGACCTAGAGAACATTATGCTGAGTGAGTCTAGCCCAAAACTAAAGGACAAATACTGTAAGGTCCCACTGATGTGAACCGACATTTGAGAATCAGCTTGGAATATATCATTGGTAACAGAGACCAGCAGGAGTTAGAAACAGGGTAAGATAATGGGTAATTGGAGCTGAAGGGATACAGACTGTGCAACAGGACTAGATACAAAAACTCAAAAATGGACAGCACAATAATACCTAAGTGTAATGTAACTATGTTGGAACACTGAATGAAGCTGCACCTGAAATATGAAAAAAAAAAAAAAAGAAAAAAAAAAGAAAAACAGAACTCCTTTTCTGCCTCCGCTGCCGCCATGGCGCCCGTGAAAAAGCTTGTAGCTAAGGGGGGCAAAAAAAGAAGCCGGCTCTGAAGTTCACCCTCGACTGCACCCACCCCGTAGAAGATGGAATCATGGATGCTGCCAATTTTGAACAGTTTCTTCAAGAAAGAATCAAAGTTAATGGAAAAGCTGGTAATCTCGGTGGAGGGATCGTAACCATTGAAAGGAGCAAGAGCAAGATTACTGTAACCTCAGAGGTGCCTTTTTCCAAAAGGTATTTGAAATATCTCACCAAAAAATATTTGAAGAAGAATAATCTATGTGATTGGTTGCGCGTAGTTGCTAACAGCAAGGAAAGCTATGAATTACCCTACTTCCAGATCAACCAGGATGAAGAGGAGGAGGAAGATGAGGATTGAATGTTTTATATAAATCCTTGAATAAAACTTGGGAACCAAAAAAAAAAGAAAAACAGAGTCTTTGGAGTTGGATGAGTTCAGGATACTGGAAAAAGGCTTAGTTCCAAGAAAAGGAGCACATAGAGTTGGGTACCAACTCCAACTCTTGATTGGCAAATGCAGGTGGGCTAGGGTCCTGCACCTTTTTTTTTAAAAAAAGAAAAATTAGAAAGAGCTGCCAGCATTCTCAGGCTTCAGCACTGTCCCCAGGCAAGGGCAGAATTAAGGTATGTCTGAGAGACAGGGTAACTAGACAGGTAAAGGAGATAATTCCCTAAAGGGCATTTTTTCTGCAGTCTCTACTTGGAGCAAGGGAATGTAGCTCAGCCAAGCTCCAATTGTGTGTGTGTGTGTGTTTTTAATTTATGAAAAATTTATTACTACTGTTTTTTAAAAATATTTTTGTTGACAAATCTTCACACAGATACAGTACATACATAGGGTACAATCAGTAGCTCACAATATCATCACATAGTTGCATATTCATCACCATGATGACTTTTAAAACATTTGCATCACTCCAGAAAAAGAAATAAAAGGATAAAAAGAAAAAACTCATACATCCCATACCCCTTACCTCTCTCTCCCTCTCATTAACCACTAGTTAAATTTTAACCTACCCAATTTATTTCACCTCTTACCTCCCCTATTATTTACTTATTTTTATCATTTTTTTTCACTCATCTGTCCATACTCTGGATAAAAGGAACATCAGACACAGGATTTTAACAATCACACAGTCACATTGTAAAAGCTATATCATTATACAATTGCCTTCAAGACACTAATCACTTTTTCAACTTTTTTTAAACAATTGATGTATGGGGTAATGCTGACTTTCATAGCTTCAGTGCTCTAACTCTGAGTGTCAGGTGAAACATAACTATCCAAAGTTTCAGAGAGCTTCCAGGTTATGTGAAAATAGCTCAGTATCTTAGAATTTAAAATAACAGTTACAATTTCTGAATATATGTGACTGCTGTAAGAGCTTACAATCTAGGACAGCCTTCCAATAAGCCCCAACCAGATAACCCATACTCTCGACTTCTATTCTCCAAGTTTGTGTATTATATTTAGTCAATATGAGTGAGACATGACAATATTTGCCTTTTCTTTATGATATTTCATTCAACAAACTGTCCTTTAGTTTCATTCACCTAGTTGCATACCTCACAACTTCATTCCTTCTTGCAGCCACTCAGTAGTTCACTGTATGTATACACTATAGTTCCCCCTTCCATTCCTCAGTTGTTATATCCTTAGGCCACCTTCATCCATTCTGAATTACAAACACTGCTACCATAAACACCAGTGTGCAAATGTCCATTCGTTTCCCCATGCTCAGTTCCTTGGGTTTATATCTAGCAACAAGGTTGTAGGATCATATGGCAACCCCACCCCTAGCCTCCTATGGAACCACCACACTGGGCTCCTGACTGTCTGCACCTCCCAGCTTCCCTAACAACAGTGAATAGGTACATCACTTTCTCCAAATTTTTTCTAACACTTGTTTATCTCTGTTCATTTTTAAACAGTTTTATCTGCACATCATACAATACAACCTAAGCAAATAGTCATATCTTCGCCTCCATAATCTATATGAAGACATTTCCTTTTGTTCTACAAAAAATCCATACCACTTCCCCATATCCCCCATTTGGTGATATTTAGTTTTGGAATAATGCCTTTGTCACATTCTGTGGAAGCATGTTACAATATTACTATTGACTATAGTCCCAAGCTTGCATTGATTGTACTTTTTCCTTTATACCTTCTGTTCTAGTTTGCTAGCTGCCGGAATGCAATACACCAGAAATATAATGACTTTTAAAAGGGTAATTTAATCAGTTGCTAGTTAATAGTTCTAAGGCTGAGGAGATGTCCCAATTAGACAAGTCTATAGAAATGTCCAATTTAAGGAATCCGGGGAAAGATACCTTGGTTCAAGAAGGCCAGCGACATTTAACGTTTTTCTCTCATCTGGAAGGGCATATGGCAACCGTGGCATCATCTGCTAGCTTTTCCTGGCTTCCTGTTTCATGAAGCTCCCCAGGAGGCATTTCCCTTCTTCATCTCTAGGGTTGCTAGCAGGTGGACTTAACCTTCTCATGGCTATGTTGTTCTCCTCTGCTCTCTCTGAATCTCTCATTCTCCAAAATATTTCCTCTTTTATAGGACTCCAATAAACCAATCAAGACCCACCCAAATGGGTGGAGACATGTCATTCTTTAATCCAGTTTAACAACCACTCTTGACTAAATCACATCATCCAGGGAGATGATCTGGTTACAGTTTCAAACATACAGCATTGAATAGAGATTATTTTACTTTTATGAAATGATATTTTGATTAAAACATGGCTTTTCTAGGGGGCATACTTCCTTTCAAACCAGCACATCATCCCATTTTCAATACCTTGTAATGCTGACATTCATTTGTTCTCCCTTATGTAAAAACATTTTTATATTTGTACATTTAATCACCATCATTGTCCACTCTAAGCATTCCTAAGTTATACCATCTCAGTCTTTATGCTCAATCTTTCCTTTTGGTGTCACATGTGGCCCCAGCCCCCCTCCCACAAGTACCTCCACCCCCACTCAGTGCACTCACGTTACGATGCTCCCGTCAGCGCCGTGCCATCCACCTCTGAATCTCCACCATCAGTCCTGCTGCACACTGTTCTTCTATGGCCATACCACCTGAACATGCACAGTATCATCTGATCTCCTTCATTTTTGAAAGGTTTTGCCAGATATAGAATTCTTGGATGGTAAATGTTGCTTTTGGCACTTTAAATATGCCATCCCCTGCCTTCTTGCTCTTATTGTTTCTGATGAAAAGTTGTTTAATTTTATTGGCCCTCCTTTGTCTGTTTCTCATTGCTCTCTTCTGACTTTCAAGTCAAGATTCTCTATTATTCTTTGCATTTGACAGTTTATTATATGTGGTGGTATGAATCTATTTAGGTTTATTATATTTGGAGTTTGTTAAGTTTCTTGGATGTTAATATGCATGCCTTTCATTAAATTTGGGAAGTTTCAACGATTATTTCTTTGAATGGTCTCTCTGTCACTTTCTCTATTTCTTCTCTGTCTGGGTCTCCCTAAAAGAAGTATTATTAGCCTGAAGATGTCTGTTCCAGTTCAAAATCTGCCAGAATGCAATATACCAGAAACAGAACTACTTTTAAAAGGGAGAATTTATTAGGTTGTAAGTTTACAGTTCTAAGGCCATGAGAATGTCCAAATTAAGGCAAAGTTATAAAAATGTCAAAATTCAGGCTTCCAGGGCAATGCAGTGGTGGCTCAGTGGCATAATTCTTGTCTGCCATGCCAGAGACCCAGGTTCAATTCCCGGAGCTTGCCCATGTGAAAAAAAAAAATTAAGGCTTCCAGGGAAAGATACATTTCAAGAAGGCCGATGATGTATGTCATTTCTCTCTCAACTGGAAAGGCATATGGTAATGTCTGCTAACTTTCTCTCCAGGCTTATTCAACGGCTTCCTCAGGGCTCATCCATTCTGTTGGCTCTGTCTGTTCTGGTGGCTCAAAGCTTTTTTCAAAATGGTTCCTTCTTAAAAAGCTCCAGTAAGCAACCCCACCTTGAATGGGTGGAGACACATCTCCATGGAAACCATCTAATCAAAAGTTACCACCCACAATTGGGTGGGTCATATCTCCATGGAAACAATAAAAAAGATCCCCCCCCAGCAGTGCTGAATGAGGATTAAAGCACATGGCTTTTCTGGGGTCCATAATAACTTCAAATTGGCACAGAGTCCCATTGTTTTTTCAGCTGTTAACTTTTCTTCATTCTCTTATTTCTTTCTACTACTCAGCCATATAATTTCAGTGTTCTTTTTTTTTTGTTTGTTTTCTCTTCTGTCAGGTTCAACCTGCTGTTGAACGCCTATAGGATTTTTGTTTATTTGTTTGTTTAATATTTGTTACAGGGTCTTTAGTCTATTGGTTCCTTTGCAGGTTTTTTATCTCTTTATTGATATATTCTGTTTTTATTAATCTACCATTTTCCTGATTTCATTTACTTCCTTGTCTAGGTTTTACTTTAACTGTTTGAATATACTTAGGACCACTTTTCTAACAGTAATTTTCTGTTAGATCTCAGGTTTTGTCCTACTTATTGATGGTTCCTAATTCTGCATCCTTTGTTTTGCATGAGCCATCATTTCCTGTTCCTTTGCGTGTTTACTCATCTTGTGGCAACCAGGAGCATTTTGATATTTCATGTGTTATCTTTGGAATTTAGATATTGAGGTGTCATTTCCTTAAGCTTGTATCTAGCTACTGCTGTGAGAGCCTGAATGTAAGGAGCTAACAAACTAAATAAGAAAGAAAGAGAGAAGAAAGAAAGAATCAGCTGCAGTTTTAATTAACAAATTTAACTTCTGAGTATAAACTCCAGGTACAAATATACCCAGAGCAGGCAGGAAAGGAAACCTTAGGTTTCTCTCAGCAGAGAGGAGGCGGGGCTGATAGAAAAAAATAAAATGAAATAAAATAAAAAAGAATAAATATGGAAGTTTTGAAGTCAGTATAGGTCAGATTACTGGAAAGGGGATCTGCTTAAAGAAGGGGAGCACATGGAACCAGGCATCAATTCCAGCTCTTCATTGGCAAAACCTGGGGGCTGGAGACTGGCTCTGAAAATGGATTTCTTTTTTAAAAATCATTCTAAGTAGCTCAATAGAAAAGGCCTCGGGCATTTTCAATTTTCAGTAGGACCTAGGCTCTGCCTTAGGGCAGAGTTAAGATAGGTCTGAGAGACAAAGTACCCAGCAATTGGGGGAGATCATTTTCTAAAAGAGATATTCCCCCTCACAAAAAAAAGAGGGAGCAGGGCCCAGTTCAAGTGGCAGCCTTCAAGCAGAGAATTCAGGCTCCAGGGGTTAAGCCTTAAGCCCTCCTTCTACCTCACCAGTGTCTCAACCATACTGCTGGCAGGGACAGGGGCTGCTGAAAATTAAAGTCATTGCTCCAGTTTACACTGGTGAGGATCTGTGGGCTGATAAGCACCACCTGCTGGGTAGGGTAGGAAAAGTACAAATTCTAGAGGTTTCACAGGAAAGTCTGATAACCTGCTGGGTCTCATCCTCAGGGAAACTTAATACTCGTTACACCCAACTCCTGAGACCTGAACTTACCTTGTCTGGGAAAATCTGATTGGAGTCTATCATATCTGGGGAGACCTCCCCACCCCCAAAAAAAGTTCCTTATAGGCAGGGCAAGAACCAGAAAAACAAGAGCTGAAAATTTCTGACTAGTTAAACAAAAGCTATGCCAGAGGTCCAGAATAAGTTGAACTGAATGCCAAAGAACAGATAGAGAACAAAGCCAACCAATGAGAAAACCCTAAGCAAAAGAGTGAAAATAACCTCCAGAATCAAGGAAATCAGACACCTAGACACCAGGAAAAAATTATGAATCATACAAGGAAAAATGAAGACATGGCCCAGCCAAAGGAACAAACTAACATTTCAAGTGAGGTACAGGAGTTGAAACAGCTGTTTAAAGATGTTCAAACAAATGCTAAATCACATCAAAAATTAAATCAACAAATTGAGGGAAGATATGGCAAAAAAGACAAATGATATAAAGAAGACATTGGGCAACCATAAAGAAGGACTCAAAAGTTTGGAAAAACAAATGGCAGAATTTGTGGGTATGAAAAGCACAATAGAAGAGATGAAAAACACAATGGAGACCTACAACAACAGATTTGAAGAGACAGAAGGAAGGATTAGTGAACTAAGAGGGCAGGACATCAGAAATATTACACATAGAGGAACAGATAGGGAAAAGAATGGAAAAACATAAGCAGCATCTCGGAATTGAATGGCAATATGAAGTACATGAATATACACATCATAGGTGTCCCAGAAGGAGAAGAGAAGGGAAAAGGGGAAGTATGAATAATGGAGGAAATAATGATTGAAAATTTCCCATCTCTTATGAAATTACAGATCCAAGAAGTGCAGCATACCCCAAACAGAATAGATCTGCATAGACCTACTCCAAGACACTAATCAGATGGTCAAACTTCAAAAACAATGAGAGAATTCTGAGCAAGCATCACAAGAAAAGCAATCCATCATACATAAGAGAAGCTTGATGAGACTGTGTGTGGATTTCTCAGCAGCATCCATGGAGATGAGAAGGCAGAAGCATGATATATTTAATATAGTGAAAGATATGAACTGCCAACCGAGAATTCTATACCCAGGGAATCTGTCATTCAAAAATGAGGGAGAGTTTTAAATATTTTCAGACAAGCAGTCACTTAGAGTTTGTGAATAAGAAAACAGCTCTACAGGAAATTCTCAAGGGAGCACTACAAGCAGATAGGAAAAGACAGTAGAAGAAAGTCTGGAGAAGAGTGCAGAAATGAAGACTATCAGTAAGGATAAAAAGAGAGTGAGAAAAAAAGATTTGACACGTAAAATCCAAAAGACAAAATGGTATAAGAAAGTACTGTCTTAATAGTAATAACATTAAATGTTAATGGATTAAAATCCCCAATCAAAAGATATAGACTAGCAGAATGGATTAAAAGACACGACCCATCCATATGCTGTCTACAAGAGAATCACTTTAGATTCAAGGACAAAAATAGATTGAAAGTGAAAAGTTGGAAAAAAGATATTTCATGCAAACAACAACCAGAAAAGATCAGGATAGCTATACTAATAGCTGACAAATTAGACTTCAACTGTAAAACAATTAAAAGAGACAAAAAGGGCACTATGTATTAATAAAAGGAACAATTCAACAAGAAGACGTACAATCATAAATATTTATCCACCAAGCAAAAGTGCCCCAAAATACATAAGGCACACACTTACAACACTGAAGAGAGAAGTAGACACCGTTACAATAGTTGGAGACTTCAATTCCCTGCTCTCCTCAATGCATACAACATCTAGACAGAGGATCAATAAAGAAACACAGATTTTGAATAGTACAATAAATGAACTAGACTTAACAAGACATTTACAGAACATTACACTCCACAACAGCAGGATATACATTTTTCTCAAGTGCTTATGGGTGATTCTCCTGGATGAACCACATGTCATGTCACAAAACAAGTCTCAATAAATTTAAAAAGATTGAAATCATACAAAAAACTTTCTCGGATCATAGTGGAATGAAGTTGGAAGTCAATTACTGGCAGACTCACAAATGTTTGGAAGCTAAGCAACATGCTCTTAAACAACCAGTGGATCAATGAAGAAATTACAAGAGAAATCAGTAAATATATTTTTGGCAAATGAAAATGAAAACACAAGATATATCAAAACTTATGGGGTGCAGCTGAGAGGGAAATTTCTTGCCCTAAATGTTTGTATTTAAAAAGAAGGATGACTTCCAGGAAGATGGCCAACTAAAGTAGCTCGAGATTAGCCTTGCTCCATGGAAAAGTAAAAGAAGGGACAGGAGGGTGACTGAGGTGGCGATTCAGGAGTGCAGTTGACCTGAGAGAGACTTCTGCACCATATGCAGCAGCCCTAGTTGCAGAGGCTGAGGAACTGAGAGGCAGAAAGCTGGAGTCTGATGCAGAGGTGCAGAGCCCGCAGGAGTGCATAGATGGGAGGGCAGGAATAGGATGTAAGCCAGGCCATGCTCCTTGGGCACTCCAGCCTCAGCAGCACAGCATGACTGGCAACTCACTCCACACCCCATGCACTGAACCCCATCACCCTCTCCCATTCCCTGCACTCCAGATGCCCCCACTCCACCAGCCCCAAGTGCATGTAACTTACCCCCACCCCCTCCCCAAATGCAGCCCAATACACCTCTCCTGTATATTTCTCGAGCAATACATCTGTTCTAGTTTGCTAGCTGCCGGAATGCAATATACCAGAAATGGAATGGCTTTTAAAAAGGGGAATTTAATGAGTTTCTAGTTTACAGTTCTAAGGCCGAGAAAATGTCCCAATTAAAACAAGTCTATAGAAATGTCCAATCTGAGGCATCCAGGAAAAGATACCTTCATTCAAGAAGGCCGATGAAGTTCAGGGTTTCTCTCTCAAGTGAGAAGGCACATGGTGAACACAGTCAGGGCTTCTCTCTCAGCTGGAAGGGCACATGGCAAACACAGTGTCATCTGTTAGCTTACTTTCCTGGCTTCTGGTTTCATGAAGCTCCCTGGGAGGCGTTTTCCTTCTTCATCTCCAATGGACTCTCTGCTTCGTGGTGCTGCAGCATTCTCTGCTCTTCCTGAATCTTTCATTCTCCAAAACGTTTCCCCTTTTATAGGACTCCAATAAACCAATCAAGACCCACTCAAGTGGGTGGAGATATATTGTCCCTTAATCCAGTTTAACAACCATTCTTGACTAAATCACATCATCCAGGGAGATGATCTGATTGCAGTTTCAAACATACAGTATTGAATAGAGATTATTCTATCTTTACAAAATGATATTTTGATTAAAACATGACTTTTCTAGGGGACATACTTCCTTTCAAACCAGCACAACATCCTCCTCCCTGTTCCCTGCAGGCTGTTGCCAGCACGTAAAAGTTGCAGGCACTAACCTCCATACTTAGGCTACCCTTGCCCCCTGCCCATAGTGTCTCACAGCTTCACCCTGCCCTCCCTGAGCTCAGCACATCCCTTTACAGCAGTCTCAAGCCCATGCTTGCACACGGGTCCCCAACCACATCATTCAGCTCTGGGAACAGCACTTTACGGCAGTCCTAGAACCATGCATGCACAGAGCCTCCAGCCTCACTTCCTAGCTCTGAGAAAGTGAAGAACTGCACAGTCGGGTCTCATCTGCCCCCAGTCCATGAAGGCATAATGCTGACCTGCTGCCACAGTTCTACGCATGCGCACAAAGGGCCCCGTGCCTTAGACCAGTGCACACCAGGGTTATGCTCTCCAGACCGGTGCATACACACAGCTACATTCTCCCTTGCTGCTGGACACCCACGTTCACAAACATTAGCATAACATCCCCAACCTGTGCCCATACCTGCCCTGAAACAAATCATGGCACTGAGTGCTCCACCCCATGCCCTGCTGCCTGCTGTACAAGCATTCTGCAAACACAAAGCCTTAGACTACTGAAAATAATCAACAACCAAAGTAAATCAATCAAGATATTTACATGTAATGAAGACAGCAGAAGATCACTAAGCATATCACTATGCAGACAGTTATAGCCCTGCCTAATGACCAAAATAAAACACCAGATGAGACACAGACATTGGAACAACTAATCAAAGATGTTAATACAACTCTACTTAATAAAATTTAAGTGGGATAGCAAATGACATAAAGGAGATCAAGAAGACAGTAAAGAGCACAAAGAGGAATTTGAAAGAATAAATAGAAAAATAGTGAAAATCATGGAGATTAAAGACTCTGTTGACCAAATAAAAAAGATACTAGAGGTACACAACATTAGGTTTGAAGAGACAGAAAAAAAGAACAAATGACATAGAGGACAAGATAATTAACTTCGAAGACTGAAGATAGCAAATGGCAAAGTGATGGGAAAAAATTGAATGGGAACTCAGGGAAATGATGGACAAAACAAAGCACCCAAATATAAGAATCATTGGTGTCCTGGAAGGAGAAGAGAGGAGTAAAGGGCTAGGAAGAGTAGTTGAGGATGTAATGGGGGAAAACGTCCCAACCCTCATAAAGGATATAAATATACAAGTCAAAGAAGCCCAAAGAACTCCAAGCAGAATAAACTCAAATAGGCCTTCCCCAAGGCACATACTAATCAGTCTGTCGAATGTTGAAGAGAATCAGAAAATCCTGAAAGTGCCAAAAGAAAAACAATGTACTACATACAAGGGAAACCAAATAAGACTGAGTTTAGGCTACTCAGCTAGCACCCTGGAGGCGAGAAGGCAGTGGTGTGATATATTCAAGATCCTGAAAGCAAAAGCTTCCAGCCAAGAATTCTGTACCTAGCCAAATTGTCCTTCAAAATTGAAGGAGAGATTAAAGTTTTCACAGACAAAGTGTCCTAAAAGAATGTGTCAGTAACAGACTGGCCCTACAAGAAATACTGAAAGGAGTTCTACTGGCTACAAAAAAAAAAAAAAAAAAAAAAAAAAAAAGACAGGAGAGGGAGGTCTGGAGGAGGGCACAGAATTGAAGAGTATAACTAAGGGTAATTGAAAGAATACAAAGAGAAAGAGGAAAAAGAATATATAGATCTGACAAATAAAATAAAAAGATAAGATGGTGGATTCAAGAAACGCCTTTTCAGTAATAATGTTGGATGTCAACGGACAAACCTACCAATTAAAAGATACAGATTGGCAGAATGGATTAAGAAACATAATCCAGCTATATGCTGCTTACAAGAGACTCATCTCAGACACAAGGATACAAATAGATTAAAAGTGAAAGAATGGAAAAAGTTTTCCACGCAAGTTGTAACCAAAGGAAAGCAAGAGTAACTATACTAATATCAGACAAAATAGACTTTAAATGTAAAGACATCATAAGAGACAAAGAAGGACACTATATACTAATTAAAGGGTCAATTCACTGAGAGAATATAACAATCATAAGGGCTTATGCTCCCAATCAAGGAGCTCCAAAGTACACGAGACAGATATTGGCAAAATTGAAGAGAGGTATAGATGTTTCAACAATAATAATAGGAGACATCAGCACACCACACTCCTCTATAGATAGAACAACCAGACAGAAGATCAACAAGGAAATAGAGAAGTTAAATAACCTGGTAAATCAATTAGACCTAACAGCCATATATAGGTCACTGCACCCCAAATCATAAGGCTATACATTCTTCTCTAGTGCTCATGGAACATTCTCCAGGATAGATCATATGCTGGGGCACAAAACAGGTCTTTATAAATGTAAAAATATTGAAATTATTCAAAGCACTTTCTCTGATCATAGTGGGATGAAGCTGAATCTCAATAACCATCAAAGAATGAGAACATTCACAAATGTATGGAGATTAAATAACACTCTTAAACAACCAGTGTGTCAAAGAAGAAATTGCTAGAGAAATCAGTAGCTATCTGGAGATGAATGAAAACGAGAATACAACTTATCAGAATTTATGGGATGTGGCAAAGGCTGTGCTGACAGGGAAATTTATTGCCTTAGATGCCAATATTAAAAAACAAGGAAGAGCAAAAATCGAGGACTTAACAGCAAACCTGGAGGAACTTGAGAAAGAACAGCAAACTAACCCCAAAGCAAATAGGAGAAAAGAAATAACAAAAATTAAAGCAGAGATAAATGAATGGGAAAACAAAAGAACAATAGAAAGAATCAATAAAACCAAAAGTTGGTTCTTTAAGAAAATCAATAAAATTGATGGGCCACTGGCAAGACTGACAGAAAAAAAGAGAGAGGATGCAAATAAACAAAATCAGAAATGAGAAGGGGTGTATTACCATAGACCCTGAAGAAATAAAAGAAACCATAAGAGAATACTATGAACAACTATACACCAAACTAGGCAATTTAGCTGAAATGGACAAATTCCTGGAGACACACAAACAAGCTAAACTTACTCAGGAAGAAATAGAAGATTTCAACAAACCAATCACAAGTAAAGAGATTCAATCAGTCATCAAAAATCTTCCTACAAAGAAAAGCCCAGGGCCAGATGGTTTCACAGGGGAATTTTTTTCAAACATTCCATAAAGAACTAACACCAATCCTGCTCAGACTTTTCTGAAAAATTGAGGAAAAAGGAACTCTACCTAATTCATTTTATGAAGCTAATATCATTTTAATACCAAAACTGAGTAAAGATGTTATAACAAAGGAAAACTACAGGCCAATCTCCCTAATGAACATAGATGCAAAAATTCTCAATAAAATATTAGCAAATCGAATTCAACAACACATTAAAAGAATTATACACCATAACCAAGTGTGGTTTATGCCAGGAATGCTAGGATGGTTCAACACAAGAAAATCAATTAATGTAATACAGCACATTAACAAATCAAAAGGGAAAAATCACACAGTCATCTTGATTGATGTTGAAAAAGTATTTAACAAAATTCAGCATCCTTTTCTGATAAAAACACTCCAAAAGATAGGAATCAAGGTAACTGCCTCAATATGATAAAGGGAATATATGAAAAATCAATAGCCAGCATTGTACTCAATGGAGAGAGAATGAAATCTTTCCCCCTAAGATCAGGTACAAGACAAGGATGCCCAAGATCACCACTATTATTCAACATTGTGCTAGAAGTTCTAGCTAGAGCAATAAGGCAGGACAAAAAAATAAAAAGCATCCAAATTAGAAAGAAAGAAGTAAAATTCTCATTATTTGCAGATGATATGATACTATACTTGGAAGATGCTGAGAAATCTACAGCAAAGCTGCTTGAGATAATAAATTCAGCAAGGTTGCAGAATATAAAATTAATGTGCAAAAATCAGTAACATTTCTATACACAAGCAATGAGCTACTGAGGAGACAGTTAAGGAAAAAATTCCATTCAAAATAACAACTAAAAGAATCAAATACCTAGGAATGAACTTAACTAGGGAGGTAAAGGATTTGTACACAGAAAAGTACATTGCTAAAAGAAGTCAAGGAGATTTAAATAGGTGGAAAGACATTCCCTGCTCATGGATAGGAAGGGTAAGTATAGTTAAGATGTCAATTCTCCCCAAGTTGATCTACAGATTCAATACAGTACCAATAAAAATTCCAACAACCTACTTTGAAGATTTTGAAAAGCTAACTACCGAATTCATCTGAAAGAGAAAGAGAGCCCTTCCCAAAGAAGAAGAACAAAGTGGGAGGATTAACACTCCATGACTTTAAAACCTATTATAAAGTTACAGTGGTCAAAACAGCATGGTACTGGCACAAAGACAGAAGCATGAGCCAATGGAATTGAATTGAGAGTGCAGAAATAGACCACCAAATCTATGGTCAACTGATTTTTGACAAGGCTCCCAAATCCTCTGAACTGGGACAAAATAGTCTTTTCAATCATTGGGCATGGAAGAACTGGATATCAATAGCCAAGAGAATTAAAGAGGACCCCTATCTTACACCCTACACAAAAATTAACTCAAAGTGGATCAAACACCTGAATACAAGAACTAGCACCATAAAACTTCTAGAAGAAAATGTGGGGAAACATCTTCAAGACCTAGTAATAGGAGGTAGCTTCCTAAACTTTACACCCAAAGCACAAGCAACAAAAGAAAAAATAGATAAGTGGGAACTCCTAAAAATCAAATGCTTCTACACTTCGAAAGACATTGTCAAGAAAGTGAACACTCTTCTGTTAGTGGCCTTGACATTCTGGATTCTGCCGGCAGAGTGACCGTGGACAGCTCTTCAGAGGTTACCTGTCTAGAAAATACATTCATGATCATCAGACCTTCCCAGTCATTTGAATAGTCTCGTGTATGGATTTAAGTAGAATACAATAGTTTCCCTGGTGTTATCGCCAAAGACGACTTGCAAAAGAAATTGGGACTTCAATATTGTTAATAATCCAGGAAGCCTTTTAAGGAGGATTCAGAAGAGACAGGCTCTATTCCTGCTTTGGCTGGTGAGCCTCTCCTGTGGAGTTTGTCCAGACCCTCCATCGGAGTTGTCGGCTTCGCAGCCTGCCCTGTGGATTTTGGATCTGTGTTCCTGCAGTCACTTCCTCCTCCAGAACAGCTACTAGGGGAGTAGAAACGATACAGAACAGCTCCCTGAACCACGACAGAGATCAAGAAGACAGCGTACCCCATTCTGGAATGGCTGACTGGCTGGGAGAACCGCTTCGGTGAGATCGTTGAGGGGCGTGGGCTTCCCCAGGCCGGGGCGGAAGGCGGCTGGAGTCCCTCCCTCCCTCCTTCCCGGGCCGGCTGGGAGAATTGGACAGGCGGTCCCCTCAAGCCATGGCGGCTGGCGCCCCCCCACGCGCGGCACCCTGGACCAGCTGGGAGAATAGGATCAGAGATCCCCAGGCCGCGGAGAACGGTGACCGGGGTCTCTTCCAAACACGTGGCTTCCCGGTCCGGCTGGGAACGGTGGACTCCCCTGGGCCGCGGTAGCTGGCGCCCTCCCGCCACGCTTGGTGCCCCGGGCCGGCTAGGAGATTCGGACGGGTGCTCTCCCGGGCTGCGGCGGCCGGCGACCCTCCCTGCGTTTGGATCCCCGGGCTGGCTGGGAGATTCGGATTGGCACTCTTCCAAGCCACTTCGGCTGGTGAACCTCCCCCACCCACGGCGAGAGGCTTCCAAAGTTAAAGGACCCACAGCACCTTTTACTGGTGGGACCCGCAGACAACCGAGTGTCACGAGTGCCACCTACTGGGCAGGATAAGAAAAACAGAACCCAGAGATTTCACAGAAAAATCTTTCAACCTGTTGGGTCCAACACCCAGAGAAATCTGACTAAATGCCCAGATGCCAGCAGAAGATAACGGATCATGTTCAGAAAATTGAAAATATGGCCCAGTCAAAGGAACAAACCAATAGTTCAAATGAGATACAGGAGCTGAGACAACTAATGCTGAATATACGAACAGAAATGGAAAAACTCTTCAAAAATGAAATCGATAAATTGAGGGAGGACATGAAGAAGACATGGGCTGAACATAAAGAAGAAATAGAAAAGCTGAAAAAACAAATCACAGAACTTATGGAAGTGAAGGATAAAGTAGAAAAGATGGAAAAAACAATGGATACCTACAATGATAGATTTAAAGAGACAGAAGATAGAATTAGTGATTTGGAGGATGGAACATCTGAATTCCAAAAAGAAACAGAAACTATCGGGAAAAGAATGGAAAAATTTGAACAGGGGATCAGGGAACTGAAGGACAATATGAAGCGCACAAATATACGTGTTGTGGGTGTCCCAGAAGGAGAAGAGAAGGGAAAAGGAGGAGAAAAACTAATGGAAGAAATTATCACTGAAAATTTCCCAACTCTTATGAAAGACCTAAAATTACAGATCCAAGAAGTGCAGCGCACCCCAAAGAGAATAGACCCAAATAGGCGTTCTCCAAGACACTTACTAGTTAGAATGTCAGAGGTCAAAGAGAAAGAGAGGATCCTGAAAGCAGCAAGAGAAAAGCAATCCATCACATACAAGGGAAACCTAATAAGACTATGTGTAGATTTCTCAACAGAAACCATGGAAGCTAGAAGACAGTGGGATGATATATTTAAATTACTAAAAGAGAAAAACTGCCAACCAAGACTCCTATATCCAGCAAAATTGTCCTTGAAAAATGAGGGAGAAATTAAATCATTCTCAGACAAAAAGTCACTGAGAGAATTTGTGACCAAGAGACCAGCTCTGCAAGAAATACTAAAGGGAGCACTAGAGTCAGATATGAAAAGACAGAAGAGAGACGTATGGAGAGAAGAGTGTAGAAAGAAGGAAAATCAGATATGATGTACATAATACAAAAGGCAAAATGGTAGAGGAAAATATTATCCAAACAGTAATAACACTAAATGTTAATCGACTGAATTCCCCAATCAAAAGACATAGACTGGCAGAATGGATTAAAAAACAGGATCCTTCTATATGCTGTCTACAGGAAACACATCTTAGACCCAAAGATAAACATAGGTTGAAAGTGAAAGGTTGGGAAAAGATATTTCATACAAATAACAACCAGAAAAGAGCAGGAGTAGCTATACTAATATACAACAAATTAGACTTCAAATGTAAAGCAGTTAAAAGAGACAAAGAAGGACACTCTCTACTAATAAAAGGAACAATTAAACAAGAAGACATAACAATCATAAATATTTATGCACTGAACCGGAATGCCCCTAAATACGTGAGGAATACACTGCAAACACTGAAAAGGGAAATAGACACATCTACCATAATAGTTGGAGACTTCAATTCACCACTCTCATCAATGGACAGAACATCTAGACAGAAGATCAATAAAGAAATAGAGAATCTGAATATTACTATAAATGAGCTAGACTTAACAGACATTTATAGGACATTACATCCCACAACAGCAGGATACACCTTTTTCTCAAGTGCTCATGGATCATTCTCAAAGATAGACCATATGCTGGGTCACAAAGCAAGTCTTAACAAATTTAAAAAGATTGAAATCATACACAACACTTTCTCAGATCATAAAGGAATGAAGTTGGAAATCAATAATAGGCGGAGTGCCAGAAAATTCACAAATACGTGGAGGCTCAACAACACACTCTTAAACAACGAGTGGGTCAAAGAAGAAATTGCAAGAGAAATTAGTAAATACCTCGAGGCGAATGAAAATAAAAACACAACATATCAAAACT
This sequence comes from Tamandua tetradactyla, assembly GCF_023851605.1. NCBI lineage: Eukaryota > Metazoa > Chordata > Mammalia > Pilosa > Myrmecophagidae > Tamandua > Tamandua tetradactyla. The sequence goes on along the minus strand of NC_135344.1, from coordinate 61,757,187 downwards.
TATGGGACGCACCAAAGGCAGTGCTAAGAGGGAAATTTATTGCCCTAAATGCCTATATCAGAAAAGAAGAAAAGGCAAAAATGCAGGAATTAACTGTCCACTTGGAAGAACTGGAGAAAGAACAGCAAACTAATCCCAAAGCAAGCAAAAGGAAAGAAATAACAAAGATTAGAGCAGAAATAAATGAAATTGAAAACATGAAAACAATAGAGAAAATCAATAAGACCAGAAGTTGGCTCTATGAGAAAATCAATAAGATTGATGGGCCCTTAACAAGATTGACAAAAAGAAGAAGAGAGAGCATGCAAATAAATAAGATCAGAAATGGAAGAGGAGACATAACTACTGACCTCACAGAAATAAAGGAGGTAATAACAGGATACTATGAACAACTTTATGCTAATAAATACAACAATTTAGATGAAATGGACGGGTTCCTGGAAAGACATGAACAACCAACTTTGACTCAAGAAGACATAGATGACCTCAACAAACCAATCACAAGTAAAGAAATTGAATCAGTCATTCAAAAGCTTCCTAAAAATAAAAGTCCAGGACCAGACGGCTTCACATGTGAATTCTATCAAACATTCCAGAAAGAATTAGTACCAACTCTCCTCAAACTCTTCAAAAAAATCGAAGTGGAGGGAAAACTACCTAATTCATTCTATGAAGCCAACATCACCCTCATACCAAAACCAGGCAAAGATATTACAAAAAAAGAAAACTACAGACCAATCTCTCTAATGAATATAGATGCAAAAATCCTCAATAAAATTCTAGCAAATCGTATCCAACAACACATTAAAAGAATTTTACATCATGACCAAGTAGGATTCATCCCCGGTATGCAAGGATGGTTCAACATAAGAAAATCAATTAATGTAGTATGATGATTGAGAAGCTAATAAAAGAAGCTAATGGTGTCAGTTACCATAACAGTAATAGAACTTGCTGTTTTCTGGGATTTTGGGGTTTTTTTACTTTTTTTTTTTTTAATGGAGTGTGCTGGATGTCTCTATAATTTTGTTCAGATGACTGCAGAACCTGGAAAAGCTGTTGCTGCTATTGATGCATAACATACTGTTATTGGTCTTTTTATATATATATATACATATATATATAATTTGAATTTTTGGAAACTTCAGCTGTGCTGTCAACTTTGGAAAAAGTATCCCAGTTGTACCGTGTTGAGTTGGCATTGTACAGAAATTAACAGCCATATTGGTCTAGAAATGTTAAACTTAATTTTTTTCCATTTGTGCAGGGGTAACGCACCGTATTAAATATGTAAGGTCTTATCTACATGGGTTTGATTACAGAAACTAATAAAGTATTCTCTAAATTAAAAAAAAAGTGAACAGGCAGTCAATTTAATGCGAGAAAATATTTGGAAATCACATATCAGACAAAGGTTTGATTTCCAGTATATACAAAGAAATCATACAACCCCATAACAAAATAGCAAACAATCCGATTGCTATTGGTTAAAGATATGAATAGGCATTTTTCTGAAGAGCAAATACAGATGACTCAAAAGCACATGAAGAGATACTCATTTTCATTGGCTATAAGGGAAATGCAGATCAAGACTACAAGGAGATACCACCTCACATGTGTAACAATGTCTGCTATTAAACAGGAAACTATAAATGTTGGAGAGAATGTGGAGTACCTGAGGCAATTATGCACTGCTGATGGGAATGTACAATGGTGCAGCCACTATGGAAGACTGTCAGGTGGTTCCTTAGGAAACTAAATATCGAGATGCCCTATGACCCAGCAATTGCACTACTTGGTATATACCCAGAAGAGCTGAAAGCAACAACACAAATAGACACTTGCACACCGATGCTCATAGCAACATTATTCACAATCGCCAAAAGATGGAAACAAACCAAATGCCCATTAACAGACGAGTGGATCAAGAAAATGTGGTATATACATATGATGGAATATTATGCAGCAGTAAGACAAAATGACCTCCTAAAGCACATGACAGGATGAATGAACCTTGAGGATATAATGCTGAGTGAAATTAGCCAGACACAAAAGGACAGACACTGTATGATTCCACTTTTATGACTAGCATAAAGGTATAATTGGAGTGTTATAATACAGAATATAAGGGACTTAGAGATACATAGAAGTTAGAAATGGGTGAACCGTTAGCTAATGAGGTTGAACTCTAATGTAAGGGAATATATAGGAGCCAAGGTGATTCTCTAGTGGGTCTATAAGTAATATTACCATATTGAAGATGTAAAAGATTGAAAGGGGTTGTATAAACCTATGTGTCCCAGTGACTCACACTAGAAATATGAATGAGTTCTCATAAAAATTACTTCAAAGATATGATTCCTGTATAAAGAGTGTTCAAGTCCAGGGTACAGGAGAAAAACTACTATAATATGATATGAGCTATGTTCAAAAGGAAACCATCAGCACTACCACAGCAACAGCAGAGGTAAATAATGGAGTGAGGGACAAGAGTTAAGAGGCGGTTTAGATTTTCTATTTGGTGAGGGTGTGTTTATTGGTTTTCTCTCTCTTGAGAACAATGAAATTATCTAAAATTCAGAATGTTGATGGGCTGAGGACTTTGGGCAGTCTGCATGATGCCCAATGAATGCAGGTGGCTGAAGGACACACTGACTGAGAAGTAGATCGGCAAATGATGGTGTATACTTATGAATGAAGGTTATGCTGCTACAAAAAAGGAACAATGTTGTGAGGCATGCAACGATGTAAATGAACATGTGGAACATTGGGTGAGACAAAATAAGCCAGGAACCAAAAACAACAATGGTGTGATCACCTTTAGAAAATGTTTATAAGAAAACAGGGGTTTAGACTGTAAGCTTTTAGAGCTGACCCTTTAAGTCAGGAGTGGTGATTATTATTTCTGGATTTTGAGAGGTTATTACATATATATATCCGGATATTTAGAGATAAGAATGAAGCCGAACAGGTTGGAGTTAAATAATTCAGAATATAGGGGTAAGGAAGACAGTTCTATATTTTAGAACCACATATACTCTTTGAGACCAATGAAAGAAAGGTTTCTTTGATCTGGAACTGAAATTTTCTGCAGTACAAAATCAAATTCAGCCTATCTGTATAGCTCATTTCAACAACTGAAATACAGGAAGCACAGAATGAGAAAGAGGTCTTTTAATCCTTTATAGATTATTGTAATGCCTGGAAACATCCTAGAGTATATTAAGCAGATAATCAAAAGGTATTGGCAAGGTCCCCTGAGGGAGGGGAGAAATACCATGGAACTATTAACCCTTACCTCAGGGAATCCCCTAATACTCTGTCAAGCCTTAGGGATACCCAAATCAATAGGCCATGGCCTCGATCATAAGGCTTACTCTTTTGAAAGTTATGTGGGTAGCAGAGAAGCTTAGAATACCTATAGACATGCCTAAGAGTTACTTCTGGAGAACCTCTGCTGTTGCTCAGATGTGGCCTCAGTCTCTCTAAGCCCAATTCTGCAAGTGAAATCATGGTCCTCTTCCCTACGTGGGACATGACATCCAGGGGTGAAAGTCTCCTTGGCAACGTGGGACATGACTCCCAGGGATGAATCCAGACCTGGCACCATGGGATCAACAATTCCATCCTGACCAAAAGGGAGGAAAGAAGTGTAATAAATAAGTTATCAGTGGCTGAGAGAGTTCAAATAGAGCCGAGAGGCTGCTCTGACTTTAAAGTATATGTGCCAGTTTCAAACTACTATGTACCTCAGAAAAGCCATGTTTTATTCCTGATCCAATCTTGTTTCAGCCATTTCTTTTAATCCTGATTCAATATCATAGGGAAAAAAGTTTTGATTAGATTATCTCCACAGATGTGTGATGTGCTCAATTGTGGGTGGAACCTTTGATTAAATGGAGATATGACTCCACCCATTCAAAATGAGTCTTGATGAGTTTATTAAAGTCCTTTAAAAGGGGAAGCATTTTGGAGAAACTTCAGAGCATATGCAGACGCTTGGAGAATAGTTGCTTCAGAGCTGGCAGAGAAGTGGAAGTTTGGAGATGTTTGGAGATTCTTGGAGTGCTGACAGAGACAGTAGATGCCTAGACACAGGCAGAGCCCAGTAGATATTACCATGTGCCTTTCCATGAGATACTAAGCAAGCCAGAACCCAGAGTTGTGTCCCAAAGGAGACATTTAGAGAGGAAATCACTGGCATCAGAAGCTGAAAACAATGCAACTGGGAACAAGGACCGGCAGATGCCAACAACATGCCCTCCCAGATCAGCCTTCCTTGACCCAAGGTGCTATCTCTGGATGCCTTAGTTATGGCGTATTTATGGCCTTAGAACTGTAAACTTGTAACTTATTCAATTCCTTTTTTAAAAGCCGTTCCATTTCTGGTATATTGCATTCCAGCAGCTTTAACAAAGTAATTCAATTACCCCATACAGCAACTGTTAAAAAAGCTGAAAAGGAGATCAGACTTCAATAAGCGAAATGAATAAAACAGATCTTGTTAGAATAAGGTAAATTGGAATACAGGGTAAAGGATGATGCTGACAATGTTTTAAAACTTCAACTTTTTTGTGAGACCAATGGAAGAGATGTTTATTTGGTATGAAATTTATATTCCCACAGGAAATATACACACTATCTAATTTAACTCCATGGTCAGTTTATTTGAATGCTACATGGAAACTTGAATAAGGAGTGAAATCTTTTTTATTTTTACAAGTTAGTGTGATGCCTCAATACATCAGAGTAATGTGGGCAGAGAATGTAAAAGTATTTGCAAGATACCCTTAAGGAACTGGGAAAAAATGGGGAAATGCTAAACTTCCCCAGCTGGGGAATTCCTGATATTCTCGCAAGCATTGGGGACTGCCAATTCACTAGGCCAAGCCCTTGATCTTGGATCTTGCCCTTATGAAACTTATTCCTGCAAAGAAGCTAAGTCTAGTTATAATTATGCCTAAGAGTCACCCCTAGTCACCCCATAATTGGGCGGGTCACATCTCTGTCAAGATAATCTAATCAAAGATTCCAATTTGCAGTATTGAATTGAGATTAAAAGAAATGGCTGCCCTCACAAGATTGAATCAGGATTAAAAGCACAGCTTTTCTGGGGGTACGTAATACTTTCAAACTGGCATACCAAGTCACACAGACAGCTCTTGAATCTAGGTCCAATCATGGCTTCTAATTCTTGCTCCTACTGATATATTGTCCCTGTACTTTTAGGCTTAGACATCTCCTTTTCACCAGTTAAGAGCCAACTGAAATGTTCCCTATTCATCAATATTTCCAAACTGATTTCATTGCAGTATCCTCCATGCTTCTACAGCTTTGGTCATAACTGATTATAGTAGTCATGAAATTCCATAATAATATTCTCTTTGCATCACTGTCTTCCTCACTAGACTGGGAGCACCTGGAGGGTGGGAAGTTATTATTTGTCTTTCTAGGGAAGAACACGATGCCTGACTCAGAGCAGAGCCTCATTGGATGTTTAAACAAATAAATGAATATGTAGCACATGGAGGCAAAGGAAGCACCTTTTTTCAGCTAGAGGAGGGAAAGAAAGAAGATTAAATGTAGGTACTTAAAGATTGCAAGCAAGTTTCCAAAATGGGGTGACCGCTGAAAAGAACAGTCATATCTGGATTTAAGGGACAGTATTGGTACTATTTTGAAAACCAGTGTGGATGTTTTTCTTATCTGAAGGAAGGGGAGATGGCAGGGAAAGAGAATAAGTTTGTAAAAAATGTATAGACAAAAACTCCAAGAAGCCGAGGAAATGTCTCTGATCTGGGAAGCAGCAGCTTCTTGCCAGAGTGAATTCAATCTTCAGTTCACCACTTGATGCTGGGTAAACTTGTGCAAGTTCATTAACCTCTCTGAGACTTAATTTTCTAATGAATATAGTAGAGGCAATATTTCTTAACTCACAGAATTTTTTTGAGAATTAAAGGAGTTAATTCATGTTTCTGGCATGAAGTTAAGGGGCTGATAAATATGAAGTATTATTAATTTTATTTGCGGGCGATTCAGGTAATGGGTAAGCAGAAGTAGATAGAAAGAGGCATGTGCATATATCAGTTGGGTTTTTATTGTCCCCAGTGCCCTAAGGGAGAAAGCTCTGGGATTCTTGAGTCCTGGATTCCAGGGGTATGGCTGAGAGACCAGGATCCCTCCTCTGGCTTTTGGCCACAGCTGTTGGTCCAGCTGGACTACTCCCTTACTTGGAGAGTCACAGTGCTGATAAAGAGTCAGCATGATCCCTCCATGCAGGGAAGGACTTCATTTCTCATCTAACTGTCCTTGACCCCTGAAATAATAATATGCTAACGTGCTGTATCTGGACAAACATTTGCCAAGGATATTCTAAAGTTGTTTTGTTGAAATAAAAATCTCCCACTGATTTTAAAGTTATCTGGAAGTGCCACCTTCTAAATTTATGTCAACAGAAACAGCCAGACATTAAGATGGCCATTGAAGGTGTAGGAAACATCCGGACATGCAGATCACCACCTCAATATTTTAGTATTCAGCCCTCATTGCATTGTTATTGTTCTTCCTTCTACTTTTTTCATTTCATTCCTTCATAGAAGGAAGAAGTTCTTCCTTCTACTTACTAGGTCTTCAATAGTCACTATTTGTGGTGATTATTTTCTCTGATAACTGTTGCTGATACTGAGTAGCTCAATAAAACAATCAAAGCAGAGCAATGAGTGTCTCTGAAGATGATCTCCTTGTATCCATCTTTCCATAATCTCTCCTCTTACTTGGCAGGCAAAAAGAACCTCATCTTGCCAGGATTGTGGATGAAAAAATCTCACTTTCATTTGGAGAAGAAAGAAGGACAGAAGGAAAGAAAGACGATAAAATTGTCTGAGATCCTACCCTGTGCAAGGCATTTCGTACATGCTCTCATTTAATCCTTGCAAGAATTCTACAAGAAAAGTTTTGTTATACCCATTTTTACAGGTGGGTAAACTGAGGCGCATAGAAATTCAGTGACTTGCCCAGGCTCAATAATCCAGCAACGGGCAAAGCTGGATTTGAACCCTAAATCAACCTACTCTAAAACTAACATTCATACCATCTTCCAAGCAGCAATAGTTTTCAACAGATGTATATTTAATTTTCAAGTGCTTGTATTTAATTCTCAATTACTTCTCACTTTCTCTTCTCCAACATCTTCGCCACCCCACTTTCACTCTACAAACTTCCCATGTGTGACTTTTGACTGTGTGGTAATTCCCCAACCACCAGGCAGCAATATATCTCTTGGAATAAATGAAGGACAGACTTGATAAAACAACCAATCCATTAGCAAACACCAATTTCATGTTCATCTAAATCTGTGTGTGTGTGTGTGTGTGTGCATGCCGGGAGGGGATATGATGGGAGGCATATATCTATATATCAAATTAGCAGTCAGTTATGGGTTGCAGCTCCATGCCAGGGACATTTTTAGATAGCCAGACACACAGATAATCAAGGCACAGATTAACTCAGTCTGACTGTGCAGTAATTTAAAGCTCTCAGCTTATGTGTCCAGTCCATGGTGGTGAAGCATTCCTATGGCATATGGTAACTCTCACTACAAAACTTGCAGTGGAAAGTGTGGGATCCATATCAGACATGCAAAGAACATGTGGTCGCTATTAGAGCATGCATCCTCTGCTCAGGTCCACTGGACTTGATCCATTTTTTTCCTCTTTCACAGGACCAGTTCATGACAGGCTTCTCTGCATAAAAATAAAAAAGGAGATCTTGACCAATAGGTCTTTTAGAATTGTAATTGCTTGTTAGAATTGAAGAGAAGCAAAGTGCTTTAGAGGCCAGATTCTTGTCACCACGATGTGTCTTTTGATAAGCCATAGTTGACCCCTCAAGTATGTGAAATAGATATTTTATGGAGAATCAGCTCTACCTTGAAAATCTGTGCTTCTAAGTAGGATCAGAAAGAGAAAGATCTTTGGGCTACATATGTGAATTCCGGGGCTCTTCCTCAAGTTTAGCCGTTGATGCCTAATCTCCTTGAGGAGTCAGGAGGCACCAGGCTAACACTTCTGACTCCACCCCACCATCTCTCTTTCCCATATTCCTTCTCCTGTCCTTTTTAGGAATCTCTGACACCTGCCAAATGTCCTCGATCCTTTCCTAGTTGGCTTGTGAGCAAGGATTCTCAAACTCCTGGGGATCTTGTTAAAATATTGGTTTGGGTGGTCTGGGAGGGAGCACTGAGAATCTACATTTTTGATATGCTTCCAGGTGTCGCAGTTGCTGCTGGCCCATGGACTCCTCTTTGAGTAGTGAGACCACAGAGTAGCATTGCCCAAAGGAAATACAATGCACGTTACATATGAAATTTAAAATTTTCCAGTAGCCACATTAAAAAACTAAAAGGAATCAGGTGAAATTAAATTTAATAGCCTATTTTATTTGACCCGATGTACCTAAAATATTATCCTTTCAACAGGTAATCAATGTGAGATGATGGAGATATTTTACATTCCTTCATTAAACAAAATCTTCAAAATTTGGTTTGTATTTTACCCTTACAGCACATCTCCATTTGAACCAGCCACAGTTCAAGTGCTTAGCAGCCACATGCGGTTGGTGGCTACCCTACTGAACAGTGTGGATCTAGTTACTTTCTTTCCACCACACAAGGTACCTGGTATATGGCCCAGGAGGAGACACACAGGTCTGGGGTAGATGCTAGGAAAGGATGTGTGATGACTAGTAAAAGAACAAAACACTTTTTACCAACTTCATATAATTACTACTGGTCTGGCCCTTCTTGGATGCCCCTTATTGCATCTGCCCTTTGTTCCTCCTTGACCTCGTCTATTTAACTCTCTCCCTCTCACTTACTCCCTGTTGGAAGGTCTTCAGATACACGAAGCATGAGTGTGCTTCTGGGTCTTTACCTTGATTGTTTTTTTCACCGGGAGTGCTCCGCCCCCAGATATCTGCATGATCTGCTCCCCCATTTGCTTTAGGTCTTTACTCAAAATTTCCTTTCACCAAGAAATGTCAACTCCCTGCCCTCCACCTCCACTTTCTATTTCACTTCCCTGATTTAATTTTCGTTTCGGCACTTATCACTTGCTAACATACTGTCATTTAATAATTTATTTTGTTAGTGTGTGTATGTCCCACTAGCATGTAAATATCGTGAGGGCAGACATTTATGTCTGCTTTGTTCATGGCTATAGTGCCAGCACCTAGAATAATGTTTGACACAGGGAAGGTGCTCGCTCAATAAATGGGTGAATGAAAGAGCAATGTCACGGATTGAAGGAGAACTGGAGCTCTGGCCCTTTGCTCCCACACCTGCCACCATTTCTGGGAAAATGCCTTGAGCAACGTGTCATGCTGTTTCTGTCCTTATCAGGAGCATGTGATCAAAAGAAGTGTTTGGAAAATTAAGAAGGACAGGAATGACACCTATAGACAGTGTGTTGGAAAATGAGCCAATTTTTATTTTAAAATTAGAGAAGTTATAGGTTTACAGAAACATTGTGCAGGAAGTACAGAGTTCCCATATAACCCCTCTCCCATACACAGTTTTCCCTACTGTTAACATTTTGCATTAGTGTGGTGCTTTTGCTAAAATTCTTAAAACAGTATTATTATAATTATGCTATTTACTTTAGCACACTGTTTACATTGTGTTGTACAGTTCTATGTATGTGTGTCTGTAGTAACTTATACACAACCTAAAATTTCTCTTTTAATTCATTTGGTGTTAATTACATACTCACAATTGTGCCTTCATCCCTATTATTCATTGCCAACATTTTTCCATCACCCCAAACAGAAACTTCCCACACACCTCCCTCATTTGGCCTCTGGTAACCTTTATTCCAGTTCTTAACTTCATGAATATACTAATTCTTCTTATTTCATGTGTCAGTTCATACAGTATTTGTCTCTTTGTGTCTGGCTTATGTCATTCAACATGCTGTCTTCAACATTCATCCAAGTTGCAGCATACATCAGAACTATATTCCTTTTAACAGCCAAATAATATTGTATTTATGTACATACCACATTTTGCTTATCCATTCTGTCGAAGGATGGATGGGGGGTTGCTTCTACCTTTGGGCAATGGTGAATAATACTACTCTGAACATTGGTGAACAAATGTCTGTTTGAGTCCTTGCTTTCATTTTTTTTTTTTTGGTATACAACTGAAGTGGGATTGTCAGGTCACATGGTAATTCTATATTTAACTTTCTGAAGAATCACCATACGATTTTCCAAGTTGCTACACAATTAACATTCTACCGACAATGTATGAGGGTTCCTATTTCTCCACATCCTCTCCAGCGCTTAGGATTGTCCATTTTTAAAGTAGGATCCATTCTTGTAGGCTTTGTGGCAGTATTTCATTGTGGTTTTGAATTGCATTTCCCTAATAGCTAAGAACATTGAGCATCTTTTCATGTGCTTATTGTGCATTTTTATATCTTCTTTGAAGAAATGTCTATTCAAGTCTTTTTCCCATTTCTTAATTGGATCATGTGTGTTTTTGTTGTTGAGTTGTAGAAGTTCTTGATAAATTCTGGATATTAAACCCTTATCAAATATGTGGTTTCCAAATATTTTCTCCCACTCTGTAGGTTGTCTTTTTATGTTCTAGATAAAGTCCTTTGATGCACAGAAGTTTAAAATCTTGTTGTAGCCTTTTTTATCTATTTTTCCTTTTACTGCTTATACTTTTGGTGTAAAGTTTAAGAAACCACTGCTGAACAGAAGGTCTTGTAGATGTTTCCTATGTTTTCTTCTTGGAATTTTATAGTTTTCTTTCTTATGTTTAGACCCTTGATCCATTTTGAGTTGATTTTTGTATATGGTGTGAAGTGAGGTTCCACCTTCAATCTTTTGCATTTGACTATCCAGTTCTCCCATTACAATTTGTTGAAGAGACTATTTTTCCCCACTGAGTGGACTTGGCACCCTTGACAAAAATCAATTAGCCCTTGCGATTTTTTCCTATGTCTCTGCTGGGTCAGCTATGGCAGCTGTGAAAACCCTGAACCCCAAGGCTGAGGTGGCTTGAGCCCAGGCAGCACTGGTGATCAACATTAGCATGGAGCGAGCACTGCAGGACGTGCTGAGGACCGAGTTGGGGCCCTAAGGCACCATGAATATGCTTGTTTCTGGTGCTTGAGACATCAAGCTAACTAAAGATGGCCATGTGCTGCTTCATGAAATGCAAATTCAACAGCAACCTCCTTAATAGCAAAAGTAGCAACAGCCCATAATGACATAACTGGTGATGGTACCACTTCCAATGTCCTAATCATTGGAGAGCTGCTGAAGCAAGCAGATCTCTACATTTTTGAAGGTCTTCATCCCAGAATAGTACAGATTTGGAACAAATCCAAGTAAGCAAAGAAATGGACAGAGAAACACTGATGGACGTGGCTAGAACATCTCTACTTACCAAAGTTCATGCTAAACTTGTTGATGTCTTAACAGAGGCTGTAGTGGACTCCATTTTGGCCATTAAAAAACAAAATAAACCTATTGACCTGTTCATGTTGAAATCATGGAGATGAAACATAAATCTGAAACTGATACAAGCTTACTCAGAGGGCTTGTTTTGGACCATGGGGCATGGTATCCTGATATGAAAAAAAGAGTAGAAGATGCATACAACCTCCCATGCAATGTGTCATTAGAATATGAAAAAAACTGAAGTGATCTCTGACTCATTTTACAAGAGTGCAGAAGAGAGAGAGAAACTAGTTAAAGCTGAAAGAAAATTCACTGAAGAGTTAAAAAAAAATAGTAGAACTGAAAAAGAAAGTCTGTGGTGATTCAGATAAAGGATTTGTTGTCATTAATAGAAAGGGAATTGACCCCTTTCCTTAGACGCTCTTGCAAAGGAAGGCATAGCTCTGCTCAAGGCTAACAGGAGAAATATGGAGTGGCTGACTCTTGCTTGTGGTGAGGTAGCTCTAAATTCTTTGGATGACCTAAATCCTGACTGTTTGGAACATGCAGGCCTAGTTTATGAGTATGAATTGGGTGAAGAAAAGTTCACCTTTATTGAGAAATGTTAACAATCCTCGTTTTGTGACATTATTGTTGAAAGGACCAAATAAACACGCACTCATTCAAATCAAAGATGCAATAAGAGATGACTTGAGGGCTGTCAAAAATGCTATTGTATGATTTCTAAATGTTGGGTTAATTTCTTTTTTCCGTTAATTAATAATAAAAAAAAATGCTATTGATGATGGCTTTGTGGTTCCAGGTGCTGGTGCACTGGAAGCGGCAATGGCAGAAGTTCTGGTTAAATATGAGCCCAATGGAAAGAGCAGGGCCCAACTTGGAGTCCAAGCATTTGCTGATGCGTTGCTCATTATTTCCAAGGTTCTTGCTCAGAACTCTGGATTTGACTTCAGGAAACACTACTAAAAATACAAGCAGAACATTCAGAATCAGGTCAGCTTGTAGGTGTAGACTTGAACACAGGTGAGCCAATGGTAGCAGCAGAAGCGGGCATATGGGATAATTATTGTGTAAAGAAACAGCTTCTGCATGCAAGCACTGTGATTGCCCCCAGCATTCTCCTGGTTGATGAGATCATGCAAGCTGAAATTTCTTCTCTAAAAGGTTGAATTGAAGCTTCCCTTGTATCATCTGAATCATGAAGACTTGACAGTGATCCTGGAAATACAGCTATGGAATTTTTGTTCCAAGCTTCAAATGACTTTCAAAGGACATTTTTTTTCCTCTGAAAAGACAAGAAGTTCTGAAATTGTAGTTTTTATTTAAAATTGTACTGAAGTGTACACATAAAAAGCAGGTCCTTTTTATCCAGTGAACAGGATGTTTTACTTCAGCTACAGCATAAAGTTACATGTTGTATAAGCTTATGTTATCTACCTTGTTATTAAATATCTTTCACAAACAAATTTTAATGATTTCATAATTGTCTGTGGATGTATTTAATTTATCCAACAATTCCCTATTGTTGAGATTGTTTTCAATTTTCTGCTATTATAAATAACACCTACATAGCATGTTTTTGAAAGCATCACTATTTCCTTAGTATAAATTCTTGTGAGTAGAATTATTAGATCAAATGGACTTTTCACACTTTAAAAATAGCTTTGCTAAAACACTTCCAGAGAAAAGTTTATATTCTCTACTAGGTAGACAGAGGGATAAGCTGGGGGTGAGGAAGTAAAAGAGTTGCAAGTATAAAATGGAAAAAAAAATGAAACAGAGGGGGCAGAGGGAGGAAGATGCCTGAGCATAGCGACTAAGAAAGCTGGGGTTATCAGAGATTTTAAGGCTGATGGTGTTTTCATACTTCTGAACCTTTGTTTATGTAGAAATGTCCATTCCAAAGCCTCTGATGCTTTTACTTTTAAATAAAGTGTTTCTATACAATTGGTATATTCGTTGAATGTGTAATTGTGTTACTAAGCTTCTTTGTTTTTTGGTGACTTTTGGCAATTGCCTACAGTGTGCAATAAATCTTAAGGTAAAACTTAAAAAAAAAAAGCAATTGGCTAGAGATGTGAGAGTTTATTTTTGAACCCTCAATTCAATTCCATTGGTCTGTGTCTGTGTTTGTGCCAGTACCATGCTGTTTTGATTATTGTAGTTTTGTAATACATTTAAAAACAGGAAGTGTGAGTCCTCCGACATTGTACTTTTTCTACATGCTTTTGGCAATTTGAGGCTGCTTACCCTTCCACCTGAATTTGTTGATTGTTTTTACCACTTCTGTGAAGAGGTCTGTTGGAATTTTTATTGGAATTGCATTGACTCTGTATATCACTTTGGGTAGAGTTGACTTCTTAACAATATTTAGTTTTCCAATCCATGAACACAAAATATCTCACCATTGATGCAGGTCTTCTTTAACTTCTTTCAGCAATGTTTTGGAATTTTTCATGTAAAAATCCTTCATATCCTTGATTAAATATATTTCTAAATATTTGATTATTTTAGGTGTAATCTATTTAAAATTTAGATTATATTGTAAATGGAATGTTTTCTTGATTTGCTGTTAAGATTGTTCATTACTAGTATATAGAAACACCATTGTTTTTTGCATGTTGATTTTGTGCCATACCACTTTGCTGAATTCATTTATTAGTTCAGTAATTTTGTTGTGGATTTTTCAGGATTCTTTATGTATAGGATCATGTCATCTGCAAATAGGGAGAGTTTTATTTCTTCCTTTCCTATTTGGATTACTTTATTTCTTTTTCTTACCTAATTGCTTGGCTAGAACTTTCAGTACAATGTTGAATAATAGTGGTGACAGTGGGTTTCCTTTACTTGTTCCTGACATTGGGAGAAAGCTTTCAAACTTTCACCATTGAATATGATGTTAGCTGTGGGTTTTTCATTTATGCCATTTCTGCATGTTTTTATTAGGAAGCGATGTTGAATGTTGTCAAATGCTTTTCTGCATTAGTTGTAAAGAGTATGTGGTAATTTCCTTTGTTCTATTAATGTGGTGTTTTACATTAATTGATTTTCTTTTTATGTTGAACCACTCCTGCACTTGGAATAAATCCCACCTGATCATGGTATATAATTATTTTAATGTGCAGTTGGTTTCATTTGCTAGTATTTTGTTGAGGATTTTTGCATTCACATCTATGAGGGATATTGGTCTGTTATTTTTTTCTTGTGATATCTTTATCTGGTTTTGATATTAAAGTGATGCTGGCCTCATAAAATGTGTTGCATATGGTTCCTTTCTCTTTAATATTTGTGCAGGATTGGTGTTAATTCTTCTTGAAATGTTTGTTAAAATTCCCCCATGGAATGTGCTTTTTTTTTGTTTTTTTGCAATATCAGTGCTCTAGACACAGTAAAGGAAATATTAAAAAAAGAAAAAAAATAGATAAAAGCCCTGAATGATTAGATGTTATCACTAAAAAACTACATTTATAAGCTATAATTTGTTATATGCAAATATTTTCTGCCTCTTGTTCTGTTTAAAACAATAAAGCGCATTTGTACAAATAAAAAAAAAAATCCCCCATGAAGATACCTGGTCCTGGGCTTTTCTTTGTTGGGAGATTTTTGATTACTGATTCAATTTCTTTTCTAGTTATTGGTCTGTTGAGATCTTTTTCTTCTTCAGTCAGTGAGGTAGTTTGTGTGTTTCTATGAATTTTCACAATTCATCTAGATTACTGTATTTGTTCATAGTACCCCCTGTAAGTCTTTATTTCTGTGGAGTTGTGGTGTCTCCCCTCTCATTTCTGATTTTGTTTATTTGTGTCTTCTCTTTTCTTTATCTCTTTCATTCTAGCTAAAGGTTTGTTGATTTTATTGATCTTTTCAATTAATCAACTTTTGGTTTTGCTAATTCTGTTGTTTTTTAATTCTCTATTTCATTTATTTGTGCTCTAATCTTTGACACTTTCATCTTTCTGTTTGGTATGGGTTATATTTGCTGTCCTTTTACTAGCTCCTATAAGTGTATAGTTCACTCTCTGATTTCAGTTCTTTCTTTTTAAATTTAAGCCTTTAGGGCTCTAAATTTTCCTCTAGGCACTACCTTCACTGCCTCTCATAAGTTTTGTTATGTTGTGTTCTCTCTTTTATTCTTCTCAAGATATTTTTTGATTTCTCCTGCAATTTCTTCTTTGAGTCACTGGTTATTAGGAGTATGTTGTTTAATTTCCATAAATTTGTGGATTTTCCAGTTTTTTTTCTGTTATTGATTTCTAATTTCATTCCACTGTGGTCAGAAAAGATGCTTTGCATAATTTCAATATTTTTAAATTTATTCAAACTTGTTTTGTCACTTAACATATGGTGTATCCTAGAAAATGATCCATGTACCTGCTGTTATGGGGTGCACTGTTTTGTATATGTCAGTTAGGTCCTTTGTTTTTGATATGTCATATCTTTTTATCTCTCTTTCCATTTGTTGCAGCCTCCTTTTTTGTACAGTTGATGTTTTGTGATGCAAATTGATTGATACTTTCTCATTTCCATTTTTGTGTATATTTTAAATACTTTCTTTGTGGTTACCCTGGGGTTTGTATTAAAAAACCTAAGTCAAACCTACTAGTTTGAAAAGATACCAACTTAATTTCAATAGCCTATACAGTCCCTGTTTCCCCTCTTTTTGTTGTTATTGTCACACATCACTTCTTTATATTTTGCAGCTTCATTATAAAAAATATTAGTTCTTATTTGACTGTATTCTAAATCTTATAGTAAATAAGTATTAGAGTTATATATTGAGGATACAGTAGTATTATGTTTTGTGTTTGCCAATGTAATGCCCTTTATTGGAGGTCTTCATTTCTTCATACTGCCCCAAGCCACTATCTCCTGTCCTTGCCTTGCAACCTGAAGAACTCCTTTTGGCATTTCTTATAGGACAGGTCTTTTTGGTGATGTAAATATCTTAAATTCTTCCTTATTTTTGAAGGACAGTTTTGCAAGATAAAGAATATGAGGCAGGGATTTTTCTCCTTCAGTGCCTTCAATATGTCATACCACTGGCTTCACGCCTCCATGGTTTCTGATGAGAATTCTGCTCCGAGTCTTATTGAGGATCCCTTGTGTGTGAAGAACTGTACTTCTCTTCCTGCTTTCAGAATTCTCTCTTCATCTTTGGCGTTTGACATTTTTATTGGTAAGTGTCTTGGACTAGGTCTATCAAGGTTTATCCAGTTTGGAGAAATTGAGTTACTTGGACATGTGTATTTATGTATTTTGTAAGAATTGGGAAACTTTTGGCCATTATTTTCTCAAATACTCTTTTTGCCTCTTTTCCCTTCTCTTCTCCTTCTGGGACTTCATAATGCATGGTGTGTGTGTGTGTGTGTTAGTATGCTTCATATTGCCTCACAGGTTCTTTAAACTCTGTTCCCTTTTAAAAAACTCTTCTCTCTTGTTCCTCTGACTGTGTAAGTTAGATTATTCTTCTAGTTCACTGATTCCTATGCCTGTTCAGATCTGTACATGTATCTAGTGTTTTTTTTTTTAATATGCTGTACAGAGGGGTCACATTTCATTCTTTTTCTATGTGAGTAGCCTGTTATCACAGCACCATTTGTTGAGTGGTTTTATTTATTTTTAGTATTTTTTTATTTTTAATCTCTATTATTGTGTTTTTCAATTCCATAAATTCTATGTTCTCTTTTAAAGCTGTAATTCTTCTTTTTGTTCATACATTTTCTTCTTAATATCCTTTAGCTCTACATCCATATTTAGTTTATTTCTATCCATATTTTCCTTTAGCTCCTTGATTGATTTAAGAAATTTGTTTAAACTTCTTTGTTTAGTTGTTCCAGTGTCTGTGTTTCCTCTAATTTCTTTTAGCAAATTAAAACTTGTTCCTTTGAATGAGCCATGTTTTGTTTCTTTGTCTTGTTTGTGATTTTTTGCTGATATCTGTGCATTTGCTTATTTTGATGTGCTAACTCTGGCAGTCAGTTTTCCCCTTTCGCCTAAAGTTTTGTAGTAGATTATCTGTGTATTAACGCTCTTCTTTAATGATTTGTCCAGATTATACTGAATTTTTAGAGTACCCCATGGTTGTTCAGATTTTCTTGGGTCTTCTGCATCTGTCTCTTGTTCTGGGCATGTGCTGCAACTTTTAAAATTGCCCTTTTATGCACAACTGTTTCACCTCCAGGAGAAGATTTCCTTTCCTCTGTTCCTCCTCCAGGAATCCTGGACTGTTATGTTTGTTATTGTGCTAATTTTTATTGTGGTTAAAATTTGCTCAATTTTTCTCCCAAGCTCAAGGCCACCTTTTTTTTTTTTTCTTTTTTTAACTTTTAAAAGGGGAATGTATTACGTTACAAGTTTATAGGCTTGGCTATGAAAATGTCCAGATTAAGGCACCAACAAGAAGTTACCTTCACTCAAGAAAGGCTGATGCCATCTGGAACACCTCTGTTAGCTTGGAAGGCACATGGCTGGCTTCTGCTAGTATGTGTTCCTGGTTTTGCTGCTTCTTCAGCTTCTGATACCAGTGGTTTCCTCTCTAAGCATCTGTGGGCCTTCACTTACTTCCTCCGGGACACAACTCTGGGTTCTGCTTTGCTTAGCATCTCATGGGAAGGCACGTGGTGATGTCTACTGGACTCTGCCTGTTTCTAGGTATCTGCTCTCTCTGTTGGCATGTCAAGTATCTCCAAACCTCTGTGAATTTGTCAACTCTGAAGCAACTGCTCTCCAAGCATCTACATCTGAGGTTTCTTCAAAATGTTTCCCCTTTTAAAGGGCTCCAGTAAACTAATTAAGGTCCACATTGAATAATCAGAGTCACATCTCCATCTAACCAAAAGGCCACATCCACAATTGGGCACGCCACATCTTTGTGGAGATAATCTAATCAAAAAGTCACACCCGCAGCTGAACCCTCAATCTTGGTGATCGCCCCTATGAAACTTGTTCCTGAGAAAGCAGGGCTGGACCTCCTTATGTTTGTGCCTGGAAGTTGCGTCCAGGGAGCCTCTTTTCAAACTTTTTTTTATTGTATAATATAACATATATAAAATCAAAGAAAGAAAAAAGAAAAAAAGAAAAAAAAAGAAGAAGAAGAAGAAGAAAGCACTCTTCAATGAGTAGTTACAGGACAGATCCTAGAGTTTGTCATGGGCTACCATACCATCCTCTAAGATTTTTCCCTCTAGCTGCTCCAGAATATAGGAGGCTAGAAGGAATAAATATTTTTTTAACATTACAATTGACTTTTTTCTTCTTTTTTTGTGATAAATAACATATATGCAAAAAAGCAATACATTTCAGAGCAAGCACGACAATTAGTTGTAGAATAGACTTCAGAGTTTGGTATGGGTTACAATTCCACAATTTAAGGTTTTTACTTCTAACTGCTCTAAAATACTGGAAACGAAAAGAAATATCAATTTAATAATTCAGTAATCATATTTGTTTGTTAAACCTTACCTTCTCTTTATAACTCCACCATCACCTTTGATCTTTCTGTCCCATTCTTTAAGGGTACTTAGGCTATGGCCATTCTAACTTTTTCATGTTGGAAGGGGCTGTCAATAATATGGGGTAAGGAGATGGAACAACTGATGTTCTGGAGAGGCTGGGCCCTCTAGGTTTCAGGGCTTATCTGGTCCAGGAACCCATCTGGAGGTTGTAGATTTCTGGAAAGTTAACCTAGTGCATGAACACTTTGTAGAATCTTATATATTGCTCTAGGTTTTCTTTAGGATTGGCTGTAATGGTTTGGGGTTTGACAAGTCATGATAGGTAGCAATGTCTAACTGAAGCTTGCATAAGAGCGACTTCCAGAGTATCCTCTCGACTCCATTTTGAACTCTCTCAGCCACTGATACTTTATTAGTTATACTTCTTTTCCCCCTTTTGGTCAGGATGGAATTGTTGATCCCATGGTGCCAGGGCCAGACTCATCCCTGCGAGTCCTCTTTCACACCGCAAGGGAGACCTTTACCCTTGGATGTCATGTCCCACATAGGGGAGAGAGCAATGATTTCACTTGTAGTAATGATTTCACTGGCAGAGTTGGGCTTAAAGAGACTGAGGCCACATCTGGGCAACAAAAAAGGTCCTCCAGAAGTAACTCTTAGGCATACTAATGGGTAGGCTAAGTTTCTCTGCTACTTACATAAGCTTCACAAGAGTAAGCCTCAAGATCAAGGGCTTGGTCAAGGCCACTTTTTACTAGTTTTCAGTCTTCTGTGTATCTCTCCTAGGGCAGTTCAGCCCCCCCTTTTCACCTGTGGGTTTTCTGTCTTTGGTAACTTCCATATTTGAATATCCGCCCCAGGGAGCCAGATAGTATCAGTGTTCATAAACGCCCATTTTTTTCCATGTAGGTGTACCAGCAGTTAAAGACTAGGTTGGGGGTGTGCATTCCTTGCTAACAGTTCTGCCATAGGTCACTCTTGCTTTCTGCTTCCTGAGGGGCACTTTTTTATGAGTGTGCTCACTGCTGTGAACTGTGGGTCTCTGTGCTTGGGGTTCTAAGTCACTAAGGGCTCTAAGTCACTGTCGTGGGCGGCTTTGTGGTCAGTGAGCACAGCAGGAGGTGCCGGGGCCCTGTTGCCACTGTGTGACTTTTAAACCCCCTGGAAGTAGATGTGGGGGTGGAGCCCAGTCTGGAAGGTCTGAGTTATTTGATTCAGCATTTGTGCGTCTAGCATCGCTATCATATTCCAGAGTTCCAAGGGAGTGGAACGTGCCCTTTCACTTAGTTGTTCTAAGGGAAATAAGACATTACCCAGGAATGTCTTATGCCACCATCTTGATGATGTCACATCAGTATTATTTGAGTCAATTTTTTTAAAAAAGGAAGTGATGAGTCAGAAAGGATCAAGACATAAAAAAAACTCATACCTCTAGCAAATCTATTAAATAAAATGCTTAGTGATTCAATAGCTGACTTTAAGGGAGCTGCTAATATTATCTTTCTCAATTATCACATTTGTTCCCCTTGAATTCTCTAAGTTTTACAGGTAGAACAGGCCTTCTCAGATTTGACTGTATGTAGTAATCACTGAGAATTTTGTTAAATTGCAGATTCTGATTCAGTAGGTTTGGGTTGAGCCCTGAGCTTCTGCATTTCTAACAAGTTCCCAGATGATAATGGTGCTGTGTGTCTGTAGACCAAACTATGGGTAGCAAGAGAAGCTTCCCTGAGTTCTCAGAGTCTTTGGACTTCCTGATCAGCATGGAGCCAAGTCCTCTCAGAACTTTCTAAAATTTAAGGAGTCCTTAGAAACTTCTTTCCTCTATAGCAGGGGTCAGAAATGTTCTTCTGTAAATACTTAAAGCTGATGGCCTTTATGGTCTTTGCCACAGTTATACAATTCTGCCATGCTAGTGTGAAAGGAGTCACAGACAATACATAAATTAATGAGCTGTGTCCCAATAAAACTTTATTTACAAAACCAGACAGCTGGTCTATAAAATCACTTGACAGTGAGGTTCCGTGTGGCAGACTTCTTATTCATCTTGGCAGCTGCAGGACCTCGAACATAAAAGACACTTAATAGATGCCTAATGAATAAATGAATATATTGAATGAGGTCATGAAGATCTGGCTACCCATAATCTGCAAAGTGAAGATTCTCTATTACCAGGTAATTATCTTTTTTTTTTTCAGTTTCCATTTCAGATAATGAAATAAAGTAGTGCCATATTTTGTATAAGTGAACTTTTGTGCACCTGCTTGGTAACTTCTGGTGCACTATCCCTTAGGCCACAGATGTGTAAATAGAATTCATAAGAAAATTTGCTAGTTCGGGGAATGATATGGAAATATGTCATGGAAATATTGTGGCCCCAAAATGGAAAAAGACAGTGTAAGTATAGCTGACGTATGCTAACTAGTTCTGAAATTTGTTGTGAAATATTTTACACATATTGTATAAGGTAAAATATGGCAAAAAATTAATATTTTAACCACCGATTAAGTGGTTTTCATATGTTAAAACATATTTCAACTATGTGCTTCATTTTTTTTTCATTTTAAATATAATATATGTTCATTTTAGAAGATAAAACTTATTAAAAATCTGCATAATCGCACATGCCAAGGACAGAGGAAAGGCTATGAAAATTGTAAGATGAAGTTTGGAGTGGGACTTGAATGTCCCATGTGTTGATACTACTGAATGACAGGATGTAATTGTGAGGTCATTGTGACAGGTTGCTCAGAAGTTGTATCACCTGGGTTTGCTGTTGTGGTCACCCTCCTCATCCCACTGTCCTCTTATCACTGCACACTTTGCAATCACAGGGAGATGTGGGGGGATGCCTGGAGTAGTCAGTGCAGACTCATTGCTCTTGATGCTGTCCCTTTCAATGGTGGGTTCTGACCCCCATTGCCAGGTACTGTAGGCTACATGGCAGCCTCAATACTATGGTTTTTCACAGAACAGAGACTTTAAACTTCATCCTAACTAAGTTGAAACATTATCTCCCAAGGGCAAAGTCAGTTTGTGCTCTCTAGTTGCACCCACATTTACCTATAAATCCCACAAAAAACTGCCTCCCTCCCTATCCAATTATACTTTTTGCACAGGTCAGGTGATGGATGTCGATGATGGAAGTAACCTATGAATAAATGATTATCAGGGACTTGACTCATTGAAATGCAGGTTACATAACCTTTGATAAAGCTAGCTGAGGTAAACACTGCTAACCCAGACTTCATTGGTTCCTGAGCTTTTTGTGATGTCCAGCCATGGCAGATGCCCTTGGAATTTGGGTTGCCTGTCCAGCCCCAGTGGTCCACATTAATTGAACATGCCCCAGTATGAGCACTATAGGAATTGTGCAAATCTAGAAAATGCACAGTCTCTGGTTCCTATCCTAAAACTGATGTAGTGTTGGGGTGACCTAGCCCATTGGTCTGTTTTATTAGCTTCTCACAAGGCAGTTGTGACATTGCAGGAAAACGTAATTTTAAATATTTAAAAACGCTACTCAAAGTATCTTCTTTTTGGTTTCCACTTAAAGGTAGGCATATGGGAACCTTCTTCAGCTTCCCATTGCTTCTTGGGAGCTCATGCTGCAGTGCCTTCTGGGTTGTTTCAGACCTAAGGTGAAGGAGGTAAGCCAAGGGCAGGTCATCAGGACACCATCACCACCATTTCCTGTGGCCAGATGCCCACCTCTTCTCACCAGAAAAGACAAGACCATGTCAGGGCTGGCAAAATGGGGAGGAGTAGGACTGTGACTCTGTGAGGTTGAGGTGGGGATAAAAACCTATAGGGAAGGGGGAAAATTCAAACTCCCCAAGTGGAGAATTCTTGATATTCTCACAAGCAGTGGGGACAACCAAAGCAATAGGCTGAGCGCCTTCTCTAGTTTGCTAACTGCTGGAATGCAACACGCCAGAGACGGATTGGCTTTTTAATAGAAGGAGATTTATTTCGTTACTTCTTCAGAGGAAAGGCAGCTAACTTTCAACTGAGGTTTTTTCTTACGTGGGAAGGCACAGGGTGATCTGTGCTGTCCTTCTTTCCAGGCCTCTGGGTTCCAACAACTTTCCCCAGGGTGATTTCTTTCTGCATCTCCAAAGGTCTGGGCTGAGCTGTGAGTGCTGAGATGAGGTATGCTGAGCTGCTTGGGCTGTGCTACGTTGAGCTCTCTCATTTAAGCAACAGCCAATTAAGTCAAACATTATTCATTGCAGCAGGCATACCTAATAGCTGCCTGCAGATGTAATCATCAGCAGATGAGGTTCACATACCATTGGCTCATGTCCACAGCAACAGAACTAGGTGCCATCACCCAGCCAAGTTGACGACCGACTCTAACTACCACACGTGCCCCCAATCTTGGGGTTTGTTCATATGAAACTTAACCCTGCAAAGGACAGGCTAAGCCCACTTAAAATTAGGCCTAAGAGTCACCCCCAAGAGAACCTCTCTGTTGCTCAGGTGTGACCTCTCTCTCTCAGCCAACACCACAAGCAAACTCACTGCCCTCCGGCTCTCTATGTGGGACATGACTCCCAGGGATTTAGACCTTCCTGGCAATGTGGAACAGAAATCTTAGAGTGACCTGGGACTCAGCATCAAGGGATTAAGAAAACCTTCTCAACCAAAAGGGGAAAGAGAGAAATGAGACAAAATAAAGTGTCAATGGCTGAGAGATTCCAAACAGAGTCGAGAGGTTATCCTGGAGTTTAATTCTTACACATTAAATAGATATCACCTTTTTAGTTAAGGTGTAATGGAGAGGCTGCCTGGAAATGTGGAGCTGGGCTCTGGTAGCCATGTTTCTTGAAGATAATTGTATGATGGTATAGCTTTCGCAGTGTGACTGTGGTTGTGAAAGACTTGTGTCTGATGCTCCTTTTGTCTACCTTATCAATGGACGAGTAAAACATGTGGATTAGAAATAAATAAATTGAGAAAACCTATTTGACTAAAAGGGGGAAGAGTGAAATGAGACAAATAAAGTGTCAATGGCTGAGAAAAAATAAATAAATAAACAAATAATAGGGGAACAAATGTTAAAATAAATTGAGTAGATTAAAATGTTAGTGAACAATGAAAAGGAGGGGTAAGGGTATGATAGGTATGAATATTTTTCTGTTTTCTTTTCATTTCTTTCTCTGAATTGATGTAAATGTTCTAAGAAATGATCATGATGATGAATATGTAACTATGTAATGATACTGTGAATTACTGATTATATATGTAGAATGGAATGAGCATATGGTAAGAATGTTTGTGTTTGTATGTTGGTACATTTAATAAATAAAATTTTTTTAAGTAAAAAAAGAAATCTATGGGGGCATAAGGAAGAAATGGATTGAAAAATAAAGAGAAAAGCTGGTAGCAGCCAGCTTTCGGGATTTGCTCATAGACAAGACTGAGGAGATTTGGAGAAGGGCAACCCATGGTCCCTTCAGATGGGACTGAAGGGCAGCTCTGTGTGAAGGCTTTGCACATATTCCTGAACCATGGGAGGCACACCTGCAGAATAAGGTGTGGAGAGGGTTTGTGATGCCTATAGTACTTTACCCTAGAGCAGAACCACAGGTGGCTGTTTCTGGGAGCCATGTGCTCTGCATTTCCTTTTTCTTTGGCTCCTCTTGAATTTCAATGTACTTTCTTAAGGTAACTGGGCTTGCCGATTTCTACAAGTGAATTACAAAATATGTGCCTGCATTCATTGTTCTTCCCTCACGACTCAGGAACCTCTGGAAATTTAACGTTTCCTAGAGTTATTGCTTCAGTTGCCAAATTACTTGGGTAGAAATCTGAACTTTCTGGGTTCCTGGCAGAGTGCTATGGAAATGCAAGGAAGCACTTGGCATAAGGCATGGAGATCTGCTGCTGCTCTAGGTTTCGCCAGCAAAGGGGAAGAACTGGTCTATCCTGCCAGTTACCCCCAACCCCATGCCCCTCCTATGTCCCTGACTGCTTAGGATTTCATGCTCAGAAACTCTTCTCTCCACCAAAAGAAAACTCTTATGTTTCTGTCTGGCCCTCAGGCCCAACCTCCTCCCAGGTGAAAATGAATTGTGTTTAAAAATGTTCCCCCTGGAATTTCCACCTCAGGGCCCAACAAGACTTAATCAAACCACAAAGAACCCAAGAAAAGAGTACGCAAAAGACATGAGCAGACATTTCACAGAAAAGAAAATACACATGGCCAATAGATATTTAAAAGAGATGATAAATATTATCATTGATCAGTGAAATGCAAATCAAGTCTACTATGACAGAATAATTTATATTTATTAGACTGGCATGAATTTAAAAGTCTGACAATGCCAAATGATGGGAACAATGTTGATCTTTTAAAGTATCTCTGACATATTTGCTAGTGGAAGGGTACACTGATGAAACTACTTTGAAAAGTTTATTGCATGATATCCGAAAGTGGAACATTTACAAACCTATGCCCTAGTAGTTCTCTTCTATGATATATATCAAAGAGTGACTCTGGCACAATATTAACAATAATAATATTTAAGAAGTTATGTATAAGAATGATCAAACAACATTGTTCACAATAGCAAAAATGGAAACATCAGGGGAGTGGGTGAATAAATAAGATAAGGCAGTCCAAATGAATGAACTAAATGACATACCACAATGGGAATGAATCTGAGCACATATTAAGTGAAAAAACAAGTTCCAAAAGATTGCAGACTGCATGATACCCTTCTTATACAGTTAAGAACTGCGAGGATATAAAGTCAGAAACTAGACTACATGTTACCAGGGGCCAGGGTTGGGGTAGAGGTTGGGGAGTTAGTGATTAGATTGTAGAGTTTCTATTTGGGATGCTGGGAAAGTTTTAGTAATAGACGGCGGTGATGGTAACACACATTGTGAATATAATTAACAGCACTGAATTGTATATTTGAACGTGGTTGAAGGGGAAAATTTAGGTTATATCTACTATACTAGAATAGTAGCATAGAAATATGTTTGTTTAAAAAAAAACAAAAACATGGGACTTACGACATAAACAGGGAACCCTAAGGTAGACCATGGACTATAATTAGTACAATTATAATAATATTCTTTCATCAAGGGTAACAAGGGCAGCACACTACAAGTTGTTCATTATGGGGGAACAGAGTAATATGGGAACTCTGTTTTCTGCATGAGTTTTCTGCAAATCTACAACTTCTTTAGTTACAAAAAAACTAAAATAAGAGTAAATGCTTAAAATATGCATATTCAATACAACCACTTTCCATGGAAACCGAGAGCACGAGGAACATGGGATTCGCGTGGCGGAATAAGCAGACTGGGCTGGGGTCTTATGCTAGATGAGGGTTATTGTCCAGTTTCCGATTCCTCCAAACAAACCAATAAAAAACGCAAAGAAACCTCAATTTAGGAATCAGCCAACAGAGGCTCCCTCCACCTCGTGTTTCTGCGGCAGAGAGGAGTGTCGTATCCCCACCATAGCCTCGCTTCCTTGCTTAAGTATGTCTGCAAATTCCGTTCTTCCAGGGTCTTTTCTTTCTGCTCCAGGCACCCTTGCCTTTTATTACCATGCAGATGACGCTACCTCAGGAGAAGCTTATTATGATTTTTGAGGCTGGAATGTGTGTTTTTAGAACCATTTCCGGGAAGCAGGCCTTCTTGGAGAAAGGAGGGGAAAGCCTTCCAGCTGTCCTGTCTGGACGGCGTGTGTGTGTGTGTGTGTGTGTGCGTGTGTGTGTGTGTGTGTGTGTGTGTGTGTGGAGGGGGTGGGTCGGGAGGTTGAGGGGACAGTTGGGGCAGAGCCTTTACGGGCATACTCTCATGTAGGTTTTTCTTAATAAGTTTTTTGTAAATTAAAAAAAAAGGAGGCAGAAGCTGGTCCATTGGCGCATCCCGCCGTCTCCACCCGCAACTCCGCCCACGGCCGCATACCCGGGTCCACCCGCCCTGCCCGAGGCGCTGCACTGCCCGTGCCTGTATAACGTCCTCCGGAGAGCTGATAAAGACAGGAGGGATGTGATCTCGGACAAGGAGCTTCAGCCAAGCACTGTCCAATGTGCTCAATAAAATGAGTCCAGCCCTGATTCTCAGTTTGAGGTCGTTATATTGATTCCTCTTCCACTGGCCACCACTAGAAATGCATCAGCCACTGCAGACTTTAGAGTCCAGTTACCTGGGTTCTGCTTAATCCTTTGCCTGTCAGCCTAGCATATCTATGTTTGATGGAGAGAACAAGGCCAGGGTGAACTTCAGAGAATTCACTGGCATCTGGATTCAGAGCTCAGACTGGCAGAGTCTTCCTCACCTATGACAGGGATGCTTCTGGGGTGATTGACAAAAATGAGCTATAGCCAGCACTCTCAGAGTACCCGAATATTTGACAAGTTTCCCGATATCCTTGTTCGGAAG
This sequence comes from Tamandua tetradactyla, assembly GCF_023851605.1. Classification (NCBI taxonomy): domain Eukaryota; kingdom Metazoa; phylum Chordata; class Mammalia; order Pilosa; family Myrmecophagidae; genus Tamandua; species Tamandua tetradactyla. The sequence goes on along the minus strand of NC_135344.1, from coordinate 61,729,855 downwards.
AATGAGAGACAAGGAAGAGGGCAGATTGCTTTTGAACGACTCCATTCAAAGCTGCATCGTCTTGTGGTTAAGAGAAATCAGTGATTTATTTTCTCTGATTTGACTTTATTCTCTGATTTATTTATTCTTTATTTTCTCTGATTTATTTATTCTCAGATAAAATGGTAACATGTTGTGATTTCTTTTAAAATGAATCTGAACCCATTAAAAATTTTATCTGGTACTTTCTTGCATGAACTATTGCAAAGGTATAAATCTTGTACAAAGAGTGTGTAAGTTCAGAGTATAGGGAGAAACTACTATTGCATGCTATGTTTAACAGGAAAACATCAACAGTGCCACAGCAATACCTGGAGTAAATAATGGGGGGGGGGACAAAAGTGAAGGGGAGATTCGGATTCTCTATTTGGTGAGGGTATATTTATTGGTTATCTTTCTCTTGGGAACAATGAAACTATCTAAAATTGAGACTGGACTGTTGACTTTGGACATTATACATGATGCCCAATGAATGGAGGTGGCTGAAGGATGCACTGACTGAGAAGTAGATTGGCGAACAGTGGCATGTACAGGTGATTGAACAGTGTGCTGCTACAAGAAGGAATGAAGTTATGAGGCATGCAACATTGTGAATGAACCTGTGGGACATTGGGTGAGGCAACATAAGTCGGAAACAAAAAAGCAAATATTGTATGGTCTCATTTAGAAAATATCTATAAGAAAACAGGAGCCTAGATTGTAAGCTCTTACAGCAGTCACATTTAGTCTGGAGTGGTAATTGTTATTTTTGGATTTTCAGAGCCTGTTTTAGGTATGTATAACCTGGTATTTAGAGTTAAGAATGAATCTGATCAGGTCAGAATTAAGGTAATTCATAATACAGGGTAAGGAAGACATTGTCTATATTTTAGAACTTCATCTGCTCTTTGACACCAAAGGAAGAAAGGTTTATTTTATTCAGAACCTAAGTCTTCTGTAGCACATAATCTAACTCATCCTGTCTGAAGAGCTCATTTAAATGATCCAAGCATAGGGAACCCAGAATCAGAATGAGGGCCTTTAATCCTGTATAGTTTAATGTAATGCCTGGATACATCCCAGAGTATATTAAGCAGATAATCAAAAAGTATTGGCTAAGTCCCTTGAGGGACAGGAGAAAAATTATGGAACCATTAAACTTTACCACCAGGGAAACCCCTGATACTGTATCAAACATTAGGGATGCCCAAAGCAACAGGCCAAACCTGATCTTGAAGCTTACTCTTGTGAAGCTTATATATGTAATGGGGAAGCTTAGCCTACCTATAGGCATGCCTAAGAGTTACTTCTAGAGGACCTCTTTTGTTGCTCAGATGTGGCCTTACTTCTCTCTAAGCCCAACTCTGCAAGTGAAACCATTGCTCTCCCCACTACATGGGACATGACATCCAGGGGTGAAGGTTTCCCTGGTGGTGTGGGAGAGGACTCCCAGGGATAAGCTTGGCCCTGGCACTATGGGATCCACAATGCCATCCTGACTAAAAGGGGGGAAAGAAGTGTAACAAATAAGGTATCAGTGGTTGAAAGAGTTCAAATAGCATGGAGAGGCTACTCAGGAGGTCACTCTTATGCATGCTTCAGGAAAACATTGCTACATACCATAACTTGCCAACCTCCAACCAAAACCATTCCAGCCAATCCTAAAGAACACCTAGGGCATTATATAAGATTTGACAAAGATTCCATGCACTAGGGTAACTTTCCAGAAACCTATATCTTCCAGATGGGTCCCCAGACCAGATAAGTCTTGAAATGCAGAGGGACCAGCCTTTCCAGAACATCAACTAGTTCCACACCCCTATCCGATACTGACTTTATCGACAGCCCCTTCCAACATGAAAAAGCTAGAATGGGCATAGCCCAAATATCCCCAAAGAGTGGGAGAAAGATCAAGGGTGATGGTGGACTTATACAGAGAAGGTAGGGTTTAACAAACGAGTTTGATTGCTGAATCATTATATTGATATTTTTTTTAGTCTCCAGTATCTTAGAGCAGCTAGAAGTAAACACCTAAAATTATAGAAATGTAACCATACCAAACTCTGAAATCTGTTCTACAACTAGTTGTTATAGAGTGCCTTGGAATTTATTGCTTTTTTGTATACATGCTATTTTTCACAAAAAAGAAAAAAAAAATGAATGTGGTTCTCCACTCGCCCTGGCTCAGGCTCCCAGCCCACCATCCCTGTTGGCTCTGGCGTCTTTTCGCCGCCTCTCTGAGCCCCCAACTTGCAGAGCAGCGTCCTGGGCACCAGGAAGTCCAACGCAGAGTTGCTGGCTGAGTGCCTTTCATCTGAGAAGTTCAAGGAACTTAGTTGGGTTTCTGCCACACAGGTTGTACATCTTGCAGAGTGTTTGTAAGTGACGGCTGCCATGCGGAAGTGGGTGGCTGTCACACAGAACCCTCTTGCTTCTATTCTTCCGCAGGAGCCAGTTCCCTAAGGTGCAAGTGCCCACGGTGTTTCAGAATGTTGTCACAGATATTGAAACGGATGCAAGCAGGGAGAGTCAGCCCCGTGGGACCCTACTAGGCAGGAAGTCTGCGATTGCCTGAGGCTGCCCTCCTATTCAGTGCTTCTCTGATGATGGCACTGATAGTTTAGAAGACACCGCAGGAAAATAGATGCGGAAAATGAGCATTTCTACATGCTCATAATATCCCGCAAGAAAGATTTTGGGAACAATGAGTACAAAAGGTGGGAGTTAGCCAAGATGAGGTGTGGCACACAGGATGGTGCTTTTGGGTTCGTGGAGTATTTAGCAGAAACCAAAGCTGGAGTGAGGGAGGTTTTTGAAATGGCCACAAGAGTGACTCTGCAAGCCAGAAATGAGAGTTAAAATCTGGATATGCAGGGACATGTGTCCTGGAACCAGACCCCTGTGCCACAGTCTGCAGGACTGGCTGGCTGCCTGGGGTTGCCTGAAAGTGACCGGGCGTCAGGCTTCCAATGCCAGTCAGGAAAATGGCAGTGGTCATTGAGTTCCCAGCACTGAGTGATCTCAGTGCTGAGTTCCCAGCTCTGGCACAAACCTGGCTCTCAGAACGCAGGCTAGCTCTTCTTTGCTCAGTGTGACGTCGTTCAGATGCTTCCCCAGAGGTGAGAACCCAGAAGGTTCTCAAAGAGGCATGATTGAAATCCCTTTGCCAGCTTGGCAAGAGCAAATTAATGAGTCTACAGCAGCCAGAAGAGCCTGCCTACTTTATGAAAGCAGAAAGAAGGTGTTCTAGTTTGCTAGCTGCCAGAATGCAATATACCAGAAATGTATTTTTAAAAAGGGGGAATTTAATAAAAGTTGCTAGTTTTCAGTTCTAAGGCTGAGAAAATGTCTCAAAGCAAATCTGTAGAAATGTCCACTCTAAGACATCCATCCAGGGAAAGATACCTTGGTTCAAAAGGCCAATGAAGTTCAAGATTTCTCTCTCCAGGGAGAAGGCACACGGCGGACACAGTCAGGGCTTCTCTCTCAGCTGGAAGGGCACATGGCGAACGCAGCATCATCTGCTAGCTTTCTCTCCTGGCTTCCGGTTTCATGAGGCTCCCCGCGGGAGGCGTTTTCCTTCTTCATCTCCAAAGGTCGCTGGCTGGTGGACTCTCTGCTTCGTGGTGCTGCAGCATTCTCTGCTCTCTCTGAATCTCCTTCATTCTCCAAAATGTTTCCTCTTTTAAGGGACTCCAGAAACGTATCAAGACCCACCCAAATGGGTGGAGACATGTCGTCACTTAATCCAGTTTAACAACCACTCTTGACTAAATCACATCATCCAGGGAGATGATCTGATTACAGTTGCAGACACACAGTATTGAATAGGGAATGGGATTTTGATTAAAACATGGCTTTTCTAGGGGACATACATCCATTCAAACCAGCACATAAGGGAATGCTGGAAAACTACATTGTCTTTCGCCTCTTTGCTCAATAATATCTGCACCAGAAGAACATCTGTAATTGCCTGATTAAAGAGTCCAGTGATGACCGGGATATTACTACCAGAGCACAGAAGCCGAAACAGCTCCAGAAGTATTTGAAAACAAAACTCTGGCACTGCTGAGAGACGACACCAAAAACAAAATCAAAGAGCAGAGACTGCGTGCCCCAGATTTTGAATGCCTTTTTGAAAATCCACATGAGCTGTGTATGTGATGGAGGCTCAGTCCAAGACCCTGCCTGCTTAGGGTGGAAAGCAGCCTTAGTTTCATGCTTCTCCTTTGATACTCAACGCACCCAGACCACTCTCTCCCAGGACATGTAATTATTTCATGTGACTCATTCTAAAACTTTTTGTTCAATTCTAGAAAAAAGAAAATCTGGGTGCCTTATCTTATGAAAATTGCTGCAAGCCCAGCCCTCCATGTGTGTGTGGGTTTTTTTAATGCAATTTTATTTCGATACATTCTCACTGCATAGAAACCATCTGAAGTATACAATCACTGGTTCTCAGTATCATAGTTTGCAGCAGATACATATTTTCCCATCTACCCCTCTTTTATTAACTCCTTATTGTGTTGTACACTTGCTATAGTTCATGAAAGACCCAGTTAATCACGGACATTGTCCACCACGAGATTCACAGTCGTGCATTCCCATGATTTAACCTCCAACTTTCCTCCTGGTGACATCCAAGACAGTAAACTTCCCCCTTCCACCACACTCACGCACCAGTAGCACTGTTCACTGTTCTCCATTTCTGTAGTGCCGTGTATCAATCTCAGTGTATGCTAACTGGGTTGTCATTTATCTCTAATTTACCTGAGATTGCCAATCTCGCTGCCAATATTTAGAGACTGACCACGATGACCGGTGCTGTGCAGCCTTGCTGGCCTGCTGGGGCCTCTGATTCTGCTCCGACAGCCCCCCTGCCTCCCGCTAGCTGGCTGCTAGTTCAAGGAGTTTCTTAACTTCTTTCTAGAATGAGAAAAGGTGAGTAAGGTCTGCAAATCAGGCTATAACTGCTTCATCCCGCCTGCCGTCTGTCAGCTGCGAGGCATCTGGGGAGTCGCCACCTCGGGAAGTTCCTCCTGAACACATTTCACAGCCAGAGCTTGAGGGGGTGTCCAGACGCTTTAAATGTGCTCAACCAGGGACGCCCAAGTCCACGCAGCAGTGGCAGCTGCGGTTCTGTGGTTTCACGCCAGTTACCTTATAGTTGCTGGGTAATTAGTGCCGTTTAGTGTGTGTTTCCCAAAATAAATACATCTGCCCCAGCCTAGTTGTAGCACTTTCTGCGTAACTGGATTTCTGAATACCGATATTTGTGAACTCTGCAGAAAGTCGTATTGTATTTTTTTTTTAATTTTATAACAAACATTTTTTGCTTTAGTCTTACACATAAGGTGACATTTTAAAATATTAATTACCATCTATTTTCAGCACCCTGCAATCATGACATTCCTTTGTTCTTCCTCATACAAAAACATTTTCAAAATTTGTACATTTAGTTACCATTATTATACACCCTAGGCATTCCTAGATTATACCATCTAAAAATGCATTTGGAAGTAAAGTCTGATGGGAAATTCATTTAAAAAATAAAAGGCGCCTGGATAAGTTGGTCCTTTGTTCTTCAGTGATTTATCAGTGAACCAAGTCGGCTAACATCTATATATTCAGATCTCTAAAATGGAGAGAGCCTCTAGCCCGTCTCTATCTCAGCAGGGTTCCCGTGAGATTGGATTGCATTTGTATGATGCTCCCTCACACTTTGGAAAAGAGATGTAGTGTAAATAACTAGTTATGTGCTGTATCTCTGAATTGTTAGAGGGTTGGCAGATTTTCATTTGAAACTGCGTCCCATAAGTATCAGCTCAAGACTGGGCAGCAGTTTACCCACTTAGTTCTACCTGAGAAAAGGCTGCTCTGCTTCTAGCTGCTGGGACAGTGTGGGCTGAGCCCCATGAGAAGCTCCCCCAAAACTGCCCACCACCCTGAGGGGTGAGGAGGGGTCACCCAGGGAGGCCTCCTGGGCCATAGCCCTTTTCTGTGCAGGATGGCTGGTCCTAGGTCCCATCCCAACCCTCAAGAATGACTCTGAACGGTAGACTGGTGGGGGGGTGGGGCGGAGAGGAGAAAAGAAAAGTCAAGTTCTTGGCCTAAAGTAAAAAAAAAAAAAAAATTCCTCAAAAATGTTTGCCTTCATCTGTTTTTCCCAAAATTGTTTTTTTTTTTTTTGGTTACAAGATAACATGAAAACTTGCAGAAACCTTGGAAAAATACAAATAAAGTATAAGTAAAGCAAAAAATTAAAAGTAACAACTATTTTAGGATAATCATGAAATTTTCATTTCGAAAAAGTACAAAAGGTATCAAGTAAAATAAGTTATCCCTCAAACTTACCTTTCCAGTCCCACACTGTAGAGAAAATCATTTGTAGCAATTTGGTGTGTAGCCTTCTAATATGTAAACATAGATAATCCTAGTAATGCAAAAACAAAAAAGAGGGGAAATGAGAGTTTCTGTGTATTCAACACTTTTTGAAATGTAACTAAGAATATAAATATATGTACGTATATATATGTGTATATGCCACACACACATATGACCTCAAATATCTTTCCATGTCTCTACTTACAGATTTATTTCATTCTTTTTAACAACTACATAGATTTATCTGCACCATAATTTATACAGCTGCTTTTGAATTAATAGATATTTCAATTGTTTCTAGGTTTTTTGGTTTTAGAAAAAGACACTGAAGTAAATAGAAGTGATGCAGGGAATATTCTTATGCAGTTGGGTGAGTGTGTTGGAAGAGTGAATTGCTAGAAGAATTGCTGAGTGAAAAAGGAACACTCTTTAAATTTTGGTGGTTGCTGCCAAATGACCTCTAAAACGGTTATACCTATTTCCAGGGGCCACCAACAGTGGATCATGATGGCTGTTCCTGGCTATATTAGAAAGCCACATTTTCATGGCCTCAGTCATTTTCCCTGAGCTGGCTCAGAAGGAAGAATGGCTTGTGACCAGGGCAGGGGAGGAGGCCAACACTGACCTCCTGACCTTTAACCTCTCCCCTCTGTGGCCTGGTGGCTAGCGGGCAGAGCTTTGAATGGGCGCTTTCCCTTGGCAACCTTCTCCCCTCTGCATCCCCGACTTCCCCTCCAGGCCTGCCGGGAATCTACAGTCAGTATTTTAATTGCTGGGAAGCAATGGGAGCGCTTCTCTTCACCCACCTCAGGGGGGCGCTCTAAGGATTTGCTGAGAATACCTTTGGGAAGAAAGGTGCAAAACTCACAACTCCATAAATAATGGCGCTGGGGGAAAAGCCACAATATGTTACAGTGTCAATAAAAGCCTTGTGGTCACTCATTCAGAAACTCAAAATTAGTTTCTCCTTTTGGGTTCAGACATCCCAAGGTTTGGTTTTACAAGTCAGCTACAGCTTTCCATCAGCAGCTCCTATTTGTTTCTTCGGCCTTGTTTGCAGCATGAAAAGAAAATCTTTCCCTCTTGGCCCGCCTTTCACGCATTGCATAAAGGTCGGTTTATCCTGCACACTGTGGAACGATGTCTCTCTTTGGGATAATATTTTATGTAGATTTGGGGGCAAGCATTAGGCAGCATACAGGCTGTCAGAGCCGCTTTCCAGGGGCCCTGCGTGGACCATCATCTGGTCTTCGGTAGTCAGGGTTCTGGCCTCCCAGGAGAAGCCCTCTGGGGGTTTGTAAGCAGGGCGATGTCTTCCTGTCTGTGCCCGTTGTTCTTCTCTCTGGTTTTGGCTTTTTGAAATAGAAATATTTCATAGAATAGAAATATAGTAAATGTATTTTCCCTGCAGTAAATGTTACAGTGTCGATAAAAAAGCCTTGTGGTCGCTCATTCAGAAACTCAAAATTAATGTCTCCTTTTGGGTTCAGACATCCCCAGATTTGGTTTTACAAGTCAGCTACAGTAAATAATATACAGTAAATATATTATTACCCTGTAGGTAAAAATATAGTAATACCCAAAGTCAGGACATAGTTATTTAAGTCACGTTGCACCACGTAACCCTCAGCAAGTTTGACCCACACGCCACGGGCCTGGGCAGTGGTTCTTATCAGGGGCTGCTGGCCCCTTTGCGGCCCACCACTCACTTTCTGAATGACTCCAGGCTCTGCTTAGTTGCTCTTTAAGTCACAAACAGGCTATTTTAGAGGTCAGTCACAAACCACAGCTAGCATTGGAGAACCACGTTTCTAAGCTTAGAAGCCTGTGACAAGGAAGGGTAAGAGGTGAGAGGCTCATTGAAGGATACCTAAATTATGTCCAGAGGTGCCCCAGGCCCTCAATTTCTTTAGCTGTAAAACAGTGCCTGGAATTGATCTGGTCTTAGGTGTGGCAAGGCTTTTAAGGAGGTGCTAGTGGGAGGCCTTTGAGCAGCATGGAAAGGCAGTGTTTGTTCTTTGGTATTAAATATCGCCTTTCATTTTTGAGTGCAAACTCTAGACACGATGCTGGAACAATCCCATAGAGTAGCACCAATTTAGAATAACATTAAGACAATAAGCCCGATAATATGGTTAATGTTCACATTTAATACTATAAGTATGGAACCATAAAATAATGCCATAATGGTTTAAAGACATGTTATGCACAGAGGACCTCTCAGGGAAACCAAGAAACTGGTGATAAATGGTTTCCGTAGAAGAATCGTGGGACTGTGAGTCAGAGGTAGAGGTATCCTCCCATGCTACTCTATTTCCTCGATATTGTTTGAGTTTTTAAGCAACAGACACACAAATATATCATAGGAAGTTGATTTGCTGTAGTGCACTCTCTCTTTCTTGCTTCCCTAGCTTCTCCTCGTTCCACATGGCAACCTGGGAAGTACTAACGGTACTTCCAGAACCTGAAAATGCTGGTCCTTTTACTCTCTCCTGATACTTACCAGCTATACCCTGGGCACAGTCCTTAACCTCCCGAAGCCTCAATTTTCCCTTCTGAAAACCAAACATACGGAACTACTAACAACCTCACGTGGTTGTTGGAAGGATCAAGCAACAGTCTGCCTAGGACAACAGAGCCACAAATGGGAGGGCACGTGTTATTTTCAATCTTTAATAGCTGCTTTAAAAAAGAGGGAGAAAAACAAGTGACATTACTTTTAACAATATATCTGTCTCCAGAATATTTTATTTCAATAATTTCAAAATGATTATTAAGATATTTTACACTCTTTTTTTCATAGTAAATCATCTAAATCTGCTGCAGATTTCACTGCTACAGCACATCTCACTTAAAACCAGCCTTTTTTCATTGCCTAATGGCCTCACGGGGCCACTGGCTACAGCACACATCTCTAACAGGGCTGTAGGTCACCCTAAAGAAAAAATGCTGTTCTGATTGATTTTGCACCTTTGCACATGCTGTTGAACTCTTGCCCATACCCCAAGGCTCAGCCCACTGGCAGTGTCCTCTGGAAGTTCTTCAGGGCAGGTTGTGTCCTGATCTTCCCTCCAGTCTTTGCCCCCTCACTCCCATTCTCCTCTCCATGGAGACATTTTATTTGTCCATCTTTATAGACTCTAAGCCCCTAAAGAGCTATAGCCCACTTTTTGTTCTTTATAACTCTGGAGTGTAACTCAATGCCTGGCACATGGGAGGGGCTGAAAAAATGTCATTTAAATGAGTAAAGGAGCGGAAGGAGAAATTGCCTACCCCTTTGCTTTGGTGACAGGTGGTCATAAGCTGATTTCTATTATTTAATTTTTAAATATGGGTGGCCAGAGCCAGTTCCCTTTCCATCTCAAACTGCCTCTCAAGGTCGTTTCCCTTGCTGAGCCTTGTTGCAGTAAAGTCATGATAAGAAAAGCAAATGTCTTAATTAAACAGCAGGCACAAAGAGAAATGGTGTCACGTGAGCAGGAGAAACGAACCACACAAATGTTACATTTCATGCACTCTGTTTCTTACATACTATGAATCTTTGTGAAATGGAAAAAAGAAACTGCTCAACCTCAATTTATTTCAGGGATTTGAGTCCATGTGCAGGAAGGTTGTGAATGTTTGGTGACTGGGGAGCTCTTTGGCTGAGGGTGTGCTCTGTGGCATGGAAAGGGGGCAGGATGAGGTGGGGGGCATAGCACAGGAGGCCAACTCCAGGAGGGTGGTTTAGGAGCAGGGGTTGTTGTGTCCTTGGCTCTTTTGTACAGTTCTCCCACTGCTCCGTTTCCTCCTTATTTCCACTGCTGAGAAGGAAGCAGAATAGGGGATGAGGGGAGTGGAGAGAGAGGGTAGGGGACACTGAGGTGTTTTACCTGGGCCTATTTTTTCACCTTTTGTCAAAGCTTGTGTGTCAAGTTTAGCCGACCGTCAGCCCTGGCAGATCCATGTCTCCAGTAACTTTAAGGAACTGTGGGGTTTCTGTGTTTGATGCGTCTTCACTTTAACACGAAGCACTCCAGGGCTGGTTAATGGTCATGAACTGTCATGGCGGCCGCTCTGAGAGGTGGCAGTGATGGATGGGCCTGTGGCTCAGAGGGAGGCAGGAGGGTGCCCCGCAGAAGGTTTATTTAAGCCAAGGCTGATAATAGCTCTGCTCATTTCAGAGGGGCCTTCTCAGGTTCTGACCAGCAGGACTTGAACGGGATAAGGAAAGGAAGAGAGTATCCTTTCTGCATTGCCCTCCAAAGTGACAGTTCTCATTTTCCTTGTCTTGTCTCTCAAATAGGAGCCTTCCTTGAAGATTCAGATCGATTTTAAATTTTCTGCTAGCAGGTGAAACAACAACAAAACCATTTCTAGAATCAACCTTGTCATCTTTCTTAGTACGGCCTCATTTATCTATAAGCTCATGTTTACCTTACTTCGCCATTTGAAAACCCCATCCTTAAAGAAACTGTGTGGGTTGGGTCTAAGAAAGAAAGACTCTTACCCACTGAAGAGGCTTAATTCCTTTGGGGGGTGGGGGTGGGGGGGTTGTGAATAGGGGTACAGAATTCTACATGTCATTTGGGGTTCCTTAAAGTGATTGTATTTGGGAAAATGCAATCTGCTTTCAAAAATGCTTTCAGAGAATTTGGATACCCATCTTTGTTCCTCAATTTGTTGATCACCATTCCACCCAAGTTCTAAAACTTGCAACAATATCTATGCCTTTAGGTAAAAGCCAAGCGTAAACTTTTCTGGTAGTACTTTCAATGTGATGTACTCTACGTTAGAATACCCAAACTCCCTCCTCACCCCAGAAGTAGCTGTGCCTCTTAGGTTTCACTAAAATAAGCTCTCAGGGAAATGGCCTGACCGGATTGCTTTTCCTCTGGAGATGCCAAATTCAGATCACCAGGAGACCTTTAATCTCCTGGGTCCGAGGCAGAGAGACGCTATCAGGGTGCCCTGATAATTCTGTAGGGTAAGGGCTAATGCCTGATGGAGACGATCAGTTGGCTCCCCACTTACTAAATTCAGCACCCCCTGGCCCCCACTCGTTGCTGGACAGCATAAACATCAGGTTTTGGTAAATAAACTCAGGCTATCATGCAACTGTCCAACATGCACTTAAGCCGTGACTGACAGGTCACTCTGGAGGACTGAGAGTCTAGAGTCGAAGCTTTTGGGTGTAGAGGCTCTGAGGTTCCAAGATAAACAAATCTGTCGGTGAGAGTGACCAGAGTGTTAGGTCAGTCCAAGGGTCACTTATAGGTCATCCTGCTGGGAGCTTGGTCTCTGCTTTGTGTTTATCCTGGGGAGAAAAGCAGGAGGGGCTGGGGCAGTGGGTTGGGTCTCTCCTGGGAAAACAGCCCTGGCCTGCTCATCAGAGCCTTTGGAAGTGAATCAGCACCCATCCTCTGCGTGAGCCAGTAAAAGGTTCAGGCACAGGCTGGTAATTTCCACAAGAGCTGATGTACTAGTAACTTTGGAAATACAGAAAGCAGGATGTGTGACGCCAGCTCACCAGGGCTGCAGAGTCAAGCAAGGGTCTCCCAGAGTCCAGAGTGAGTTAATGGATCATTGATACGAAACTGTGACTGTCGGAATTGGAAAAGAAAGTTCAGGGGAATGGGAGGCTTTTCTTGTCCTCATCTGTCTTCTAGAACTTACAATTTTCCCAGAAAAGGCTAGTGCAATGGTGGCTCAGTGGCAGAATTCTTGCCTGCCATGCCAGAGACCCGGGTTCGATTCTTGGTGCCTGCCTATGCGAAAACAAACAAAACAATAACAGCAAAACAAATTTTCCTGGAAAAGATTTCCTCAGCTTTACATTTTGTACCAACTGGGGGATTTTTAGGGTAGTGATCCTAAGCTTTCTTTTCTCTCTGTGATGACTGACAGAGGGGCGAAAGTGGAAGGTATTACAGTATGTCGTATGACCCTCTTTTGTTGATGTTTAGCAAAGTAAAGACCCTGCACTGCTCAGGGACCCCTCTGTTCAGCCATGGTCTAACCCCTTTCATTCGAAAAACAGTCTGGGGCAGAAAGAAGGTGAGGTGAAAGGAAGGACATTTAAAGCTGAGGGCGTTTTGGTTGTTGCTTTCAAGATCACAGATGAAAACGATTTTTTAATCCATGTTTTAGTTGCTTCCTCTAGAAAATAACCCTGTTTAATAAGTGATTTAAAGGGGCTAATGTCTTCAGATAAACCAGAAGTTGATATTCCAAACAATTCTTTGGGGATATTGGTAGAACACTTTCCACGTAAACTTAATTTACAAGCTGTACGGTAAATTAAAGATACATTTAATAGATACGCTTAAGATACACACAATAATACATGTACAGATACATTTAGAAGAACTGAAATCACACCCAGTGTGTTCTCTGACCACAAAGGAATCAGACTAGGAATAATAACATAAAGATTACAGGAGAATCTCCAAATGGTTGGAAACTAAATATAAAGAGGAAAGTATCTTTGTAGAAGTCCTGAAGGGAATAAAAAATATACATTGAATTGAATGAAAATGAAAACAAAACACATCAAAATTTGTGGGACACAGCTAAAGCAGTGCTGGGAGGGAAATTATAGCACTGAATGCTTGCTTAGAAAAGAGGGTAAGTCTCAAATCAATAATCCAAGCAAGCTCCCATCTCAATAACCTACGAAAAGAAGAGCAAATAAATCCACAACAAGCAGAAGGAGGAAATAATAAAGATAAGCGAAAAATCAATGAAATTGAAAACTGAAAAACAATAGAGAAAAATCAATGAAATGAAAAGCCAGTGTTTTGAAAAGATCAAGAAAAGTGACAAACCTCTAGCAAGACAGCTAAAGCAAAGCGGGAGACAGAAATTACCAATATCATGATTGAGACAGGGAATATAATTATATATCTGGCAGACATCAAAAGAATAATAAGGGAAAACTACAAACTCTACAAACATAAATTCAGATGTGTGACAATTTAGATGAAATGGACAAGTTGCTTGAAAACACACACCATTACCACTTGTAGAATCTGAAATAGATAAATTAAATAGTCCTAAATAAATAGCTTTATAATTCTTAAGGGAATTGAATTTGTAATTAACCCTGCCCTCCCACCCCCTCACCCCCAAAAAGAAATCTTTAGGGCCAGATGGTTTCACTGGAGAACTCTATCAAAGATTTAAAAAAGAGTTAACACCAATTCTACACAATCTCTTCCAGAAAACAGAAAGAGAGAATACTTTCCAAGGCATTTTATGGTGCTCAAACCAGATAAACACAGTACAAAATAGAAAACTATAGACCAGTATTTCTCATGAATATAAATTTAAAAATCCTTAATAAAATATTAGCAAATAGAATTCAGCAATACACAAAAAGAAGTATACACATGACCAAGATTTATTCTAGGGATGTAAATCTGGTTCAATATTTAGAAAACCAATCAATATAACCCACCATATTAACAGGCTAAAGGAGAAACATCACATGTTCCTATCAATCAATGCAGAAAAATAATTTGACCTAACGCTACATCATACTTGATAAAATTCTCAGAAAAATGGGAGTAGAAAAGACCTTGATTAAGAGCATCTATTTTAGTTAGAAAATGGGCAAAAGACAAGAGGAGTCATTTCACTGAAGAGGATACACAGATGGTAAATGAGCACATGAAAAGATGTTCATACTGATTATATATGTAGAACGGAATAATCATAAGTTAAGAATGTTTGTGTTTGTTTGTTGTTATATATTTTTTAAAAATTAAAAAAGAAAGAAAAGATGTTCAATATCATTAGCTATTAAAACCACAATGAGATATCTCTACCCACCAAGGAACTGACTAAATAAAAAATAATGACAAATACCAAATGCTGGTGAAGATGTGGAGAAAAAACAAAGAACGTAGAATTCCCATATCCAAGTCTCTCCAAGCCATTTCTGCAAAAGCTGCCACCAAACCTGTAAGGATGCACTGAAAGTTTGATAGGTACAGTTGATAAGTCAATCATTTACCCAATATTTATGGATTATATACCTAAAACGTATCCATAATAGTAAAGGGGATGGGAAACAAAGACCCTAAAGTAATGAAACTTTAAAGGAGGAGCAAACAAAGGTATAGGGTGTTGAGGGTGTTGACAGAAGAGATGACTTATGGATAAAGGAGGTAAGCCCATCAGAGGAGGAGGTATTATTCGGGTCTTGAAAGGAGAAGATGGAGCAAGCGTCTTATCACACCTATGGTTTGGCTCTTCCCCACATTTTTCTAGTTCTTGCTACTTCTCTTTGACTCATCACTGATTAAAACAGAGATTCTTACATTCTCTGGATCACAGAGACTTAGAGAATCTCTTGAAAACTGTGGGCTCTCTCCAGAAAAGTGTACATATGCCAAAATATGGCGCATAACTTCAGAGGGTGTCCTGGCTGACCCAGAGAACTTGGCTTCATCTTCTTGAGTTTGAATGCCAGCAGACTCATTTTTTGACAGGGAAATTGTGAGGAAAACAAAATATCTACCCATCCCTTACATTTTCATTCATATATTTTTAAGCTGAACAACAAATGCGGTCTACAAGACCCTAAGTGTAAAAACAAAGGGCTTCTCTACTTTCATGTTGTTTGGAAGCCCACTGATGTGAAAGGCTTTTGAGCAGTGGAGTCCCACCAGGTACAAGGCAGTCTTATTTCACCTACCAAAGCACATGTGATCTTTTGCACCTTTGTGTGGCTGCAAAATCAGAAGCTGGTTTTCGAAAGCTCAAAAGCAGACACTCTTGAAGTGTCTTTCACAGGCTAATCTAAATCAGACCCTAGAGTTTCTCTTCTTCAATATCTGAGAGCCCGAGTTCAGGGAAACGGAGATCTGTCTTAACGGCACTCCACCGACATGGGACACTGTGGCTTCGGCCTGGCTTACATGCGGTCTGAATGAATAAATCAACATTTGAGAGAAGGAATGAGATGAGAGGTTTTATGACAGAACAAATGGGTCAGATATACATGGGGTTATATTGAAAAGAAACAATTAGATCACTTTATACTACAGTTTATTCCAGAACACTCACATGTAAATAAAACAGAGGGATGATTATTATTCTTATTAATAGATTTTTAATGATGAGTGTTACTAACTACTTTAAGATACGTCCCAAGCAAGCTCATAATTTAAAGTTATCAAACTACAAATGCTGAGAACACAGAGAAATATTTTAAACTAACCTTTTCATTTTGCAATCACTATAAATGAGAAACAATACAGAGAAATCCTGTGTGCCCTTCACCCAGTTTTTCCCAGTGCTAACATCTTGCCACACTGTAGCATAATGTCACACCCAGGACACTGAGATCATAACAGTGAAAGTACAGAACGTTTCAATCACCAAAAGGATACCTCCTATTGCCCTTCTATAGCCAAATCCACTTCCCTCCCATCCCCACCCCCTCCTGAACCCCTGGCAACGACTAATCTGTCCTCTATTTCCATAATTTTAATATTTCAAGATTGTTCTATAAATGGTATTATACAGAATGTGACGTTTTTGAGGTTGGCTTTTTTTAACTCAACATAATTCTCTGGAGAGTCATCCAAATACCTGTGTGTATCGATCACCCATTTCTTTTTATTGCAGAATAATATTCCATAGTACGGATGGATTGCACATTGTTTAACCATTCACCCATTAAAGGTCACCTGAGTTTTTTCCAGTTTGTGGATATTGGGAATAAAGCAGCTATAAACGTCCACATATAGGTTTTTATGTGAACATAAGTTTTTGTTTCTCTGGGATAAATGCCCAGGAACATAATTGCTGGGTTGCATATGTAGTTTGCATACTTAGTTTTTAAAGAAACTGCCACTCTCAACATGGGACAGAAATCCTAGAATGAGCTGAGACTCAGCATTTGAGAAAACCTTCTAGACCAAAAGGGAAAGAGTGAAATGAGACAAAATAAAGTGTCTGTGGCTGAGCGATTCCAAACAGAGTCGCGAGGTTATCCTGGAAGTTATTCTTACGCATTAAATAGATATCACCTTGTTAGTCAAGATGTAATGGAGGGGGTGGGCCACAGTGACTCAGCAGGCAGAATTCTTGCCTGCCATGCCAGAGACCCGAGTTCAATTCCTGGTGCCTGCCCATGCCAAAAAAAAAAGATGTAATGGAGAGGCTGGAGGGAACTGCCTGAAAATATAGAGCTGTGTCCCAGTAGCCATGTTTCTTGAAGATGATTGTATAATGATACAGCTCTCACAGTGTGACTGTGTGATTGTGAAAACCTTGTCTGATGCTCTTTTTATCTACCTTGTCAACAGACAGGGAGAACATGTGGAATAAAAATAAATAATAGGGGGAACAAATATTAAAATAAATTTTGACTGAAATCGAGTGATCAATGAAAGGGAGGGGTAAGGGGTATGGTATGTATGAATTTTTTTCTGTTGTCTTTTTATTTCTTTTTCTGAATCAGTGCAAATGTTCCAGGAACTGATCATGATGATGAATATAACTATGCGATGATATTGTGAATTACTGATTATATAGGTAGAACTGAATGCTCACAAGAACGTTTGTATTTGTTGCTATATTTTTTAGAAAATTTAAAAATTAATTTAAAAAAAAAGGAAACTGCCAAACTGTTTACTATTTATGATTTATCCGTTTTCTCCAGCCTATTCCTTTGTTTGCTCCTCCTTTAAGACGGTGATCACTTTCTGTGGTATGTTGGGGTCTTTGTTTCCTGTCCTCCGTACCATTATGGCTTTTGTTGTAGGTAGGTAATCCATAAATATTTGTTGGGTAAATGATTGACTTGTCAGCTGTACAAGTGTGTCCTTTTGGGTTTGGTAAGAGCTTTTTGCAAAAATGGCTTGGAGAGACTCGGAGCTGGAAATTCTGGGTTCTTTTATCCCTTTCACTTGCCTGGAGGAAAAGTAAGGGGTGGGACACTGACTGGGGATTTCACATGATGTGAGCTGCCCAGTGGGGACAGCTGCCAAGAAGGGTCCGCAGAGCTTCTAGAGTCTGCTCAGAATATTGCACCCTTCCTTGTCCTAGTCCTTATTTGAGAAACACTTGAAAAACCCCACCAGTCCCCTGATCTCACATTCTCCTTAGGGCAAGACTACTCTTTTTGAGGGAGGGCTGGAGCGGGAGAGAGAGACTCAAGTATTCCCCCTTCCGGTGGAATTTGCCCCATCCTCCCACAGCGTTGCCTCTAGCCCCGTCTTGCATTCTTGGTTTTTGAAGAGGGGAGACAACCCTCCTCTCCCCCCTTATCTGAGATTGCCTGCTTAAACAAACGCAGTGGTGTGGAGGCATTGTCCTTTGGAAACTCGGTCTGGGACACTTTTAAGTGTCTGCAAACATTTAGACACGCAAAACTGCCCACTGTTCACGCGGAGCCCATTGTCTCTGCTGGGGGCTGCTCTTCCCTGAAGGTGCCTTACTGTGGGGGCATGGGGGTGGGGGTGGTGACAGTCGCCCAAGGGAGTCCCTCAGTGGGGGTCCTGAGCTGGAGGATTGTGCTGATGTTTGTTTAAACAACCTGAGTGGAACTGGGATTGTTTGAGATGCCCAGGATGTTTGGGAAGGTGGGGGAAGGGAGGCTGGCTTGCTGGAGGAGAGAGTCACCAGCAGGCCTTGTGACGGGTGGCTGGCTGGGTGACTGTCAGCCTTCTGATGGCACAGCTTGGGGGAAGGACGGCCCTTCCCTTAGACCTGGGTCCACAGGTGGGACTGTGTAGTCTATAAAATATTAAAGCCACTACCTGAGGAGTGGGTCAGGATAGAAGGAATATCTAACATAAAATGAATTCTCTCTTCTTTTGAAACCATGACAAGCCAAGGATAGTACAAGCACATCGCTTTTTGTTTGTTTTCAGATCTTATATATCTCCGAGTCCCACAAAAAATGGATGTGACAACCACCCCAAGTTTCAGCACGAAAAGGTAAGAAAGCGGCCAGGAATTGTGCAGAAGGCATGCTTACATCATTTTGGGACACAAGGGTTTCTATTTGGGAGAATTCAACAGGACTATGGAAAAAATATCTGGTTTTTATAGTAGAGAGCATACCCTTTCCTTTGACCTGGGGAAAAGGACAGAGTGTTTAAAAATGAGAAGAATTTGGGAATAATAGAAGGAATCTCTGCAATGCTGGGCCTGGCCAGCACCACCCTGCGTGACCACCAGGCCTCATGTGCACCTTACTCTTATGTCACCAAGGCTTGGGGTGACGGGATCCGCCACCGGCCAGCTGGGATGATTCACCAGGGATGCTTACCACCGATGAAAGGATTAGAAAAGTACTGTGCCGCTGTGAAGAACCCTAACACAGGTTATTCTTATTTAATTACCACTACAACCTGCGAAATAGGTTTGGAGAAAAATAGACTCAGAGAGGAGTGGTTCAATAAGCTCAGAGAGCAGAGGTTAAAATAACTTGCCCTGACCACAAAGAGTGAAAATTTGGATTCAGATCTTTCTGATTTTGAAGCCCTTCCTCTTTGCATTATGCCAAACTGAAACTAGCTCCCTCCCCCGCCCCAACAATGAAGAAAATGCAGCATTAATCACTGTGCAGGCTGAAAGACAAACAACCTTCTTTTGCTATGCTAATGGCCTATCACAAGTATTGCCCTTCAGCTAAATAAACAAGCCATTAAGGAAAGGATAGAAATGTTAATATCAGTAAAATTTACTGATTTTCTGATTGGGCAAAGGTTTTAGATTTGTGGATAGAGAGTATCTTCCTTTGAAGGTTGCTATCAGTTGTTGTTTTTCTAAAAAAAACTTTTTTATTGTATAGTATAACATATATACAAAGCAAAGAAATAAAAAAGCCATAGTTTTCAAAGCACTCTTCAACAAGTAGTTACAGGACAGATCCCAGAATTTGTCATGGGCTACCACACAATCTTCTCAGATTTTTCCTTCTAGCTGCTCCAGAATATAGGAAGCTAGAGGGCTTAAATACTTTTTTTTTTAATCACCACAATCGACTTTTTTTTTCCTTTTTTTTTTTTGTGAAAAGTAACATATATACAAAAAAGCAATAAATCTCAAAGCACAGCACCACAATTAGCTGTAGAACATATTTTAGAGTTTGACATGGGTTATAATTCCACAATTTTAGGTTTTTACCTCTAGCTGCTCTAAAATACTGGAGACTAAAAGAGATATCAATTTGATGATTCAACAATCATATTCATTTGTGAAATCCTATCTTCTCCGTAGAATTCCACCATCACCTGCTGTCAGTTTTTGAGATTGCCCCTTCTACTTTGTTATAGTCCATATTTTGGAACAGATTTAGTTGACCAACACCTTACAAGGTGCACCTTTCTTTCCCTGTTAGCAGGAGCATCTCTGTAATGTAAAAATAGCTTGCAAAGTTAGAAAAAATGAGCAGCGTTTTGATGAAGAATTGAAAACGTTGCTTTTCGAGAAAAGGGCTTTATATGTCCCCTGTGCAGCTCGGTTTTGTGTGGGTTTTAAGCGTTGGTACTTTTGTTTCTTTAGCTGGTGGGTATCCTTTCATGGGCACGATGAATCGCAGGGCAAACAGTGGTGTAATAGCACAGAACAGTCACTGTTTTTATTCCATTTGGCAACTCCATTCTCCTGGGCTCTAAGGGCTTCTTAAAGGAAGGGCCAAAGAGCTTTTCAAAATCAGACCATGACCGTGCTCATTTCAGCGGGAGCTGGTACCGTCTTCTAGCACTTCAGGTCTTTGACACCGGAAGGCTGCCTGGCTCCAAACACTTTAAAATGAAAGGTCTCAGTGAAGGGAAGGGAAGGGAATATTTACAATATGGATAAAAGTAAACACGGCAACCCTGGCGATACGGTTCTGGAGAGTTGGACAGTGCCCTTTTAGCAAGCTCGGCAGTTCACGGGGGGATGCAAAGGGTGAGTCTTGGGTGTGCAAGAGGGGCCCTGACCCTGCAGAGCTGTCGCTGGGGTAGACACAGCTAGACTCAATCCTGGCCAAGAAGATCGCTCGGACACGAGGGACACACTCCCCATTGACCACGCTGGGGGCCTGAGCTGCTGATGGGTGAGCCTGGGTTTCCTTTTCTTCCCCATTCCCCCGCAAAAATCTCATGCTGATAAAGTTCAGAATGGTCATTTTGCTGCATCCTGCTGTTCTCACTAGGATATGCATGAGTTGTCAAACGTTAGGGACTTTGTTCTTAGAGGCAAGGGCGGTTCCTTCCACACTCTTTGTAAGGAAGCCACCTCCTCTTCCGACGCCCACCCCACGTCCCCAGATTCGAAACTCCAAACATTTGAAAGGCTTAAAGGTTGTGGTTTTAATGATGGCGATTTATAATTGACAAACATGATGGTAATGGGTGTGCTTTCCTGTAGGTTTGTTTAGAAGCGAAAACAATGTGGCTAGTCATAAGAGTTCCTATTTATTCTAGGCTGGATCGCCAGTTCACCTGTTTGGAGGAGGGGCAGTGCTGGTCATCAGAAAAATAGATTTAGCCTGGTGTGTCCAGGGCTACAGACCAAATAGATACTCAGGTTAGGAAAATGAATCCTGTGTCAGTGGATTCAAATTCTGTTGTATTGAATAATTGCATGTTAGCTTAAAGGAGACTCTGTCCATTTTATAATTGTCAGTATTTGAAAATATAACGAGTGGGGGACTTGAGGTGGCTCTCAGTTATCTGGTATTGGGTAGATTGTAACGATGCCCTTTCTCACGGAAAGGCCCTTGGGATCAGTTTATTTGTCACAAGTTTACTTCTGGTCCTGATCATTCGATTACTATCAATATGATGAGGACAGAGAAATGGGAGAAGAGGTTGGGTGTGTGTGTGTGTAACTCAGTTCAGTCTCAAAACCACATGCCCTGGAGTAAAAGTTTGTGGGTTCAAATCCCAGCTTCCTCACGTCCTACTGGTGTGAGCTTCAGCAACTGGGCTTCAGTTTTCTGTTTCAGCATCCTAACACATAAAATAGGGAAACTTCCAGAACTAAGAGAAAATATGTATATATACACACACCCATGTGCTCAGCTCCAGCAGATGCTCAACAAGTGAAGGCCATTTTTCTTAGTAGTAGCAGTATTTCTGTTTGGGACCAGCCCCGGGAGCCAGCTAGGGAGGTACTACTGGAGGGATGTATGATGAGGACAAAAGCAGCAGGAGGGAACGAGGTAGTAAAATTCCCCAAACTTTGCCTGTGGCTATGAAAAGTGGAAGCCAGAAAGCTTTGATTTACAAAACTCCCTGAAGGCTCAGGCTGGGCTCTTGGAGGGGAGGATGCTGTGGCATCTTAAAAAAAGAAAAGAACCCTCAGGCCAGGAATGAGCCAGAAGGGATTGAATCCTGGCTCTGTGATTTCCCAGCTCTAGAACTTGGAACGAATTCTCTGAGACTTGATGTCTTCATTTGTAAAAGGGGCGTTAAAAATACCTAAATGACAGGGTTGTTGTGATGATAAATACTGTAATTATGCAAAAGTGTCCCGAGTGGATAATGTGGGGGGGGGGGGGGAGGAAATGTTTGTTTTCTAAATAAAAGCTGACTTCTTCATGAATGATGAATCATTTCAAGCATAGGTTCCTGGGGCCAGGAACAGCCCTTGCAGTCCACTCAGGAGGAGCTGGCAGGCCCGAGAAGCAGGGGGCACCTTTCACCCAGGGAGTCTTGGGTACTTTGGGAATCAGGAGCCTCCGTACTCACGTCCTTTTCTGGTCAAGCCCTTTCTCTGGCTCTTTGTTCTGAGAGGCCTTTCACTATTTGTTCATCTAATCTGTTAGCGAGAACGCAAACGGAATATCCTTCACTTGGGCCCAGGCCGCATGTCCCACCAAGAAAAGAACATTCCTGCTCGTGGAAGCTGATGGTTCTGCCGCCCCTGTTCTTCTCGGGCCCTTCTGGAAGGCCCGGGCCAGGGGTGGTGGCAGGGGCCTGGGGAGTGGTCCTCGGGTCTCTGCCTCTTCAGGCCGCTTTAGGACATAGTTCCTTGTCCCCTAAAGCCAGGCAGCCCTGGAAGCCCCCTGGGACAGGTTTATTTGTCACGGGAGAAGACAACCTCCTGTAAACGCCCTCGACTATTCTACCCCTTCTCTCTACTCCCACCCCTTGGGCGATGTCCTGGATGTGGCTCAGGTGACCTGAGGGTCCCTTTCTCAGCTCAGCGGACCAAATGTAGTCCCCAAATTGCAAATGATGTGGTGTCACAGCCAGGCAGGTGCCCACCGCACACCCCACCTCTGCCGCATTAGCTTCTTATTATTGTTTTAACTAAGGCCTGCAGAAAGGACACGCTGAGAAATAATTATTATGCCCAATTTACGGATGAAAGTAACTAAGGCTCAAACTGGTGTCATCCTTCAAGTGGTGAAGCCAGGATGCAAAGCCAGTTTTCCTGGCCATGAATGCCTCTCTGCTGCTCATTACACCTGCCTGCCATCTTCCTAAGTCACTCCCCTCAGCGACTCTTTCCTATGACAAAATAGCCACACTCTTTGGCCTAGCTTGCAAGGACCCCCAGGGACTCAGCCCTCCACCCTGGCAGGCAGCTGGCCCAGATTTCTCTGCTCTGTCTCGTGGGCTGGCATCTCTGCTCTGGGCTGCTGCATCCTGAGAATGCCCTCTCTCACTACCTCCTTCCCTGGGCCTTTGTCTCAGTCTCTGCCCTCTACCTGGGACACCATTCCTTCTTCGAGAGCCCTGCCTCCTCACCGTATTTTTCTGTCCCTTCCCCCGGCTTTCCTCCTCTGAGCTCCCAGAACATCTCCTGTCCACTCACAGGAGTGCCGCCCCTTCATTAGCTGTTGTATGTATGCTGCTTCTTTCTGGGTGTGTGCATTTTCTGTTTAATCTGAGTCTTCCAGCTCCACCCTTCCACTCCCACACACATGTTCCAACTGGACTATAGGGCCCCCCAAATGCAGCCGGCCCGGGAACATCCCGTGGCTGCTGCAGAGCGCTTCTTCCTTAGGAGAAGGAAAGGCTACCACCCCCTCCTTGCTGACTTTACAACATCCTGCTTCTGCTTTGTGAGATGGCAGTGACTCACCATCCCCGGTCCCTGTAAGTCATACTTGTCCTTTCATAACTCCGGTTAGTTATCAAATGCCTGTCTTTGTAACATTCTCCATGAGACTGGCTTGCAGGAAAGGGTGAAAAAACAACAAGTGTTAGAGACAGTATATTTAATCAGTAACATAAGTAAAGTGTGGAGTCCCAAGGAAATACTTCTGGAAAGACCTCCACGGGGCCTGCTTGTTATGAAAGAAACAGCCTGCCTGCAACAGGTCCCCATACATTCCACCCACCCACGTGGACTCCTGTCAACGTGCAGGACTGAATGTTCTCTCCTGTCTTTTTATGCACTTTAATGCTGTTAAAATGAGATGGCCAATTAAGCATCTTCATATGTATATATTTCTTTTCTCTGTTTTATATGGAATCAGAAAGATGTGGCTAGGTTCAGATCCCAGCTCTGCTACTCACTTGCTCTGGGATCTTGGGTGAGTCTTGCAACCTCTCTTAGCCTTATCTATAAAATGTGGGCATATGTGCTGCTCGAGGGGTGTTGTTGTGAGGTTACGACCGCAATAAGGTATGTGGGATGCTTGTTCGAGTGCCTGGGTGACTGGCAGCAGTGGTATGCCAGAGGAAGTCAGAGGCTATTGGTAGGGGGTCTTTGTGGCTCAGGCTTGGAGTCCATGGCTTAACCAAGTTATCAAGGATAAAGGCCCAGCCTTGGTCCTGTGCCCTCCCTACGTTTGCACCAGCAGGATTTCTCTAAAGACAAGACCCTTGTCACACAGACCCTGAGCTGGTGCATGCCTTGGGGCAGGGTTTCCATCACCTGCACCCATTTTGGGCTTCTTCCCTAGGAGAAGAAAAGGCTTCTTCATCCTGCCCTCCCTGTGACTATTTATGTGGACCTCAAGTGTTTGAGGTCCCTCCAATCCTCCCCTGCCCCCACCCCCACTCCCCACGCCCCGCTTCCAAAAAAAAAAAAAACTCCAATTCTCTTCTTTTCTCCTCTGAAGCACCTGGGAAATTTCTCTGGAAGGAGTGTGTGGAATAAACCCTCTCTATTTTTGCTGGGGTCACGGACTTGAAAGCTTCTCATGCCTGTGTGAGTCATATCAATGAGTCCTGGTTGTGCTGATCTCCAGCCACCAAGGACAAAGGAAGGGCAGAGTAGAAAAAGAAGGGAACTGGAAAGAGGATGAAGAGGCGACTTACGGTGGGAAGAGAGAACGCAGGCAGCAAACATGCTGCGCTGTCTGGGGAGGACTCTACACAGAGAAGCAATTTGAATTTCACAGAGGGAGGACATTTAGGGAAGAAGTAAAGTCACTGGAAGCCAAAAGCCAAGCCTCTGAGGTCACCGGGGCTCTGAGGGAGACTATGAGGAAACTAAAGCCACAAACAGATTTTACTGTTATAATGAGATGTGGACAATTAAATAGGAACCAGCCAGTCTGTAGCTATGTTTGAGAACCGACCCTGGGGGGCATTGGGTGGGGCCCCGGGGGCCTGGTTCCCCCAGGGTGGCCTAGGACTGGCAGAAGGCGCACCCCTGGGAGCTTATTAGAAATCAGTCTCAAGCCCTACCCCAGGGCCTCTAAATCAGAATCTGCATTGAGCAATAGCTCAGGTAATTTGTATGCATGTTAGCCTTCTAAGAATTCCCTGTCCTCAAGGAACAAGTAATCAGTTTATGGATCTACATGGCAAGGATGGCTGCAACTTGCATTTGTAGAATTCTTTTGATACCTTTTGAAGTGACATTGGACTCAGGGGGGTGTTGCTGGTTGGAATCGCGTCTTGATAATGCTTAGAGAAATAGCCATTAGGACTTAGCGGCAGCTGGAAAGCAGAGAGGATTGAGGCGTGGTGGTGGCAGGGACAGGAGTGGCAGCCCTGGAGGTTGTCAGCAGATGGAAAGGTAGAAAGTCAGGGAGTGGGTGAAGGGGTAGCTGGATGTACAAAGAGTCCCAAAAGGCTTTGGGAATATAGGGATGAGAGAGGGAGAGAAATGAGCCGATTTACACAAAATTTGCCATAGCTTTATACATTAAGATCAATCCACATTTAATATATTCACAGTTAAGAGCAAATATTAAAAAAAAATTATCATCAGTTTAGAACAACAATGTGGGAGCTGGAAGAGAATCTTAGAGATCATCTTTGGTGTAATTCTCTGGACACTTTAGGTCTACCTATGTTTAGGGACTTCTCAATAATGCCACCTCATCTTCATGGGAAACACAGATGCCTGAGTTCATATGTGGATATGAGGATATGAGGTGGAGTGAGATAATGCACGGACCTAGCAGAGAGCCTGACTCCAGTTAGGTAATAATTGATTAAGTACAATATTATGATAAAATTCTTAAACCACATGAGCTAGAGAGGGGAAATCACTATGGATACCAGTGCTACTATTAACAAATATTAAAGACAAAATGTTTGAGATTCAAGGGGTTGAAACAAATTTTCTGTTGTCCCCACCCCCAAATTATTTTTCAGTACTTTAATTTAATTTTCTGGATAATTCTGATGACAACAGTAACAACCAAACCAACAATATCCACAGCAATAGTTGGGATATAATAAATGCTAATGATAGCTAACATTAATCAGTTGCTTATTATATGCTAAGCCCTATTTCACTTGAAGTCTCTCATTTGATCCTTGAAACATATATGATGTTTATAGTCTTAACCCCAGTTTATGGATGAAGAAACTGAGGCCCACAGAGATGAGGTAACTGACCCAAGGCTCAGAGCTGGTAGGTGGAGCTGGGGAATCTGAACCCAGACAACCTGGCTCCATAGATGGCTCTCTTAACCACCGCAATACCTCCCATGCTAAAAAGCTGCGATCAAAAGGTTCTTTCCATTGGTGGTAACATATATGATGTTAGCTTTCTGGCCTGATACTCAGATATATTTTAAAGAAAATGCATTGCTATAGGATGAAGAACAGAGAGTAGTGTGAATAGAGAAGAAAGAAGAAAAAGTACCTCCGATAACCCCCTGTCTGCTGGGCCAGGTGTAGACACATGAAGGAACCCTTCTATTCTCCTGAGGATGTGACTCACATTGTCACAGAGGTCAGAAATAAGGCTCAGAGAGATTAAGCATTTGTCCGAGTTTATGAGCTAGTAAGTGAGGGAGCTGGGATTTGTAGGTGAGACCAAAGCCCAAGCTAGCTCAAAACAGACATAGATTCATCACTTGTATTTGTACCTAAAGGAAAATTAGCAAATTTTGCAAAGTTTCTAAATCCTGGTTCCACTTACCAAATAGAATTCATCATAGAATTGTTAAACAATTTGAAGAAATGCACACAAGAATTGTCGGAAACCCCATCCTGGGAGACGCAGATAAAGTTCCTTTCTAGAAGAACTTTATGCTTGAATTATGGTTCAGCTCTTTCCAATGAGAATTCCGAGTAGCTTACAAATACACAAGCAAATGGGAAATTGAGGGAGGAAAAAGAAGTTTAGGTTAAGAAATAAGGTTAGTTGCCAGAATACGTCAAAAGGCCTTGACGTCTTCAGGCGAGGTAGTCTGTCCAGCACCTTTAATTGAACTGGAATATTTATTATGTCTAAAGGGGCCACAGACAGAACAATTCACGCAGCTTCAAGAGGGACCCCTCACAACTCCATGCATCATGTGAA
This sequence comes from Tamandua tetradactyla, assembly GCF_023851605.1. Classification (NCBI taxonomy): domain Eukaryota; kingdom Metazoa; phylum Chordata; class Mammalia; order Pilosa; family Myrmecophagidae; genus Tamandua; species Tamandua tetradactyla. The sequence continues at coordinate 61,702,795 of NC_135344.1, read as the reverse complement.
CTACCATAGGAAATGGTGGATAGTCAAGGCCTTAAAGCGAGGTTGGGGGGAGGGAAGGCACTCCCTCCATCTGTCTGGTAGGTCCCAGGATGAGAAGAGGATTTGTCTGAAAGAGTCCCACGCCCCAGGCGCTGTAGCGATTCTTAAATTCTTAAGGCTCTTTGTTTACCCGAGGCAGGTGATATTTTCCCGAAAACATCTTTTTCTTCCTAATGCGCCTTCTCCAATAATTTTGCCTATCATTGCCTTGGAGGGATAAATAAGCACAGACCTTCCCAGGATGCACACGCCCCCACCTCCAGAAAGATGGCGCTGCCCCACTCTGCACAAAGGGGACTCTAGTGCTTCTCTCATTTATGGCTATCAGAAAAGTAGGGCGGGGGTCAGCGTACCTCACCTGGACTCCACCTTATGTCAACAGCCCTCACAAACAGAGGGACCGAGCAGCAACCTTTTACACCGCCTGGTACTTACTGTACACTGGAACCAGCTCCCATGGCCAGCAGAAAGGAAAACAAGTGCCGGCCCTGTTCCGATGGCGCACCGATAACGCCGGCCCCTCGCTCAGGGCGCCATTGTTCTCTCCCCCGGCCCCTTCCCTTGTCCACTCCAAGCAGGCCTGATAAGTTTGTGCACTGGGCAGATTTGTGTTTGAGTTGGGGTTGTCAACCCCATTACTCAAAGGGAGGACGTGGACTTACTTTGGGAAGGGTGAACTCTGGGCTTAAGAAGGAGGAGAGAATAAGGATGATTTATGATTAACCGATGACTACCCTTTGATTTCGGCCCCACTGACGCTGTTGGAGTCACGTCTCCCGTCCGTGTGCCTCCTTCGAATGACTACAGAAAACTCCAGGCAAGAAATGAACATATCTTGGGCATTAGGGCAGCCTTGAAAGTTGGCATCCAGTGAGGGAAGAGGGGCTCTTTGATGTTTAACTGGGTTAAATCCTGTGTTCGTCGGCTGGAGGAGGAGGGAAACATTTATGAAAGTGTTGAAGTGAGAATAACAGCCTGCTTAACTCTCTCCACAATTAAAACTTTGGGTTCCTTGGTGAAATTTCCCCAGGGATTGAAGAAGAAATGAAAAATCCAGGGTTTTCCTGGTGCCAGCTGGCATCGGGGTAACAAAGCAGGGAGGTTGTGCTGAGGTAGGTGTGCATGTGAATTGCCAAGAATCCTGGAACTCGTATGCATTTTTTTTCTGTTTTCGCCTCATGGAGGATGGCAAAGGCTAAGGAGTTAGTTTTCCTTCTGAGTTGGGAAGAGAGTAAAATCCATGAATGCATTTAAAAAACTCAAGTATTACCTGAAAAGAAGGTGGTGTTATTTCATTCACCACACTCTGTAAGGATGACATAGCAGGCGCTGATATCCTCATTTTTGATTGGAGTAAATTAAAGTCCAGCTAAGTCAGGGTGCCTGCCCAAAGTTGCCCAGCTGACAAGGAGCTGAGCTAGGGTGAGGACCCAGCTCTTAAAAAAAACATCCTCTGCTGCCTTTTTAATGGAAGGTCAAGCCTGGTGGGCATGGTGATAATATAAAATGTAGGCATTAGGAGGGAACATAGCAGGAAAGATATGAATTAGATTTAAATTTTTCTTTACCATTAAAAAAATGTTTTTAATTAAATAGGCCTTTTCCCCAAATAAATGCGCCTGACATGGGAACATCCTCTGCATGAGAACCAGCAGCTGTGGTCTCCCACTGAAGTCCCCAGAACAACAACAACAAAATTCTCTGTATAGGTGTGTTATGCTGTAGCACATGTGTTTGTGTGTGTGTGTGCCCCCAAGTTCAAGTTCTAAGATGGAATTCAGAACACCTTTTGCCTTGAAAGTACTATTGCAACTTAATTTCCCAGGGTAGGCTTTATCATTTTACTTCAAGTGTAACCCATAGTTAAAGCGTCATAATTTGCCCAAAAAGTCCAGTGTCATATGTTTTTCATTCCAAATGCACACACGATATTTAGGATCTTTATTAAATATTAATTAGGTCATAGGTCCCTGGCTTAGGGACCTAATCTCTATTTGTACCACTTTTCTATTATAAAACATATTGCTGGCTCCAAAATGCCAGCCTCCACATTTTAAGAACAAAAATCCATTGTAGACTGAAGACGGTCATTGAAATGTGCTGCTAACTCTTCTCTGAAGGCAGACACTTCTCATCACAAATTTACATTAGGACGTTATCAGGATGGAGCATGCCAGAAAATTTATGCTAAAAGGCAAGCAATAGGAAAACATTCTGATATGTGAAAACAAATGGAAGAGTCCACACTTTCCGAAGTCTTGTTCCTGATTACTCTTATTTTCTGTGCTCATGGCACCCACTTTTCTAATCTGCAACAGTTTAGATGCAAATCCAGACCCTCTTTGGTCTGCGTGCCTGAACTGGCTAATAGTGATGAGAGGAAGAGAAAGTTCTGGGAAAGTGAGGTGTGCATTTAGAAATCTGAGAGGCGAGCACAACCTCTGAAGCCACCCTGCCAGGGCTGGCCCCCTCCGTTCACTTCTCAGTCTCTAGCTCTGGTGGCCCCTTTCTCTATGTGAACTTTCCGGGGCCTTAAGAAAAGAGGTGCATTGAGCAGATACTCAAAAGATATTAATTGATGGAGATTTGTCTGTAATTTTGAAACCTATCAACACCATTTGTTTTCTCACATTCTGCTGTGTAGAATGAATTTCAAAACCAAGAATCAAATTTATGCAGTCGTTCACATCTGACTTAAACAAATAAATAAAGGTTTGAATTATTGCTCAGCCAGCTAACTTTAGACCTGGATCCATCTTCCCATCATAATTTTCCCTTTGCTTTCTTTGTTAACCCTCTCTCCCATTATGGATCACTGTCTCCATTTTACTATTGCAAACATTTTGACTCTTACTCGTGGGCCAAGAGACTATCAATTAAGAGCTGGTCTGTAGGCCCCATTGGGAGCTTGTTTGGACTCCACTCATGAAGCGTTCTCATCCTAGTTGATTCATTATGTGGCCCTGGGCCAATGGTTCAGCTTTACTGCAGCCTTTCCACAAAGGAGACTCAGCCTGGGGGTGGGGAGTCACACTGGCTTTTGGCTCTGCTGAACCTCTCTAATGTGTTTTTGTAAATCTTTTGAGCTCTGTAAGTAGCCCAGTTCAATAGATAGCTTAAGCACAGACCTGGAAATCAGCCACTCTCAACTTCCAATTCTACTGTTCCTCATCCAGGCTTGAGTGTCCCCACTTACTAAATGGTGATTAGTGTCAGCTCCCTCCTGAGGTTCCTAAGCAGGTACTTTCATATTGCACCACCCTTGGGAGGCCGCTTGTAGATGGAGTGATGTCACACACAAATCTGGCCTCTAAAAGAACCCTGAAGGTCTCCTCAGTCTGACTCCACCCGGTTCTCCTTGTTTTTATGCTCTTATATGTTGTTCTGGCTAAAAGGGACTTCCTACCATTTCAATGGACTGCTCTCCTTTCTGGCTCAAAATCTTGACATTCTGGGATCCAGACCTTCTGATATACTGACCAGTAAATGCCATCGAGAGCTAGAAGCTGTAGGGGCCAAAAGGAACCTGAAAGATCAGAAGGGACTTCAAGGAGGCCAGTAAAACCCTCCCAGACAGAGAGGTCACCCGCCTCAGAGCTCTCACTGCTTTCGAGGACTTGCCTTGGGCTAAGAATCACAAACCATGTTGGGCTGAACTGTGACAAGTGATCATGTTTTTCTCATTTGTATACGTGTCTTACCTGGTCCCCCACCCTTCATTATGGTATAATAGTCAAGAAATTATATGCTTGTATTTTAAAACAATGACTCTGAAAAGAAAATGTTTTCTCTCCGTAGAGGGCCAGATCTCTAAAAGTATGAATGAAGGAAATTTGATACTTATAAAGGCCTTTGGATGAAGGGTCAAAAGGGCCTTTAAACAAACATCCAATAATGGGAAAATCAATGAAAACATTCCTAGGGAAAGAAACTGACCCATCTATCTGTCTTTGCAGGTCTGATATTTCTTTGCTCAAACAACTCATCTTGCATCTTATAGCTGTAAGGTCTGCCATAGGAAAACGTGATGGTAAGACAGCAGAGGAATTCATGAGTTTTCAGCTTTGTGAAACACTTGTTTTATCTGTCAATGGATTTCCATGTTACTGTGTTTTTGATGATTAAAGCTAAATTAATCATCATGATTAAGTATGTTTCTTTACTGATGAGCATTTTAGAGGATGATCTCATAAATATTAAATTGCTGATTAGTTACTGGTCATTGGGAAGGTTATTTTACTGGAACCCTACAAAGCAGTCTCAGATACAGCCTATGATCAGTGACAAAGACAGATAGAGGTTCAGGTCCAGAGAAGGTGAATAATAAACTTCAAAAACCCCGAAGTGGATGGGGAGCCTGAGGAACTTCCATACAATAGCAGCATGCACTCTGGACTTGGTTTTGGTTATCCCAACTAGATTGACAATGAGCATCAACTATAAAGACATGCGCATGCATGCAAGGTCTTCTTTGTAGGGCTGTTTAAAATAGCAAAATTTCAAAATAATCTAAATGTCCATCAATAAGTATCTGATTAGATAAATAGTGGTATATCCACACAGTAAAAGACTATGCAGGTGTTAAAGCAAAATAATATTGATATATATTGAATTGGAAAAATTTCCAAGACATTGTTGAGTTTAAAAAAAAATCAAGATGTTTATCAGTGTGTGTGGTATGCAACCTTTTGGGTAAAATAAAACAAATGCTAGATATTTGTGTATACTTGAATGTACATAAGATGCTTCAGGAAGAAAACACAAGAACCTGATAAGTTGTTTGGGGGAGGAAAGTTGAGAGATGAGGGTGAGAAGGAAACACTTTTCAGTGTTAACCGTTCTGTATAAGTGGCAGCTTTGTGGCTAGCCCTGCCCTGCATTTTCTGGAATTCCACATTCTGTATGTTTCCAGTTAGAGTTGGCTAAAAAGAGTGTAGTGCATGAGCTTTGGAGAGTGGAAGTGAAGCAGAAGCCGTTCTGTAGTTGACGTAGGTTGTTCGCTGATCGGCTGGCCCCCTTTGTTGGCTTGGGGCGGCAGTGGGCCCTCCACTGCTCTGCATTCCCTTGGATCCCCATCCAGCTTCTCTGACTGTCGGACAAACTCTGACTCTTGTGTTTAGCTGCGTGATGAAAGGCATGCTTCTCCTGCAGGACACGAAGGTCACGGGCAGTGAGAACTGATACATGTTTTGGTCCACACTCAGGTTCTAGTATGTACTTGTGGGTTCCTGCTTGTCCTTTCTCTCTCCCACTTTGTATCTATGTTCCTTTCCTGTGGACTTCAAACACTAGCCTGAAATGTGAAGAAAATAGCGTTATGGAGAGTCACTAGCTACCACAATTGCGTAAAAATTTAGCATCTGGCTTATCTATTTAGTTTTAGTTAATTGTCTAAGTTTTCCCTCATCCATCTCTAGCTTCCTTGCTTCTAAGTGTAAACAGTATTTTCTACTGCAACCTTTGCCTTCCTGCTGCAATCTGGAAGGGTCGCTCAGTTGGCTTGTGTTTATACAGCTAATATCCTTGGACTCCCCATCTCTAACCTGGGAACTTCCTTCCCTCTCTTCTATGTTGATTCTCTGCTTGTTGGGTCCACATTTCATACTCTTTTGACTTCTTTGGTTTTATAGAACATATTCTCCAGTACCTTACTGAGAAGTGGTACATAGGGGTGCTTTTTTTTCAGTCTCTTTATACAGATAAAATATGTCTTCATTCTACTCTCACACTTGACTGATGATTGGCTGGGTTTAAAATTCCAGGTAGAAGATAATTTACCGTAAGAATTTGCATTATCTTCTTGCATCCAAAGATGCTGTTGAAAAGTTGAGTCGTTCAGACACTTGATTCCTTAACTGTGACCTATATTTCCTCTCTGGAAGCTTTTAGAATTTTTTTTTTTCTTTGCATGGGCAGGCACCGGGAATCGAACCCAAGTCTCTGTGGCATGGCAGGCGAGAACTCTTGCCTGCTGAGCCACCATGGCCCGCCGTAGAATCTTTTGATGATGATGTGTTATGGTGTGGGTCTTTCTGAATTCTTTGTGCTTAGTATTGACTTTTTAGTCCAGACTCATATCTTTCAAAATATTTTTTTTAATTATTTATTTGATGATTCATCTCATCCATTTTAATCTTCCTGGGTAGAGCCATTCCCATTTGACTTCTCTATAGAACATGTCTCCAGTCTCATTATGGAGAAGTATAGGGTGGAAGGATAATTTTTGTCTGACTGTGCAGCTTATACTGTGGGTTTGACTGCTTCTTAAGGAGACTTTCAAACAATCCCTCTGTTTTCGTCATCTTTTTTTTTTATTGTGAAAAATAACATATATATATGAAAAAGCAATAAATTTCAAAGCATACTGCAGCAATTAGTTGTAGCACAGATTTCAGAGTTTGGTATGGGTTACAATTCCTCAATTTTAGGTTTTTACTTCTAGCTCTGCACCACTGTTTTACACTTATCTTCTGAATACAATAATACTGTAATATTAGAACATTTCTAAGGTTTTTCAAAATAATTGGGATTGCTTCCCATCCTGTACCCCATGGCCTGCAAATACTTAGGTTTGAACTTCCTCTTTTGTACTGAGTCACTTACTATTTCGTCATCAGTTTTTGCTCTTCCTATATTTTTGTTTGGAGTTGCACATTTTGCAGTTCCATTGAACTCCTAATTTTGTGTTCATTTCTCGTTTTCACTGTTCTGGGATTTTTGTTTTGTTTTTGAGAGGAGAAGTTAACGGAAATGTTTTTACTTTGCCATCTTGGAAAAACATTTTTGAAAAACAGTGGCTTTCTCTCCATGTTTCCCTTCATCCCCTTCCTTCCCCTGGGATCTCAGATACTGCAGATGGAGTGAATTATATTCCTCAGTTCTTCAACATTCAAGCAAGGCGGTTCTTCATTGATAGTGCAAAGCTTCTGTCTTCACATCTGTGAAAAAAAATGAAAGAAACCTTTGTAGAGCTTACAGTGTGGTGGTGGAGACCAAAACATAAGCAAACAAACACGTTAGCAAATAAATATCTAATTATAGAAATAAGCACGATGTGAGAACTGAATAGGATGCTGTGCAAGAAAGTAAAAAGGTGGGGGAGGGGCGGATTGGAGAAGTACCTCGGGTGGCCAAGAGAGACTCCTCTGAAGAAATGCCATGGACTCCAAGACTCGAAAAAGAGTTGGCCCTTTGAAGGGGGGGAAAGGGTGTTGGAAGAATTGAAAGGAGGCCAGTGAAGATGGAATATGATAGGCGAGGGGGAGAGTGGTCCTGGGTGAGCTCAGAGAAGTGGCCAGGGACCCAGTCATGAAAAGTCTTTTGAATCAGCCAAGAACTTTGGGTTTCATCTGAAGGACAGTGGGAAGTCATTGGAGGTGGAGGCAGGGATTTCTTTTTTTTATTGTATAATGTAACATACATATGAAAGCAAAGAGAGGAAAAAGCAGTAGTTTTCAAAGCACTCTTCAACAAGTAGTTATGGGACAGATCCCAGAGTTTGTTATGGGCGACCATGCCATCATCTCAGATTTTTCCTTCTAGCTGCTCCAGAACATTGGAGGCTAGAAGAAATAAATGGCTTTTTGTCATCACAATAGAATTTTCTGTGTGTGAAAAACAACACATTTTTTAAAAAGCAATAAATTTCAAAGCACAGTACAATACTAAGTTGTAGAACAGACTTCAGAGTTTGGTATGGATTACTATTCCGCAGTTTTAGGTTTTTACTTCTACCTGCTCTAAGACACTGGAGACTAAAAGAAATATCAATATAATGATTCCGCAATCAAACCCATTTGTTAAACCCTACCTTCCCTGTATAACTCCACCATCACTTTTGAACTTTCTCCCTCTCTTTAGAGGTATTTGGGCTATGCCACTATTGGTCATGGATAGTGATGCAGGTGAGCAGCAGGGATTCTAAAATATCCCTGTCCATGCTGTGTATAAAACCGATTGGAGGTGGTGGGAGGAGTGAGGTAGGAGCACAGGAAGGAGGCTACTGAAGCTGTTCAGGTGAGGAGCATCAGTGGAGTTGGAGAGAAGCAGATGGAGTCAGGATTCATTTTGACAGTGAAATGGACCAGATTTGTGATGTGAGGATGTGAGGAAGAGGAACGCGGGAGTTTGTAGCCAGTGTGTGTATGTGAGCCTGTAGCTGCCCCCCACCCCCCATCCCCCGACCCACCCCCACCACCAGCTCCCAACACTTACACGTGAGGAATCGGTGTTTTGGAACCACACTCTGAAATGGCTGTCCTAGGCTAAGTTCACACACATCTGTCCTAAGGGAGTGGGAACTCTCAGAGCTCTTAGACAGGAAATGGGATTTTGAAAAGAAGTCTAGACTTACTTGAAGGCATTGCTCCAAGCCTGTGGAGAGGGAGAATAGCAATTTGAATGATGATAACAGTTAGCACTTGTTGAATGCCTACTATGTGCCCGGCGCAGAGAACCACCCCAAGGGGGTACAAGTATTTTGCCTGGCTCTAAAATCTATTACTTTCACCACTCTGCATTTGATTAGCTCCAACTCTGCCCTTGCCAGAAATTGCCTTCAAGCACCCTTGTTGGGTGAGGGACTGGCAGGGTCAAATTCAGGTATAATCACTGTTTGAGAAAAGCTTAGAATTGTCAAAACCCATACTTAAAAACCACCACCAACCAAGCAACAACAAAACTCTGCGAATTTAGCAAAGGGCTTGCCCTGGCCAGCCTTGGAAGGGTGGCTCTGTAGCCAAGCCCGGGGCTGTCACTGGCCCTCCCAGAGCCAGAACAGCTACTCAGCCTGCAACTTTGGTTGACAGTCCGTCTGCTGGGGATGAAGATGAGTCAGCCTCCAAAACTTCACGTGCCGAGCTAATGATTAACTGGCCCTTCTTTCTGCCTTAGCTCCCACCCCACCTTAGGTGCAGGACAATCTTGGACACCACCAACCTTAGAGATGGCAAGGCTATATATGTTTTTAATTACAAGAAGATATCCTTATCTCTGGCTGCTCCTTTTCTCCATTAATTTGCACCTTTTCTTATCTTTCCCATCTATTGTCTTCTCTGCCATGGCTGGTCTTTTCCGCTGCCCCTGCCCCTGTGCTGTCACGTGCGTCTGAGCGTAGGCACGCCTGTCCCTCGGCTGACCCCGGACAAGCCCATTTGTTTCCCTGCCAGCACTCCTTACCCCTGACCCTGTCCAGGCTCGCTTTGATCTCCCCTCGCTCCCCTCTGCCTTCACCTAGAGTTCCCCTTTCTCTTTTTCAAGCCAGCTCCCTGCCCATTCCAGGAATTCTCCCGATGCCAGGAGACAGTGTTTCTGGGAGTTGGGCTCCTTTGTGCCTCCCGGGGGACAGGCAGGCGAGAAGGGGAAATGGCCATTGGCCCAGCCAGAGGAATGGGGGCTTGGAGAAAACAGAAGGGTGGGTGTCCTGGCTCCCAAAATCAGAAGAAAAGAGGGTTAGGTTAGGACAGGGAGGCAGAAAATGCACAGATTGGCATCTTCTATATGCAAGACGCTGAGCCAGTGTGGCTGAGATATACAACGAAGAAGATCTGATCTGGTGGCCAGCCAAAGCCTCCCTAAACTAGGACACTGAGAAGCGGTGAGAGAGGAGAGGGGCTTGACATTAGCAGGTAGAAAGTGGCCTCTTCACCCAGATATCAGCTCCTGGTGTGGGTACTGGAAGGAGAAGGGAGGCTGAGCTGAGAAGGTGCCTGGCCGGATTCCGGCTCTCATTATGACAAGCGTTTTCTGATCTGGCTTTGTTTGGGCCTGAGCTAGGCCTCAAGCCCTTCTGTTAAGCTGCTCTGTTTTTAGCCTGTTTCTGAGGTAAACCATTGACACCTTTAGGGATTTCCAGGCTCCTCTTTTTCTCTAGATGTCTCTTAGGTCTGGAATTTCTCCCTGAAATGCCAGCACTGGGTCAGTCCTGGGCATTCTGCCACCTAGAGCAAATAGGAAAAGAAAGTGTGTCCTCAGTGTCGCCACCAATGTTTACTGTGGTCTGTGGGGGAAAGGCGGGCACACTTGCCTGGTGGGGGAGGGTCCAGGGCGGGGACCTTTCTGGCACCAACCATCCTTACCTGGCGAGGGCAGTGCTGCCACCCTCACCCCTCAGTCCATTTTCCAAGAGCCAGAATGGTTCTCTGGAGAGGTAGGCCAGATTGGAACCTCTGCTCAAAACCTTCCAGTGGACACCTGGAAGGTTTCCATGGTTTCCAGATGGTTTCTGCCTGTCGTGAAGGTGCCAGCATGGCCAGCCCACGAGTACCTTGCTGATTGTAGGAGGGAAACCAAGCGCTGCCCGAGCTTCTGGGAACTGCTGGTTGGTTCCTTACAGATTTACACAAGGTTTCATTTACAGGAGAAAAGTTTAAGATAAAAAAAAAATCACTGAAATATGGAAAGATACATGCACAACATCCAACAATAAGTGCTCAAGAGGAGGCCAATGTGGTAGAGGGGCAGTGTGTGGTGGAGACCGGGGGGTGTGTGGTGAGGATAGGGATGGGGTGTGTGTGTGTGTGTGTAGATCACACAAAGCCTCACAGGCCTTTGAAAGGACTTTGGATTTGTCCAGGTGTCCATTGGAAGGTTTTGAGCAGAGGTTCCAATCTGGCCTACCTCTCCAGAGAACCATTCTGGCGCTTGGAAAATGGACTGAGGGGTGAGGGTGGCAGCACTGCCCTCGCCAGGTAAGGATGGTTGGACCAGGTGGGGCGAGAGATTGGGGTTATGGCTTTCTGATGAATTGGATGTGTGATGTGAGAAAGATGAGTCAAGGACGAATCCAAGGTCGTGCCCTGAGCAGTTGCCCTTTGTTGAGAAGGTGAAGCTGTAAGATCATGTCATTCCCGTGCCAATGCCCCCTTCTGACTCTACAGCAGCTACCCATGGGGGGACATGGAGGGGAAAGAGGCTGCCTTCAGCCCTGGCCTCAGGCCTCACCCGTTGTCGGCAAGCAGTGAGTCTGTAGAACAGAATTAGGTGAGAAGGAAAGGTAGGTCAGTGTTTGCCTAACGAATGTCCAGGAGGTGCTGGGGCAGCGTGATGGTCTGAGGTTCTTGCACATTCTCATCCCAGCATTTGGTCTCTCTGAGCTCATTTTAGAAGTTGTGTAACTGTTCTGATAATGCTTAACGAGAGCATGTCACAGAGATGCCATAGAGATCAATAAGGTGCTCAAAATGCAAGCTCCTGAAAACATTCTAGGACAGGCAGCATGCAGGAGCCAGGTATTACTATAGAACCGAAACACCTGAGTTAGTCAGCTTCACTTTTCCAGCCATCTCAGCCATTTGTGCAATGTCCGAGGGCAAATAAGTCAGCAGGGAAACCCACTAAAGCTCAGGGCTTTAGTAATTGGAGAGTTTCATAGGTTCTGGCACAGAGCCTAGGGGCTGTTGTTTTAGAAACATCTGCAACCAGTTTTGATTGTCTGGTGAGCGCACCACTGCATGAGCTCCAAAGTGGACAGCGTAACAGCCCATCCTGCCCCCAGCTGTGGGAACAAGGGCAGGTGAATTCATCTCACTAGGCCTCAGTTTCCTCGTCTGAAAATGGAGGCTAATAATAGTGCCTGCTTCACAAGGGCTCATCAGAATTAAATGAAAGAAATGTCTACAGAGTGCTTCGCACAGCTCCAAGCACATGGGGACTGTTTCATAAACAGCTATTAACATCATCATTATTGGCATCATCAAAATCAGTAGCAAATTGGGTGCTTTAAATTGGAATGCTGAAAGCAGCTATTGCCTAACATTGAGAGAAAGAGACAGAATAATTATAAAAATAAATATAAGCATAAATAAAGTAATAATTCGATGTCAGTGTAAAAGAAAACTGTTTAACGCATTTCACTAGCACTTGGAGACACCAAGTCGTACAATCATTATATAATCAATAGCACCTTCAGTCACCTTTAAGAAGGTGAAGAAGTACATAAAACCTATTTTAGCTAAAACAAAGCTTTTATGCAGGCATGTGTGTGGAATAGCTTTTAAACCAACAATGTCAAATAAATGAAACCTGCTTATATGAAAAATTCCCAGGCAATTTTCTCCAGCTAAAACTTGGAAAATTATTTATATGCATGATTATTTTTGGAAAAATATATTCAGAGTACATCATAATCTCCTTACGTAATTCAATAAAGTTTTCTCATGTTTCAAATGTGTCAGGTACAGAACTCTCAAAACTTTACAGATACACCATGGATTTCCAGTTAGGTGGATAGAGTGACTAGAAATGTGCAGAGAATAAATTTTGCGGAGTGCAATTCAGACACAACTAGTTAGAGGCGCAGTGTGTTTTCAAACACAATAATACAACACACACACACATGCATGCACACACTCCTGTCATGACATTTATCTCAGGAAAAAATATTCTCAAACCAAATTTAGGATATAAAATATGAGGACAGCAAATTTCCTTATGGGGGCAACAGGATAGGCTATTGACTATGTATGCCCGTCTTGGACACTCCTGACTCTCTGTCCTCCCCTGGTGGGCTCTTACCCCTGGCAAGTTCTTACCCCTGAAGAGTTCTTGACCTTGGTGGGCCCCTGCCCCTGTGAGCTCTTGCCCCCAGCAGGCTCTTACCCTTGGCAGGCTCTTACCCCTGGTGAATCTTACCCCCGGCGGGCTCTTGCTCCCAGTGGGCTCTTGCTCCCGGCGGGCCTTTACCTCTGGAGAGCTCTTGCCCCTGGAGAGTTCTTACCCCTGATGAATTCTTACCCCTGGCAGGCTCCTGCCCCTTGAGCTCTTGCCCCCAGCAGGCTCTTACCCATGGTGGGCTCTTGCCCCTGGTGGGCTCTTACCCCTGGTGAGTTCTTATCCCTGGCAGGCTCTTGCCCCCAGTAGATTCTTGCCTTTAATGGGCTTTTGCCCTTGGTATCTGAACAGATTTTGACTTCCAAGGGCCGAGTTTGGGGTCATGGGCTTACTTCTTGCTTAGTCTAATCTGGTAACTCCTTCTTGGTCCTCAGGTCACCCCTTTGGGCTCTGTGGACCCCAAAGATCACAAGTGGGTTCTTCAGTGAGGATGAATCCGCAGCCCCTAGCATGAGTTTAGCCCCAAGATAAATGTTTGTGCACCCAATAAAGGTATACTGAATGGGATTGAATTAGCGAGGGTGAGAATTAGCAGGGTCCTCTCACTTCCTGAGCTCCCTGGGTTAAAACCTCTGGGGGTGGGGGCGGCCTCAGCCAAGACAAGGGCCCGGCCACCACGGGACAGCCTTGTCCTAAGTGCCCCGAGGGTGCCAGGCTGCTATCTCTCCTTGAACCTGGAGGTCAGGTGGGGTTCTAGCGAGTGTCTGGCCGTTCGAAGGCTGGTCAGTCTGGCTCAGGCCACGTGGCTGCCCACCGACCTTCCCCACCCCCCACTGCCCGAAGCAGGAATTTCCCAAGGTTCAGCTGGCTGTGCTAATTATTCTTTCCCCTCCTGGTGTTAAAACCTTGGGCTAGAAAATGAAATCAAGGGAGGGGTGTGAAAAGGCAGGGGGAAGGAAGGGAGTTAAGAAGCAAAACAAGGTCACCCATCTGTGGCCGCTCTCTACCCGCCCTTATCTGGGACGTCACGACCCAAGGTCCTTCTATTCATTAAAGCAGTTGAATCACTTAGAATGATAAAATTAACTAAAATCCAGCCTTCTGCCTTAGACATAACACCGTTGCCTTGATAGCAAAACTGTGCCTGTGGGATGGAGCCTCCTCCCTCCAGCCCTGAACTCGGAGAGAAAAACCCCAACTGCTGGCAAGAGGCGAGGTGAGGGGGCTCCTGGAGGCGTCTGTCTCCTGGGCAGGTGAGAGACGTCTCTGCTGGCTCCTGCTTTCTGACAGGACTGTGACAATACCTTGTCATTCCACACCTCCGCAGGGGAGAAGCGACAAGCAGGCAGGCTCCTTTGGGAAGCAGTAGCTGACGGGTGAGGAAGCCAGAGCGCCTTGCAGGCTGAGCTGCTCCACCCCAGGCCCTCAGCTCCAGGACCACCTGGGAGGCCCAGGATTTGCACAGGCCAATTCTGCCCCTGACCCAGGGACTGGGACACAGGGGGTCAAGTATAATCCAAGAGATGTGTGAGCCTGGGCAATCAGTGAGTCTCAACTTCTTTCACTGTGAAAGAGGACTAGTTGCCACTATACCATTTGGGCTGGGATGATTAAATGAGAGAATGAATCTGAAGTTTCTAGCACCTGCTTAGCATATGGTTAAGATCTCAATAAATGTACTAATTCCTAAACAAATTAATAAAGTAAATATTAATGTGATCACTCAAAAGAAACCAAGGCAAAAAACTAAAGTAGGGACAAGGCTGGTATATAAATTCCTTCAGCTTATTTTTTTTTAAACACACATGGAAGCACGATAAATGCTGTTAAATATTTGCATTTAAAAAAAATCTTTTTTTTCCATCACATAGTTGTATATTCATCATCATGATCATTTCTTAGAATATTTGCATCAATTCAGAAAAGGAAATAAGAAAACAGAAAGAAAAGAATGTTCATATTGTATGTTAATTGATTTTATTAATAAAAATTAAAAAAAGATTCTAATAAATTTTGGGAAACACTTTATATCAGTTCCCAAGGTTTTGCCTCACTCTTCTTTAAATTTTGGTAACATAATATACAACATGAAAGTTCCCATTCTGACCACTTGTAGGTACACACTTCCCACTCTGTTTTTTTTTCAATGACTGCATGGTAGTTTATTACATTGACATAACAGGTCCTGCTCAATTGGCAGCTGCATCCAATCTTTCGCTATGTCCTACATTGTAGTTGTGAATATTGTACATAGTTCTTGGAAAGTTTGTGCCAGCATACCTATAGCCCTACACATGAGTGAAAATACAGAGGACACAGTATTCAAGTTTGCTGAAAGGGAGAGCCAGAGCAGGTGTTTTCTAGAATGACATATCAGGCTCCACTAGACGATTATTTATTCAACAGCTCATAATAGATTAGCACCTACTATAGACCAGACACTGTTCTTCAGTGAAACCAATAAAGATCTCTGCTTTTGCAGATGTGAGAAGACAGGCACTAAACAATAAACACAAGTAAATAACTTACTATACAGGCAAATTATATCATATATGAGAAAGCTAAGTGCTATGGAGAATGGGAGATGGCAGAGCGAGGTCAGGGGACCCTAGGGTGCAAGGACAAGGGGTGACCTTGAAGCCAGTTAAATTCCATTATAGACTTTTGTGATCTACAACCTGGAGTATAATGGCCACTAGTCCATTTTGGTTGGATTGAACAGAATTCATTTTTTTTAAAATTTATTTATTAATTTAAAAAATTAAGAACAAACAAAAACATTAACATATAATTCCATTCTACATATATATTGAGTAATTCTCTATATCATCACATAGTTGCATATCAGAATTCATTTTAAATGAAAGTTCTTTATCTAACTAGGTTTGGCGACTCACTATTTTGTCCCCTCTCCTTGGGAAAACTCCAGAATGCCAATATTCCACTTAAAATGAGCCACCCAATAAGTAGAATGAGGCATTTGCTATTTGTATGACTGGTGGGTTCATGCTGTTGTCACATGCTGAATTTATGGCTGTCAGAAAGTCCTGGAGTAGTTGGTTCACTTGCTTTTCAGAAATAGCTTTAAGTCAAGTTATTCTTACTCTGTTCCATTTAAGCTTATATTTTTCAACCAATATGGAGGACATCATGGGTCTTTGTGCTTAATAAAGCCCATCTTTTTAGATTTATCAAATAGTTCTACTCTGGAGAGACACTGAATCTCAGTTCTTAGTAAGTAGAGTGTAAGGTTTAGAGAATCTTCTTTTGCCAAACAAGGAGTCTGGACATTTTTGTAAGGGCAATAGGGAGCTATTGCAGAACAAGAGCAGATTTTCCTTCTTGAAACATCACCCAAGGAACAGTGGGGAAGATAGCCTAGAAGGATGCACCATAAGGGAACAAGGTCCAACCATCCAGAGGTGAGATGACAAGAGCCTCAGCCAAGGTAGCAGCTGTGCGATTGGGAAGAAGGGGATGGGTATGGAAGCTGGGAATGGAAGGAAAGGAACGTGGGGCACCCAGGATGTTCCTTCCAGGTGGTAACTGGATGAGGCCTTTGCCTAAGTAAGCAATGTGGAGAGGAAGCACATTTTAGGAAGGGTGACAAGCCTGATTTGGGGCATGTCAGTGGTGAGGAGTCTAGGTGACATCCAAATGAAGATGTTTGCTGGGGCCCAGGAGATGGGTCTTGCCTGCGAAGTCAGCAGGATACTGCGGGAACTAGGAATGTTGCATGGCTAAAACGATACAATAGTAGCCTTCAAGGGCTGCCTTGTGGAAGACATAAACTTGCCCTGTATAACTCCCCAGGTCAAAACTAGGACTGAGGGTGGAAGTTGTGGGGATGCTACTTTCACTTCAATAGCAGAACTTTCTAATGGGACTGTTGACAATCCAATTGTAGGCAGTGACTAGGTCACCATTTGCCTGGCAGTAAATGGGAGGGTCTTCTACTATATAGTCAGAGGTTACAAGTTTGGCTCACAGGTTGCTCATAGACATGTAGAGGATTCAGGAGGTGAAGGAACTGCCAACTGTGTAAGCACTAGGAGGTCAGGGAAAGGAAAGATTAGAACCAACTGGAAAGAAAAGAATGATGACTTACATCTGGACTCCCACTGGGCTGGAAGTAGGAGCCGGGAATGGATCAGGTAAGCTCCCAGAAGGATGGAGGGTGAGGAAACAGCTGGAGGTCAGGCTGACTTAACTCAATGGTAGAGCACATGTCTGGGCATGTCCCATTGCTGCGTGGACCCCTCTGAAATCTCCACAAGGTCCCTCCTCTCCCCATCACCACCCCTCTGATCTTATCTCCTACCACCCTTTCCCCCCGGGCCATGTTATATCAGCCACACTTTCTTGCTAGGTGTTCCTCAAGAAAGTCAAGCACTTTCTTGCCTCAGGGCCTTTGCAACTGCTGTTTCTGAAATGCTCTTCCTCAGATCTGCACTTGTCTTGCTCCCTCACCATTTCTGCATCTCTGCTCAAATGTCACCTTCTCAGAAGAAGCCTGAGTACCCTACATAAAAGAGCAACTCCATCCCTAGCACCCACTCCCACTCCCCTTTCTCCCGGTTTAATTTATTTCCTTAGAACTTAATATCAGCTTGCAAATTACTGTGTTTTATTCTATATGTAAGTTCCATGAGGGCATAAAAATTTACCTCTTTTGTTCGTGGCTGTATTCTAAGTGCTTAGAATTGTGTCTGGCCCAAAAGAAGCATCCTTTAACTGTTTGTTGAATAAATGAACAAATGAGTGAATGAGTGCACGAACAGACTTATGGAACATGCCGAAGGGTATTGGAAGATAGGGCTGCATAATTGCAGAAGATCCGTGCTATGGAAGCACTTGGTCCAGCATGGAATTTTGGACTCATGTTCAACATATAGAGCCTCTTTAAATTGTCCCTGGAGAGACGAAGTGAAAATTGTCTGGAGGAGAAACAAGATCAAGAAGGGGAGAAACTGGATTAGACTCCTCTCTGTTTCAGACTGCCAATAAATGTACTATTTCTATTTCCCCAGTAGATTTTCTTACAATCCATAGCTTGAAATCAATTCGAACATTTTCTAAGGGCCTACTGTGTTTGAAATCCCACTTAGACTTTTAGAGGTCCCACAAAGTAGAGCTTTCAGGATAGAGTATGTAGCATGGAGCAGGAGTGCACCCCAAGGGGTCTGGACAGCTGGGGACTTTTAATAAAGTTTCTTAAAGGAATGAATGAATGATTGAAAATACGGTTTTGCAGTTGAAACAAAGCAAATGTGTGTGAAAAGGATTTTATTACCTTACAAAGCTGCAAACGGAGTATAATGTTGTGGTTTCCAGGAGCAGGATGAACTTTGATGTCATTATCTTCAAAGGCAGCAGTGGATAAGAGTGTAAACTCCGAAGCCAGACTACCAGGGTTTAAATCGCAGCTCTACTGGCTCTGGATTGTGTGACCTTGGGCATTTCACTTCTCTGCCTCAGCTTCTGGGTGAAATGGAAGGAATAACGACATATCTCTCACAGGGTTCTTGTAAGAATTAAAGGCACACAGGTAAAGCCTGGAAGCAGTGCCCGGCACACATTAAGTGCGAAGCGACTGGCGAGTGGCGCCTACTTCTACGTCTAGCTCTGGGTGGGTTGACTCCTGGCTCCAGTGTTCATCTTAGACAAGGATAATCCCACCTTGAGGGGTTAAGGAATTTGAATGAAATTCTTTGTTTCAGTGCATGGAATGTAACACCTGTTAGATGAATGTGTACTGAATGAATTACATGTTTGAATCACTTACCCATACCAAATTTGGAGAGAGCAGGCCTTCAAGGGACACGAGCTATGGTTGACATCAGAACCGTGTAGCCTGATGGCAGCATTTTCTGAGACTGGACATTCCGAGTATGATTTTTTTTTTTAACTTTTTTTAATTGTATAGTGTAACATATATACAAAGCAAAGAAATAAAAAAGCAATAGTTTTCAAAGCACTTGTCAAAAAGTGGTTACAGAATAGATCCTAGAGTTTGTCATGGGCTACCATACGATCTCTTATATTTTTCCTTCTAGCTGCTCCAGAATAAAGGAGGCTAGAGGGCTTAAATACTTTTTTATCAACACAATCGACTCCCCCCCCCCTTTTTTGTGAACAATAACATATATACAAAAAAGCTATAAATTTCAAAGCACGGCACCACAATTGTAGAACATATTTCAGACTTTGACATGGGTTACAATTTCACAATTTTAGGTTTTTACTTCTAGTTGCTCTGAAACACTGGAGACTAAAAGAGATATCAATTTAATGATTCAGCATTCATATTCATTTGTTAAGTCCTATCTTCTATGTATTACTCCACCATCACGTTTGATCTTTCCATACCTCCCTTGGGATTTTTTGGGTTATGGCAATTCTAAATTTTTGATACTGGAAGGCCCTGCCACTAATATGGGGTAGGGAGATGGAACTATCTGATGTTCTGGAGAGGCTGGGTTAGGTTTCAAGACTCATCTGGACCAGGGACCCATCTGGAGGTTGTAGGTTTCTGGAAAGTTACTCTAGTGCCTGGAACCCTTGTGGAATCTTATATATTGCCCTAGGTGTTCTTTAGGATTGGCTGGAATGGTCCTGGTTGGGGGCTGGCAGGTTATGATAGGTCGCAAGGACTAACTGAAGCTTGCGTAAGAGCCAGAGTGGCTTCTTGACTCTGAACTCTCTCTGACACTGATACTTGATTAATTACACTTCTTTCCTCCCTTTTGATCAGGATGTAATGGTTGATCTTATGGTGCCAGGTCTGGAGTCATCCCTGGGAGTCATGTCCCACATCGCCAGGGAGACTTTCACCCCTGGATGTCATATCCTATGTAGGGGAGAGGGCAGTGATTTCGCTTGCAGAGTTGGGCTTAAACAGACTGAGGCCACATCTGAGCAACAGCAGAGGTCCTCCAGAAGTAACTCTTAGGCATGCCTATAGGTGGTCTAAGCTTCTCTGCTACCTACATAAGCTTCACAAGAGTAAGCCTCATGATCGAGGGCATACATGGCCTATATTAATTTGGGTTTCCCTAAAGTTTGACACAGTATCAGGGGATTTCATGATGGTAAGGTTTAATAGTTCTGTATTCTTTCTCCCCTCCCTCAGGGGACCTTGCCAATATTTTTTTGATTATCTGCTTAATATACTCTAGGATGTTTCCAGGCATTACAATAATCTATACAGGATTCAAGGACATCTTTCTTATTCTGTGCTTCCTGTGTTTCAGTTGTTCAAATGAGCTATATAGATAGAGTGAATTAGATTATGCACTACAGAAAATTTCAATTCCAGATCAAATAAACCTTTCTTCTGTTGGGCTCAAAGAGTATATGTGGTTCTAAAATATAGACACTGCCTTCCTTACCCCTATGTTCTGAATTATTTTAACCCCGACCTGTTCGGCTTCGTTCTTATCTCTAAATATCAGGTTGCATATGTAAAACAGCCTCTCCAAAATCCAGAAATAATAATCAGCACTCCAGACTTAATGTTTCAGCTCTAAAAGCTTACAATCTAGGTTCCTGTTTTCTGATAAGCATTTTCTAAAGGTGACCATACCATTCTTGTTCTTTTGTTTCTAGCTTATTTTGTATCACCAAATGTTTCTCGTGTTCATTCACATCGTTGCATGCCTCGCGACTTTGTAGCAGCACAGCCTTCGTTCATAAGTATACACCATCGTTTGCCATTCTACTTCTTCCTCAGTGCCTCCTTTAGCCACCTGCATTCACCGGGCATCATGTAGAGGGCCCAAAGTCCACAGTCCATCAAGATCCTCAATTTTAGGTAATTTCATTGTTCCCAAGAGACAGAAAATCAATAAATATACCCTCACCAAATAGGAAATCTAAACCTCCTCTTAACTCTTGTCCCTCATTCCATTATTTACCTCTGCTGTTGCTGTGGTAGTGCTGATGGCTTCCTTTTGGACATAGCTCATAACGTGCAATAGCAGTTTTCCTCCTGTACCCTGGACTTAAACACTCTTTATACAAGAATCATATCTTTGAAGTAATTCTTATGAGAACTCATTCATATTTCTAGTGTGAGTCAATGGGACGCATAATCTGAGTGTGATTTTTAAGGAAGGGTGGTTTATAGCTTGGGAGAAGAAAACAAAAAGGGAAAAGGTATTCTGGGTAGATGAAATAGCATGTGGAAAATCCCCAGAAAGAGGGAATTCCGATTTGCTGAGAGGAGAACAAAGAATGGAGCTGGTGAAATGGGAAGACCAGTTTTTCAAACACCTTCAAGGTCAACCTTGTGTTTATAGCTCCCAAATGAATGTTTCCATGGGTTTGGAATGTTTCTAAGAGTTTTGCTTCTTGTCCTCACCAATTGGATTACAATTGTGGGCATGTCATTTAAGGTTGGGGAAACAAACCTTTGAGATGGTTCCAGTAATTCTGGTATCATTTCTGAAGTTTTACTTAGAGTTTTCAGAAACATTCTTTATGGTGGGGAGAATCACCTTAAAATTATGGGCAAAGTTCCTATGATTTGGGGAATATATTTTTCAGGTAGGTTAGAATTTCAGTAGAAATACTAAATTCGAGGGAAGCTGTGTGACTTCCCATGGCAGCAATGGCATTGTCAGAGTCTAGAGCACCTTAGAAGAACCTACCAAAAGCCTCTGGACATGACACAGAAGCTTTGCAGCCAGGGCAGGACCTAGAGCTGCCAGCACTGGAGGCTGCCTGTGGGAAAGTGATGATGTCGGTCAGAAAATGGAAGGACCCGTCTTGATGAATTTGACAGTCATAGCCCCATGTTCCTGCCCCAAAGATTCTTTCATTTCATCACCAAAATGTTATTGTGGGCAAAGGAATATATCAGAATGCATCTTCCTGCCCTCTGGCCTTCGAATTGGTGACTTTTGCATTTATTCCCATGTTCTCTGACATTTGGAAGGTCTTACCACCCCTTGAGAACTGGGAACATGGGGTCCCTGTCCTCCAGACAGAACTCTAGGCATACACAGAAACGTTTCACCAACCAAGTCAGCAGGTCACACATCTGGGGTCCGTCCATTGCCCAAACATCCATGCTGTCATGACAATTATTTTCTCAGCCTTGTATTGAAGTTTACATATAGTCTACACAATGGATTGCAAAGTTTTTGATGATGGTCTTAAATTATCTTGGCATTCTTCTTAACCTGGACACGGCTTCTAGTACGTTCTCATTAAATAAAGGTTGAATTGAATGCTCACCTTAGTTAGCTACAGAGACAGCTGCTTTCTTTGTAGCGTAAAGAGATGGAGCTCTTTTATTTCCCCCCAAGTAGAATTAATACACCTTAAGAAAGAAAAATACAGGTGTGTAGGGGAAAACCACATGACTTCAGCAGGGGCCCCCACTACAAGCTTTTGCTTCTGATCTTACAGATGCAGGCTAAATACAAGGAAATACAGCACGCACCAGACCTATAATAAGGTGATCTTTAGATTTTTTTTTTCTTTTGCCTCAGCCCTGAGCTGTGGCACTTGAATAATCCTAGTTTCCGGAGAACAGACTACTGTAATGATAATCCAGGAAGTAAATTGCCCTTTGAAAAGCAAGGAAGAAACCAATCGGCTAAGTATTTATTTATATTTTATGCTCCAGAGCTTCTCTTTCCAGCTTTGAAGAATTCCTGGCAAACGTTTCTTGAAGTCATTAATCCTAGGGGCAAATTTAAACGTCTTGCAGCCTGCTTCTGGACTCTGGAACCTGGCACACCATGTTTATAACCCATGGGCTTTCCAGAAACCAGGAACATGTGCATTCTGAGACAGGGGGCCGGCAGCAATGAAAGAGAAAACGAGAAGCAACTCTATTTTGAATTTGTACTGGAATATTTTATCAGAAATGAATTTTCCGGAATGAATTAATCTGGTTTTGCTTCTGCCTACTTCTTCCCTGTTGTCCTGCACAGACCTCCTTACTCTTTGCTTCTGTCTCTTCCTCCAGCTAATATCCTCCACCTCCTTCCTGTTGAGTGACATCAACTCTGGTCCACCCTGGGGTAACTGGCTAATTTTTTGGTAACACTCAAGTAATCTTTTCAAGATAGAATAATTAGAAGCTACAAATAAGGAAAAAGAAAAGAAATCCTACATAATCCTCTCTCTCAAATATAATTATGCTGCCCATATATATATATATATATATATATTTTTTTTTTTTCCTATGCTGTATGGCGGGCGACATGTTTCATTCTTTTTCCGTGTGAGTATCCCATTACTGCAGCACCATTTGCTGATTTTTTCTTTGTTTTTTTGTTTGTTTGTTTATTTTGAGGGAAAGTGCATGGGCTGGGAATCAAACGCACATCTCCCACATGGCAGGAGAGAATTCTATCACTGAACAACCCTTGCACCCCCTGCCTATGTATATATATTTTTTATTAACATGGGCAGGCACCAGGAAACATCTGCCTATATATATATATATTTATTTATTTTATTTTATTTTTTTAAATACCAAAAAACACAAAGCAAATGCAAACATTCCTATTTTGATCATTCCACTCCACATATATAATCAGTAATTCACAATATCATCACATAGTTGCATATTCATCATCATGATCATTTCTTAGAACATTTGCATCTATTCAGAAAAAGACATAAAACGAAAACAGAAAAAAAATTTATACATACCATACCCCTTACCCCTCCCTTTCATTGATCACTGGCATTTCAAACTAAGTTTATTTTAGCATTTGTTCTATTATTTATTTTGATTCCATATGTTCTACTCATTTGTTGACAAGGTAGATAAAAGGAGCATCAGACACAAGGTTTTCACAATCACACAGTCAGTTGCCTATATTTTCAACATATACACATATATAAGCAAAAAAAGTGTGATTCTGTACGTATTGTTTTATAGTTTGTTTTCTTCACTTGATAATATTTTATTATAGGTCAGTAAATATATACCGAGCACATCGTTTTTAATGGCTGCATACTGTTTCATTGTATGACAGTACCCAAAAATATTTGACCAAGTGCCCTGTCTGATAATTTAATGGCTATTGTTTTGGGAAGGTTTATGATGGGCCAGGAACTGTGCTGATTGTTTTACATATCATCTCATTTAATCCCTTCAACAACCTGAAAAAGCAGGTAATATTGTTATCTGTGCAATGCAGATAACAAAACGGTGCCATAGACAGACATCATAATTTACTAAGGTCACACAGCTAGGAAGTGGTACAGCTGGAGTTTAGACAGGCCAATCTAACTTGAGTCTGTGCTTTTAAGTTATTGGATATACAGTCTCTCATCCTTTGGCTATTTAAAAATTTTCCAACCTTACAAATGACCATATTTGCTCTTATTTCTGTTCACTGCTTAGCTGATCATTTCCCTAGGATAAAATTAATTTATAGGTGGATGTATTTGAATATTCCCGGAGCTTTTAATATAACTTCCCCTCCACAAAGCCTGTACTCCTTTACCTTCCCAGCAGCACGAAAGGTTTGGTTGAAAACATTGCACATTCTTCTGTGTGGTGTAGCATGAGAAGGGTTTGGTGGGCCTGGGATGCTCTCTTGATGTGAGGGAAACCTCATCTGTAGGCTTCCCCCTCCCCACCAGGGATGACATTTCTGCTGTTCCCTCTTCCAGAAGGCTGAGCGAGACTAAAGCACTTGTTGAGGGTCATGCAGCAAGTTAGGCCCTGTGGCTGCAAATTTGTTACCTACAAACTTGACTATGCAACTCCCTCCCAGATCCTTCAATTAGATGATTCTCAGGTCCTCAAAATCAACATGCCCAAATTGGAATACTTAGTTATTTTCCTTCTGCTGCCCTTCACCTCCCCACTTTTTTTTTTAATTCACTCAATCATTTAATAATTTTTAATGCACCAACATTTTAAAGATAACTAAGTCCTCCTCTCTTGGGACCATTTCGCCACCTACCCTGTGCAGCGTCCTCAACACACTCCTCAACCTTCTGAATATCTGTTATAGCTGTGCCATTCCTTCTGTCCCCTCCTGGTGCTCCCTTGGTTTAGAAAGTCAACCTCTATCACTCAGACTTCCAAAATGACCTTCCAGCTCTCCTGGCTCCCCTCCCAATCCTGTTTAAGCTATTGTCTGCAGGGCAGCCAAAGTGACCTTTCTAGAATGCAGTCTTGACAATGTCACTCCTCAGTTTAAGACTCTTTAATGGCTCTGTGTCGCCTTCTAGATAAAGGTCAGATGCTTCAGCTTGGCATCCTGGCCCCGGCCTTGGCTGGCCACTTGCCGGCTTGCCCCTTGTACTTCGGCAGTAAAGAGCCCTTATTGCACGTCTGGTTTCCCTCTTGTATGACAGCAGTCACACCACAATAATTTGTTGATGCACCTGTCTTCCTACATGCTTGAGGGCAAGGACCCTCACTTCTCATAGGGCTCAA
This sequence comes from Tamandua tetradactyla, assembly GCF_023851605.1. NCBI lineage: Eukaryota > Metazoa > Chordata > Mammalia > Pilosa > Myrmecophagidae > Tamandua > Tamandua tetradactyla. Next base: position 61,677,789 of record NC_135344.1, on the reverse strand, counting down.
TACAAAGTCATTATCATCATTCATTTGGGAAACATTTACTGAATATCTATGATCACATGTCTAATTCACGGCATGTATTAGACTTCCATGTTGTCCCTTTGTCAGGATCACAATAATTTTAAACTGAAGATTAGGAGTGACCCATTTTAGGATAGTCCTGAATGCTGACAACTGTGGAATCACTTTCCAAAGGGAAGAATGGTTGTAAATTAAAGCACCAGCATCCAGCACTCTCAGAATAGTCTTGTGTCACTCCCAGTTGTCCATTTTGCTCTTTAGAAAATGTAGCAGATCAGGGGACAAGGGCTTTGGGGGTCTTTCAGGCTGCTTTTCAGTGGAGGAAAATGAGATAGGTAGTGAAAAGGCTGTCCTGAATAGAACTTAGGATTCTGCCCTCCTTTACCTCTGCATAGGTTGCTTCATTTGTTCCCGGTGTCACTTATGGCATCACAGGGCAGCCCGTCTCTCCCCTCCTGCCCCGGCCTTCTCCCTCTCTCCAGCCTTTCTTGGCATTGCTCAGTTCCCTGAAAGCTTGGTAGACATCATTTTGCCTTCCTGCTTTTGTGATACCAAGTCTGCTCTCTGCAATGTGCTTCCCCTAACCTCAACCAGGTGGGCTCTGTGTTCAGCTTTGTTTTGTGAGTTTATGTGCATGGTGTGCATGTGTGTGTGTGTATTTTTTACCCTCTATATTCTTGCTCAAATGTCTCATCTATGGAATTTTCCCCAACTCCTCCAGGAAGAATTTAACCCCTTGTTACCATGTCTTGCTGAGAACATGGTTCACATTGTTGGATTGCTCTCTCTTTGTGTTTCCCCAGGCAAACTGTGTCTCCCCCTGCTAATCCCAGTAAAAGGACTGCACTTTTTTCTTGTCCTCCAACCTAGCACAATGCTGGACACAGAATATGCCTTAATAAAAATACAAACATTAGTGTTAAAATCACTCACGCATGCCGTTCGTTCATTCATTCAATCAGCTGCCCCCAGGCTGGTATCTAACCTACCTCCCATCCAGTACAGGGACTCAGCAGACAAGATCTGTTCTTGAGGGCTGCGCCAACCCCAAAGCCATATCCCTCCCTTACTTGCCATCAATTCTCCCACATTCCTTCCTGAACGCTTTCTCAGGTTGCTTCTCTCCCTACCCCTGTTTTTCTTTAGAATGCCTTTGTCTATTTTTTTAATTCCAATTTCACCTCTATAAAAATCTGGTCTGCTATAAGAGGTGACTTTCTGGAGAAAGATCATTTCTTCTTCAAAGACGAACCTCGTAATGGTGTCCAAGGCTATGGTTTCCATATTGAGAAGAAAGAAAGATCCCCTTAGCCATATCTTGAAGAGGAAGAAAAACTAGGTAGAAGAGAGATGTGGAGTAAAATGAGGTTCTTTGGGGAACTAGGACAAAAGGAGACGGGAAGGCCCAATCTAGAGAAAGCAAGGGGATGGAGGAATTTCTCTGGCTGTCAGAGGATGCCACGTGCTGAGTTTCAGATCTCGAGGGAAATTCCCAGCCCTAAAATAAATAAATAAATAATCAAATGAAATTCCCAGGCCTGCTCATCACCCCTCCTCTGCTGCCGCCCGCCCCTCTGTCCACATGCTGCTCCTTCCCCTGGCCGCCGTCCCTCAGGCTAGAGGCAGGGCACCATCCTGCCTTTCTCCTGCTCCAGTCTATGGCCCTCTGCCCTTTACTGCTTCAAGGTCTCTCTTAATAGGATTGCACAATGATAGAGCTTTTCCAGTGTGACCGTGTGACTGTGAAAACCTTGTGTCTGCTGCTCCTTTTATCCAGGGTATGGACAGGTGAGCAAAAGAAATGTGGACAAAAAAATAAACAAATAATAGGAGGAACAAAGGTCAAAATAAATGGAATAGATTGAAATACTAGTGGTCAATGAGAGGGAGGGGTAAGGGGTGTGGTATGTAGGAGGTTTTTTCTTTTGTCTTTTTTATTTCTTTTTCTGGAGAGATGCAAGTGTTCAAAAAAAAAATGATCATGGTGATGAATACACAACTATGTGATGATATTGTGAGCCACTGATTGTCCACCATGTATAGAATGTTCATATGTTTCTTAAAGTTTTCACAATAAAAATATATATTTTTTAAAATCTAATTTTGCCCTTTTCTATCCCAATCACTTTGCACCCCTGAGACGGACTTCTGCTGTCTGCCCTGGACATCTTGCTGCAGTTCAGTGTTCCAAGACCATCTCTTTTAATGTTGTCCTTGCTCAGTTAAGGAAATACTTGCAGTGCCTTCCTGCACCCAAGGCCCTTCGCTGTGTGCCCCTCCCTGAGGTTTTCAGACCTGTCTCCTGTTGCCAGAGACCTCTCCCCTCCCCGCTGCCCCTTGCCGGCTGGGATGTCTTTTCTCCCCTCTGCTTATTTGAGTCCTACCACCCTTAAAGAACTGACTCCCCAGTGCATTCTGATCTCCTCTTCTTTGCAGGCATATTGAGTGTGACTCTTTTTGTGGCAGAACAGAAGGCGTCATCCTGTTGCTAGTTAAAATGTTAATCCCTTTCAGCCCGAAAAAGGCCTTTGCAAAATTCACAGAGCAATGTGATCTGTAACATAAATTGCAAGAACCAAAATGGAACAAAGGTAAAGCAAATTTCTAAGTGCAGGGAAAGTCCTTTAGCTCCGGGTTGTTTTCTAATTATCCCAAGTGTGTTAGTTTCGTCTCCCCAATTTGTCTGCCCCTGCTAGAGGGTTCTTTGAATCTCCTACCGAGTTTCACTCAGGGCTGGGCTCAGGGGCGATGCTCACTAAAGGCATGTTAATTGATTTATTGATTTATTCACTCAGCCTCTGACTAATGTTTATTTACTACCCACAGAGAAACTCCAAGTAGATCCTTAATTGTCTACCCAAACGGCACCAAAATTCCATGTAAGCATCCAAGAGCTGAAAGAGGACTTTGGTCAAACCAAAGCAACCCGAGAACAGGTTCTGCTGCCTCCAGCTCACCTTGAGCAGTAGCCAAAGCTGGGCACAAAATTGGAAGCCCGCACGGAGAGCTCGCTGGCTGCGTGCTGTTTGTTCAGTAATAACCTTCCTGAAGCACATGTCTGTTGGTGAGAACTCGGCCTTAAAAAGTCAACAGAAGGCTTCTGGCGGAGTCTCCGGGAGCACTGGGCTGCTGATGTGGTTCATTCAGACCCAGAACTCCCCGTCCTCTGTTTTAGCAATTTCACAGCACAGGGTGTCCCGTCTTGGCCTTTCCCTCTCGTCATCTGGGCCTGTGGTCGGGGCTTGACATCCACCGTAGGGCCTTCCTGGAGGGATGCACTCGGAAGCCCATTTAGGAGTGGCCTCCTCGAGCTGCTGCTGTGGGTGCTAGTCCCCTGCTTCCCACCTAGCTTTAGGTCCCTAAGGCTAAAGCCAGAAGCTGCGCCCCAGTGGACGTCGAGGCCTTAAGGGTAACCACTGAGGCCAAGAAAAGGACTAGCGGGAATAGCTCTTGGCAATGGAAAGGCAAACTTACCTTCAGTTTGGGTATAAAAGCCTAGTCAATGATTACATATTTTTATTATTTACCTGGTAAAAATTCCCTAAAAAAAAAAGAAGGAGAGAGAGAAAAAGAGAGGAAGCTTAAGCCTTTTCCCGCACCACTCCTCCCCCCTAAAGTTTAGGGCTTGTCCTGGGCTTCTCTGGCCTTGTCGGAACATCTGGACGTTCTGGCTTCTGGGGCCGGGCGCGGAGCCGAGAAGTCGGTTGGGAGGTCTGAGCTTCAGAGCTCAGCTCTGAGAGGGTCTGCTTGGAGCAGGATGGGAGCCAGAGGGAGGCCGTGGCCCGACGAGGTAATTCTCCCAGCCTCCAAATGACAAAGGTTGCCTTTACACCTGGCCGGGAGGTTTAATCATCTACCATTTCCAAACACTGCAGGCTAACAACCGGCTGGGCCGAAAATCATAAATGAAAAAAAACAAAAAAACCCCACAACGAACCACCAATCAGAGACCGCACAACTGGAAGGAGGGAAAAGGTGGGTTAGTGTTTTTGCTCCAGAAGGCCCAGGGTGGGGGTCACGGGTGGGAGTGGGGCCTTTGGTAAGGGCTGTGAGTGGGGGGGTTTGGGTAGGGGTCCCTAGGTGGAGTCCCCAGGTGGGCAGACCCCCGGGTGAGAGGCTGAGGCAGCAGTCCCCAGACAACTGCTGCAGCCTAGTCCCTGAGCCACTTGAGAAAATGGCCCCCTGTGGATCTGGCCTGCCTTTCTCTTCACCACCTAAGAAAAGAAGTCTCTGCCATGGGATCTCTTGGGGACTTGCAGAGGGATTGTGCCATGTACTGGTTCTTGCAAGCCATTGCTTTCTTATTAGAGGAGGTCAAGCTGTCTTTTTGTCACCAAATCAGGTGATCTGGCAAAAGAGTTGTTCACTTCTCGGTTCCATCACATGCTTGTGGCTTTGGGCAGATAACTTCCTCTCTGGAAGCCTCAGCTTCCCCATCTAAAATGCAGATGGTAACAGTACCTGCCTCATGGGGTCATTGTCAGGGCTAAGTCAGATAATGCCAATTTTGTCACTTTATGGTGAAATTCAGGGGGACCAATGTGCAACCTTAGTTCTAGGTTGTTGATGCATGAGTTTAATGCACATAAATCAAAATTACGATCATTCAATTTATGGGGAAGAGAGCTTTGGAGATGCCAGTGTTCTTAGGAAAACTGGGTATGCCTTAATTCTTCACATATTGCTTTGAACACACCGAAAGGGCCATAAGTCTTCACTGATGAAAGTACCTTTATAATAAAGTTTTTATTGCAGAGGGAAGAGCAGTTTTTTAAATAATTAACAACTAATTACGAATGTCTGCTATGGGCACAACCGATGCTGCTATGGTAAGAGCAGGGGATGCAGTAGAACTGGACATAAGGCCCTCCCCTTCAATAAATTTACCATCTTGATTAGGGAGACAAGACATACGTGTAAATAGAGAACCAACAACTCAAGATAACGCGTGTCAAATGCCAAGTGCACTGCATTGAGAACAAATGTATTTGTGTCTTATCTCTCTACTCACTCCATGAAGACAGAAACCACATCTGTCTTGCTCCCCGTGATACTCCCTCGCCCACATCTGCAGGACAGCTGAGAATACCTGCTACAGCCCAAGCCCTGTTGGGAGCCCTTATATGCATCGCTCATGTAAGCCTCACAGTCACCCTATAAAGTAGATGGTAATGCCAACCCCATTTTCAAGGTGAGGAGATTGAGGCGAAGAGAAATGAAAGAACTTGCTCAGAGCCCCACAGGTGCACTCATTCCTGCCCTACCTACTGCTGTACCTGGCACACGGGGCAGGAAAATGCCCAGTGTTCAGCCCTTGCCATGGGCTACCTCATTTAATCATGAAAAATCCCAGTGAGGAAGGTAACATGAACTTCACATCCCAGGGAGGAAAGGGGCTTAGGCTGGTAAGGATGCTGCCTGAATGGATCCACATAGCGTGGACTGACCAGGACTGGGACAAATATTTGGAGCTAAGAAGATAGAAGTGGTGAAGAAGATCTTCGCCAAGAAGCAGGGCATCCCCTGGATTCCAAAGAAGGAGCAGGATTCACATAAGCAGAGAATATAGTTGAGAGCTGAAAATGGGAGGTAAGAGTGGGGTGGGAGACTGCAGAGAGGCATGGCAGTCGTTTTGCCCCAACAAGCTGGCTAGAGTGAATGAAACCAGCAAGCAGGAAGTTGCTGGTACAGTGAGAAAGGTAGATTGGGGACAGATTATAAAAGGCCTTGAATACTGGGCAGAGGAGGGGAGACACTGAAAGAACAGTCTATACAGAAATAAGCTGGCCATGGCTTGCGTGCTTAATGTTCCTTGCTCTCTAGCCAGGTCTAAACATTTGATAAGCCTGACCTGGCCTTTAAATTTCTTCAAGCTATAGTCATATTGAATTGCATAACATCTTTAATCAAGGCCACTGGAAAATTACACAAAATGTTTGCTCTATGTGGCATGGGAAAATTTAAAAACCTTGCAAAGAGAAGCTAGGACTTACTGCTCCTTTCCTTCCTTCCTTCCTTCCTTCTTTCCTTCCTTCCTTCCTTCCTTTGTTTCTTCCTTCCCTTCCTTTTATATTTTCGAGTTGAAGGAATACTTTGAAGTTGTACTGCCTTATAACACGTGATTGAGGAAACAGCAGGCTGTGAGGGCCAGGGGTTAAGCCTTGCTGGGCCTGAGTCAGGGAGAGCTTGACTCTACTAGCAAGTGCTCACTTCAGTGCCAAGTATCTGGGGTAGCTGAGCCACAGCTCTCTATACCACTGCCTTCAGTTTGAGCTTCCAGGTGTGTGTGTGACCTTTGACACACACCCTTACCATGCTCTCTGTTTTCCCAAAGGAAGTTTTTCTACCTTCTTTGCTCTCAGGGGTATGTATGGTGATGAATAACTTGGTGCTTGCCAAAGGCCAACTGGGAAACTAGACATTACATAAGTACCTCATTAGTGACTTTGGGTAGACCCCAGATGGTGGAGGAGTTTCTCTGTTTGCTCTGATTATAGGGCAAAATCTCATTCAACACCCAAACCCCTCTCTCCTTTGTCCTATTACAGTGAAGCCAGGATGGTGGTGTGACAGAGAAAATGAAGACAATTTCTTGCTTTTTGTTGGTGTTTCATATTTTGTTTGCTGTGTTTTCTGACAGGTGGAAAGGTTTTTGTTTGCTTTTTTTAAATGTATGTACCTTCAGTATCTTACAACCTTCGCTTTGGCTAAAAGTACACACCTGTACCAAAGTCAAAAGTTGGAGGATGAAGGGGTTGGCATTTATCTCTCTACTTTAGTTTTAGAGAGATACTTTGTATTTCTTTTCTATCATTTTGGGAGAACACATTGGCTTTATTATTATTTCTTTTTAGGAGAAAAGCCCAAAATAGCTTCTATGCTAACAAGATAGATTTGTTAAATAGCCCTTGGTAGCTATTGTTGAATCTTCCTTCATTTGTACTAAGCCTCAAAAAAGTAAAACCTGAAGTTCACACGGTGCTAATAAGGGGTCGTATGAAACTTAGAATGATGGAGCAGACCCCTCAGAAAATATATTTGAGATTTTTCTGAAAACTTCGTGGAATACTCGCCTGCCATGGGGGAAACCAGCTTCGATTCCCGGCCCATGCACCACTCCTCCCATCCAAAAAATACTCCATGGATTTTCCAAGTGGATATTTGAAAACCTTTGACTAAAGCAAACTAGCCTTCTTGTTTTCCTCTCCTCTATCAAGATTCAAACTAACTTGGCCACCCACTGATACGAATCTGTAAATAGACTAAATCCTCCCTTTGAACACACTGGTTCCTAACTTGCTATCTTATGAAAATGTTTGGGAGCTGACAACATCAGAGGGCTCAGCAGAGACTAACTAGTCTGTCTTTTGCTAAGGACACTGGTGGTGGCTACAAACCCCTTGGAAAGGAAAGGGAAAACCAAGGAATTAGAGTGCACAAAATAGGCCCGTAAAGAATCTAGATCCTCTGACTCTGCCCCATCACTTTGTGTGTGTGTGTGTGTGTGTGCCTGCAGTACAGAGGGAATCCTGACTCCACAGTGATCTATATTTCCACTTAAACTTGTGGTAGGAAGAAGAAATTTGGAAAATAGAATTGAAAACTATATATTTTACATTTTCACGTTACTAAGGCCCAATTTTTGCATTGACCCACTTTCCTCATCTTCCATGGGTCCTTATTTTCTCTAATTCCTTTATTTCACTTTTGTCTTTAAATAGATCCTTTTTCTTCCACTCTTTTTTTCACCCCATCTTCTCCTTTCAGTTGATTTCCTAATTTTTAGTTTTTCTCTATTTCTGCTAATTTTATTGGACTTCCTCCCTCCTACCCCTTCCTGCTTGCTGCTCTCCCCAGGAGCTGTAAGTTAGAGTACTTTGCCCAGAGCATTGCCAGAAGCATCAGTTATACCCTATATACATTTTATATTTATATAAAATAAAGCCAGCCAGCAAGAGACTTGTTAAGTTCACTGTGATCCATGTGTCCAGGGCTCTGAATTTATACTGAACTCTAAATTCAGTTTTATTAGCTGATATGCAAATAGAAATAGCTGTCTTTATATTTGTGGGTCAGCTGCCAGGCACAAAAGGACCAAATGTGTGGCAAAGAGTCAATGAGGAAGGTGTGTTGGAAGCATAAATAAGCAATTGTAGAAGCAATTGTCCCTTCTACAATTGAAGCTGACTTGCATTCTCTGTACCTGGTGGCTACAGTAGAGAGTCTCAGAGTTTCTAAATTTGAGGTGAAGCAAGTTGCAAGTTGACGCCATAATACCCCTGCTGAAAACTGGTAACATAACAGAGGAGACCTAAGCTAAGAACCGTTTTTTCCTATGTTCAACTTTCAGTGCCTCTAAACCCAAAGCCATCCACTATTCTCTGTCTTCCTCTATACATGCAGCTGCAATTTTAGCAAAGCAGGGGCTCTATCTAGCACATGGTTCAGGCTTTGGAGTTAGACCAGATTTGAATTCCAGCAAAATATCCTCCCTAAGGCTCGACTGAAAATAGGTGCAATAGTACCTGTTGTTAAAGAAGAAAACCGAAGCTAGACATGTGGCAGTGTGTCTGACATTTAATAAAGGGCTCCAGTTATTAATACTGATGAAGTCCAACTGTGTCTCAATAAGAGTTGATGGAGAGCTTCATGGATACACATTCCCCCTTCCTCCACAGAGAGTCAGACAAACTCAAATCATACCCGAATACACAAAAAATTGCCCTGCTACCCGGGCCTGAGTCCCACCTAACTTTGTCCACTTTATGGTGAGCCAAGAACTATTTTGAAGGGAGGGGAGAAAATCTTTTGCTGTCAGAATAGATATTTCTCTCTTACATCTGTTATCTACTGTTACAGTGTAACAAACCACCCCAGTGTTTGTGGCTGAACATAACAGCCATTGTTATTTGCTCATGACTCTGAGGGGCAACAATTTGGGTTGCTGAGAAGTTCTGCTGGTCTTCCCTGGGACAGGGGGTCTCAGAGGCTTCACTTACATGGCTGGCAGTTGGTTCTGGCTGTTGACTGACCTCTCTTCCTGTTCTCTCATCCACAAGGAGAGAGCCTTGGCTTTTTTATAAGGTGTCAGCATTCCAAGAAGGCAGGAGCAGAAGCTGCAGGCCTCTTGAAACCCAGTCTTGGAATTTCACAATGTCACTTCTGCCACAATCTGTTGAAGGCCTCCTCAGATGAAAAGTGTAGGGAAACAGACTCCACCTCTTAACAGGAAGCACAACAAAATCATACTGCAAAGGATGCATATTCAGGGATGGGAGAAATCATTGTGTCCTCCATGCAAATAATCTACCAAAGTCCACCTCTGGGCAAAAAAAAAGCACATTCCTCCCCAATGGGGAAAAAAAACCTCTTCCCCAAAAGACTCCTTCCATTAGGGGCATCAGCCTTGACATCCATAATGTAGTCATTAAAACTATATCTTGACCTAGGTGAGGCTCCTCTGGCACCTTTTAAAAATACTTCCTCTGGTATGACTCTTCTGGATTGAGATTCCTGTAAACAAAAAATACAGGTTTTCTGCAGTGTCTTGCTCCAAGATATACTATGGTGAGTCAGAGACCAGATAGCCCTGTAGACATTCCCAGTCAAAAAAGGGAAGAACTGGAGACACATAGCAGCCACTCACCCATGGTAAACTCAGCTGGGCACATATTTTCAGAGAAAAGAAAGGAAGGGAAAAGAATTTTCCTTAACTAGAGCCCAGTTTTGTTCCTTGGAAGTGTTTCCCTAGTCCATTCTTCTCCTTGACTCTTGTTCTGCTTTGGTCCATTCTCTGAGATGTTATATCCTCTTCTCTAAGAATGGACCAAGTTTTCAGTGGAGTAGCTTTCCAGCCTGCTTCCTGCCCATAAAAATTGGAGGACCCAGAGTCGTCTTTATATTTTGCCAACGTTTACAATAATAATGGGAGGCCTCTTTATATTTTGAACTGACTCTATCCCTTTTAGTTCAATCTAATACAACTCCTTTAAAAAGTGTGTGGGTTTCCAGTGTATCAGATTATAATATATTTCATTAGCCAGTTCTCTCTTTCTTCTGGGCAGCAAGTCAAGCAGCTGTAAGAAAATGTCTTTAAGATTCTTAGACCTTAAATAAATTGGGTAGTTTGAAATAGTAGTGGTCAATGAGAGGGAGCGGTAAAGGGTATATGATTATGAGTTTTTTTCTTTTTTCTTTTTACTTCTTTCTCTGGAGTGATGCAAATGTTCTAAAAATGATCATGGTGATGAATACACAACTATATGATGATATTGTGAGCCACTGATTGTACACCATGTATGGACTGTATATATGTGAAGATTTGTCAGTAATAAAAGATAAGAAAAAAAGGATAAGACTAAGAAATTGGTCTATATTCACATTAAGATCCTCTATTTATCTAAATACTACTAAGAGGAAAAAAAAAATATTCTTAGACCTCTTTTGTCCAGTTGACAGAGCCTACTAGATCCTTTTAGGTATTGACAAAAAATCACTTAAAAATGTGATTGTTAAGCCACATCCTTGAATTTTTCTTTTCCTGAAGCCATTTCTTACTCCAAGACTCTTTTGTCAATTAGAGAGGTCTGGAGATGAAAACTGGTTCTATTATTCAATAAGGCATGTACAGGCCCTTTGTGTTCCCTCTAAATTCTACTTACAAACTGAAAAGTTCCTCCTTTAGTTTATCTCTCTCTTCAAGACAGAGATCTCCTTATTTAGATCCACAGTTCATCAGTGTATTTCTTTTATCTTCCATGCTATAGCAGGCAGCATTTTAGCCAATTGTTCTGTCACAACAAAAGACAGATTGCCCTTTTCCCCAATCTCCTGTATCAGTTTCCTCACTGCATTTCCAGTTTCCAGTAACAATTTTTATACCACGTTTCCAGCTTCTACCCTCCACCTGGCCCCAAAGTCAATTCCACATGTTTTAGGTTTTTATATGGCAGCACCCTACTTCCAGTACCAATTTCTTCATCAAATATCTATTGCTGCATAACAAACCTTCTGAAAACACAGTGGCTTTAGGCTATTTTATTTGCTCACAATTCTCTGAGTCAGCAATTCAAGCTGGGCTCAGATGGGCATTTCTTCTTTTGATCAAACCTGGGGTCATTCAAGTGGCTGTAATTAGATGGCAAGTGGGCTGGGACTGGACAATTTAGGATGGTCTCACTCACATGCTTGTGGTTGGTGCTGGTTATCAGCTGGGCTTCTTTCCCCACATGGTTTCTCATTCTCAGAGGCTAGCCTGGGCTCCTTCAGCATTGCTAGAGGGTAAGAGTGGAAGCTGTAAGACATCTTGAGGCCTAGGCTCAAAAGTCATGGTTCTGGCTTGTTAAAGTTGCTGGAATACAATATACCAGAAATGAAACAGCTTTTAGAAAGGGAATTTATTAAGTTGCAAGTTTACAGTTCTAAGGCCAGAAACATGTCCAAACTAAGGCATTCAGAGAAAGACATGCTGACTTGAGAAAGATACCTTTACTCAAGAAAGGCCGAAGGGTCTGTAACACCTTCTAGGAATGCACATGATGGCAACATCTGCTAGCTTCCTCTCCCAGCTTCTTCAAACAGCTTCCCAAGAGATGTTTTCTTTTTTCATCTCCAAAGGTCTCTCTCTGTGTCAGCTCTGAGGTTTTATCCAAAATGATTTCCTTTTAAAGGACTCCGGTAAGCAACCCCACCTTGCATGGACAGAGATACATCTCAAAGGAAATCACCGAATCGAAAGGTCCTACCACAGTTGGGTGGGTGACTTCTCTATGGAAACCACTTAATCAAAAAGATCTCACCAAGCAATATTGAATCAGGATTAAAGAACCTGGCTTTTCTAGGGTAAAAACAGCCTCAAACCATCACATCGTGCAATGTCATTTCTGCTACATCCTATTGGTCAAAGTAAGTTACATGGCGAGCCCAAATTCAAGGGGTAGGCAATGGATTTCACCTTTCTTGGGAGAATTGGCAAAGTCACATTCCAAAGGAATGTGTGAACAGGGATGGGAGGGTTTATCTCTGCCATTTTTGCCAACAATCTACCACAACCATCATCTTCAAGATAATGTCCAAAGTCCATCTACCTGCCCACAATTCTTTAGATCACATAAAATATTCCTCCTTCTGTTCAGATACTCTATTATCTGAGCTTTTCCACTCCATCTCCTCATTCAATTACCCAATGGCTACTGGCTAAAAGTATTCCAGCACCACCTTAAGGACCAAATCCCTCTAAGCCTTGTCCTATTGCCCATCTTTCTTGTGAAAAGCCAATAAAAAGATGAGACCTCACTGTAGTAAATTCTCTCGTAGGTCCTCCTGTCTATTTTTCATAAGGTTTTGCACACACAAGTCACTGTTGAACTTCTGGGGTATTATATTTTAGTCTGATGTCTCAGTCATTTCCAGCCTCCTGGGAATAAAGGTAGGGGGAGTAGGTAAGAATTATTATCCCTGACACACTGCCAAGTCTATGGCTTGGTTAGAAAGAAACAGCCATTCCTGACTCCCCATTGTCTCTCCTATTTGAGTTAGAATGTGAAAACAACGTTTTATTAAGAATTGTTTCAATACTTCCTGGATATTTTAATCATTGCAAAGTTACTCAGCTAACCAATTTTTAGTAGAGCTGGTTTACCTTGTGAGGCCATTTTCTTGAGGCGTGAAAATAAATCATCATGATGATTAAACAAATTTAAAGAAAATCTTCTTTCACAGAGATTAAATTGCATGAAACCTTTAGGACTAAGCAGAAATTAACTGGGAAATATGGAGCATTACAAAGGAACAATGAAAACTTTATCCCATCTGACTATAAATTAAGCTATTCTACAATTTTCCTCCAAAAAAGAAAAGGGTGGGGGAGGTGGAAAGAAAAGAAAAGAAAACAAAAACAAAAACACTTTCTACCTTAGCCAGCCTCAGAAATGCTGAGTTTTTCTATGTTCCCTGACTGTCCTTGGTCCACATTTCCAGCTGCTTTTTCTGATCCAAATGTCTGTTTACTTACAGACTAAACAAGCAAAAGGAAACAGTGAAGGGCACCTCTTTCAACATTGGCCTTCACAAACATTTTGGCTCATTCAGGCCATCTTCTCTTTATTGAGCACCAACTGAGCACCCAGACCGTTATAGAGATTGTGGAGGAGGCAGCTCTTGAGTGTAAATTTTACAGGCCACATTACAATTCCATACTGGTAAAGCAAAGCAACTCAAATCCTGAGAGGTGCGATTTATTGCTGGGCATCTTCTCAGCAACTGTTGTGCATGTAGGAGGCATCCAGGACTCAGGAGCCTAACTGCCTGGGTTTGAATCTGGCATCATCTCTTTGCCTAACCTCTCTAAGCCTCAGTTCATCTGTAAAACGGGAATAATAATGGTATTTCTCTCTCGAAGTTGTGAGGGTTAAATGATGAGAGGCATGCTTGGTACTCAGAAACGTTACATGTGTTTAAGAAATTCATTAAAAATAAGGAGAAATTAAAGACCTCTATGATGGTTCTGTTTGTAAAAGGGGAACATTAAAGCATCAGAATAGCCAGTCCATCTTGAAGGGGTGCTGGGAAGAGGGACTTTGTCCTCTCGTAAGCATCCTTGCTGAGATAAAAATAAAACATAGTATTTTCTGAGGCTTGAAATGAGACTGTCTAATATTTCAGGACTCTCCCTGAGGAAAGGGCCCATATTATTCTTTTTCCTCAGCATTCTACTCTTCTACTCCCACTCCTTCATGGGAGATGGTATAATTTTGTCTTTCGAGCACATGGGCTTTGGAGGGAGCTCCGAGAACGTTAAGCTGGTCTCAGTTTCCCAATTTGTGGGGTTTAATGTGACGATTAGAACAGATGGACAAATAAAGCATGTAGCACTTGGCTCAATAACATTATAATTATTATTAGTGTTTCCCTTAAATCTCAGATCACGCTACCCATACTGAAGCCCTGTAAAAGCAGGGACTTTATCTCACTCTTGTTTCAGGCTCCTACAATGCTCATTTATGACAATCAGCAAGTGATTGCTGTTCAGAAGATAGTGGTGATTGATGCCAGAATTTCTGAAACTTTTTAGGAAGGCCAAAGAAAGAACAAGAAAAATTCTGGCCTGGAACATTCCAGAAGAGCCATTCAGAAGCCAAAAGGGAAGTGGAGAAATGGAGGAAGCCTGAGTTTTCCATATTCAAAAAAATTCTCTGTCAAAAGCCCCTATTTTTGGCTTTGCCACTGAGTTGCTGGGAAAAACCCCTTGCCTGCTTTTGGGCCTGGTTTTCTCATTTTTAAAGTGAGGGATTTATCTTTAAGTTTCTCTTTACCTCTGGAAGACCTGGGGAAGGCCCAGGGGCCCCAGATGGAACTGGTTCCAGCCAGGTCATCCATCCACTGAATACTAGAGAGGAAACTAAACAGAGTTAAGATGAGGAATTTCCTTTCAATGAATATCTGGTAATTATGCTGATTTTCAGGCACGTAATCAGTCTAAAAGCAAATCCCATCTCAATGGAATTTATAAAAGGATTAGGAAATGGAGAAAAGGAGGCCAAGTTAGCAAACCCATTTAATTTAATTTAAGCCCATTTCCCTTCATCCTTCACTATTTCTTAACTGAGTAGGGTGGAGAGTACAAACAATTCCCTGGCTTCCATGTCTGCATTTAGTTTTCTTTACTCATGACTGACTACACATCTGACCTTCTCTTAAGGGTCTCCTGACACTGAAGAAATACTAATAAAGAATCACTTTTTGACATGGCCTGCGTTGATGCCTGAACAAGAAAAAATTAGGTAGGAAAGGACTCGAGGAATCTTTCAATCTTAATCTGAAAAAAATATATGTCATTTTGACTTGCAGTAGTACCTGTGGGGTTGGTATCTAAAGCCATTTTCTGCTTTACTTTCTTGTTTTATTTTTGTAGATTACTGCAACTTCCAAAAAATAAACTGTGTCAAATGAAATTCCACCCAGTCTGGTGAACATTTAGATGAGTATTTAGACCTTTATCTTCATGGATTGGTTAAATTAAATATATTAACCAGTGCTACTGTCAATTTATCAAATGTCAACCACATTCAAGCCCCTCCCGAAGATTTGACTCTGGGGCAACTTTTTTGTGGCTCTTTCCTTCCTTCCTTCCTTTCCTTTTCTTTCCTTCTTTCTTCCTTCCTTCCTGCTTTCCTTCCTTCCTTTCTTTCTTTATCTTTCATTTTCATTTCTTCTTACTTTCTTTTTCTTTCTTTCACGATAGGTTTATTATTTAGAACAGTTGTAGATTTATAGAAAATGATGGAGAAAGTACCCCACCAACCTCACACATACACAATTTTCCCTAGTATTGACGCTTTGTATTAGTGTGGCACATTTGCTACGACTGATGAACCAACATTACTATAATTCTATTATTAGCTAAAGTCCATTGTTACATTAGGGTTCATTCTTTGTGTTGCACAGTTTATGTGGTTTTAAAAGCTTTTTAATGTGGTAAAATACATACAACATAAAATTTCCTATTTTAGTTACCTTCAAGTATACAAGTCAGGGATGTTACTCACCCTCACGATATTAAGCTACCATCACAGGTCAAGTTCTTCTATACAAAATTAAAAAGCAGTTTGAAAGGACAATTTCCAATTCTTCAGCCTTGACTTTTTTGTTTTAACCTTGGAGAAAACAACAACAACAAAAAAGGATACAGGAATATATCTCAATAAAATTGCATTTAAAAACAAGCAAACAAACCAAAAAAACCAAAATACAACAAAGAACCAAAAAACTAAATGGGAAAATTGCAGTTTCAAAAAAAGGTAGGAAGTTAACTAATTTTAAAATGGTGCAAAAAAAGAAATGATGCAGACGTATAAAATAAAGAATAGAAAAATAATAATAAAATGGTTCAGACATTTGCCCAGGTATCAAAGCTGTTTAAGCACCTCACATGCACAAAATAAATGAACCCTTTTACCGCAGTCCTCCCAGGTGGGTGTTAGCATACATACTTGTTCAGATAGCTTATTTGTGCACATTTTATAATTTTCAAACTACAATTTTAATTCTCCCAGCAAATTTGTAAGTTTGATATAACCATGAAACAAATTTAAAGTGAGAAAATTGGGGTGTGAAAAGTTTAAGGGCCTCCTCCAAAGGTTCACTGCTGCTGGGTCAGTCCACCATTCGCGGGACCGCAGCCCACAATCAAAGCTTAGGTGACAGCATCATAAGATGCCAAGTCTACTCGACAGTCCTTCCTGGTCCTCAGACGCAGTTCAACCTCACTCTCTACTTCATATCTGCTGATACCCTCGTTGACATCCTTACCTTCTAATATTTCAATTGTTCTCTTGCCTATAGCCTCCACTCTGGACTTGTAAATTTGAGGGCAAGGATAGTCCCCATTATTGTTCTTTTTCCTGTAACCCCCAGGGTAGAGTCTGACCCAAGTGGACACTAGATAAATGTCTGTCAGTCGGCAATTAACAAATGAATTCACCTCCCTAGGCAGACTCCAAAATTTGTAAAATATTTCACAGAGGCTGCAACTTCTGCATTTAAATATTTTAGTGGAATTAGAATGTCGACCACACCTGATAAGGAGAATTAAGGGGTTTTGTATCTACACCCATTGATCTTTCCTTAGACAAAAGTACTCCTTTCACTCCCATCAAAGTCCTGGAATTTTATCAATCAACAAATATTTGAGTATCTCCTGTGCAAGGCACTGCGCTAGGCACTGTGGGGGAATCAAAGAAGTACAGGAGGTGAATTTATAGCTTTGAAGTAGGACTGGCTTTTCTTTGTCCACGAGGTCTTTCCATGGAGTTTTCCCATACAAATAATAGCCTTAGAGGTGGGAAGGAGCATAACAGGATGAATGCGAAGAAGTTTTTTGAAAAGCCACCAAATTGTCCATTTAAGAGCTTATTCTTCTAGGCCCTTAACTCTGGCTTGTTAGGGAGACCTGCATACCCTTTACAAAAAGTTAATTCTCCAGATAAATTAAAGGAGCACCACAGAACCTGCACTTTACAAAATGCAGGAGATGGGGCAATGTGTGCAATTGTACCCTTTCATCTTCAAGGAGAGAAAAAAAAAATTGCATCAGTCTTTGACAGAGAAGCTATAAATTTCAGGCCCTGAGCCCCACCAGAGCTGCCTCCTAAACTACATCCGCAATCAGTGCTCTCAGGACCCAGTTGCTGTAAGTTACCCACAACATGAAAGGGAAGTTCTTCTCAGGCTCCCAGGGGTTGATCCTGTCTCTTCTGAAACCAGCTTTTATTCTCAAGGGCTCCAGATTTGGAACATGGCAAGCTGGTAGAAAACCAATGGTGACAGCCAGGAATATCTTACAACCAGAGGAACGAGTTCTCCTGGAGCCAAAATTCCTTCGCTCTGAGGTGGATGGAGAGAAGGGGACAGATTTCTGTGGGCTTCTGTTGTTTATATTTAAGTGTTTGGTCTTGGAAGTCCAAAATAGGCCTGGAAAGGCTCTGTCACCGAAGATTACAAAAAAGAGAATTACTTTGGTGTAGCCAGACACATTTTCTGTTCCTTTTTATTTTCTTTTTAACATCTCAATTGTTCTTTTCTGATGATATCAAAAGTTATAGAAATAGTTATGCAGGTTCATGCAATATGCAGATATCTCTTTTCAGTTTGGGGGGTATTGGCGTAGCTAGAGGGAAATACCTGGAACTGTTGGGCTGTAATTCAATAATCTTGATTTTTGAAGGTGATTGAATAACTATAGAGCTTTTAAGGTGTGACTGTGAAAACCTCGTGACTGACATTCCCTTTATCCAGTGTATGGACAGATGAGTAGGAAAAAAAAAGACACACACACACACACACACACACACACACAGATAAATAATAATGGGGGAGGGGGTATGGGATGTTTTGGGTATTCTTTTTTACTTTTGTTCTTTTTTGAGTAATGAAAATGTTCAGAAATCTATTGTGATGATGCATGTATAGCTATATGATGGTACTGTGAACCACTGATTGTACAATTTTGATGATTATATGGTATGTGACTATATAATATATCTCAATAAAATGCATTAAAAATAGTTATATGGGTTCAGACCCATTTATGCATTTTATTTATTTATTTATTTGTTTATTGTTAGAGAAGTTGTGGGTTACAGAACAATCATATGTGAAATACAGGATCCACATATACCACCCTATTATTTTTTAAAATATTTTTATTGAAAAAACTTAACATACAAATATACAAGCATTCTTAACATGCAAACATTCCATACATGGAATAGCTCACAATATCACATAGATGTGTATTCATCACCATGATCATTGTTTTGAACATTTGCATCACTCCAGCAAAAGCAATAAAAAAGAAAGAAGAAAAAACTCATACATACCATACCAACCACCCTATTATTAACACCTTGCATTGGTATGGGAGGCTTATATATTTTTTTAGCAATGAGGGCCAACATTTCTGAAATCCTTACTACCTGCTAAGCAGTTTTAAATGCACTGACCCTGTGTGGTGAGTACTGTTATTATTATTATTAGTAGTAGTATTATTACTACGCCCCCCCAACACACACACATTTTCCAGATGGGAAAACTGAGACACAGAGAAATTAAGTACCCCCCAAAGTCACAGTTGGTAAGTGGTGAAGTTGGAATTCGAACCCAGGCCCTCTGTTTCCAGTCTGCCTGCAGAGGCACTAACGTATAGTGGTTTTCTGTAGCACAAATTTATAAGAAAGGAAAAACTAAGCCATGCAGTAGAAAATTCTTTCAAAGGGTATATTTGGAGACTTAGATGATAGGGACACAACCAAAAGGGTTTGGCAGGCTACTTCTTATCCTTGTTACAGCCCAGGATGTCAGAGGGAAGCGGGTAGCCTGCTACCCCAGCCTCAGCCCTGCAGCTGGATTGTCTGAAAAGCTCATGGGATAATGTAGCCCCTTCAACTGGGACTGAAAGTGCCCTGGGTTTTATGTGAGACGGTAGAAGCAAAGGCGACTGAGGCATCAAAGTTGGTGGACATAAAACTGTGGGATTTTCCCAGCACTTAGAAGCAAAGAATTGGTTATAAATACACTGGTATGTTTTTGAAAGTCATGGCATTGGTTGAAGAATTTAAAAAAAGAGGAAATCTCTAATGACTACATTACTTATGTAGATTACGAATCTGTACACACAACAGCACAATATATTTTACAAAGATACATATGTATCCGTGGAGGTCTCCCAAGGGAAAAGGAATGAGCATTGAAATCTGAAAAAAATTTTATAAAAAGGATAAAACAGTCTGGGAAAGACATGGTCTCTATGAAGGATATGGAAGGTAAGTTGTTCAGTGTCATGTCATCCACTCATTCCTGTGACAAACGCAGTGTTCACAGCCAAGGGGATCAGAGGCAGCGTGGTGGAGTGAAAGTGCCAAGGCACTGGAATCAGACAGACATGAGTTCTAAACTCACCTCCAAATGGATCAGTGGGTGAGCTTGGGCAACACTCTTTTGTTTTAAATGCAATTTTATTGATATATTTTCATATATATATCATATATATATATATAATTTCACATTATGTACCATATAATCTATCCAAAGTATACACTCGATGGCTCACAGTATACTCATGTAGTTGTGCATTCACCACCACAGTGACTCTCAGGACATTTTCATTACTAAGAAAATAAAAAGGGATTGTATGGTAGCCCGTGACAAACTTGGGGACCTGTCCTGTAATGACTTGTTGAAGAGTGCTTTGAAAACTATTGCTTTTCTCTTTCTTTGCTTTGTATATATCTTATGCTATACAATAGTAAAAAGTTAAAAATCAAAATAAATAAATAAAAAAGGAACACCCTAAGCATCCTAGGTTCCTTATTCCCCCTATTATTTATTTATTTTCACCTTTATTTGATTGTTCATCTGCTTGAGCAATATTCTAACACCAAATTTCCTGGGCTGCAAAATGGGAGTAACTCCTGTTTTGTTGAGTTGATGTGAATGACGTCTGCAAAGCTCTTTGTACACAGTTCTTGACCCAGAGTATATCCAAGCATGTCCTTGGTGAAAGGTAACTACTATCTCTGCTACCCTGATGATCAAAACAAAAAAGGCCCTGGTGTCTGGTAGAAGAGAAACTCTTAAACAAAGGTGTATAAGAAGAGTTTAATTATGGAAATTGGTGTGACAAAGGAAAAAGTATAGGATGCTATGAGATCATTTAAAAAGTTCCAAACTTAGCCTGGGGCAGCTATGGCAATGATAGTAGAGATGGTTCGCAATCAGGTACTTTATAGTCAAGTTGAGGAGACCAGCCAGGAAAATGAGGTAGCAGTGCTGACCTTGAAGATGCAGGGAGCCAGCGTAGTCTGAGGGTCAGCACAGTGCAGACAAGGGTGCCAAGACTTCAGGGTGGGGATAGGAGGGTAGGCTGACCTGAGTGGCGGGGAGCCTGGGGCTTCCTAGAAGAGGAGGAGGCTGGAGGACAGGTTGCCAGCCAGGGAAAGGAAAGGCTGGAAGGTGGGAATATGCATGACCTGCCCAGGGGACTGGGATGTTTCCTCGGGCTGAGAAAACAGTCTGCGCAGTGCTCAACCTTGTTCAACCCCTACCACCTTTCGATAAATATAAGAATCTGGTGCTCTTTCTCCCTCCGCCTGTCCTGGAGAGGCTGACTGCCTCCCTGGGTTGGGCTGGTTCCTGTTTTCCTCTGTGGATCTCCGTTAGCCAAGATTTTAGCAGTTGTTGCTTTCTGTAGTTTATATTGGGGCAGCAATAAGCATTTGCTTTCATTTTTCGCCTGTAAAATTATCATACTAAATATGCTTTTCCTAACTATACCCACCCTCCCCTGAAATTCCTAAACTTTCCCTCTCCACCACTGTTTCTCCACCCCCAGCCATGGGCCCTGATTTTCCCCAGACCATTGGTTTCAAAATGAGTAGAATGGGTGGGGAGGGAGATAAGCAACTCTGCAAAGTAGGTTAGGGCCAGATAACAGAGGGCTTTAAATGGTGCTAATGTCACAGCTACATAACTACCACCACCCAAGACATAAATTCTTGAAGGAGATGGACAAAGACGGGCCTTGTAGGGGCACAGAGGAGCAAACGGTGCCCACCTCTGTGGGGCCCTCTTCCACAATCTGGCTCTCAGTTCTTGCTAGGGGAAAGGAGATAGCCAGGCAAGATGAAAGGGCTGTTTTGATCAACCTTTGGGCTGCGGAGTTGGGAGGCTAGTTTTCTATATCTGTCCCTGAGTCCACTAGCTTTTACTATCCCAGAAAACTAGAAGAAAAGGATTCTTTGCATTCTGCAAGCTCTAAAAAGTGCACTTCCTTAAAAGGAGCTCTGTTCATTGTCTTTAGTTCTAACCTGGGATCTCGAGGTAGTATTGGGTGGGGGAGGTTCTGTTGGCCGTTCTAATGGTCAAACAAATGGCAGAAGAAAATTCAAGCATTGACTGGGATAAGGATGCCTAAGCTAAAGAAACTCAGGCCCTTTGTTCTGGGCAGGCATTATAGCTACCCAGGTGCCACAGGCTGTCTATGCTGATCACAAAAACAGATTACTTAATAAATGCAGTTTGCTTGCTAGATAGAACCTTTCAGCACATGGAGTCCATGGGATGATAATATACTAAGTAGTGTTTATGCAAATATTGAAATCCCCTATTCTGAAAGGATTGTTGAATAACTAGGAGGAGAATTAAGTTCTGCTAAGCAAGAGGGAAGAAGGACATGGGAAAGAACTTAAACTCTAAACATGGGAAAGGCACCTTATACCCACAGAACGGCCATCATCAAGATCAAGGAACCTGGGAAAAAAGAAGGCAAAGTAGATGTCCTTCCCCTCACTTCTGCTAGTCTTTGAATGGTCCCCAACCTCGGGAATTTCAGTTTCCATCAGGTTTCCTATTTGAATTTGGCTTAGTTGATACCAATGCATTGATGCAAAAGTAGTACAGTATTTGCAAGGACAAGCTAAACTGCATGTCACCTTCTCCCCGTGCCTGCCTCCTACACAACTCTCAGCCCAGAAAATTCATAATCTGGTTAGCTCTGTTCGGGCGCCACCATTCACTACCTTTATGTTTTAACGATAGGACGGTCTCTCTTTCTTCACCCACCCATTTCCCCATCCATTCATTTAATAAATGTTCTTTGTGCAAGGTATTGTGGAGAATGTGTGGGCTTCTATCTCTGACTCCAAGGTCTACAAAGTTCATGATACCCTCAATATTGCTCAAGGAAAGTAATGGGGGGGGGGTGATGATTCCGACACTATTACAATTACAGTGGTGGTCTGTAATTAGCTAGATTTTGACCCTGGGGTTGGAAGCTTCTTTGTCCTGACTGACTGGAGAGGAGCCAGGTTGCAGTGGGGAGGTGACTGCCCATGAGCTGTAAAAGTGCCCAGAAGAGATGAGGCATAGGCAAAACTGTAACCTGGATCAGATCCAAAGAAGCAGCACAGCAGGGTGAGCCTGAGACTCTGGACCCTCCAAGGGTAGTGCCTCCCTACTGCTTCTGCTGGAAAAAAAGAAAAGAGGCTTCCTCCGATAGCCATTTAGGAAGTGGATCATGTATGGATTGGGTGTGCATCCTGAATGCAGTATTCTTACACATAACGCTTTCCTGAGCTAAGGGAGTCCTGGCTGGTAGCACTCAGGAGTCCGGAGAGCTAAGGGTCCTTCAACATTTAGCCCTCATCCCCTCACTCTCCCAAAGTCTGGGCAATTGAGCTCCTGCCAGGGATTGCCTGCTAATGAAACAGTTCCCTGTACTTCAGGCTTCCTGATGTCAGATAACCTCAGAATGTTCCTGAAGGTAATGAGAAAAAGTCGGTGCACTCCACTGAGCCCAAGTCCCCAGATTCCCTCATCTTTGTTTAGCCAATGGGCCAGTCAAGCGGAGACCGATAATAATGCGTTGCTCTTGGATGAGGAGGAAGGAAAACAGGGGCCTCATTGAGGACCTACCAAGCTAGCTCCCATTTTGGCACCTAAAATGGTCAATTTTAGCTGATCGGTTTCATTTCGCAACTTGGTTATATGATTCCCAAGCATTACCTCTTATCTCTACCCAGAGGTGTGAAAACAGAACCCACTTGGCACTGCCCGGCTGCCTGACGGAAGGGTCTTTGTGTAAGGCTCCCGGCTGGTCTCCGGAGAGTGGGAAAGACACACCAGCCCCGCCCTTCCCATGCGCCCCCCATACACCCCCTGCAACTCATCTGTTTCTGCTTCCTTCACTGAAATGAGGCCAGACACTGACAAAGAAAAAAAAAAAAAAGTGTCCCTCGGTTCTGGTAGGGTGGAGAGGTAAGCCTCAGCCTGGGGCGAGCCTGCAACCCCAAAAGAGCTATTCAAATAGCCCGTGGCTGGTTCCCGGACGGGCAGCTCCCAGCGGACGCGCACGCGCGCAGCGCCGGGTCCCGCCTCTCAGGGGCGCGCACCGGGACGGCGCCGGGCCAGGCCGCACAAAGCCGCCTTGTTCCCGCTGCTCCGGAGGCTCCTGTGCGGCTTCATCTGAGCAGAGGAGGATTTGTTTACGCCGACTGGCTAGTATTGATTCTTTGGGGGGGGGGGGGGGGAGGGATGGAAACGACAATGCTGGCCTCTGTTATTCTCTGAAGTGCATTGGAAGCGCTTGGGCAACACACTCGAGGGTGTCCTGTGATCCTTCTTGGGGCGATACCGAATTACAGCCCCGGAGGGTGAGCTCATTCCCAGGCCTCAGAAAATAAGTCTCTGACTAGGTGGGGGGCAGAGGGAACACTCCAGGCATCCGAATCTTTGAGAAGCCTATTGTCTCCGTACAGTAAGTTTAGGGCAGTGTTTGGGCTCATCAAGATTATACGTGGCAGTGAAATCTGTGGGGTTTGAAACGTCTTGTTCAAAACTCACTTTTAACACATTTATGGTCTCGTGTTGAAAAACTTCCGCAGTTGTTTGTCTGTAGGTGCCCCCCCCCCCCACCCCGCCCGCCCCGGGCCCCCCTCCAGAGAGTCTGTGGGGGCACTTCAGGCCCTTTGTCCTGCTAAAGGGATTACAAACTGAGTAAAGGAAAGCAGCTAGATCAGAAGATAGGGCCCCAGGTCAGAGAGGACCTCGGAGCCTCAACAGGGCCAGATCACCCAAGACTTTCATCTCCTACTTTCTCCCAGGAAATGGCCTCACCCCAAGGCTGTTCTCAAAAATGTGCGCCTTGTCACATTCTTACAAGACTTTCTTTTCAGTAAACCTGGTGACCGACAACTTCTCATTTTGATCAGGCATTATTTGAAATGGGACCACACACTAGTAAAATCAATAAATTCTCCAGTGACCTAAAATCGATCCCTCCAGTGACCTAAGAAACTCTTTATCCTTTGCATCTCTACCTGCCTGGGCCCCCACCCTGTTGTTGAATAAGGCTCAGCAGGGAATCTGCACCACTCTTTTTCCTTGAAAACTCCCAAATCTGTGCCCTTCGCGGGGTCCCTACAGCCCACACCTTCAGGCAAGCCTCAGGGACATCTTAGCCCATTTCCTCATCCCTAGTCTGGCCTCCCTTTGATCGATTCTGTACTCCCAGCCTGAGTGAGCTCTCCAAAATAAAAATCTTCACGTTGGTTCTCTGGTTTCAAAGGTTTGAATAGGTTTCCTTTGGGAAAAAAAAGTATTAAAAAAAAAGAAAGAAGGAGAAAAAGTTTTAAAACGTTTAAAAGAAAAAAAAGTATATGGCATTCAGTGTCCTTAAGGCTCTGGCCCTTTGTCACTCTCTCTTTGCTCTTCCCTGCCACTCGCATGTCAAATTTTTTCAAGTTCATTCTGCTGTCCATGTCTTTACCCCATCCTATAGCTCTACTATCATGGTTATCATAATGCAGTTCTTCTGTAAATCTTCTCTGCTTTTTAATTTTCTTTCATTTTTTTTTTAAATCAGAGCACTTGTAGTTCTAAAGATAAAGCATGCAAAGAGTACAGAGTTCCCATATTAGCCATCTCCCGCCCCCGAACATTCTCTGTCTTTTCTATTAAACTGAAAAAGTCAGTAAGGGATGGTGTCTTCTTTTCTTTCTATCCCCAGTGCTCAGTCATTTTTATACAACAATCTTTCCAATGTGTATTCTGTGCCTTCTTTTTTGTTTTCTGTTGCCTGAGTCTTTCCATCTAGAAATGTTATTCAAGCCTTCTTTAAAGAACTTCGACATGAAAGAGTTTTGCAGTCTTCTTCATACAGCTTCTGTATATTTCGTGTGAAATTCATGCTTCAATTTTTATTATTTTTTTTGTTCATCATATATCAGATTATTTTTCTCCATTACATTATATCTAACCATTTATTGTTGGTTAATGATACTTTGGTTATAAGTTTCTTTTTCTTTTGTAAAAATTTTAAAAATTATCTTTTTAGGATAGACCCCAAGAAATAAAGTAATTTGTTATAAAGCTATAGATAAATTGAAGGACTCAATATATAGTCTTGGGAAATTCCCTTAAAGTTTTCACACCACAGTTAGACTATATGGGAGTACCTGTTTCATAACACCCCGTATGTGCCTTCTTAAAGTATTCTCAACTAAATTAAATGCTTTTGGTAGACTCAGTTAAACCACTGAATTACAATTGCAGTCATGATGATGAGAGGACATGGGTCCTGATTCCCTCCTGTTGCAGACCTGGAAAGGAAATGAAAGCACTCTTAGAGGGCAACCTGGAGCTTTTCAGAATGAGTTTGATGAAACAATTCCATTTCTGGGATTCTGTCTCATAGAAATGTAGCTTTTTTGAGAGCAAAATTTTGGCGCTAATGGTTAAAAGACGTGGGAAAATTTACACCACAGAAAACTATGTGACTCTTAATAGAAGGGATAGTTCAGTATTTCTGACATGGAGAGATATCCGTGCTATTGGGTAAGCTGAGGAAATATGTTGACATTATCGCCTTCAAACATAGGCGTGTAATTATTTGTGCAAAGATAAAGGTCTGGAAGGACATACAGCAAATGGAACCCAGCGTTCATTCTTGGGAATGGGATATTGCAGAGACTAAGGGGCATTGCCAGTTTTTACCACATGTTTTTCAGAGAAGCATGAAAGCTGAATTATACCAAGGTCCAAATGGGGTGGTGCAGGGTTAGAGAAGGTGACCTTAAAACTCTAGTTTACCAGCACTGATGGAGTTTTCTCTGCCTCCTGCCTGCTTTCTGTCTGACAGAGGTCACTTCAACAGACCCTGCTCCTGGCATTTTAAAAGGAAATTCTGGAAGATGGGGAAGGTTTTCTAGAAACCAAAGGCATGGCTGGCCAAAGGGGAAGGTAATGGTGAAGGAGACGCATTCGGTCAGGGGACTTCCCTGAAGTGACTCATGCAGTGTGGTTCCGAGTTTAAACAGCTCAGTCTGAGCTGGGTGGGCCCAGCAGCAGCATTCTGCTCTTGTCGGTTAGCCCGTGGGAGAGAACTTATGGGTGTGGGTTCCTATGCAGGTGTGTGATGGGGGAGGATGTGGAGGAATAATAAAAATACCAACCACTGTTTACTGAGCACTTATTGAGTCAGGTGTGCAAAACACAAACACCCTCCCATGTAACCCCACGACTAAATCATCTCCATATAGCCCATAGATTTTTTAAAACATTATTTTAACAAATTTAATTTTTTTAATTAATTTTAAATTTAAAAAATGTGACAAGAAAGAAACACAAACATTCTTAATATATAATCATTCCGTTCTACATATATAATCAGTAATTCACAATATCATCACATAGTTGCATATTCATCATCATGATCATTTCTTAGAACATTTAGCCCATAGATTTTTCTCTCTTTTTGTTTTTCTGATGAGAAAATTAAAGCTCACAGATAACAAGTGATAAAGGCACAATTTGAACACAGGTCTGGCTGACTTTGAATCTCATGCAGGTTACAACTGTATGGTCTAATGTCTCCCGATCTAAGGGGGTAGAGAGTGCATGAACTAGGTCCAGTTACTGTGGTCACAATAGTATGGGAATTCAAGGACTTTCCAGATACTTCTGTTTGGAGATGTCTCCATTCACAAATAGGCAGTGTGGTATAATGAAAAGCATGTGGGCTTTGCAGGCGGGTAGACTTGGGTTTAATCCTGACTCTATGTCTTGATAGCAGGGTAGGGCAAGTGGCCTCTCTGAACCTCAATTTTATCATCTGTAAAATGGAATAATAATTCCTCTCTCACGGGGCTTCTGACCACTAATGGAGATGATTTTGTAAAACACAAAGCACATAGTAAAATAGCTATAGGCCCTGTGGATTTGGACAAAGCTTCATGCTCTAAGAATAATGAGTAAGCACCATGGTTACTACATGCCTTATCTCATTTGACCTCACAACAAGCCATCAGCCTATCTCTCTCTGCTTCCTCACTTGCATTTACACCTCAAACCAGTGGCATTTGGCTTGGATCAACCACTCCTTTGCAACTGCTTTCCCCAAGGTCACCAGAGCTTGCTAGGGCCAAATCCTGTGGAAACTTTTCAGTTCCTATCTTACTTGACTTTGCATCTGAGCATTCTTCCCCTAGCTTCTAGGGATTTACTCTCCCTTGATGGTCTTCCTGACTCTTTGGTGGCTTCTTCTGTGCCTCCTTTATGGGCTGCTCTTCCTCTGCGGAAGTTTCTATGGTGTTAGTCCTTGGCAACAACTTTGATCACTTGTAGTGCTTTGGCATTTTTGAAATCTGTTGAATTCTCTACACCGGTAGCTGGAGTGATCTTAAAGCTCAAATCCGATACACCATTCCTCTTCTCCATCAAACTTACCCTTTGAGGATAAAGGCCGCAGTCTCAGTTTGTGTTTGGGTCCTGTAAGTGGGCTCTCACTGACCTTTTTGGCCTCCTCTTGCCCACTCGCCCCTCGTACCCTGGGCTGGGGTTGCCTCTTAAATGCAAAAGCCTCTTTCCACCTAGGCCCTTTGCCCATACATACTCTCTTGTTTTAAATATTTTACTTTTTTAGAGCAGTTGTACGTTTATAGAAAAATCAGGCAGAAATTACAGAATTCCCATATATTTCCCCTTCCCCCAACTTCCCTTATTATTAGCATTTTGCTTTAGTGTGGTACATTTGTTACAGTTAATGAGCCAATATTATTATAATTATATTATTGACTAAAGTCCATAGTTTATATTAGGGCTCACTCTTCGTGGCACATGATTATAAGTTTGTTTTTTTTTTCAAGGTGACAGACTGTTATAAATTATGCTGAATTTATTTATAAAAATGCCATTATGGGTCAATCAACAAACATTAATTGAGCTTCCCATACTTGAAGTTGTACCTTAAGTGATGTGACAAATGAAAGGAACAAAAGTCATGGGGCCTCTCCTCAAAGAATAGTCCAATGAGAGAAATAGTTAGAGAAATAAGTCAGCAATTGCAGAAAATATTCACATTTGCTCTACAGAAAAAAGACAATTATTTGTAAAATGGGAAATGGGGAGGCTGTTTGTTTTTTAAAATTGTTCTTGTGTTAACATTTATATACCATGAAATTTCTCATTTTAATTTTAGTTTGAAATGCTAGTGATCAATGAAAGTGAGGGGTAAGGGGTATGGTATGTATAATCTTTTTTTCTGTTTTCGTTTTATTTCTTTTTCTGTTGCCTTTTTATTTCTTTTTCTGAATTGATGCAAACGCTCTAAGAAATGATGACTATGCAACTAAATGATGATGTGAATTATTGATTATATATGTAGAACGGAATGATGACATGTTAATGTTTTAGTTCATTTGTTGTTAATTTTTGTAATTAATAAATTTAAAAAATTTTCTCATTTTAACCATTTCGCATGATTTCACAAAACATGGTGTCTTCACGATTCATCCATGCTGTAGCACATACATATTCTTTTGCCACAACCTGCCTTCCCCCAGGCTCCACGTCCACCTGCCTGTCAACCCCAGACCTTTGCCAATCCATCTTCCAGTCTTAAACTTTAAATATTACTTCTTTGACATCCCACATCAGGCTGGGTCCCCTAGGTTATATGTGTTTCACAGCCACCTCTACCATTACTTCCTAACGTTTACCACAGTTATAATTAAGTGTTCATTTGCATTAGCATTTGTTTAATTTTTTTTACTGATTTCCCCAGAAATGAAGGCTTCCTGAAAGAAGTATCATCAGCCTTATTCTCTTCCCTCTGTGCCTGTAAGTCCCCAAGAAGTCCCCCCTGGTCAAACGGATGGATCTGTACCAATGCTGCCCTTTCTTTCTTCCCTGGCTGGCTGCTCCTTTCCTCAGCTTGATCCTTTTCCATCCATTCCCGTACCACAGACAGAGCCACCTTTGAAAATATGAACCTTGACTGGTTAATTTTCTTGCTTAAAAACCCTTAAAAGCTTCCCTTCGAGGATGAAGTTTAGACTTCTCTCTGCTTCTTTCTCTGGGCTTAATTTTAAAACAAGCTCAACCAAGCGGTTCTAAGTTCCTGACATATTTGATGTAACAACTCTTAGTTCCTGGAAGGCGTCTCCCTCTGTCCTCTGCCAGGTTTCATATGCTTTAGCTCTCACTGCCTCCACTGCCTACAACGAATCCGCTGCCCCGTATCCCCCTTTACCTTCGCCACTTGTCTGCCTACTTGGTGACCTGGACTGGCTGGTGTGTCTCTCCTGTGTCCTCCAGTAGCAACTTTAATCAGCCCTCTTGATGGGAGAGGCTAAGTGCCTGTATGCATGTCCGTCTGCTCCACTAGACGGCAAGCTCCATGTGGGCAGACAGCTCTGTTCTCAAGCCCCTGATACACAGTGCCTAGCACACAAAACAAATGCTCAGTAAACTTTGCTAAATGAATGCTCACTTGCTCTGGATAAGTCTGAGGCTTACAACTTGAGCTTGATATCATTGGAATGGTTGGCCCTGCCCCTAAAGCCAAAGAAATGCAGTGGTTCCTCTAAAATATTGAGGAATGACCACTCCCATAATGCCCTGGGATGTATTTTGGGGTAGAGGAAGGTGAGACAGAAAGGTTCCTTTTCATATCTCCATCTCTCCTTTATGATATAGGTGCCAACATAAAGTGAAATCTTTCTGTCCCCTCTCTCTACTCTATTGCTTAAGAGTGCTGGTTGGAAGGATTTGTTAGAAAAAGTCATGAAATATGCCATTCAGTGACCAACACAGCACGTACTCTTGGTTTGAAATGCATAAAATAGCTTCTTCTTTAGTTTTCTGTCCTAAACAACTGAGCTGTCCAAGGAGAAAATGCTTTCATTTCTTTGGGAGGGGCTCACCATGGCCCACTAACAGTAAGTTGTTCCCCAACATTGAAGGTTCTGTCTCACGCCACTCACCTCCTTGCCAGAATTCTCCAAACAGTATAGCTCATTCTTCCCCTGAAGTCCCCAGTATGCTTTGCTCAGTGGAAGTAGTTTTCAACCCAGGATGCATGTTATAATCACTCAGGGAGCTTTAAAAAAAACACTGATGCACTGGACCTTCCCTCAGCCAATTGAATGGGAATTTCAGGAATGAGTCTTGGGAATGAGAAATTGTTTAAAAGCTTCCCAGGTGATTCTAATATGCAGCCAGAGCTGAGATCCACCACCCTAAGCCTTTGCTGGTTTTCTGCCAAAAGGCCCATTTCTGCCCATTCCTGCCTCTTGCCTAAAACATGATGTTTCATAACTTCTTTCCCAAGGCACCCAAACTCAAATGATCCTATTCTTTGACTCTTGCTTGCACTCTGTTTGTACTACTCTCATGATAGCTCATTAAGGTTATTTGTGACTTATGTCCCCTACTAAGCTGTCTGTTTCTGGAGAAGCCTTGGTAGTAGAGACCAGAGTATTTGGTACATTGTGAGTTCTTGGTAACTATTAGTTGGTTTGAATTCCATGGAAACTTCAGCTGCTTTTTGTTTTCCACAGGTTGTTGGGGAGTTAGACCCTTCCTTGTCCTGTCCATGCTGGGTTAAGAGGTGGCAGCCTTTTCTATCTTGCCCTGAAAATTCATACCTCCATGATCTGGATCGCATTGACTGCCCAAGTCCAGTTTGTTTCAAACACTAATCAGAAGTGCTCTCTTAGGCAATGCATAAAACACAATTAGATCATACAGAGAAGATTATCATGGCCCCTGTGCAAGGATGGCATGAAAATTCATGAAGTATTCCATATTTTTCTGGAAAAAAAAAAAAAAAAAACAGACAACAACCGTAAGATGGTGTTCTAGTTTGCTACCTGCTGGAATGCAACATACCAGAAACGGAACGGCTTTAAAAAAGGGGAATTTAATAAGTTGCTAGTTTACAGGCTGAGAAAATGTCCTCATTAAACCAAGTCTATAGAAATGTCCAATCAAAGGCATCCAGGGAAAGATACCTTGGTTCAAGAAGGCCGATAAAGTTCAGGGTTTCTCTCTGAGCTGAGAAGGCACATGGTGAACATGGTCAGGGTCCCTCTCTCATCTGGAAGGGCACATGGTGAGCATGCTGTCATCTGCTAGCTTCTTCTCCTGGCTTCCTGTTTCATGAAGCTCCCTGGGAGGCTTTTTCCTTCTTCATCTTCAAAGGTCGCTGGCTGGTGGACTCTCTGCTTTGTTGTACTGCAGCATTCTCTGCTCTCTCCAAATCTCTCATTCTCCAAAATGTTTTCTCTTTTATAGGACTCCAATAAACCAGTCAAGACCCACCCAAATTGGTGGAGACATGTCATCACCTAATCCAGTTTAGCAGCCACTCTTGACTAAATCACATCATCCAGGGAGATGATCTGATTACAGTTTCAAACATACAGTATTGAATAGGGGCTACTCCATCTTTATGAAATTGGATTTTTATCAAAACATGGCTTTTCTGGGGGGCATGCTTTCTTTTGAACCAGCACAAATGGTACAACACAGAGAATCCTAGTGTAAATGACAGACTATGGTTCACACTACAGCTATAATAATGTTCTTTCATCAAAGGTAACATAGGTAGCACACTAAGGCAAAATGTTAAAAGTAGAGGCAGTTACTGGGAATTCTGTGTTTTCTGCATGATCTTTCTATAAGCCTACAACTTCTCTAATAAAATAAATACATAATTTTAAAAAAACTAATTACAAGGTTGTATTGAGAGCCTTGGGATGTACTTGCAATGGCTCAGGCCAATGCAGATGAGGACACCAAGGCAGTGAACAAAGCATGTTTTGCAAATAGACTGACCAATTGATGACCCTCATCGATGATTCTAAAAACAAACACAAAAACCAAAAATGCCCCCAAAGTCCCAAGTGTTTTGACATTTGAAGCTTCCTTTTTCAAACCCAAAGCTGCCTCCCACGAATCCTAATCAGTCCTACAAATAATCTATTCAAACCATAACATTAGCTATTTTGCTATGAGCTTGCATGTTCTTCAGTCCCTATTCTTTCTGACACTAAAGCCTCATCTGGAATGAATTTCTGACTATCACTGAGAAAATTCTACCCGCCATCCATGGTCAAATTCAAGTGTCGTCTGTTGGGCATGCATCCCCAGCCAGAAATCATCTCCTCTTCTTTGCCTCTATTTATTTTTTTACCATTTAATCATTCATTTATTCAGAAAATGTTAATTGAGCACCAAATATGTGCCAGATTCATTTATCTGCCATCTCATTCTATACTCCCCTCTTGAGGGAAGTGGCTGAATATTGTCCACTTTTATTTTTTTTTTAATCTCTTCCCTGCTCTCCAGTCTAAGAACAATGCTTTTCTTATGGTCATTTCAATGATGTTGTTGACTGAATTGGGTTTCATATCAATACTGTTACTAGGGTGAATTTTCTTCTGGATGTAAGTCAAGATATTTATTTTGGTCTTTCATGGCTCTGTAAGGCATGACATCTACTACATGTTTGGGTAAGTGACTTTGGAAAAAAAAGGACACCTCCAATAAGGGCTCATCACAGAGTGCCTCCCATTATATTTTTCCAACTGTGTTTAAAATGAATAAGAAATACCTTCTCTAGAGTTACTCCTTAGTAGCGAGAGTCCTAGTTGTTTGAGTTGTGATGGTGATGACCTCTCTCCCATCTTCTTCTATTTTTTCCACTGGTTCACACATGACTCTTTCCTGCCAAGGCCAGTGCCCTGGGTGAGCACATGTTGGCTGGCATTCTGATCTGAAAGGCTGGAGTGCTTCCCGCTGAGGCGTGTATATGTGTGGCATATGGGCACCAATGTTACAGAAGGCTGAGATTCACCAAAACTCTGTTGCAAACGTCTCCTTTGGATTTCCCCTGCCTGTCCTTCACTTAACCTTTGCTTGCCATCAGAGGCTTCACTGGCAAGGTGTTTGTTTTCCCAGAGACCAAGTGAGAGCTGCTATTTGGTTTCTTGATAAACTGGATTGGTTTTTTCTGATTCTTAGAAAAGAGTACCAAACACATTTTTCTAAAAGCTAGAAATAAATCCTATGCTAGCATAAATTACAAATTTAAAGTATAACAAACTACCAAAGCCCAAATCTTTTTAATAGATGTGTCTCAAGTTTACAAAGGCAGGTCCTACCTGTCGTGTTCCTTCCCAACTTGGAGTGTGTTTAAGCTTTCTCAGGGACATTTCGAGTCCAAAAGAATGGAAGACTGAAGGAGAGACATAGTAATATTATAACAAAATCTGGGAGAAATGAATGTTGCTGAATGGGAGGGCAGCCTTCTGGTGGCTTTGCATAAAATGTGGTTTCAGTGAGAAACAGTTTTTACAAAGTCAAGATGAATTGGTATGTTAGTACAGAGATGTGTTTTCCTTCCACAAATGATCAAGGAAAATGGATTTTTAAAATGTAAACATTTTCTTGTAGTATTTACAGCTCCCCTAATATAGAAGGACAAAGGTCTCAGAGCTTAAAGTAAAAAGCAGAAACAGGGAGATAACAGTTCTTTTACAGTTTGATAATAATCTAAATGGAACAGAAAAATCACTCTATACATAAAGCACTGTGATGGATAAATATCTGGGATAGGAGATTATTGGGTCTTTTTTCCTTTTCCCTTACTTTTTCTTTCCTATAAGTTTTCTTTGTCTTTGAGAAAGGCCTTTAGTGATGATAAGTAGTCGTTGAATGAAAAGACATGGTTGGGCTTTGCTGATAGAGGGTTTTAGGGAAATGATTTGTTAGGGCAGAGAAGCTAACAGATTAAATATGGGATCTCAGAGCTCAGCCAGTTCACTACTTTATTTTATATGTGAGGGTGCTCTGAGGCCAGGCAGGTGTGCAGTTTGAGGAAGCACAAAACCTCATCTCCTTGTGCAATTTCAGGACTTCCCTATGCCATGATACATTAGGGATACGCTTACTTCTCTACCAAACTGATAGTCTAAACAGAAACCACTTGGGAAAGCCCTGAATTACCTTCCTAATGACCTCTATTCTCTTAGGTGGCCAAGTCACTCACTGATAGAAAATTTGGTTTTCAGGGAAGAGCATCTAGTTTACTCTTTAGTGAGGTTTAACTCTATGCAGGTTCTTACTCTATTGTTGATCCTTGAGATGTTTCCATACCTTTAGGTTTTGATCTCTGCCCTCCTGCTGTTCCAAAGTCTCTCTATTGTAGGACATTTGGTGAGTGTTGGGATGGAGGTGGGGCAGTGCAGCAAGGATCCTGTGGGGGATCAAAGCTCAGAGCACAGGTCTGCAGTTCACATATACAGTGAGACACTCCAGCTTTTCCCAGTCTACTGAACTCTGAAGTTGCTGACAAACATCTGACTTTCTATACTGTGTGTCCCACTGGTGCCACTATCAGGACTCTTCTTTATGAAAAGAGACTGAGCTACCTGCAGGTACAGAAAACCCAGTAGGGAAGTCAGCTGTGTTCTCTCTCCAAGAAGAGGAGAGTCCCCCTACTTCTGGCCTGGACTTAATGCAGCAGTTCTTTCATAGCTGCTTACCAGGCTTGTCTTCCCATCTGGAGTATATAAGTTCTTGCAGGACATTGACTGCAACTCATTTATCTTTGCATCCCATATTTAATCCAGGGTGGGTGTCTAATTGAGAGAAGTAACACTAAATGGCCATTATATTCAATGAAAAAAAAATCACACCTTTCATTTCAGTAATTTACTAATTAAGCAGCTTTTTAGTCCATCCCTTGTGCCAGGCAAAAGAGCAGTCGTAGAAATACTGTCCTTTCTGTCAAAGGGCTTCCAGCTCCAAAATCCAGCAAAAGAAATTGAGTAATTCAATCAAAACGTGC
Source organism: Tamandua tetradactyla (assembly GCF_023851605.1). Classification (NCBI taxonomy): domain Eukaryota; kingdom Metazoa; phylum Chordata; class Mammalia; order Pilosa; family Myrmecophagidae; genus Tamandua; species Tamandua tetradactyla. The sequence goes on along the minus strand of NC_135344.1, from coordinate 61,642,586 downwards.
TCACCAGCGGCCTCATCTTCAACAGAAGACCAATGAGAGAAAGTCAGTGGTGTCAAGTTATTTTGGGTATTGTTGTTGTCATTAATAACGTACAGGTGGTATTAAATAAAGCTTTGGTGGAAAACAAGAACTGGTCTAGTCATTTTGGTTTAACGACCCAATCATGTGTGTACTCTCTGTACCTCAAAGAATTTCTCACTGCAGGAAATACAAGATTCAAAGCTTTCAAATGAAATAATTTGGCATATCAGGCATTCTTTTCCAAGTTCCTCTATCGGCTATGAACACCATGATTGTTTCCTGAGTCCTTTTCTATTAACAATCTTTAAGAAATTGTCTGGGTGAGTTGTCTAGGATATGAAGGTGAGGCCTTTGGGGCAGGTGAATTTATGTGGTTCTCAGGAGACTGTGATACAGTCTATGACCCAGGTAACAAAGCTTGTAAAACTTTTTTAAGCCCAAAATGTAGAAAGTTCTACCTAAGAAAAGAAGCAAATTATATAAAATATATTTTTTTGGAAAATGCACTCTTCTGCCTCTGTAAAATATTACTGAGAGGAGAACAAATTGCCCCTGTGCTATTTCAGGTTTCAGGGAGGGAGACTCAGGCGGGGTGACCTTATTTGCTAAGCATCTAACATCGGGTCATCCTTGTGACCGTCCAAAATGCATCTGTGAATAGCAAGTATATCACAAGAGTTCTCAAATAGAAGAGCAGAGTGGAAACAAAGAGCAGGCACCAGACAGACTTCCTCGGTTAAAGATTATCCAGTGTGTCACCTGGGTGCCAACATTCCCATAAATCCCATCAGCTACAAGCAGCTCTATCTCATCTAGTCTAAGTTAACTAGGCTTTGAAACCCTGCCCAGGACCTCACAGCATTCTATGAAAGGACCTCATCACAGGGGAATGAACTTTATCTGAGACCATAAGTGTGTTTGCTTTAAAGATGATTTACCTCATTCAACAATTACCAAATTTCCTAAATTAAACTTTATCTCTTGTCATAATTATGTATTTCACAATTTCATCAAAAGGATTATATGAACCAGGGAAGTGTACATCTCTGTAGGTTCACCTTTAAATGCGTCTGAAGGCTAATTCCCAGTTCAGGGTAAGCAAAGAGAGGATGTTTTCTCATTGCGTGCGTGTGTGTGTGTGTGCGTGCGTGCGTGTGTGTGTGTGTGCATGTGTGTGTGTGTTTGAAGGAGAAAGAGAGAGAGGCAGAAACAGAACCAGTTCCTAGCCAGAGACACTGGTTAAAAAAGCCTTCTCCCCCAAACTCAATTGCTTAATCCTCTTCTTTCTAGGTCCTAAATCCTTGTCTCTTTTTCTATTGCAAAGTGAGGTTCTTAAGATTCATGATTAAGAAAATAAAACAAAGAGAACATTACTTGTCTTTTTTCCTTTGCCTAGGTCATAGGAGAAGCCAGGCACTGTGAACAATGACTCAATTTAACTCCTGGGAGGGCCAGACCCTCATTAGTCATCCTCTCTTCTTTGCTTGCTCTGTCCTTTGGCTTCAATTCCTTAATGGCTTCCAACCAGCTCTGAGTTGGAATGACCTACAATCCTGGCTGAAATGTGTTCTCTTTGCTCTATTCGCTTTAGGGAAGACTATTTCCTCAGAGAGCTTACAATCCAGTTAAACTTATGGTTAAATTTACAGACTAACTCATGAAAACCATTTCAGTACAAATGCAAGGCAACACATTTTGAAAACAGTGGTGGAGTGTTCCATTGGTGCTGAAATGGTCTGTACAGCTTTAATAGGAGACTGATTCTTGAGCTGGGGCTGCAAGAAGAGTGAGTAGGATTTGAACAGGCCGGGAGGGGGTTCTAGATGAGGGAAATGTCATGCCATCCATAGATGGCAGTTACATGCTCATTCCATAGGAGTAGATCCTTTGGTCCATTTTGTAGAAACATGTGAGAGAGCTGGGTGGTTTCAAAGGTACCAAAGCTGTGTGCTTCTGGAATTGGGCAGCAGGTCTCAGATAAGGGCTAGATTAGAGGCCAAGAGAAGACCTTTGCAGGTCTAAAATGCCATGGTCTCTTCCAGAAACACAGATGTGAGCAAAGTGTCCAACAGACATTCTGTTATCTTAAGGAGACTTCCTTGTGAGAAAGCTGGAGCTGCTTTTACAGGGGCAGATTGGACAATGAACTCAAACACACCTAGATTGGAATTCTGATTCTGTCCTTACAAGCTTGTATTATTTTGGGTATTTGACCTAAATAAACCCTTTATAAAATGGGTATAATGATGCCTTTTCCAAAGTTAAACTGAGGAAAAATTATGAGATAATATATAAAACGCCTGGGGCATTTACTTTCCTTTTTTTTCTTTTTTAATCTGTTTCACTTTTCTGGAGAGATTTTTTTTTTCTCTCCTCTTTTATTTTGCCTGGCTGGAACTTCCTTTCTAACCTCTCCTCCCACCCCCTTGAATCATCCCTGGGCTCCTTTTGAAGGACCCAAGTATGTGTGCGGAAAGATTAAGCTGTCCTTTTTTTAAAAGAGGAGAAACATATTCAAAATGGGACACATCAAAAGTAAAAGTAGGTGACAAATGTTTATATTTGGAAAGTGCTTCTGCTTTGATCCTGGCTTCTATTTTTTGAGAGCTTGACAAATGTGCCCCCGGGACCTTGGCTTCAAACATCTTCAGTCAGCAGAGCACTTTACTTGACGGGAAGCTCATTTGATCCTCCACTTGCCAGTTCTTCCCCGACCAGGTGATCTGTGATGGCAGAATAGGGCTCCTCTTGTCTCCCGGCAGGACAGCCCCAGAGCCAGTGCCCGCCTGGGTCCACTTCTCTAAACTCCCGCCCACCCGCAGCTCCTGCGGGGGCAGATGGAAACCTTTGCCTGCTCCTTTGTCTGGATCAGAAGGGTCGCTGGCATCACGAATGGTTGCCTAGATACTTCTGTCTTCCTTCCTTCTCCGTGAAATCACACAGAACCTTTATCAAACGGCCTCTGTCCCAGCTGCTGGGGAGGGTGCCAAAGGTGATTTCCCCAAGGGGAAATTCTTCAGGGGTGGTTGTGCGACATTGCACTCAGAGGACGGTGTCCATACGGTCAGCGACGGGATTGTCTGAGACTTCTTGGAAGAAAAATATTGACAAACTAAAAAAAAAGGTTTAGAAACCATATGTTGTCCAATTATTATTGATAGGTTATAAAGAGTCTCTGATATAGGGTGACAATCTGACTGTGCTGCCTCACCTCATGCTACTTTTTCCTGGTCTGACCATGAAGAAGCTGTGGCTAGCTGCAAGGCTGATTGCTACGAGATGTCTTCCTTGTCCACAAAGGGGCTTTTTTTCAGGTTGAACCAATTTCCTCCCACTTTTGGACCTCTGGAGTGCAAATGGGGCAGCAGGCAACTGGGGCAGTATCTGCTCTCCCTGGCAGATAAACAAGACCCACTCTGGGTGTTTCCAGCAGAGGGACTTCAATGCAGGGACTGGTTATGTAGGTGAAGGGAGAGCAGAGGCTACAGCAGGAAGACATGACCACCTCGGGCTGGAGGGACAAATGGAGGAGGTGGGATTACTTGAGTTCAGAGGCTATAGGTCATCAGGCAGAAGCTGGACCACAGCCCGTCTTGCAGGAGCTGGAACCTTAAGGGATGTGACCTCTGCTAGCTGGGAGGGAGGAGGAGCCATGCCCTTCCTTTCCCACTCTGCAGGGTCATTAGGAAGCTCCCATTAGCCCCTCGTGGAACCTGGATAGAAGCCACTGACAAGGATCCTGGGAAATGCAGCCTGCAGGGATCAACCACTCTGTCCCCTACCTTGAGATTTAAAGCAGAGCAGGGAAGAATGAGGAGGTTCTCTGGCCCTTAGAGTTGGGCAACAGGCCATAACTTCCCCCTTCTCTGAATACGGGCCTTTTCTCCCTTACCAATGGGGAGGGGAAAAGGCCAGGTCTAGAAAGAGGATAGTATGAGATGACGCCAAACCCATGCTAAATACAGAGTAAGCCACACTTCCCTGTGGGGACATTCACCAGGCACTAGTGTTCTCACAGAGCTACTCACCCTGCATAGCTTCTGGGCTCCCTTTCTGATGGGTGTGAACTGCTGATCTGTTCTCAGAACTGCTGGCTTGGGCAGGTGGCATTTCTAAGAACGCTCTGGCTAGGATTAGCAGGTTATGAACTCCCCCGGGTGGGGGAGGGGGTGCCGCTGAGAAATGTGACTCTTACATGCCTTGATAACTAAGTGGCACAAACATTTGGCTCCTTATGGTAAATGCTGCGTTGCGGTGACATTTGGGTATGAGGGCACAGTTGATTCTGGGAATCCGCAGGCAGCAGTTCCACATCTCTACTTGATGACTCTTGCAGCTTTACAGACACTGCTTTCTTTATTATCTAGATGTGACCTATGGGTGACTTGAGAATATATTTATTTAAAGTCGGGTACAGAGGGCATGGGTTGCTAAGCAATTCTCTGGAAATGCAGGGCTATAGATTATGTACTTTTAGGTCACCTTGGGAAGAAGTTCTGCTGCTCTGGCCTCTGTTCTCTCTCTTTGGCAAATGGGAGTTAGAGAAGCTTCCTAACAACCCACCAGACCTTTCCCCACACACTTAAAAAAATTGTGGTAGTATATAACATAAAAGTTGCTATTTTAACCATTTTTAAGTGTACAGTTCAGTGGCATTAATCAATTTTACAATATTGTGCTACCATCACTACCATCTGTTACCAAAATTCTTTCATCACCCCAAACAGAAACTCTTAACCCATTAGGCAATAGCTCCCCATTCCCCACCCTTCCCCCACCCCCTAGTTCCTGGTAACCTCTAATCTACGTTCTGGCTCCATGAATTTGCTTATTCTAATTATTTCATACAAGTGAAATCATAAAATATTTGTCCTTTTGTATCAGGTTTATTTCACTCAGCATGATGTGTTCAAGGTTCCTCCATGTTGAAGGATATATCAGAACTTTGCTTTTTATGGCTGAGTAATATTCCATTGTGTGTATTATGTTTTGTTTATCCTTTCATCTGTTGATGGATGCTTTGGTTGTTTCCAACAACCACATTTAAAAATATTTTTTATTGTGGTAACATATTTACAAGATAAAATTTCACATTCTAACCACGTTCAAGTACACGATCCAATGTGATTACATCCACAATATTACGCTATTGTTACCACCAGCCACCTACACTCACTTTTTGATGGCATTTACAAATTGCACATTTTTTCTTATTTTGAATATACATTAACTGTTAAAGATTTAGAACATGCAAAAATGTTTAAAGAAGAAAATTAAAATTGCCTGTAATTCCATAACCCCAAAATAGCTATCATAATGATTTTGTGAATTTACCTTCAGCTTTTTTCTAATTGAATATATATTTAATATAACTGTAATATTACATATACTCTCATAAACTTTTCCACCTAATATGAAGTGGAAAAGTCTACGAGTGTTTTACTTTTATTGAATAATCTTCTAAAACATGTTTTTCATCAATACATACTATTCCTATTAAATGAATACATTATATTTTGTTACCTCCTTATTGTTGGATGTTAATTCTATTTCTAATTTTTTCTCTTATAACTATACTGTGGAAAACACTCATTCCCATGAATTTAGAATTTAGTACAACTAAAAAGATAGATAGAAATAAGAGGTGAGCTATGAAGAAAAAATGACAGGGGAGCAATTTCCTTCTTATGTGAACAGTGCCTTTAAATCAATATGAAAATCATGATTGCCCTCATGGAAAAATGGAAAGGAAATGAAATAAGGATTAGCCAGTACCAATAAATACATAAAAAATATTCAAAGTCACTGGTAATCAGGATGCACTCATTAAGACAACATTATGACCTTATCTTTGTCTCTAAAATTGGCAAAGATAAAAACAAAACAAAAAGCAGAGAATGTAATACATCAATGCTGCAGGTGAGGTGGACATAATGTTCATAATGTTATGGATGGAAAAGAAAATGGATCTGTCCTTGGGATTTTAAATAGATGCTATTTATTCATGTATTTCATCAATAATTTTCTAGTCCCTACTATAGTTAAACATTTATTGAGAGTTGGTTTTTTTTAAGTGCTGGGGGTAAGATAAAAATATTTGGGATATAGTCCTCATCCTTACAGAGGTTATGATCAGGTAAGAGAAATAATAGTATCCAAATAAAGTTAGATGGAGTGATAGTGAAACCTTTGGACTTGGAGTCAGACAGCATGGGATCTAATCTTGACTTTGGTCATGCACTGTGTAACTCTGGAAAACTCACTTAACAATCTTGAGCTTGCAATTAATTTGGGGCTTACTATGTTGCCAAAAGTAGCATTGGGAAATAGGCTGTTAACAATAGAAGAAACTGGATGGAAGGGGGGTGGAAGGTATATAGGAACCCTCTGAACTGTGTTTGCAACTATTTTGTAAGTCCAAAATTACTCTAAAGTTAAAAGTTTATTTGAAAAAAGTTTAAAAAGATAGTTGAGTGAATGTTGCATAATTCACAGTCGAAGGTGATGAAAAATTCTACAGCAATTTCGAAGGAAGGCACTCAACAGGGACAGGTGTAAATAATGAGCTGCCTGGTTAGAATTTCTTCATGAGTCTACCCAATAATTTACCTCCTATCTCCTCTTATTTGTTATTGAAAGTTCTGCTTATCCCAGTAGTTTAAAAATGTAAACTGGAAAAACACACACATACACTCACAATGTCTTTCAAACTCTTTCCAGATATTTCAATTAATTTGCCCTTGTAACATTTCAAGTCTTCCTTGATAATTGCTAAAAGATGTAATTAGGCAAAATTTCTTGGCCTCTCATCTCTGGGGCAGTCTTTTCCTTTTTCAGAACTAATGATAAAATATGACAGAGATTCTGTCAGTTCAGGTAAATTCCATAGTACATTTGTGTGACCTTCTGATCATGTTCTCCCTGGAGCCTCTGATTTTTCTATTGAAATGTCTATTTATCATTAAATAAATAGTAAGTTTGAAAATAATCCTATGGTAAAATGATTTTTCCCTTCACTCTGCTACCTTATCACTACAACTTTTAAATTTCCCCATATTTCCTTTCAATGAACCTGAGTCAAACCCAGATGTCCCTGGCACCACTGAATATGCTTTCCTTGCCCATCACCTTTCCTCCAAGAAGAAAAGACTCATTTTCCCCAATTTGCATTTACAAGTATTTCTCATTTATAAGCTGGTCGATTGTTAAAGTTAACTTGGACCCTTTTTCTTTTCAAAGACATTATTTGATAAGCACACTTTGATTTTGCTCTTCTTTTTTCTTATTAATGCCCTGTGCCTGAGAGGTAGGCCCAGCTACATAATTTGCAAGACCCACTCTTGCAAAATGAAAATGCAGGGCTTAAGAATGTCAAGAGATGACAGCAGAGCATTAAGACAAGTTTAGGGTCTTTTGGATCAGTTGCATACCCATGAAACTAGCTCCTCTGAAGGGACTTAACTCAAAAGGTTCTCGGGGTGTCGTTTCACCTAACTGCAGAGGAAAAGCACAGGAGGAGCTGGAGGCGCCACTGCCCATCATCCCTTCAGAGAGGCTATTAAGATTGAAGAGCCAGATCACCAGGCTGCCCAGAACCAGGTGCCCTTTGTTCAGTAGTTCAGCTTAATTCTTTTGGTTAGAGAGACTAGGGACTGTTCAGGGAGGTATAGCAGGATGGTTTGAGGTTTAGTTTCTGTGGGTAGATGACATCACCTTCTTCACAACCAGTGAGGGGGAGGAGAGGGAAGGATGAAACATGCTTGGACACAGAGACAACTTCCTGTCCCTCCCGAGAGAAGTGGAGGTTGGGCACCCACCAATGCCTGCTGTGATCGCCTGTCCCTGGGCTTCCCACAAAATGAGGCTCAATTCAGTTTGACAGTGTTTGAGCAGCTACCTAATGCCTGGGATGGGGGAAAAGAAAGGGAAAGGAAGGAGGAAGGAGAAAAGAAAGAAAAGGAAGGTGGAAAGTAAGGAAGTAAGCAGGAAAACAGGAAGGAAGGGAGGGAGGAGAAGAAAGAAAAATATCTACCTACAAGATTATAGTGTAGTATAGGGAGGTAAATATATGGCTAGGTAACATTGGAATATGTCAGGCATCTTTATTTTTTTTTTTAAGAATCTTTATTATGAACGGTCAATGTTAAAAATGTGAAATGTATGGAAGCCGTTACTTGTGAAGTCATTTGCATACTCTAGCTGCAGAAATGCAACATTTAGTTCATTGCTATATATGAGTACAGATTTTCTTCCTGACCCTTATGATTTGGAATTTTCTCTCTTTATCAGAGTTATAATGGTGAAATCATACTATAGCTATCCTTTTGTGTCTGGCTTATTTCACTTAGCATTATATCCTCTAGGTTCACACATGTTGTCATATGCTTCAAGACTTCACTTTGTCTTATTGCTGCATAATATTCCATTGTGTGTATATACGACATTTTATTTATTCACCCATCAGTTGATAAGCATTTGGATTGTTTTTTGTGTCACTGTTTTCAGCCCTTCTGGGTATATACTGAGCAGTGGAACTGCTGGGTCATAGGGCAACTTGATATTTAGTTTTCGGAGGAACTGCCAAACTGTCTTCCACAGTGGCTGTATCATTTTACATTCCCACCAACAGTGAATAAGTGTCCCAATTTCTCCACATTCTCTCCAACATTTGTAGTTTCTGTTTATTGACAGCCATTTATAGGTGTGAGATGATATTTCATTGTAATTCTGATTTGCATTTCCCTTATAGCTAATGAAGATGAACATCTTTTCATGTGTTTTTTAGCCATTTGTATTTCTTCTTTGGAAAAATGTCTATTCATACATTTTGCCCATTTTCTAATTGGGTCATCTGTTCTTTTATTATTGAGTTGTAGGATTTTTTTTTTTATATACATTCAATATCAAACCCTTGTCAGATATAAGTTTTCCAAATATACTCTCCCATTGAGTTGGCTGCCTCTTCATCTTTTTGACAAAAGTCTTTGAATCAGAAAAGTGTTCACCCTTGAGGAGTTCCCATTTATCTCTTTTTTTCTTTCATTGCTTGTGCTTTGAGTGTAAGGTCTAAGAAGCTACCTCCTATCACTTGGTCTTGAAGATGTTTCCCTTTATTTTCTTCTAGACATTTTATGGTACTGGCTCTTTTCTTTAGGCCTTTGATCCATTTTGAGTTAATATTTGTATAGAGTGTAAGATAGGGGTTCTGGGGGTGGGGGGTGTCCAAGATGGCAGCTTAGTGAGGTGTGGAATTTAGTTCATCCTCCAGAGCAGCTAATAAATAGCCAGGAACAGTACGGAACAACTGCTGGGGCCACATCAGTGACACACAGCATACACCAGTCTGGGCAAGCTGGACCAGCTGTGATCCCACCCAGAACCGTGAGTACCCCAAGCCATGGAGCTGGTGTCCCTTTCCCATGGCTGATTCCCAGAGGGGAAAGGAAAGGGACTTTATTAACAGCAAGGAGCTGAGCTCAGCCAAGCTCCAATTGTGGAATAAATTAACAAATTCTGACTTACTGAGAATAGACCCCCAGCTCAGCTGAATCTCGAGAAAAGCTGAGGTTGCTATTTTTTGCCCTGGGACAGAGTGGTCAAGGCTGAAGGAAAAAGAGAAAAAAAAAAAAACAAAAACAGAGGTTTTTTTGGATTGGACTGCACAAAATACTTGAAAAGGTCTGGACCCTGAAGGAAAAGAGGAACACATAGGACCTGGAGATACATAGAGCAATGTACCAACTAAAGCTCTTGATTGGCAAACCTGAGGAATGGGGTCCTTCTCTGAAAAGGATTTCTTTTCTTTTTTTGTGGCTGTGTTTCTACAGCTTGATTGATCTTTGCATACAACAGCAAGGCCTCTCAGGCTCCAGCTGTCCCAGGGAAGGGCAGAATCAAGCTTGTCTGAGAGCTTGTATGGAGGCTGTGCCTTCCCCAGGAGAGGGGTGGACCCAGCTCAGGTGGAATCCCTCCCTCAAGGAATTCAGACCTCAGGGTTTGAAAAACTGAAGTGATTAAAGCCAGCCTACAACCTTTCCTCTCTCTTGACCATGCCCCAGCAGGGAGAGTCTGCTGAAGTTAAGGGTACCACATTACTTTATGCTGGTGTGAGCCACAGGCAGACAAGTGCCACATACTTGGCAGGATAGGAAAACACAGAGTATAGAGGCTTCCTAGGACAGTCTTTCAACCTGCTGGGTCTCATCCTCTGGGAAAACTGATACAGGTGACTATTCCCTCTTGATAGGAGGCCAGTCTGGTCTGGGAAAACCTGACTGGGGTCTATAATACCTAAGTAGACCCTCTTAAGGGAGAAAAAAAGGCACCATACAGGCAGGGCAAGAAACAAGAAAACAAGAACTGAAAAATTCTGATCTGTTAAACAAAACTTAAGCTAGAGGTCTAGAATAAGCTGAACTGAATGTTAAAGAACAGGTAGACAACAAAGTCATCCAGCAAGAAAATCCTAGGTAAAAAAGTGAAAACAATGTCTAGAATAAACTAATTAAGGAAATTAAATTTCTAAACACCAGCAAAAAATAATGAATCATACTAGGAAAGTTGAAGATATGGCAAAGTCAAAGGAATAAATCAACAATTCAGATGAGGTACAGTAGTTGAAACAATTAATTCAGGATGTTCAAACAGAGATGGAAAACCTCATCAAAAATCAAATCAATGAATTGAGGGAGGATATAGAGAAGGCAAGGGATGAACAAAAAGAAGAAATTGAAAGTCTGAAAAAACAAATCATAGAATTTATGGGAATGAAAGGCATAGTAGAAGAGATGAAAATAAAAAACAATGGAAACCCTCAATGTTAGATTTCAAGAGGCAGAAGATAGGATTAGTGAGCTGGAGGATGGTACATTTGAAATCCGATAAGCAAGAGAAAATATAGGGAAAAGAATGGAAAAATATGAGCAGGGACTCAGAGAATTGAATGGCAAACTGACGCACATGAATATACATGCTGTGGGTGTCCGAGAAGGAGAAGAGAAGGGATAAGGAGGAGAAAAACTAATGGAGGAAATTATCACAGAAAATTTCCCAAATCTTATGCATGACTTAAAATTACAGATCCAAGAAGTGCAGTGTTCCCTAAACAGAATAGGTCCAAATAGACGTACTCTAAGACACTTGCTAATCAGAATGTCAGATGTCAAAGAGAAAGAGAGAATCTTGAAAGCAGCAAGAGAAAAGCAAATCCATCACATACAAGGGAAGCCCAATAAGACTACGTGTAGATTCCTCAGCAGAAACTATGGAGGTGAGAACACAGGGTGTGGTGTATTTAAGATACTAAAAGAGAAAAACAGCCAACCAAGAATTCTATACCCAGCAAAATTGTTCTTCAGAAATGAGGAAGAAATTGAAACATTTTCAGACAAAAATCACTGAGATAATTTGTGACCAAGATACTGGTTTTGCAAGAAATACTAAAGGGAGCACTAGAGAGAGATAAGAAAAGACAGCAGAGAGAGGTGTGAAGAACAGTGTAGAAATGAAGACTATAAGCAAAAGTAAAAAGAAGAAAAATTAGATATGACATATAAAATCCAAAAGGCAAAATGGTAGAAGAAAATACTGCCCTTACAGTAATAACACTAAATGTTAATGGATTAAACTCCCCAGTCAAGGACATAGACTGATAGAATAGATTAAAACACAGGACTCTACTATATGCTGTCTACAGGAGCCACATTTAGACCCAAGAACAAACATAGGTTGAAAGTGAAAGGTTGGGAAAAGATATTTCATGGAAACAATAATCAGAAAAGAGCAAGAGTAGCTATACTTATATGCAATAAAACACACTTCAAATATGAAATAACTAAAAAGAGACAAAGAAGGACACTATGTATTAATAAAAGGAACAATTAAATAAATATTTATGCACAGAGCCAGAGTGCTCCAAAATACATGAGGCAAACCCTGAAAACACTGAAAAGAGAAATAGACACATCTACCAATAGTTGGACACTTTAATTCCCTGCTCTCATCAATGAACAGAACATCTAGACAGAGGATTAATAAAGAAACAGAAAATTTGAATAATACAATAAACAAATTAGACTTAACAGACATTTGTAGAAGATTACACCCCACAACAGCAGGATACACCTTTTTCTCAAGTGCTCATGGATCATTCTCAAGGATAGACTATATGCTGGGTCACAAAGCAAGTCTCAATAAATTTAAGAAGATTATAATCATACAAAACACGTTTTCAGTTCATAAACGAATAAAGTTGGAAATCAACAGGCAGAGGGCCAAAAAATTCACAAATACATGGAGACTCAACAACACATTCTTAAACAACCAGTGGGTCAAGGAAGAAATTCCAAGAGACATCAGTAAATATCTCAAGGCTAATGAAAATGAAAACATGACATATCAAAATTTATGGGATGCAGCAAAGGCAGTGCTAAGAGGGAAACTTATTGCCCTGTATGTCTATATCAAAAAAGAAGAAAGAGCAAAATTTGAGGAAGTAACTGTCCACTTGACAGAACTAGAGAAAGAACAGCAAACTAACCCCAAAGCAAGCAAAAGGAAAAAAATAATGAAGGTTAGAGCAGAAACAAATGAAATTGAGAACATGAAAATATCGAGAAAATCAACAAAACCAGAAGTTGGTTCTATGAGAAAATCAATAAGATTGATGGACCCTTAGCTAAGTTGACAAAAAAGAAAAAGAGAAAGGATGTAAATAAATAAAGTCAAAAGTGGAAGAGGAGACATAACCACTGACCCTACAGAGATAAAGGAAGTAATGAGAGGATACTATGAACAACTTTATGCTAATAAACTCAACAATTGTTCAATGCGTGAACAACCAACATTGACTCAAGAAGAAATAGATGACCTCAACAAACCAATCACAAGCAAAGGAATTGAATCAGTCATTAAGAAGTTCCCCCAAATTGAGAAAATCTTCTGGACCAAAAGGGGGACGAGTGAAATGAGGCAAAATAGTGTCAAAGGCTGAGAGATTCCAAACAGAGTCGAGAGGTTATCCTGGAGGTTATTCTTATGCATTAAATAGATATCACCTTTTTAGTTAAGATGTAGTGGTGAGGCTGGAGGGAAATTGTAGAGCTGTGTTCCAGTAGCCATGTTTCTTGAAGATGATTGTATAATGATATAGCTTTTGTAATGTGACTGTGATTGTGACACAGGAACCTTGTGTCTGATGTTCCTTTTATCTACCTTATTGACAGATGAGTAAAACATATGAAATAAAAATAAACAATAAGGGGAACAAATGTTAAAATAAATTTAGTAGATTGAAATGTTAGTGATCAATGGAAGGGAGGGGTAAGGTGTATGGTACGCATGAATTTTCTTTCTGTTTTATTTTTATTTCTTTTTCTGAATTGATGCGAATGTTCTAAGAAATGATCATGATGATGAATATGCAACTATGTGATGGTATTGTGAATTACTGATTATATATGTAGAATGGAATGATCATATGTTAAGAATTTTTGTGTTTGTTGTTATATTTTTTAAAAATTAAAAAATTAATAAAAAAATACTAGTGGGATGCAACAAAGGCAGCGCTAAGAGGGAAATTTACTGCCCTAACTGCCTATATCAAAAAAGAAGATAAAAAATTGAGGAATTAACTGTCCACTTGGAAGAACTAGAGGACGAACAGCAAATTAACCCCAAAGCAAGCAAAAGGACAAAAAAAATAAAGAAGACTAGATCAGAAATAAATGAAATTGAGAACATGAAAACATTGAGACAATCAACAAAACCAAAAGATGGTTCTATGAGAAAATCAATAAGATTGAAAGACGCTTAGCAAAGTAGACAAAAAGAAGGGAGAGGATGCAAAAAAATAAAATAAAAAATGGAAGAGGAGATATAACCGCTGACCCTGCAGAAATAAAGGAGGTAATGAGAGGATACTATGAGCAACTTTGTAGACAATGTAGATGAAGTGGACCACCAACATTGACTCAAGAACAAATAGACGACCTCAGCAAAGCAATCACAAGTAAAGAAATTGAATCAGTCCTTAAGAAGCTTCCCAAAAAGAAAAGTCCAGGACCAGATGGCTTCACATGTGAATTCTACTAAACATTCAAGAAAGAATTAGTACCAATCCTGCTCAAACTCTTCAAAAAAAAAAAAAAAAGAGGAGGGAAGTCTACCTAACTCATTCTATGAAGCCAACATCATGTTCATACTAAAGCCAAATCAAGGTACTACAAGAAAATAAAATTACAGACCAATCTCTCTAATGAATATAAATGCAGAAATCCTCAACAAAATACTTGCAAATCGAATCCAGCTGCATATTAAAAGAAGTATACATCATGACCAAGTAGGATTCATCCCAGGTATGCAAGAATGGTTCAACATAAGAAAATCAATTAACATAATACACCATATCAACAAATCAAAGCAGAAGAACCACATGATCCTCTCAATTGATGCAGAAAAGGCATCTGAGAAAATTCAACATCCTTTCTTGATGAAAACACTTCAAAGGATAGGAATAGAAGGGAAATTCCTCAAAATGATAAGGGAATATATGAAAAAACCACAGCTAACATCATCCTCAATGGGGAAAAACTGAAAACTTTCCCCCTAAGATCAGGAACAAGACAAGGATGTCCACTATCACCATTGTTATCCAACATTGTGTTGAAAGTTCTAGCCAGAACATTTAGACAAGAAAAAGAAGTACAATGCATCCAAATTGGAAAGGAAGAAGTAAAAATCTCACTGTTTGCAGATGATATGGTACTATATGTTGAAAATCCCAACAAATCCACAGCAAAACTACTAGAGCTAATAAATGAGTACAGCAAAGTAGCAGGTTACAAGATCAACACTCAAAAATCTGTAGTGCTTCCATACATTAGTAATGAGCAATCTGAGGGTGAAATCAAGGAAAAAAATCCATTTACAATTGCAACCAAAAGAATAAAATAATTTAGGAATAAATTTAAGTAAGGATACAAAAGACCTGTACCAAAAAAAAAAAAAACTGCAAGAAAATGCTAAAAGATATCACAGAAGACCTAAATAAATGGAAGTGCATATGGTATTCATGGATTGGAAGACTAAATATAGTTAAGATGTCAATTCTACCTAAATTGATTTACAGATTCAATGCAATACCAATTAAAATCTCAAAAGTTTATTTGCAGAAATAGAAAAACCAATAACCAAATTCATCTGGAAGGGCAGAGTGCTCTGAATAGCTAAAAACATCTCGAGAAAGAAAAATGAAGTTGAAGGTCTCATACTACCTGACTTTAAGGCATATTATGAAGCTACAGTGGTCAAAACAGCGTGGTACTGTCATAAAGATAGATATATTGACCAATGGAATCAGATGGACAATTGGTTTTTGATAAGGCAGACAAGTCAACTCACCTGGGACGGAACAGTCTCTTCAATAAATGGTGCCTAGAGAACTGGATATCCATATGCAAAAGAATGAAAGAGTATCCATATCTCACAGCCTATACAAAAATTAACTCAAAATTCAAAAACCTACACATTAGATCTAAGACCATAAAACTGTTAGAAGAAAATGTAAGGAAATATCTTATAAATCTTATAATAGGAGGCAGTTTCCTAGTCTTATACCCAAAGCAGGAGCATTGAAGAAAGAAATAGATAAATGGGAATTCCTCAAAATTAAATACTTTTGTGCACCAAAGAACTTTGTCAAGAAAGTAAAAAGACAACCTACACAATGGGAGACAATATTTGGAAACAATGTATCAGATAAAGGTCTAGTTTCCAGAATATGTAAAGAGATTGTTCAACTCAACAAGAAAAAGACAAACAACCTAATTACAAAATGGGCAAACGACATGAACAGAAACTTCTCAGAAGAAGAAATACAAATGAGTAGAAGGCACATGAGGATATGCTCAACTTCTCTGGCTATTAGGGAAATGCAAATCAAAATAACAATGAGATATCATCTCACACCCACCAGAATGGCCATTATCAATAAAACAGAAACCGACAAGTGCTGGAGAAGATGTGAAGAGGCACACTTATCCACTGTTGGTGGGAATGTCAAATGGTACAACCACTGTGGAAGGCAGTTTGGTGGTTCCTTAGGAAGCTAAGTATAGAATTGCCATGTGATACAGCAATCCCATTACTAGGTATCTATTCAGAGGACATGAGGGCAAGGACACAAATGGACATTTGCACACCAATGCTTATAGCAGCATTATTTACAGTTACCAAGAGATGGAAACAGTCCAAATGTCCATCAACAGACGAGTGGCTAAACAAGTTGTGGTATATACATACGATGGAATATTATGCAGCTGTAAGACAGAGTAAAGTCATAAAGCATATAACAACAGGGATGGACCTTGAGGACATTATACTGAGTGAAATTAGCCAGAAACAAAAGGAAAAATACTGTATGGTCTCACTGATATGAATTAACATTAATGAATGAACGTGGAGAATTTCAGTTAAGAACAGAGGCCATCAAGAGATAGAAATAGGGTAGATTTTGCGTAATTGGAGCTGAAGGGATACAGATTGTGGAACAGAAATGATTGTAAAAATTCAGAAATGGATAGCACAATACTACCTGATTGTAGCACAATAATGTAAGTACACTGAATGAAACTGATTGTGAGAATGACAGAGGGAGGATGACTGGGGGCACAGATGAAACCAGAAGGACAAATAGATGATACAGACTGAGATGGTATAATCTAGGAATGTCTAGAGTGTACAATGATAGTGACTAAGTGTACAAATTAAAAAATGTTTTTGCATGAGGAAGAACAAAGGAATGTCAACATCGCAGGGTGTTGAAGTAGATGGTAATTCATATTTTAAAACTTTAACTTATGTGTGGGACTAAAGCAAAAAATGTTTATTTGGTACAAAATTTCTCTTTTGACTGGTGTATTTCCTAATATAACTTATATGAACAGTTTAGTTGGACACCATAAGTGTATGGAACCTTGAATAGGGCTTGAGATTATACAGGTGTGTCCAGAGTAATGTCCCAATAAATCCCAGAGTGATTTGAATAGTGAAGAAAAAAGTATTTGCAAAGTCCTCTTTGGGAAATGGTGAGAAAGGGGGAAAACTCAACTTCCCTACTTGGAAATTCTTGATATTCTCACAAGCAGTGGGGACACTCACATCAATAAGCCAAGCCCTCAATCTTGGGGTTTATTCATTTGAAACTTATCCCTGCAAAGGATTGACTAAGTCTGCTTAAAATTCAGCCTAAGAGTCACCCCAGAGGTCCTCTTTAGTTGCTCAGATGTGGCCTGTCTCTCTCAGTCAACATGGTAAGCAAACTCACTGCCCTCCCCATCTCTATGTGGGACATCACTCCCAGGGATGGAAACCTCCCTGGCAATGTGGTACAGAAATCCTAGAATGAGCTGGGACTCAACCTAAAGGGATTGAGAAAACCTTCTCAATTAAAAGGGGGAAGACAGAAATGAGACAAAATAAAGTGTCAGTGACTGAGAGATTTCAAACACAGTTGAGAAGTTATCTTGGAGGTTATTTTTATGCATTTTATAGATATCCCTCCTTTAGTTTAAGGAGTATTAGAGAGGCTAGAATGAAGTGCCATAAACTGTAGAGCTGTGTTCTAGTAGCCATGTTTCCTGAAGATGAATGTATAATGATATAGCTTTTGCAACGTGACTATGTGATTGTGAGAAAATATATGTATATTGAGTAGATGGAAATACTAAGTGGCCAGTGAGAGGGAGGTGTAAGGGGAATGGTATGTATGAGTTTTTTCTTTTTTTCTGGAGTGATGCAAATGTTCTAAAAAAAAGGATCATGGTGATGATGAATATACTACTATTTGATGATATTGTGAGCCATTGATTGTACACCATTGACAGAATATTTGTACGTTAAGAATGTTCATGTTTGTATGTTGTTTTGCTTTGATAATAAAAAATGTAAAAAATACCCCACCAAAAGATAGGGATCCTGTTTCATTCTTTTTGTTGTTAATGTCCAGTTCTCCCAAGCCCACTTACTGAAAAGACTATTCTGTCCTAATTCAGTGGATTTGTAGGCCTTGTTGAAGACTAATTGCCCATAGATTTGATGATCAATCTCCGCACTCTTCAGTCTGTTTCATTGGTCAATACTTCTCCATCTTTGCTTTGGTACTGGGCTGTTTTGACCATTTACTTTACAGTAAGCTTTAAAGTTGGGAAGTGGTAGTCCTCCCACTTTGCTCTTCTTTTTTAGGGTAGCTTTAGCTATTCTAGATTTCTTTCCCTTCCAGATAAATGTAATAACTAGTTTTTCTTAGTCTTCAAAATAGGTTGTTAGAATTTTGATTGATATTGAATTGAATCTATAGATCAATTTGGGTAGAATTGACATCTCAACGGATTTCAACCTTCCTATACATGAGCATGGAATATTTTTCCATCTGTTAAGATCTTCTTTGATTTCTTTAAGCCAAGTTTTGTAGTTTTCTGTGTACAGATCTTTTACATCCCTGGTTAAATTTATTCCTAAATACTTAATTCTTTTAGTGGCTATTTTGTGGAATTTTTTTCTTAAATATCTCCCCCTCAGTGAGGTCATTACTTGTATATAAAAACAGTACTGATTTTTGTACACTAATCTTGTATTCCACCACTTTGTGAATTGGCTTATTAGTTCAAGTAGCTTTGAAGTAGATTTTTTTTTTTAGGATTTTCCACATATAGGATCATGTTGTCTACAAATAATGAAAGTTTTGCTTCTTCCTTTCCTATTTGGATGCCTTTGATTCCTTTCTCTTGTCTTATTGCTCTAGCTAGAATGTCCAGTACAATATTGAATATAAGTGGTGAGAGTGGGCATCCTTGTCTCATTCCTGATCTTAGGGGAGAGCTTTCAATCTCTCACCATTGAGAATGGTGCTGGCTTTGGGTTTTTCATATATGCCCTTTATGATATTGAGGAAGTTTCCTTCAATTCCTACCTTTTGAAGTGTTTTTATTAGAAAAAGATGCTGAATTTTGTCAAATGCTTTTTCAGCATCAATTAATAAATTAATATGATCATGTGATTTTTCCCTTTCTATTTGTTAATGTGCTACAATTACATGATTGATTTTCTTACATTGAACCATCCTTGCATTCCTGATATAAGCTCCACTTGGTCATGATGTATAATTCTCTTCATGTATCATTGGATTTGATTTGCTAAAATTTTGTTGAGAATTTCTGCATCTATTTCTGCATTCATTAGAGAGATTGGGCTGTAATTTTTCTTTCTTGTAGCATCATTATCCGGTTTTGGCATTAGAGTGATGTTAGCTTCATAAAATAAATTAAGTAGTGTTCCTATTTCCTCATTTCTGGGAAGAGTTTGAGCAGAATTGGTGTTAGTTCTTTTTGAATTGTTTGATAAAATCCTTCTGTGAAGCTGTCTGGCCCTGGGTTTTTCTTTGTAGGAAGATTGCTTTTTTTTTTTTCTTCATGGATAGGCATTGGGAATCGAACCCAGGTCTCCAGCATGTCAGGCAAGAACTTTCCCTGCTGAGCTACTGTGGCCCACCTTGTAGGAAGATTTTTTGATAACTAATTGAATCTTGGTGCTTGTAATTGGTTTATTAAGATATTCTAGTTCTTCTTGAATCAATGTCAGTAGTTCATATGTTTCTAGAAATTTGTCCATTTCATCTAAGCTGTCTAGTTTATTAACATATACTTGTTCATGATATCCTGCTATGATTTTAAAAATTTCTTCAGTATCCATTTCTGATTTTTCTTATTTGCACCCCCTTTTTTTTCTTTGTCAATCTAGCTAGCAGTTCATCAATTTTATTGATTTTGTCAAAGAACCAATTTTTGGTTTTGTTGATTCTTTTTATTTTTATTTTTTAGGTGCTTTTTAAAGTCCTCCTTGTCCTGCCTTGGCTTTGTGGACCTGGGACCAAACTAAAAGTGACCCTGGGCTCTCTACACAGCTCTGTTCAATACCAGGCACAGTGGGTCAGAGGGTTTAAGCACCCCTAACAGCAGACCCTGCATGCAGCAGGGTCCTCCAATTAAAAATCACAGCATAGGGTGGGCCATGGTGGCTTAGTGGCAGAGTTCTTACCTGCCATGCTGGAGACCTGGGTTCTATTCCTGGTGCCTGCCCATGCAAAAAATGAAAATATAAAAACCATAGTGTAGATTTTTCAATTTGAGTTCTGTCTATACATTTTTTTAAGAACTCTAGGTACCCATATGACTAATAACCTAACACATGCCAGAGTTTTTAATGGATTAGATTTATTTTTAAATTAACTTGTTAAAATGAGTAAACATTTTATAGCTTTTTAATTTTTTATGCAACATAACAATATACAAATACTTTATAACTTTTTAAAATAACAAAATGAAGAATCCCATTGCAGTAAGACAAAGCATCCTTCTATGGGTCTATTTCTCAAACTTTCAATGGTATTTTACAGTGTTTACTCAAATCTAGTATGTCTCTGATGCAAGTAGTTTTGGCATAGATGCCCAGACTCTCAACAGATCAGAAGTGCCACCTCTCATGCAGTAGTACTCATGCATCCCAGTCTAAAGTTGATAATGATGATCTTTTATTTGATAATCAATGATAACTATACACACTCATTGGGGTAACAGTTCAGAGCCTTTCAAATCAGGACCATTGACACAGAACTTCTTCCTTCATAGCTGGGATCATTTAAGATGTTCTCCCCCATCCTCCCCGGTGGCTGCCCTGTCTGACATGATTTGGGAATCATTTGATGGTGATGTCACAGCAAGACTGTCTATGGCTCAAGACTCCTTCCCATCTCTTTATTTCTGTACCAGACACCTAATGCTAACCAAATGAGTACAATATTTATTCCAATTCTTCCTTTTTTTTTGCAAGCAACTTTGCAAGCATTCCTCTACTCATCTCAGAATAGCCATGAGTTGTGAGTAGGCAGAATAAAAGCCCAGTTTGCATGAAGAAACAGGGACCCAGGAAGCTAAATGAATTACCCAAATTGACACAGCAAATTGAAATGTGAGCTGGGGTGCAGGTTTAGTCCCCTGCCTTTTCTCTGGTCTATATAGCTACTATCCCTTGTTAAAAAACCAAAGAGTCAAAGTAACAAATGTCAGCTGTAAACTCTCCTGATACAATTGGTTAATTATGGAACTTGCTAGCTAAGAGTAGCATCAAACGTATTTCACAATTTACTGTTAACCTCTCTTGGGAACACTTTTGGAAACAAGATGTTAAGACCTGCAATGAGGTAGAAAAGAGGAATATTAACGGAAGCCCAACCTATGCTTAAGTATTGAAACTTCTCCCGCTACTTGCCCTTCTGATTTTCTTTTTTGCATAAACAATGTGTAAGTACCAGAGAATGGTATTGTCCAGGATTAGTAACTCAGTTTTCTATGATTTAAGAGGCTTTTTAAAAAAAAAGAAAGAAAGAAAGTAGATGATAATCTGAGGAAATAAAAGTGTTAACCTCATGACAGAAGAGTTCAGTGGTAGCTCTAGTTGTCTGCAAACAGGGAACTGATTCAGAGCTGTTATAAAGGAAAACAAAAGGAGAACCAAGTTGCGGACAGGCCCTGGAGGGCAGAGGAAAGACCAAAGCTTGAAGAAAAGAAAAGTAGTAGAATAAACTAGTTATGAGGGAAAAGCATACTGGGGTGGGGGTGGGGGGTGAGGGACTAAGGGGTGCAAGGGGAAAAGATTGAAAATCAGATGCTTAAAAAGTTTTCCTGAAATCAATTTACAAGTAATACTGCTTAGTATATGTGGGGAAATGTGTTTTTTGCTTGTTTGTTTGTTTGGTGATGGATTAAGTGAAAATAGGAAAACATGTACATATGAATGGTCCAGGATGTTTGAAAATAAATAAATGGACGACGACGTATTTGGTGGATAATGGATAACCAGCCGCCTTGGATGGTTGAGTTGTTGGTTTGTTGGATGGCAGTAGCAGGCTGTTCTGGGGAACCCTGGAAGAAATCTGTGTCATTCCCAGGGAGAGCCAGTAGTTGGGTGACAGTGAAGACTTCACCACCATTTGCCTTTTTATTATCAGGTAGCAGTATGGTCCCCATTTTATAACAGAATTTGGCTTTCAGATCTAACAGCTGTACTCTTTTTTTTTTTTTAAAGGAAAAATAATTCACATTATTACAGTATTTATTCCAATTCCAAAAAATAATTCACATTATTTTTGTGGGCAGGCCTAAGAAATGAACTTTCAACTGGGTATTGAAATACAGAAAGGTCTACAAACTTTGCCTTGTGGTTTTTTTTTAATTTATTTTATTTATTAAATGTACCAACATACAAACACAAACATTCTTACCATATGATCATTCCATTCTCCATATATAATCAGTAATTCACAGTATCATCACATAGTTGTATATTCATCATAATGATCATTTCTTAGAACATTTGCATCATGTACTTGTGGTTTTTAAGGTAAACCTTTCACTTCTGCCCTGAAGTCTGCTTTAACTTTTTTTTTTGCCTGGTCGGGCACCAGGGATTGAACCCATGTCTCTGGCATGGCAGGCGAGTATTCTGCCAATGAGCCACTGTCACACTAACCTGGCTTTTAACTTTTTGCTTAGTACCTCTGCTGCCTGGGAAGTACCCATTCTCCTAGTCAGAAGGATCACTTCCTTACCCACTGGGCAGGAGAGACAGAGCTTTACAGATGGACTCATTTGTGGTGATCTAGCCTCCAGGAGACATGGAAGGAAGCAATTTCAGAAGTTTTAGGTTTAAGAGGTCTTAGAAGAAAAATCAGAGTGCTTTAGTGACAAAGTACGGCTTTTCTCAACTTTCGGAAGAAAGCCCTTCTCCCCTTCCAGCTTGGTGCTGGGTCTGCAATGAATGCCAACATGTTCCTTTACTGGGTTGGGGGTGGGGGAAAATGAGCTCTCTACCATCTCCCACCTACCTCCCTTAGTTAACAAGGAAAGACTTGACGGGCAAAATGGTTCTCTAGAAATGAAGCTCAGCTCCTCACCACATTTACAACTAAGATTTACTTTCATTTTAACACCACATCCCTTCTCAGAGCTCCTACAGGCTGCTGAAGCCTTGGTGTGATTTGCTTGTTGCAGTGCAAATAGGGAACGAGGCAACTTTGGGGAAAGGAGGAAGCCGATGTAGGCTTGAATCATTCTTGTCTCAGGGGACATCATATGATGAAAGCTCCACTTTCTGAGTTTCTTACATGGGCTTGAGTAGGGTTCAAAAGACAAGTCTTCCTTCTAATCATAAGTCAAATAGCTTTTTGTAGACTTGGCTCCATACTGCCTTTCTTTGACTCATTTGACCTTTTGTCAAAGTTGCTTTAAACCAAACCATCTACAACATAGTTGGTGGATATACAGGCAGGTGGCTTAAGTGTAATCTTATGTTGCAGAATGAAAATTTCCAAATGAAGGTTTGTCAAAGTCTTCAAACCAAATGGGGGAAACAGTCTTCTTTCCTTGCATTATTTTTAAAATTTCTTTTATCATTTTGTAAAAACAAAATTTCTTATGGGAATGTATATACGACTTGCCATTTCCCATTTTAATCACTTTCAAGTATATGATTCAGTGGTTGTTAATTACATTTACAGTGTTGTGCTACCATCACCACCTCACCACCGTCCATTACTAAAACTTTTACATCATCTTTTCTCTCTCTCTTTTTTTAGTCTGGAAGCATGAAGCATCTTTTTGTGAGATTCAGTTATGGTAAAAGGTTTTCTCCAGTTTAAAAAGTGGAAGATAATGTTAGAAATCACCCCATTCTATGGGTATTTTTGACCAAGTCTTTCTGAGCTTTCCTGACTTCCAAAAAAACAAACACCACAACAAAAAAACACCTATGAAACTCTTGCATAAGCAGTGATCTCATGAGTAAGTTTAACTTGACCTTTAGGAATTTATTAATGTTTTATTAGGTTGATGTACCAACCTGAGATCTAAGGGTCTTCCTCAGTAGCATGCATGGTTTAGGGGTGGATGGAGGTGGACGGACATTCGTTATCAGATACAGTTATCAAGAAAGCTCAGAATCGGGCAGGGGACAAAATGTGGCTCTGTATGTAAGTGTCTTCTGCTATCTGCTTGATATTTGGATTTCCTATTCTTCTTCTTAGATTGCACCTTCTAACTTACCACCTGACCCATCACTTTTAAGTTTCCCTATTCTCAAATTCTTCTGGAAATCAGGATCCCAGAATGGTGGGCAGGCAGCTCTGATGTCTGGACAGCTGCCTCCACGCTCTCTTAGCTAGAAAGCAACAGAAATAACAGCAGTGGCCATCTGTCCCAGCCCTATTCTGGTAGAGCCAATGGACTTTGTCTGCTGAGGGAATGACTGGCTATTGTCTGGCAAGAACAATAAGGAAGAGGGACCTCAGAGGTGGATGAATAGGTCAGACAAGCTCTGGCCAGCAGGACTCTTTGCCAATTGCTCAACTCTTCCCTTTCTTCCACCCCAAGGGACAAAAAGGTCAGGCTTTTCATTGCAAAATTCTCCTCCAGAGCTCCCCACCCCCACCCCCTATATTCCCTTCCTGCAGCTGCAGAGCCTTAGTGAAGATCCAAAAAGGATGTTCCTTCTAGTTTTTGAATTCTATGTCTTTTCTGGGGATTGTAGAGGCCGTCTCTCTTGTTGACTAATCTACTGTCCATGCTGTGTGGAGGTGAAGGGTAAAGATAACAGGCCAGAGAGTTCTCCAGAGCCCTAGGAAACAGCAGCTGGTGAGCTCAGCCAAGGAGGCAGTTGCTGGCCAGAAGCAAAAAATATTTCCTTTAGAGACTTGAGCAGGGCCTGGGCATTTGCAAGATAAAAAAGTGCAATATTTAAATGGATTTCGTCTTTAGGCAGAAAGTATTTAGTGGATGTCTGACCAATCATTTGGAGGAGGGGGAGATATTATGCCAATTAAGTCGAGACAATAGCATCTTGTTCCCCCTGCAGTGAACCCTGATAAAATTGCCTGTCCAGGGGAAGGAAAGTATTTCATTATTGTACCTTTGAAAAAGGATAATCCTTTCTGTATTTCCTCTCTGGGGGAGAGGATCCTTTGTTCTTGTGCCTCTGACCCACAGCTACTCCCCACATTCAGTTTCGGGGGAGAGAACTTGGTAGTTAAAAAAAAAAAAGAAAGAAAGAAAGAAAGAAAATAAGGAGCATGATCAAATGGCCGCACTGTTAGACAAGGAAAAAATAATAATGAAAAAAAGGACCAATCATAGGGCTCTTGAATCAATAAACCAGGAGTGCCACTGTGGTTATCTCAGAAGGTTCTCCTTCTAGGCTGGGGTCGGAGACCCTATGAAAGCTCCCCTCTTTCCTTGGGGGCATTCCTGGATGGGCCCTTCTGAGCTGACTCTTGCAGGGCAGACTCGAAACTCAGGAGAAGACCTTTGAGACTGGAGAGGCACCAGTTTCCACTCTGATGACCTCTCTCAGGACAGGAAGTACAACGGGGAAGTGTATTGCTTTCACGGAATCACAGACTTTTGAAGTTGTAAAGGATATGAAAGCTCATCACGCCAAATGTTTCCATTTTACCGATGAGGACACTGAGGCTGGGGTCACTGAATAGAACTAGATGTCTGCTAAATCAGTCCAGTTTGGTTCTCCCCAAAATGTTACAGGTTCCAGGAGCGTTAGAAAAAATGAAAGGATCAATTTAGATACCTTGCTTAACATAATTCGCCAAGTCATTGCCTTCTTAGCATGGTCAAGAAGTTTCAAGCATTATTTCATCAGTCTTAAAAGTTGTTTCAGTTATGAAGTATCTCTCACTGAGGGATGGAAGTCTCACAGGTGCTAATGGGGAATATCTTATTTTTCAGTGTCCTTCGTCTTTGGGGTGAAATGCAAATACCTCCCCTTTTCTTAGAAGGATAAATGGCTAAGACCATCTTTTCCAGACTTTGTCCACACTTTATTATGGTCCCAACTCCTAATGAGTGGTGACAACTGGGTCTGAGAATTCTCTGCTGGCCGCAGATTCTCCGCTCACCTCCAATGACCATCTGCTGGAGGTTACTGAAAAGGCAGCCCAGGAGGAAACCCAAGTGATGACCTGAGAGAAGAAAGGCTTTGTTCCAGAAAGAGCAGGACTGTGCTTCAGGAGAAAGTGGGGCCCTCCTCGCATAACAATCCCAGAAGTCTGGGAGTGGACTGTATGCCTTTTGGCATACGCAGTAACTGATACTTTGTTGTGAGCAGTGGCTTTTGGGGGGATCTCATCATAGGCATTTGCGACAACTTTCACGGTGGTGTGAATGTTCAGAAAGGCTTGACAATCTTGGTGAAAGTGGGTGGGGGAAGGGTGGGGAAGGAGGTACTGCTCTGGTCCTAGATAGATGTTTTGGGAAGGACATTTGCTGGAAATGGCAGTGGAGTGGGGATGGAGCCTGCAGAATTACCAATCTAACAGTAGACGCCTCTGAGAAGAAGCAGAAATCTCCAAGTTCCCTGGGCGATCCTGGATAGCCCTTGCCACTTTAGTTCTCCATACCTACTGCCCGGGATTTGGAGAATATTGAAAAGCCTCTTAGAGCATTTATCCTTGAGCCACTCTCATAAAATGTCTTATGCAATTGCCTTCCTTAAAAAAAAAATAAGGTAAAATATCTGAGATCCCAGTTTTACTTTTATTTGGAGTTGAACTGATAATTTTGATATTAAGTTTAATGTTAAGTTTGATATTAAGTTTTAGTTTAAGATGTATTAGAGAGGCTAGAGGGAAGTGCTTGAAATTGTAGAGCTGTGTTCCGGTAGCCAGGTTTCTTGAAGATGATTGTATAATGATATAGCTTTTGCAGTGTGACTGTGTGATTGTGAAAACCTTGTGTCTGATGCTCCTTTTATCTATGGTATGAACAGATAAGTAAAAAAATATGGATTAAAAATAAGTAAGTAATGGGGGGACAAATGTTAAAACAAATTGAGTAGATTGAAATATTAGTGATCAATGAAAGGGAGTGGTAAGGGGTATAGAAAAAAATAAGGGGAACAAAAAAATATATTGGGTAAATGGAAATACTAGTGGTCAATAAGAGGGAGAGGTAAGGGTTATGGTATATATGAGTTTTTTCTTTTTATTCCTTTTTCTGGGGTGATGCAAATTTTCTAAAAAATGATTGTGGTGATGAATATACTACTATGTGAAGATATTGTGAGCCACTGATTGTACACCATGTATGGAATGTTTGTATGTTAAGAATGTTCATGTTTTTTTTTTTTTTTTTTTTTTTTTTTTTTTTTTTTTTTTAAGGAAAGACAGAGAGAAGGAAGGAAGGATAGAAGGAAGGAAGGAAGGAAGAAAGGGAAACATTTTTAAACATTTTCTTGTTTTATTGTATTCTGTTTCTCCGTTTTTGTTACATGGGCTGGGGCCGGGAATCGAACCGAGGTCCTCCGGCATAGCAGGCAAGCACTTTGCCCGCTGAGCCACCACGGCCCGCCCAATGTTCATGTTTTTATGTTGTTTTGGCTTGTCAGTTAAAAAAAAAAAAGAGCATGCTAAGAAATAGAAGATGGAGAATCTTCACAGCCTAACAACTCCCTGATCCTTTTTCAACTCATGGAAATGGACCCCAAGGCAAGAAAACATGTGTATGTACACCAACATTGCCAGACAGAACACAGACTTATGAAGGAGAGTGTGTGACTATCTTTTCTTTGTGCTAGCCATGACCTCTTCATGCATTAGAATTCTCCAGAATGGAAGACAGCAGTCCTAGAAGGGGTAGGTGGGAGGGCAGGGGGCAACTGGAGAAAGCACTGTTGAGGGTTGTTTCTCAGCCACTTCTAACATGGAGAGTGACAACAGTACCCAAACGCTCTGAATTATGAATAGCGTTATACTATTCATTAGAGGCTTAGGGAAGGCTCCAAATAACTTGAAAAGAGTTGAAAGTGTCTTTAAGCAGCTAGAACCCCTTTCCATTTCTGAATATTACAGAATCTCAGGTTGTCTTAAACCACCAGAAAAAACTGTTTTAAAACCCCAAAATGAAACGGCAACACACCACCATCTAGCCATCTTAGGTTCTCTTCCCTCTGGCATGGGACTAGACTGCATTTCAAGAGATGAAAGATCAGTATTTTATTATTTGTTGAAGCACTCAGCAACCCAGAAATAAACATGGACGCTGATGTTGATTTGAGAATGAAGAGATATCTTTCGAGTCTAATAAATGTGATAAAAATAAACAACATTCTTTCATAAATTTAATGGAGCATGACTCTGTGTTTATTTTGTGTCATGTACTAGAGATTACCCCACTGGAAGAAGAAAACAGTTGATTGATGCAGGGAGTTTATTTTGTAATCTGCAGTGGTTGAAAAACTTTTTCCTACTTCCTGCCATGCCCTTCTTTGCTTCTCTAAGGAAGTTATTGCTGGTTTACTTTATAACAATGAGGATGCAGGGAGAATTCCAGCAGATTCCCTAGTTGCAGCTACTCTTTCATTTGACAATTAGTTAAGAAAGAATGCCATGTTCTTTTTCTTCCACTTCCTGGCTGAAGAGTTTGACTTAGGATATTATGGCACTGGCTAATAACAATGACAGTATAATAATGATAATAAAAACAGCTCACACTACTGAGGTACCAGACAAAGTACCTACTATAAATTATTTAGCTAATGACCCCATGAGGTAGTACCACTCCGAGTTTTCATGGTGAGAATCTAAGGCTCAGAGGTTAGGTTTCTTGCCCAAGGTCATACAGCTGGTAAATTGTGGAAAGGAAGGGGTTCAAGACCAGGCCTGTCTAACTCCCGTTCACACTTGAATGAATATGTCAGTCTTGAGCAGGACTGAGGCATTAAATAAAGGATGTTCATTCATTTCATTCATTCATTCATTCATGCATGCATTCATCTATTGAGCTAAAACATGAACAAAGCCTTGACTGGATGCCACACATTTTTCTGGGCATAAGACCAAAGCAGACAAAATCCCTTCCCTCTTGGAGCTTATATTCTAGCGAGGTTAAATGAGGTGAGATTTAAAATCAATAAAATAAATGATCAAATATAACACTAGTTAAATGGTGGCATAGAATATGGATAAAAATAAACCAAGAAATGAATATGAGAGCAGGGGTTGCAATGTTGAATAGGGCAGTCAGGAAAAGCTTCATTAAGAAGGTGAGAGTCTGTTGCTTCTCAGCCTTTTGGCTAAGATCAAGTGTAGTATTTATTCTTATCAGTTTAATATCTGATACGTCCTCTATTCAAGGATAATATATTAAATGGATTTTGGGAGTTGGGAGATGAAATAAGAGCTTGCTCCGTCCACTCCATGCATCGACCTGGTATTGCAGTACTTCCAGGAACGGTGTACCCCCTTGGGGTAATAATAAATGTATCGAAAATCAGAAAAGAAAAAAAAAGAAGGTGAGAGTCCAGGAAAGTCCTGAAGGAGATGAGGGAGTGCGCCATGTGTCTGTCTGGGAGAAGACAGCAAGTAAAGGGAACAACAGATGCAAAAGCCCTGAGGAGGGGCTGTGCTTGTCATGGCTGAGGCACACCAAGGAGGCCAGCATGGCTACAGAAGCACTGAGCTGGGGGAGAATGAGAGATGAAGTCCAAGAGGTCAGTGGAGGCTAGTTAGTGTAGCACTTTGGAGGCCATAAAAAGACTCCATCTTTAACTCAGAGTGAGATGGGTGGGGGGGTGGGGTGAGCAGGGCACTGGAGGTTTTTATGCAGAGAGATGGCATGATCTGACTTAAATTTTAAAAGGAGTCTCTGGCCTCTGTGTTGAAATAGACTCAAGAGGGATGAGGATACAAGCAAGAAGATCAGTTGGGAGAACTTTTCAGTGAACCAGGTGAAGATGGTGGTGGCTTGGCCCGGTCAGTAGTGACGGAGACACTGAGAAGTGGATGGATTCTGAAAATAAATGGAAGCGAATTGGAGTTTACTGATGGACTGTGGGATTAAGAAAAAGATAAGCATTGGGGTGCCTCCAAACTTTTCATTAAAGATGAATCCCATGTGAGGAGTTATAAGGCAGGTATGGAGTTATCAGATTCAGTGGGCATTTTATAGTGGAAGAGATCATAGGGAGAGGCTTGAAGAAGGAACAGGCAATAGGCCATGCCCACATTTCTATTCATAACAGTACTGAAAAACGGGTTTTCGGAAAACCCAGGCTTCTAGATAGCAACTTCTATCCCACACAGTCAATTCCTTGACAAACATAAGACACTGAAAGGCTTCCAAGAGCACACTTGGTAAATGCAAATTTACAGGAGCTTATCTTGCCTACTAGAAAATTCCACAAAGATAATGTCTTTCTTCTGTTGGAGGAAAACCTGTCTAACCAAGATTGAGGAAATACCATTTGTCACGAGCCTCCATGACACAGGGACCGAGAGTTGTGAGGGAATGGGTACAGATCAGTTAGTGGATTATGGAGGTGAATATTCTGAGGGTGAGGGTGGGTCCTGAGATATGCAAAGTCTGACTTCTAATGGAGATATGCTTATCAGACCAGAATCTTCTAGGTTCCTGGAGGAAGTAGGGAATAAGGGAGAGGGAAAAGTTTAAGGGTAGCTGGAGTGGGGCAGAAGGAACAGGACCTTTGTCTTCTCTGGAAGGCCTTACTCAGGGGACATTAGTGACACCAAAAATGAACACTCAGAGAGCCAAGGCCTGGGGTGTGAGAGAAAGAGGACAGCCATCTCTATGGGCCAAGGTACTGTGGGGACTGGGAAACTAAATCATGCTGGGAATTTAATTTCCAACAAATGATCTTTCTTTATCCCTGCCCCTCTTCCCCTGCCAAAGGGCTCTGGTTTGCAATATTGGCTTCAAAATAAAGTTCATTTCTCCGACGATGTTGGGAGACTTTCATGATACTTAGTTGAGATCATCAGCAAAACTCTGGGGATCCCAAGGTGGGAAAACCAGTGGTCCATAATAATAGCTTTCATTTACAGAATGCTTCCTATACGTCTAACTCTAGGCCAAGCAACTAAAGTACATATTTTTCACTTAATCCTCATACAATCCTAGGAAACAAGTAGTAATATTATCTGTATTTTGCAAATAAATTTATGGATATTTGGAAAATTGATGATTTGCCCAACCTCTGCACCACGATAGAGACCACAAAATGGAAACACATACAAAAAAGGGGGGAGTGAAGGGATTTCTTTGGGAGGAGAAGTTTCTGCACCTTGCATTTTCAGAAGAGAAACACGAAAGGCTGAAAGCCAATTAACCTTGGTTTCAAATTAAAGAGTCATTAGTTTTCTCAATATTTGACTCACAAAGAAACACCTACTTTCTTCCTTCTTGAACTAATTTAATTTTCATATTATATTTTAAGGGATATCCTCTATTTACCTAATGCTTTCCTGTTCAGTCTTTTCAGACTATGAATCTTGTATATTTTGTACACACAAAGGTGACTTTTCCTTCCTTTAATGACCAACGCTTATCAGCTCAAGCAACCGATACTGAGCTCATAAATATGTCACTCCGAGTTCAGCCTTGGCCCTTCTCTTTCATAAGAATAAATCTTCTCTGACACTTTTTCTCCCCTTTCTTTTGCTATCCTCATGGAGTCGGCACTTGTGCCCAGAAGTACCCTTGGACTGTGTTTTGGTTTCACTCCCTACTGGCGAATATAAATAAATGCGTAACCGGTGCTTATACACCAAAATCATTGCAGCAGGAGACTGCAGACAATATAAAACAAGTTCCGCGGAGCCAGCGCCTTCCGATTCCAATTAAATATTTCCTGTAAGTCTGTGCCAATTGTGCATCTTGTAAGAACATTTGAAAGCAGAAGTTTGAACTCACAAGGACCCCATTGCCTCAAAAACCTGCTTCCTGTTTGACAAGACTTTACTAGTAGGAGCAAAGTAGCACACTCAGCAACAAAAGCCATTGTTAGCTGGTGGAGATGTGCAAAGGTGGAGGTTTCCTCCTGAAATGCCCATCATCAGAGCTCCTTTGACATGCAGATTTCTCTCTTCCAGACGGAATCTCTGAATATTAGAACCCTATCCGAAGGGCCCTAATGACATTTCCAGGGTTACAGGAAATATTTGCTTTCCTCCCTTATCAGTAGATCCTACCATGTGTTCATTTGCAAAGCTTGAAAAATCTCTTCAAGACAACCCTGTAGATGTTATTATTTCCGTGAGAAAACTGAGGCTCAGGACTCAGATGCTATTAAGATTTGTACACAGTCCAAGAGATTTTCAGGGACTAGGGGTTCAAGGATTTACTCTGCCTCTTGTATTATGACTCTGCACAAGTTATTAAACGTGTCTCAGTTTCCCCATTCATAAAACGCAATAAATGGTAGTAAATGCCAACAGGAATTTGAATCACAGATGTGAAATATCTTTAAGGTGGTCATAACAAAGGCACTTTTGCAACACAAGATAGCATTATCAGAAACTTTATTTGAGGACTGAAATTCAAAGTACGCTATAATCTGACCCTAGTCCACCTGCCTCATTTTCAGCCATGATTCCCTCCCCGCCCCCTTCTTATGCATGCACGTGTGCATGCACACAAACACACACACACACAACTTTCTTTGAACTTTTCCTTCTGGATCTTTGTCACATGGTCCCTTCTGCCTAGGACACTCAGTTCTCCCTCTACTCCCATGAGGCTCTCCCAGCCACACTTGGGAATCAGGCTGGTGCAGCTGAGTACTGGTTTTTTGCATTCTGGTATCCTCTAAGTCCCTGAGTCTCTCTGAGCCTTTAGGAGCTTGTCTCTAAGATGGGGTGAACACCTTCTACTCCCCAATATCATGAGGGCAAAGGTACTGTAAAAAAGTATGGCCCAGGAGTGGCACAAATACTTCCTGTCCTTTACATAAAATTCATCTCACCCTCCCTTGTGCTGCCAACAACTTCTGTTTGTACCTCTGTTATCACTTTTACTAGATTCTGGCTTGTGTTATACCCCTCCTGTCTATCTCTGCTGCACCCATGAAATTGTGGGCTCTTGGAGAGTGAGGAAAATGGCTGATTCATTCTGCATCTGCCATTGTCCTTGCCTCAGAGACTGTGCTCGGTGGTGTTGGTGGAACTCCAAGAATGTTATCAACTGGTGCTCCTGGGAGTGATTGTCTTGTGGGATGGGCTGGTGGTTAATACACATTGGCTAATTTGTAGGGCTTGGGAAGCTGAGCCATAGAGAGGCAAAATGAGTCATGCACAAGGCCCAGGCATTCCAGAACTCATTCTGTAACTGTGCCTCCACACTGTCTTCTCTTACCTCATCAGCTTTGCACAAATTTAATCACGTGAACTCCATATGACACTGTCTCACTTGATTACATGAGATTCAATATTCATTTGACAAACATATAATATTACTGCTATCGGGGGACAAGGATTACATTCTAGGTGTACCCATATGATCGTATTTCATCTCATGAAAATACTGAGGTGGTATTGTGCTTTTCCATTTTACAGCAAATGACATTTAAACAGTACTTGTGGTATCCTGTGCTAGGTCCTAGAGGTATCCATTAACCAATACCAAGCCCCTGCTTGTTAAGTTCACAATGTGGTAGCGAATCCGGTGAACAAATCATTAACTGCACGATGAGATACATATACTAAATTATTAAGGTGGGGACACAGAGGGTCGAATGATTAGCATTATTGGGAATGAGAAATTTGCATTGAATCAGATATTAGATGAGAGATCAAAGGACAGATAAAGGAGAAAGAGTAATTCTAAGAATAAGGACCAGGGTGTTCAAGGTATGGAAGAAAGAACAGGACCCATTTTGGTTGGGGTAGAAAGAAAAGACAAAACATAGGCTGGGGCAGGACTCTGTGCCACAGCAAAGCATTTGGCCTTTTTTCCCACCCCATAGGCAATGGGGAGCCCTTGAAGGTTTTACACGGGGGCATCACTTTGGTATTTTAGGACCATCGCGGGAGTGAACTCGGTTTGGAAGGATGCCAGTTAGGAGAAAATGACGTCACATTAGTTATATCAATGGTAAAAGTTACTCCAATGAAAAGACGAATGACGTATTATTATCATTACTTGCTATTGGCAAAATTAAGCTTCTTCCATTTCAATGTTAACTTCTTCTTTGGATAAAATTGAGAGGAAATGTTCAATGTATCTAAAAATCTTTCAGGGGCAAAGGATCTCAGAGAAGCTTTCTTTGTGGGATGTCTTGACCCAGAAACTGCTAATCTTGGCAATGATTGCACCTTCCATTAGGGAAAATATCAGTGCATGAGGAGAGAAGGCCCAGGCAGTGTGTCCTAGGACTATTTCTTTGACTTTCTCTCCCAGCGGTGGGATGTCAGGGGGAGGGTTTTGTAGGTCAACCGCCCAGGCTCAGCCCCTTTTCTGCCATTCACGCGCAGTAGATGGAATTTTCAGACCCAGGCTGTAGATGAACTGTGTATATATTTGTATATCTTTAAAATGGAGGTGGGAAAAGAGAATCTGTAGGGTGCGAAGGAAAGATCATCTTCGACCTTCAATTGAGCCCAAAGTTTCGAAAAATCCGCCTGTGCTGGCCTCAGAACTGCCGCCCTAGCTGCCCCCGGGCGCGGCGTCCCCGGAGCTCCAGCTGCCTCACACAGTGAGCCCTGTGCGGGGAAATGTCCTTGAGCAGCTTTTTCCCCTCCTCTTATCTGTAAACAAGCACGTGACTAATTCCACGTGAAATGGCCTTAATGAAGTGAGCTCACCAACAGATGGTGCTGCGGGCACCCAGCCCTGCACAAACAGCCCTCGGTGGGCGGAGGGGCTGCCTCTGCGGGATTCCCGGCGCCGGGCTGGTGACTTCCCTTCCAGTTTTCAGCAACTGAATCTGTGTCTCCCTGGTCTTTGTCTCCCTGGTCTGTGTCTTCTGCAGCAGGTCTGTGGGGGAAGCTGCTGCCTGTCAGGGTAGGAGGCCCCCTGGGAATGTCATCCTCTCAGGGTCACCCTGGCAGGCCCACTCCTCCTCTGTGGTCCCCACCTTCTCCCCACTATCTGCAGGTGTGGCCCCAGCAGACCATTGTAAAGCTCTAGAGGCTTCTTCTAGGACATGAGGCTGTGAAACTTCACAGAACCTTGGAATTCTGACCCGGGGTCATGTGTCAGGAGCCTGGGCACCTGTAAGAGGTGGGCCAGGCCTGCAGCAAGACTGAGTGCATCTTCCTGCCCTGAGGAAGGCCTTAGACGTGACTAACCCCCCGGCTGGTTCCTGTGGAGGTGAGAAATAAGGCAGACGGGCAGGAAGTGAGTAATCAAGGTGGTTTGCTTGCCTGTTCCTTTTTATTTTATGGAGGCACGCGAACTGACTCCTTGAATGGAGAGAGAAAGGCGCTACGTTGCAAGGGCACAAGCTGCTTTTGACTCTGTCCAGTCACTTAATCTTCCTCCATCTGCTTTGTCTTTCATCGGCCACCACCGCTACCATCAGGAATTACCCAGAAACGAGGGAAAGGGCAGAGTTTACAAGAGCCACCACGTTAGGCTTTGGGCTGCTGGAGTGGGTACAGGCATAGTTAAAGAAGCAATGAGTGGCGGTGCAATGGCGGCTCAGTGGCAGAATTCTCGCCTGCGATGTTGGAGACCTAGGTTTGATTCCTGGAGCCTGCCCATGCTGCGGGGGGGAAAAGAAAGAAGCAATGAGGCCATGCACTGTGATGACTTTCCAGAAACCTACAGCCTTCAGATGGGTTCCTAGGCCAGAAAGTCCTGAAACCCAGTGGGCCCAGCCTCTCCAGAACACCAATTAGTTCCATCCCCCATCTCATATTATCAACAACCCTGTCCACAGCCCAAATGCCCCTAAAGATTGGGAGAAAGATCAAAGAAGAAGGAAAAGTTGTAACAGAGAAGAAAAGGTTTAACAAATGAGCATGACTGCTGAATCATTATGTTGATATTTTAGTCTCCAGTGTCTTGGAGCAGCTAGATGGAAAAACCTAAAATTGTGGAACTGTAACCCATACCAAACTCTGAAATCTATAATTAACTGTTGTGATGTGCTTTGAAATTTGCTTTTTTGTAGGCGTATTAGTTTTGCAATTGAAAAGAAAAAAAGAAGAAGAAGCCTGAGCACTGGGCTCAGGGCATTGGGTGGGGAGAGCTGGTGTGTGCCAGAAAAGCATCGCCAATGCTGGTGTCAGGCAGACGTAGGTTGGAATCCTGGCTCTTTTACTTACCAACCGAGAGGCCTTGGCGTGATTCTTGAACTCTCTGAGTCTCAGTTTTCCTTATCTGTGTTTGCCTTATAGGAGTGTGGTGAAGATTAAATGCGATGGGGAATCCGAGGCACCAGGAACATGGCTTCTAGCTCTGCTTCTGGTTCTAGGGGAACCTGGTGGGAACAAGCCAGAGTTCTTGAGAGAGGGGCCCACATCAGGTGGGGTGGGCCAGCCCCCTCTGGTCCTCACTGGAGCACTGCCAGGCTGAGAGGACTTCAGGGTCACCAGGAAACTTAGTGCATTCAGTAAACCACCGAGGGAGACTGTGGAGGGAGGCCATGCTCCTGTTACAAAAAGGGCTGCGAAGACGATGAGGCTGTTAGGAGAGCAAGTGGGTGGCAGGCCCCAGGACCACCTTTGTGGTGGTGCAGTTAGCACATGCCCTCCCTACTGGGCATCCTTTCCCTTCTGTGGGAAGATGAGGCCATCTGTTTGCCACCCTCTCGCTCTCTCTCTTTTTTTTTTTTTTATAATTTTTTATTAATTAAAAAAAATTACAAGAAACGCAAACATCCTTATATAAGCTCATTCTGCTCTACAAATATAATCAGTAATTCACAATATCATCACATAGTTGCATAGTCATACCCTCTCTTTTTGAAAGGCATTAAAATTATAAGTCAATGAGCTGTAAATGCGTTTTTTATGCTTAACAAATCACTGCAACGGCTTTGATTGTATTGAAATATGTTGTATGGAAGGTGACTTAAAGCACATTGGAAATATGGGGCAAGAAGGCTGTGAAAATGATATGTAAAACCAAAGTGGAGAAAGAAGATGGTTTTGCCCAGATAATCTAGATCTGGGGGACATATCTTTACACTCAACATTTAAATGACGTGAGCCTAGGGAAAGAGTACTTTCTGATGATATTACTAAAATTTCATCTAAATGTGGTAGACTATTTTTTTTAATTTTTACAATCTGCCCTATCTGCTGAATATTCTGGTGCTGCTTCTGGTTAACTCATGGTTCTGTGAAATTTCAAGCAGAGATCTGGTTCTTCTGTTGGCTGAGCACCTGTCCCAAATTCAGGATGACTTCAGGAGTTCTTTGAAGGTTTTTATTGTGAAATATAACATATATATATATGTTATATGTTATATATATATATATATAAGCATTATATTTCAAAGTACATTGTAACAGTTTGTTATAGGACAGATTTCAGAGTTTGGTATGGGTTACAGTTCCACAATTTTAGGCTTTTCCTTCTAGCTGCTCTAGGACACTGGAGATTTAAAAGAAATGTCAATATAATGATTCAGCAGTCATACTCATTTGTTAAATCCTAGCTTTCTGTTATAACTCCTCCTTCTCCTTTGATCCCTTTCCCAGTCTTTAGGGCTATTTGGGCTATGCCCATTCTAACTTTTTCGTGTTGGAAAGGGGCTGTCGATAATATGGGATAGGGAAATAGAACTAGTTGATGTCCTTGAAGAGGCTGGCCTCTCTGGGTTTCAGGATTCATCTGGAGATTGTAGGTTTCTGGAAAGTAATCTTAGGACATGAAACTTTTGTAGACTCTCAGATAGAGCCCTATGTGTTCTTTAGTGTTGACAGGAATGGTTTTGTTTTGTGTTCTAGTTTGCAAAAGCTGCCAGAATGCAATATACCAGAAACAGAATGACTTTTAGAAAGGGAAATTTATTAAGTTGCAAGTTTACATTCCAAGGTTGTGAAAATGTCCATATTAAGGCACCAATAAGAGATTGCCTTCACTCAAGAAATTTCATGATAAAACAATCCATCAACCAGGACTGAAGCTTTCTTGAAAGATACACGTGCCCATGTTGAGACTTCTATAGGTATTCCCTCTTGTGGTGTTACCCAAAGAACTTAATAATCAGTAGGGCTTCAACAACAGAGGTGGAAAGGATGAGCTTTCCTGTTTTGGGGGGGAAATGGCAGCTGGGAGCTATTGGGGGAGTGTCATCTCATCCAATACTCTCATGTCCAGTCCTTGCCATCAGTATTTGAGAAGTTCCCAACTGGATCAAGTCATTCTCCACAATTGGAGAGCAGAAAGCCCATTCTCCTTCAAAAGCTCCGTCTCTTCTTTGCGTACAGAATCCATACACCAAAAATAAAGGGGATGCCAAGATCACACGGGTCTCATAGGGCCTTTGTTGACTCTTCTGGTTTTGAACATTCAGCTGTTATAGTCCTCCTTAGAAAAGGGTTGTGTTGATTGAATCATGCCCCCCCCCCCCCCAAAGAGATGTTTGACTCTGAACTTCTGGTCCTGTGGTCTTGAACCCATTTGTAAATAGGATCTTTGAAGATCTTATTAGTTATCATGAGGCTAAACTGATTCAGGGTGGGCCTTCATCCCATATGGCTGGAGCCCTTATAAGCAGAGGAAATTTGGACACGGTAGTAGGAAAGAGTAGGATATAGGACAGACTGCCATGGGATGGAGGCAGGGTTGAGTTATGGGTTGCCGGCAACCACCACCAGAACACTGCAGATTCCGGAGGAAGCGTGATCCTGCCATGCCTTCATTCCAGACTTCTAAACTCCCAAACTAGGGGACGATAAATTCCTGTTGTTCGAGCCAGTCAGTCTGTGGTATTTGTTATAGCAGCTCTGGCAAACTGAGACAGGCAGTCATTGCTGTATTTGGGAAGAAACGGCTCAGAACTCCCAATTTCAAGTAATTTTTTCTAATATAGTATTTCTTCATAAGCTAATGTGTGGCTTCCTTATTTCCTTAATTTTATTAAGAACTCTTAGAATATAAAAAAGATACTTATACAGTACTAGAAAACCCTACTCAACCAGCCTCTCCAGGATATCAGTTAGTTCCATCCACCTACCCAACGCTATTGACAGCCCCTTCCAACATGAAAAAGTTAGAATGGGTATAGCCCAAATATCCCTAAAGAG
Source organism: Tamandua tetradactyla (assembly GCF_023851605.1). Classification (NCBI taxonomy): domain Eukaryota; kingdom Metazoa; phylum Chordata; class Mammalia; order Pilosa; family Myrmecophagidae; genus Tamandua; species Tamandua tetradactyla. The sequence goes on along the minus strand of NC_135344.1, from coordinate 61,603,456 downwards.
TGGGAGAAATATCAAAGGTGGTGGTGGAGTTATACAGAGAAGGTCGGGTTTAACAAATGAGCATGAGTGCTGAATCATTATACTGGTATTTCTTTTAGTCTCCAGTATCTTAGAGTAGCTGGGAAGTAAAAACCTAAAATGGTGGAATTATAAACCATACCAAATTCTGAAATCTATTCTACAACTAATTGTTGTGATGTGCTTTGGAATTTATTGCTTTTTTGTATATATGTTATTTTTCACAAAAAAGAAAAGAAGAAAAAAGACAATTTGTGATGATACATGCAGAGCTATGTGATGATATCGTGAACCATTGATTGTATACTTTGGATGATAACATGGTATGTGAATATATAATATATATCAGTAAAAAATTAAAAACCTCTAGTGGTAAAGAAATCTACAGAATCATGAGGGTAAATAAATGAAGTAGAGCAAGAAAATTAGGAATTCATATTTCTTGAGGACTTACCACAGGCACTTTAAATTATCTTATTTAAATTAGCCTCATAACAACTTTGAAATGTAGGTTTCATCATCTCCATTTTAGGAGTCCAAGACTCAGAGGGTTTAAGTAACTTGCACAAAGTAGGGAGCTGCAGAGCAGGGTTTGGATCTAGGTCTGCTTAGCTCCAACACTTGTGTGGTTTCTTTAAGTCACCTGCTAACCATGAGCCAGGTGAGACATATGTGGGGACACAGGCATCCCTCTGGCTCTCGATGTCCCCAAATGGGGTTGAACTGAATACTCAAACTGCTTTCAAGACAGAAAAGTAGTGCCTATGTAGGCCCCCAATTAATGTCAGCAGAACCACATTGCATAATTCCAAAATTATACCGTGGGCATTATTTGAGATGGGCATGATTCAGGTAGGGTAAGGAAATAATATAATTTTGTGACCTCATCAACTTGCAATTAAAATGTCCATTTATGTGGATCTTAGCCATAAATTAAAAGTCAGTTTTGTATATTTATATATATATTTGGTTACTTTAAAAATAGGTTTTTAAAAAAGGAATTTTTGCATATTTTTCTATAAATATGATCGACTCCATTGTTACACTTATTTTTTATGTTTTTATTGTTAAATATAACACATACACAAGGAAAAGAAAGAAAAAGCAATGATTTTCAAAGTACACTTCAACGAGTAGTTATAGAACAGATTTCAGAGTTTGTTGTGTGTTACCATTCCACTGTTTCACATTTTTCCTTCTAGCTGCTCCAAAACACTGGAGGCTAGAAGAATTGCATATTTTTTCTCTTTTTTTTTGTGAAAAATAATATATATACAAAAAAACAATAAATTTTAAAGCATAGCACAACAATTAGTTGTAGAACAGGTTTCAGAGTTTGATCTGGGTTACAATTTCACCATTTTAGATCGTTACTTCTAGCTGTTCTAAGATACCAGAGACTAAAAGAAATATGAATGTAATAACTCAGCAATCACACTCATTTGTTAAACCCTACCCTCTCTGTGTAATTCCACCATCACCTTTGATCCTTCTCCAACTCTTTAGTGTATTTGGGCTATGCCCATTCTAATTTTTTTCTTTGTTATACTTTTCAAGATATATCTGGAATTGACATTATAAATCAAACTGATTCTTCCTCAGGCATATGTTTTCTACTGTTTCTATTTCCAACGAGGATATAAGGGTTCCCTAGGCTAGAGTTTACCTAAGTTCAGGTTCCTGCTTTTAAATCTGTTGGGAACTTTCCCCATGTGTCTTTGAGGCACATGGCCTCTCTGTGTGGCTAATTCTATGTTGTAGTTTACTTTTTATGAACTCCTGCCACAATGATTTTATCTCGAGTTATCTGGAACATTTGGGCCTCCTTAAGTTATGTGAGTGAATAAGGGAAAACTAATATCATATCTAAACAATAAAAAGATAGCAGGTGTAATAGTTGGTCCCAGTAGTTAGGAGACCAGATCCTTGCAGGGTTTCCTGCCCTTCATGAATGCCTGTTCCAGCTGCCCTGCCTGGGCAAGGACTTACCCATGCCTTGGGCAGTGGCCGTTGGTCCAGAGCTCTGTTTTATGCATGCGTACAGCCAGAGATTGGGAAACTTGCTTCCTCAGAGGAGCACCGCGAGGGCATGTGGCTTTGTGTGGCATTGCGGGCACTCCTGCTTCACAGGTAAGTGTTACCTGGCTTCCCAGGGTTTAAAGAAGATGTCAGACTTAGCTGGACTTTTGTCAGTAAGCTTGGGGGTGGGAAATATGGCCATTGGCACACCAGAGCAATCGGCAGTGAAATCTTGAAGTTTCTCTTCTTGCATCTGAGTACCTACCCAGGAGGCAGCCCAGAAAGGGGAAATTAAGTGGCTCCAACTGACTGGTTCTCTATAGAAGACTTACAAAATAAACATGTACACTCATTCCACCATCATCAGCACCGTGGTTCAAGGGTTCAGTGAACAGGAGACAAATGCTCTTTCCACCCCCGTCCGGTTGATGGTACATTTCTCTTTTTTTTTTTTTTTGATATTTTTGTTGACAAAGCAACATACAAATGCAAACATTCTTAATATACAAACATTCCATACATGGTGTACAATCAGTGGCTCACAATATCATCACATAGTTGTATATTCATCACCACTATCATTTTTTAGAACATTTGCATCACTTCAGAAAAAAAAATAGAAAAAAGAAAAAATTCAAACATACCATATCCTTTGCCCCTCTCTCTCATCGACCAATAGTATTTCCATCCACCATATATATATGTGTGTTTTTTTTGCATGGGCTGGCACCAGGAACCGAACCCGGGTTTCTGGCATGGCAAGCAAGAGCTCTTCACCCAATATATTTTAATATACTTATTAAATAAGTATATTATTATTTTATAAGTAAACAATATACTTTGTTCCCCCTATTATTTGTTTATCTTTTTACCCATATTTTTTACTCATCTATCCATATCCTAGATAAGGGGAACATCCGACACAAGGTTTTCACAACCACACTGTCACATTGTAGACATTTTATCTTCCTGCAATCATCTTCAAGGAACAAGGCTGCTGGAGCACAGCTCTACAGTTTCAGGTGCTTCCCTTTAGTCTCTCCAATACAGGTGGTGCACTTATGAGACGTCTTTCCTTCCCGTTGTGCTGATTTCACTTTGATCAGTGTTTACCCTATGAGAAAATGTGTGGGAAGGAGGGGGCTGGACACCTAGTACCCTGGTAGGGACAACTGCTTCTCCAACAACCAGGCCCAGGGGTGGAAATGAGTGAGGTCCCAGATAGTCCCTGTTTGCATACACTCGGAGCACATGGGCTTCCTTAGGGCTCTCTCCTTAAGTATCTGTAAAAGCCTTAGTAATAAACACATGATTTCTCTTTGGTAGGTGTAGATGAGTGTCCTCAACTCTGGCTGCCTGTTAGAATCTTCTGGAGGACTCCATATCTCAGGGGACAGCGTCTGAACATCTTTTTATTATCATTTTTAAATAGCTTCTTTGGTGAACTGGAGACAGAGAAAAAGGTGATTCTGACAGACTATTTCTTTCTGAAACCAACCTCCAGTACTTTGTCCTTAATTTATTTTATTCGGTTGACCCAAATAAAAATGTGTCTCACTCATCCACCTCCCTAATCTGCCATTTGCTGAGCAAGGACGATGAAGATGTTACGAAGCAGAACGTGGCATCCTGCATACCTGCTCACACATAAGCCAATGAGAGATACTCTAAGGAGTCAGGGACAGTCTTTACCTCTGCATTAGGGCCTCATCCTGGAGGGTCCCTGGCACTAGCCTTTCCCAATGCACACACGTGCTTCTCCCCATGCACACACGCGGTTCTCCCCATCCACACACGCGGTTCTCCCCATCCACACACGTGCTTCTCCCCATCCACACACGTGCTTCTCCCCATCCACACACGTGCTTCTCCCCATCCACACACGTGCTTCTCCCCATCCACACACGTGCTTCTCCCCATCCACACACGTGCTTCTCCCCATCCACACACGTGCTTCTCCCCATCCACACACGTGCTTCTCCCCATCCACACACGCGGTTCTCCCAATCCACACACGTGCTTCTCCCCATCCACACACGTGCTTCTCCCCATCCACACACGTGCTTCTCCCCATCCACACACGCGGTTCTCCCAATCCACACACGTGCTTCTCCCCATCCACACACGTGCTTCTCCCCATCCACACACGTGGTTCTCCCCATCCACACACGTGCTTCCAGCCACTTCAGTGTTAAGGAAGGTCAAGAGCAGGGAAATAGTCCCGTTCTCTTGCACAAAGCATCTTTGTAATTGAAGTTGGGTCGCCTAAATACCATTCTGAACTTGGCAACAGAGGGAAAAACCCTCATTATTCCAAGGAAGAGAGGTGAACTTCTCTCAGTGATAAAGATGACAGCATCCTCAGTAAGAAAGAATCTCCAGAGATCAATGACTGGAAAATTAGAAAGTGGGAGAGCTGAGGACTTGCTTGTTATTCTTAATGATTGCTTTTAAAATGTGTTTGGCTTGTGTTTATGGAGAGTAAGACACAAGAAAAAGGAGGGGAGGGAAAATCAGGTCTTGAGGGAACAAGAGGTTCTAGCAAAGACTTTATGGTGGTTAACATTACAGAGTTGTTTCTTTTATGGCTGGTCTGTAAAAGAAGTCAGGGGAATTTAAGTTCTTACACCTCAGGTTTTTTGACCAGCCTCCTCTGGGTGGAGCATTAGCTACCTGGGAAGGCAGAGCCCAGATAGAAAATATGGGGAAACTCTCAGATAGGGTTGGTGTTGAGCTATCAGAGGGTTTTTTTCCCCCCACCCCAAAACATGTCTGTTGTCATCCCTTAAGTAAAAGAGAATTCGAGAGACAGACTCCTTGGCATCATTGCTTCTGGCAAACATATTGCTTTAAAAATGTAGAACATTTAAGAAAACCTTAGTTTAAGTCACAAAGAAGGCAGTTTCACATCTTGTCCTCTAGGGCTGCCCAAACTAAATTATTCACAGGGTTATATTTCCAAGCAGTTGCGGAGATATTGTAAAACCAAAAAACCAAAAGCAAATAAACAAACCAGAAAATAGCCCCAGAGTGGATTTAAATAAGAAATGTGAAAGGGTGGCAAAGCTTCTGTGGCCATGTGACATTCCAGCTTCCCAAGAATGTGCTGGTGCTTTGTGAATATTTAGGTAGGAAGGAAGGGTTTGGTCAGGCTGGAGGGGAGAATACAGGAAAGGGGAGGGGGAGGTGCGCCTTCCCTTGGGAACATGAGAGGGGTGTGGCACGTCCCCAGCTGGGGGGTAGGGGCGGGGTAGCTGAGACAAGATCTAGGTGCAGGGGCAGGATTTGTATTCCTGGAACACCTGCTTGGCACTTCTAGGTAGTTCATTTGTCCTGGTAACTGGGTCAGAATTCTGAAGGTGTGCTCAGAGCTGTGTGGCCCCTTCAAGCTGCCCAGGTAACCTGGATCTTTCTCAAACATTTTCCAAGTTCAGGAATGAATATTTTATAATGGATGGCAGTAGTGACAGCACAACATTGTGAGTGTAATTAATGCCACTGAACTGTATACTTGAAAGCCGTTAAAATGGGAAATTTAAAAACAAATTTTTATTAATAAATAAATTAATAAAAACATACAATATGAACATTCTTTTTTCTTCATCACATAGTTGTGTATTCATCATGATCATTTCTTAGAATATTTGCATCAATTCAGAAAAAGAAATAAAAAGAAAACAGAAAAAATTCATATATACCATACCCCTTACCCATCCCTTTCATTGATAGGTAGCATTTCAATCTACTAAATTTATTTTGTTCCCCCTATTGTTTATTTATTTTTAATCCATATGTTTTACTCTTCTGTCCATAAGGTAGATAAAAGAAGCATCAGACACAAGGTTTTCACAATCACACAGTCACATTGTGAAAGCTATATCATTATACAAACATCTTCAAGAAACATGGCTACTGGAACACAGTTCTACATTTTCAGGCAGTTTCCTCCAGCCTTTTTGTTACATCTTTTTCTTTTTTTAATTGATATCTTTTTATTTTTTTAAATACCAAAAAACACCTAACAAATGCAAACATTCCTATTTTGATCATTCTGTTCTACATATATAATCAGTAATTCACAATATCGTCACATAGTTGCATATTCATCATCATGGTCATTTCTTGGAACATTTGCATCTATTCAGCAAAAGAAATAAAACAAAAAGAAAAAAAAATTTATACATACCATACCCCTTACCCCTCCCTTTCACTGATCACTAGCATTTCAAACTAAATTCATTTTAACATTTGTTCCCCCTTTTATTTATTTTTATTCCATGTTGTTCTACTCATCTGTTGACAAGGTAGATAAAAGGAGCATCAGACACAAGGTTTTCACAATCACACAGTCACATTGTGAAAGCTATATCATTACACAATCATCTTTAAGAAACATGGCTACCGGAACACAGCTCTACATTTTCAGGCACTTCCCTCCAGCCTCTCCATTACACCTTGAATAACAAGGTGATATCTATTTAACGCATAAGAATAATCTCCAGGATAACCTCTCGACTCTGTTTGGAATCTCTCAGCCATTGACACTTTGTCTCATTTCACTCTTCCCCTTTTTGGTCGAGAAGGTTTTCTCAATCCCTTGATGCTGAGTCTCAGCTCATTCTAGGATTTCTGTCCCATGTTGCCAGGAAGGTCCACACCCCTGGGAATCATGTCCTACTTAGACAGGGGGAGGGTGGTGAATTTACTTGTCATGTTGGCTGAGAGAGAGAGGCCACATGTGAGCAACAAAAGAGGTTCTCTTGGGGGTGACTTTTAGGCCCAATTTTATGTAGGCTTAGCTTAGGGGATGAATATTTTAAAAGACGAGTTAACATATTTGGGGAACAAAATTAAACTTCATTTTGACCTTTTAAACATGGAAACTTAGGGAAATTCATGACTGTGATCATGAGTATATGGATGTGCTGGTTTGGAAGGACTTATGTACCCTAGGAAAGCCATGTTTTAATGCTAATCGATTTTCTGGGAGCAACGGTTTCTTCTAATCCTTATTCAGTAGCATAGGTTGGAAGTTTGATCAGGTTATCTCCATGGAGATGTGATTCAATCAATTGTGGTTATTAAGCTTCATTAGATGGAGACATGTCTCCACCCATTCTCCTTGGGTCTTGATTAGTTTACTGGAATCTTATAAAAGAGGAGAATTTTGGACAGCGTTCCTTTTGAGAACAAAGAAAGTTGCCACGGAACCATGACAGAAGGACGAGAGAACCACAGAATCCACCAGCCAGTGACTTTTGGAGATGAAAAAGGAAAATGCTTCCTGGGAGCTTCATGAAGCAAGAGCCCTGGAGAGAAAGCTAGCAGACGTTGCCATGTGCCCTTCCAGCTGAGAGTGAAACCCTGAACTTCATCAGCCTTCTCTAACCAAGGTATCTTTCCCTGATGTCTTAGATTGGACATTTTTATAGCCTTGCTTTAAATGGGACATTTTCGTGGGCTTGGAACTGTAAACTTGCAACTTATTAAATTCCCCCTTTTTAAAAGCCATTCCATTTCAGGTATATTGCATTCTGGCAGCTAGCAAACTAGAACAATGGACAAGGGAATTTTAAGAATCCATGTATCATCCACATAAAGTTGTCTGTTGATCCTTGCCTTATGGTTGGAAATGCTGTAGATTTAGATGGTTGTGAAATACTTAACAAGGAAATTTGTAAGCCTCTTTGAATGTTTAAGGGGAGAATATAGAACAAAGAAGAATTACTATGTTTCTTAGTAATCAACTTCATAGTTTCCAAAACCCCTTCATGCTATATTAAAAAAAAATTTCCAGAACCAGAATATGTTCCCAGAGTTATGAAGTAATTTAGAAAAATAATTGTGTCCCCATAAAACAACTTCATTCAAGAGAAGAAATAAAAGTACCCTTTAGAAGTGGCAAAGGAAGGAAGCTGTAACTTGGGTCACAGCACAAATGGTTGAGATTAGCACTATTAAAAATTGCTCCAAATGGAGTAGCACAGTACACAACACATCCAAAGAGTTTCCATTTCCACCAGTTTCCTCTGCAATAATCAGACCTCTTATTTGTTTCAGGAAAGAAAACTGAAAGTGGATTTTGCATCTAAATTTTTTTAAACTCATGGTCCCAATATTCAACCAAAAGCTCTAATGTAGGTGATGATAAGTAACAGATTCATCCTTGTCCTGACACCCTGTTTCAGGGTTCACTAGGAGAACAATCCATCCACTCACCTCAGGTCCTTCTGGCTTCCTGGAGCACCTAACAGCACCTGGCAGGTGAGTGATGAGCTAATGTGCGCTTCTTCTTTAGGGAAAATGGAGGAAACCAGGGACACACAATTCCCTTTAGATGGGAACCTCTTTGCCTAGATTTTTCCATTGCAGTTCATATTATTATCTCCTGAGGATTTTCTAGTGGAATTTTGGTTAATACTCCATTTTAATTCTTGTCTTCTAAAAATAAGAGTAGAAACTCCTTCTTTATTTCAAATGATGAAATCAATTTTTTTCTGGGATTTCTTCTCATTAACATTTAATGATTTAATCATTAGAATCTAGTATAATTGCTTTAAATATAAATTTTATTATTTTATAAGATAAAAAATTAGGAAAATATTTTAAAAGCAGAAGTAAGAGGGAAATGTTACATTTTTACCCCTCCAGCCTGACCAAACCCTTCCCTCCTATCTAAAATTTCACAAAGGACTAGCACATATTTCAGCAGCTGAAGTGTCACATGACCACCGCAGCTTTTACATTTTAAGAAGAAACTGTCACGTAAGAGGGAATATGTTCACATTTTAACATTTGAGGTTATGCTGTCTTTTTTTTTTTCATATTGATTAAAAAAAACTAGTGTAGACATAATATAGAGAGTGAAAAGGGAAGTCAGAACTTCTTTGGAAAAAAATATTTACAATAAAAATATCTGACATAAGAGTGTATCCATACTATTAAAAAGCTCCCACAAATCAGTAAGGTAAAAGATAACCCCCCAAACTATTCAGGTGTTGCAAAGCATTATATAGGTTCTCTATACTTTCTGAGTGATTTTTTTCTGTAAACCTACAACTGCTGTAATATAATAATTAATAAATAAATAAAATTTCGAAAGATTATAATAGAAAAATGGGGAAAAGACTTGAATGGCCACACCACTTAAAAAATTCAAATGGCCCAGAAAAATATGAAAAAGTATTCAACTTCATGAATCATAAGGGAAATGCAAATGTTTTTATGATAACATACCGCTATATACCTACCAGAATGAGAATAATTAAAATGACTGACAATAGTAAGTACTGGTGAGGATGTAAAGCAACTTGAACTTTCATTTATTTCTTGTAAGACTATAAATTCATGCAACTCTGGAAAACTTTCAGTCAGGATTTCCTAAACATGTACACAGACACACACACAGGCACACACACTTACATATCCTACAAATAACAATTCTTCTCCTAGACATATACCCAATAGAAATGCATACTTATATGCAACAAAAACCACATAGAAGAATGTCCATTGTAGCGCTATTTGTGATAACTAAAAACTAGAAACAATAAGATGTCCATCAACATATAGAACAGACAAACATGGCATCTTAGCTTCCTAGGGATGCTGTAGCAAAGTACCAAAAACTGGGAGGCTTAGAACAGCAGAATTTTATTGTCTCCCTGTTCTGGAGGCTGGTAATGTGGAATTAAGGTCAGCAAGTTCATGCTTCCTCTGAAGCTTATAAAGGAGAATCTGTTCCATGCCTCTCTGGTGATGGCCAGCAATCCTTGGTGTTCCTTTTTGCCTAAGAGTTCATTCTTCAATTTATTTCTTTCCTCTCTCTTTTTACTGTAGGCAGCAAGGAGAAACCAGTCTGTACCTTCCACATTTTGCTTGGAAAGTTCCTCAAGTAAACAGCCAAGTTCACTGCTTACAAGTTCTGCTTTTCACCTGACTTAAGAACACAATTTCACTAAGTTATCTTCTACTTTATAATAAAAATCATCTCCTCTAGTTTCCAATAATATTCTTTACCTTCTTCTAAAGCCTCAGAAGTACCTTTCTATATATATATATATATATATATATATATATATATATCCATATTTCTACCAGCAGTCTCTTGAAGGCAATCTTGGCTTTTTCTCTCAAGTGCCTCAAAATTCTTCCGTTATCCAACTCCAAAGCTACTTCTACAGTTTTGGGTATTTATTACAGCAGCACCCCATTCCTGGTATCAAAAACTGTCTTAGTTTCCTAGGGCTGCCATAACAAAGTCCTACAAACCAGATGACAAAACAACTGATATTTGTTGTATCACAGTTCTGGAGGCTGGAAGTCCAAAATCAAGCTGTCAGCAGGACCATGCTTTTTCTCTGCTATCTGTAGGGGAGAATCTGTTCCAGGTCTCTCCTAGCTTTGGAGAAGTCAGCAATCCTTGGAGTCCTTGACTTGCTGCATGTGCTGGTTTGAAAGGAAGTATGCCCCCTAAGAAAAGCCATGTTTTGATATAAATCCCATTTCTTAAAGGTAGAATAATCCTTATTCAATACTGTATATTTGAAACTGTAATGAGATCATCTCCCTGGTTGATGTGATTTAGTTAAGAATGGTTGTTAAACTGGATTAGGGGATGACATGTCTCCACCCATCTGAGTGGGTCTTGATTAGTTTCTGAAGTCCTATAAAAGGAGAATGAGAGATTCAGAGAGATTCAGATAGAGTGACACTACGAAGCAGAGAGTCCTTCAGCCAGCGATCTTTGGAGATGAAGAAGGAAGATGCCTCCCGGGGAGTTTCATGAAACAGGAAGCCAGCAGAGAAATCTAGCAGATGACGCCGTGTTCGCCATGTGCCCTTCCAGCTGAGAGAGAAGCCCTGACTGTGTTCGCCACGTGTCTTCTCACTTCAGAGAGAAACCCTGAACTTCATCGGCCTTCTTGAACCAAGGTATCTTTCCCTAGATGCCTTTGATTGGACATTTCTTTAGACTTGTTTTAATCGGGACATTTTCCAGGCCTTAGAACTGTAAACTTGCAACTTATTAAATTCCCCTTGTTAAAAGCCATTCCGTTTCTGGTATATTGCATTCCAGCAGCTAGCAAACTAGAACACTGCATAACTCAGTCTCCGCCTCTGACATTACATGGCTGTTTCTCCCTCATTCTATCTCTGATCTTTTTCCCTCTTCTTGTAAGTACACCAGTCATATCAACTTAGTAGCCTACACTTTTCCAGTGTGTCCTCATTTTAACCTAAGTAGCCTCATCTGAAATGACCCTATTTCTAAATAAGTTCACATTCTGAGGTACTGGGAGTTAGGATTTCAACATCTCTTTTTCAGAGACAAAGTCAACTCATAACATATAATATATCCACACGAACATATAGTATATCTGTATGATGCAATATGATAGAGCAATACAACAAAACTCCTGCTGAATGCAACAATATGAATGAATCTCACAAGCATAACATAAATAAAAAGACAACAGACCCCCAAAACTACATACTGCTTGGTTCCATTTGTATAGTTCAGAACTAGGTGAAACAGGCTTATGGTGATGGAAGATTGGATAATGGTGGCTTTTTGTGGGGTTAATAACTGAGAGGGAGCATGAAGGGGCTTTTGGGGGTGTTGGCACTGTTTCAGCCCCTTGTTCCAATGCTGTGTACCTGGCTGTGTTCACTTTTTGAAAATGTGTTGAGCAACACACCAATGATATTACATTTTCTGTATGTAAAAAATGTCAATAAAAGTCAAACTTTGTATAAATTTAGTAGATTGAAATGCTAGTGATCAATGAAAGGGAGTGGTAAGGGTATGAAAAAATAAATATAAATTATAAATGAAAAAAATAGGGGAAACAAAAGCTAAAATATATGGGGTAAGTGGAAATAAGAGCAGTCAATGAGGGGGTAAGGAGTATGGTATGTATGCTTTTTTCTTTTTTCTTTTTCTGAATTGATGCGAATGTTCTAAGAACTGATCCTGGTGATGAATATACAACTATATGATGATATTGTGAGTTATTGATTATATGTCAAGAACGGATTGATCATATGGTAAGAATGTTCATGTCTGTGTGCTGTTATGTTTCAAAAAAATTTTTTTAATTAAAAAAAAGGTCAACTTTAAAAATATAATTTAGGAGGCGGAAGGGTGATTCAGTGGTAGCTTGCCTGTTATTCATGAGACCCAGTTTCGATTCCTAGCCTGTGCACTTGGTCCCCACCAAAAAAAAAAAAGAAGAAAAGAAAATTCAACAAATGATGCTGCAATAATTGGATAGTCACATGGAAAAGGAGTGAAATGTGACCCTCACCATCCAGCACATATAATTTAGCGAGAACGTATACCACCTAGCCTTGGCATGTCTTCTGACAAGACTTAGACAAGCCTTCTCACAAGACCTCAATGGTTTCAAATGAAAACTGGCAATAAAATCAAGTCCAAGTCCAAGAGGAGATATTGGAGAGGAACCGAGCTGAGTCTATGAGAAATTGCACATGTGATGGCACATGTTTGTGCCCTACCAAGGTCGCTAATGTCTTGCCATACTGAGTTAAAAAGTCACGGTTTCTGAAGAGTTGGGCTTATTTTATTGGGGGAAATAACTGTTTTTTCTTTCTTTTTTTATGCTTCTGCATGAATAAGTTGGTTCAATAATAAATATGTGAGACCTTTTGTTTGGAAAAAATCATTTAACAAAGAAGTACCATTTTCAAGATTCTCAGGAAGGGTTTAAATATTTCTTTAGTAAAATAAGTGGGGGGAAAAGAAACATTTCTAAATGACCATATTTTCAAAAATTTTTTATTATTTTTTTAATGTTCAAAACACGTTTATTTATTAAATCACTTTGACGTTGATTTACATAAGAAGAATTCAACAAATAAAATGTTTAATGAAAAATTGTGGTATAGAGTGTACTTGTCTCTAGAAACAAGTTTCATTTACAAGTTGAGGAACAAAGATCTTTTTAAAAAAATTTTTATTAATAAAATCTATCAACATACAATACAAACATTCTTAACATAGGTACATTCCATACTTGGTGTGCAATCAATGGTTCACAATATCATCATATAGTTCTGTATGCATCACCATGATCATTTCTCAGAACATTTACATCACTCCAGAAAAAGAAATAAAAAGAACAAAGAACAAACTCATACATACCATACCCCTTACGCCTCCCTTTCACTGACCACTAGTATTTCCCTCTACCCAATTTATTTAACATTTGTTTCCCCTATTATTTATTTGTTTTTAATCCATACTAAATGACTACATTTTTAATGTAATATGTGATTTTAATCATGTGAAACAAAATTAAAATTAAATATAGTAAATAAAAACATTGTAAATCTTGAAAAAATGTCATATCCCTTTATTTCAGCTAATGTACAAAGTACATCTCGTGTTAGCACAAATCCTGCAAAAACATTATTTCTGCTGTCTAACGTAGGATTAGATTTTTTCAAACCTTCTCCCTGTGGACTGGGTCATTTTAAATTTGGGGGGGTATTATTAAAAAATATTGCAATGAATATCTTGGTGCATAATTTTTTCCCCTATAGTTCAACTTATTTCCACATGTGGAAATGCTAGGTCAGAGAGTATAAAGATTTTTAAGATTCTTAGTAATTATATTTTCAAATTACTCACCTATAAGACACTCCAAAGTCTGCTCCTACTATGTACAGTCATGCTTGTTTCACTAAAAATTTCACTAACACTATTTTATGTTTTTTTTTAAAGCTTTGCAATTTTGATTGGTGAAATTCAAATTTGATTTTTTCATCGTGAGGATCAGCACTTATTCCAAAAATACTGCATAGGCTGAAAATGTCTTTTTTGCATTCGTTTGCAGAATAGATTTATTAGCCATCTAAGAATGTCTTTGACCCATATAATCTTGTCCAGCTTTAAAAATGTCTGTGTTGACCAGACATTGGAAGAGTCATTTCAAACCTTTATCTTTCTTATCATATCTTTAAAATATATATATTGGGAAATATTTCAACGTGCATCCCTAAAAGATAAGGACTCTTAAAAAAAACAAAGTAACCACAATACCATGATCACACCTAAAAGAAAAAAATTATTTAATCTCATTAATACCTAGTTAGCATTCACATTTTTTTGATTATCTTATAAGTGTCTGAGTATTTTTATTCTGTATCCATACACTTTTTTTCTTTTTTGAAATGCATTTTAATAAGTTAGTAACTTTTATAGAACTGAAATATTTACTATACATTAATATGGTTAATATGGACATAAAACCGCTGACTTCATTTCTTATTATGCCAAAACCCATATTCTACTAATATGGAAATGAAGTAAATTATGTGTGTATGCAATGAAAGTAGCTTTGGGTACTAACCCCCAAGAAGGGAAAATGTCACTGAAGCTACTGTGCAACTGTAGGGAAAATGGGGGTTGCATATTTACTAATGAAAGTTGTGGTCATTCTCTTATCCATTATTGCCTTTGAAAGGAAGCACAAAATTAGATATAATTAAAATTCACTTAGGACAAATAATTTCCAAGCACTAAAAAATTAGGTGGATAAATGACTTTGAATCTGTAATTTCATTTTCAAGAACCAACTATACATATGCTATACAATCATCCAATCAACTATTCATGCTCTCCAAAGGTAGGCAATGCAGTATGTAATACAATTTCACTCTTAATACAAAAACGCTCCATGATTAGCTTTTCCATACAATAAAAAGAAACAAAAGTTGTATAAATTACCTAAAAACCAATTTTCTTCAGGGAATTTTAACATGAGCAAGGTATCAAATATTACAAAAAGAATAAATACACATTAATAGATAACTAAAGTACATGGTGGCATTCTAAAATGTAAAGTTCTAACAAATTAAAACAATTTCCTTCTACATGAAAATAAATTGCAAAATGTGCAGATATATTAAACTCATTCAGTAATGATAGATAATGCAACCTAGAAATTTCACAACCTCTGTTCTAGTTTGCTAGCTGCTGGAATGCAAGATACCAGAAACGGAATGGCTTTTAAAAGGGGGAATTTAATGAGTTGCTAAGTTACAGTTCTAAGGTCGAGAAAATGTCCCAGTTAAAACAAGTCTATAGAAATGTCCAATCTGAGGCATCCAGGGAAAGATACCTTGGTTCAAGAAGGCCGATGAAGTTCAGGGTTTCTCTCTCAAGTGAGAAGGCACATGGCGAACACAGTCAGGGCGTCTCTCTCGGCTGGAAGGGCACATGGCAAATATGGCATCATCTGCTAGCTTTCTCTCCTGGCTTCCGGTTTCATGAAGCTCCCCGGGAGGCATTTTCCTTCTTCATCTCCAAAGGTCGCTGGCTGATGAACTCTCTGCTTCGCAGTGTCGCTCTCTCTGAATCTCTCATTCTCCAAAATATTTCCTCTTTTATAGGACTCCAATAAACTAATCAAGACCCACCCAAATGGGTGGAGGCATGTCGTCCCTTAATCCAGTTTAATAACCACTCTTGACTAAATCACATCATCTAGGGAGATGATCTGATCACAGTTTCAAACATACAGTATTGAATAGAGATTATTCTACCTTTATGAAATGAGATTTATATTAAAACACGGCTTTTCTTAGGGGGCACACTTCCTTTCAAACCAGCACAACCCCCTCCCAATTAAACATATTTCCTTCAACTTTCCTCCTTGAAAAATCTTAAGTCTATGTAAAAGTTGAAAGAATAGTGCAATGAATAATCTGATTGACTTCATCTGGATTTGCTGATTCTCTCAGCCAGCATTAATTGAGCACCTACTATCTACTAGGCATTGCATTACCTTCTGGGTAAACAAAATGAGCTCTCATGGTTTTAAGGTGTGTGTGGCTTATCAGGAAAGGCAGGCCATAAAGCAAAACCTGTAATATGGCGTGATAATGTTTCATTACTGAAAGGCATGAAGTACTATGAGGACAGAGGCACAGGAGTCGTTTTCTGATTGGGACGTTGGAGAAGGCCTCTAGCGAAGGTGATATTTCGGTAATCGCATCTTGGGAAAAAAGGGCAGCATGGAGGAAGGCATGGGAATTTGACCAGGCTTGGTAGATTTGGGGAATTGCGTGTTGAGGATGAAGTGATTTGCGAAGTCCCAGCCCTCAGACCCATAAGCTGGAAGGGGCCTTGCCCCACCCAGCAAGGCCATCGTGGCTCTGAATATCGAGAGCTCCTGTGCCATTCAAAATCTGGCCACCATGTATTGCTGGCTTTGAAGTTACTGAGGTTGATTGCCATAAAAGTTTTAAGCCAAAAAAAATTGTTTTCCAAAACTGGAATGGGGATGGTCTATGTTTCTTCAGGGAAGAAAAGGAAAAATTTTCTAAGGCTAGTGGGTGCCAATGATCCTGCTTGAAGCAAGTGCTGTTGACATAGAGTCCCTGAGTTACTCACCTGGCTCTGCCTGGCACCTGTAATGCATGTGTTGGGGAAGGAGGGAGGCAGCCTTGGTGAGTTCTTGGGGGCCTCTGTTCTCTAGGAATAACTTGCTTCCCCTTTCCTGGAATCCTTCCTTCCTCCCTCTCGGTCAGAAGTGAGCCTTGTAGTATAGCTACACCAGTTGTTACAAGTAAGTTTTGAAGGAAAGGGAATTAACCCACTTTCCTTATTTGGAAAGAAGCCAAGGAAGACACTTGAAATGTAAGGAAGACTTTCAAAAGCACATGAAACTCATTTCTCCTCCTAGAGAGAACAGCACCCTTCTAGTTTCTCCAAATGGCTCTGTAGGAGTGCTGGTACAGGCTAGCTGAGGCTGCAATGTTTCACCTCTGGGCATGATTTAACTACCTTCTTCATGTGGCAGTCAAGAGAACCAAGTTCTCTCTTTTGTTGCTCAGATGCGGCCTCTCTCTCTCTAAACCGACATGGCAAGTGAAGTCACTGCCCTCCCCTTCTACATGTGACATGACTCCCAGGGGTGTAAACCTCCCTGGGATGAGCTGGGACTCAGCATGATCAGACAAAGAAAACTTTCTTGCCCAAAAGGGGGAAGAGAGAAATGAGAAAAAACAAAGTGTCAGTGGCTGAGTTATTTCAAAGAGTCAAGAGGTTATCCTGGAGGTCGTTCTTACGCATTATATTATCCCTTTTTCGTTTATGGTGTATTAGAGTGGCTAGAGGGAAGTACCTGAAACTGTAGAGCTGTGTTCCAGTAGCCACGTTTTTTGAAGGTAATTGTATAATGATACAGCTTTTACAATGTGACTGTGTGATTGTGAAAAAAAAAAGTTACTTAAACGATCTTTTATCCTCTCACCCATATAGATAAATAAACTCCTTCCTATGAAATGTCAAAAAAAAAGAGAATCAAGTTCTTCCAGGCATATCCATATTGGCTTTCATTTTTTCATTTAACACGTAAGAAAACAACTCATAAAGACGAAACACTTTGACCTGTATCACCTCTCCACACATATCTAAATTTGATAATGTTGTTTGCTTTATTTGTTTAAATATACTGCAGCCTTTTTCTTGAGTGAGTGGAAGGTACCTGGTGAGTCACATGAGAAAACAGTTGGGAAGGACTGAGGGCGTTTGATGCCAGGTACAGACACACGGGGCACAGGCAACAAGCGAAGTAAGCCTGGGATTGTAGCTCCAGGCTGTGGACATGGTAATCTCATTGGAACCCTGTGGTATGTGACTCAAGACAGGTCCACAGTGAAGAAAGGGAGCCTCTGAGGAGCCTAAAGATGAATATTTAGGAGTAGATCAAAACATTTAAGCAATCGTTGCATACCATTTGGCCAGAAGGTAAAAGGGAAAACATGAAATATCAAATTTGTATAAAACATCCAAGTAAAAATCCTTCCAAGTTTTTAAATTAGAAATATGATCTTGATTTCGTTTTTTAAACCCATTTTTTATGCTTGAAATGGCTACATGTAGTTCCTGACCAACCTTTCTAAGGGTTCTCTCTGCAAGTTCTCAATGGTCACTATCAATTAAAAAAAAAAGCTTCATTGCATATGTGGATGATAAAAATTTAAAAGGTTTTTATAACTATTCAAATATATGTATTTTCAAATATATTTGAAGCAAACAATTTCAAATATATATATAAAACAGTTGAGGCTATGTTTAGAGCCTCTAGCAGGGCTTCTTTTTCTTTCATTAACAAATGTAAATCTGAAATCCATGTGATAGGCAAACAGATTCTTGGTGATGTGCAGATCCTCCTCCCCGTGGAGACAGCTTTCCAGCCAGACTAATTACATGGTCGCCAAAGACCATGAGTCTGTCCAAAAGGATCGGATGAAATATTTCACAGTGGGAACCTCCAGGAGGCATCAGACCGAGGTATATGGAGGTTCTCTGATGGTCTGTCCAGTTTGGAGCAAGACCCCGGTGGAATCTGGGGATATGAGGGAGAAGGAGGGACTGGTGAGCACCTTACAGTATATTAAGAGGAACAGCCAAGCAAGGTGGCAAAGCTTCAGCCCCACTGGAGGAATGACAATGATAAAGGAGAACGCAGACAATACCTAGGGCGGTGCAATGGTGGCTCAGTGGCAGAATTCCTGCCTACCAAGCTGGAGACCCGGGTTCAATTTCGGGAGCCTGCCCATGCTAGAAAAAAATTTTTTGAGTTAAAAAAGAAATAACCAAAGACAATACCTAATGAGTTTTGGGCAAACACAATGAGGTTAAAGCTGCCACTCAAGGGCTTTCAGTGACCCAGGGCTCATCTCCCAAACAAATATAGGGCAACAAGAGCCCAAGCGGGTTGGCTGCCACCATCAGCAGTGGCGCCGAAGCTGGGCGAGGCTGGTTGTACAGAAAAGGGTTTGGAATTGTTCCTATAGGGGGATAAATTTTGGCTCAAAATTAGGAATATTTCCTGGAACATGTATTGAAAAAAAAAATTAGGAGTACTTTTGTTTTTCCTAATTTTTTCCTTTATAATTTGTATTATAAAGATAATACTTAAATTTTTAAATATCATAGGGAGTTTGGAAAATAAGAAAAGGAAAAAATTCTCCCCTCAATCCCACCAACTTGACCAAATTTTCTTAACTGTCTTCATGTATGTGTATTTTCAATAGTGGTGGACTTAGAATGTATATATATAAAATTTACAAACTGATTTTTTAAAAAATAAAATTACCGTATAAGGGCTCTCCCGGTTTGCTGCTTGATTTCTCATAACCATAGGATTTTAATAGCTGCATAAATCCATGGAGTGGGTGAACCATAACGAACTGTTCCGCTCTTGTTGGATGTTAAAGTTGTGGTTAGTTTTCTTTCTCATTAACATTCTCTTTAAGCTCCCTTCTAGTACTGAGATTCTGTGATACCATTTCTGGCACAGTAATGTGTGAACTACTTTTCAGATTATTTTTTACAACTGTAATTCTTCTTAAGATAAGTATTTTGAGATGCCCTGACATGCTATATTAAGTCAAACTTCTGTTTATTTTCTCTGAGTAGCACTTTCACAAAAGTGATTTTAGGAAATGTCTGTCTAGTTGCCTAACTTGGAGTATTTTTTTTTCAGGCCTACAAAAAATTGCAAAATGAGTACAAGGAATTCCTATATACCCTTCACTTGGATATCCTATAGGCCAACATTTTATCTAACAACAATAGAATTATCAAAATCAGAAAATTGACTTTGGTAACAATCCCATCATCTAATCTACAGACCTTATTGAGAGGTCACCAGCTGTTATACCATTGTCTTTTTCTGATCAGAATCCAGTGCAGGGTCAGAGGGTTCCGTTAGTATTCGTGTCTCATTGGCCTCCTTTAATCTAGAATATCTTTCCATCTTTCCTTGTCTTTCATAACCTTGACACTTGGCCAATTCTTTTTCAGATGACCGTCTATTTGGGTTGTCTCATATTTCCTCAAGGATTTTGTGTGTATGTGTGTGCACAAAGATGTTTATTGCAGCATCGTGTATATAAGAGGCAAGTTAAACAAATGCTGGAACTTTATTTGATTGAGATAAGGTACATGCATTTACCCCTGGGCCTCACACCCGAAGGACTCAATAAATGTTACCCATTATTAGTGTCCACGCAGTATTAGTTATTTAAAAATGTTTCAAAGAACCAGTAATAAAACAGGAAAGCCTGCGGTAGTGCTAAGTAGAAAGAAACAATATCCATGTCTGTTATTTTGTATTATTTGAATTATGTTTTAAAATTATATAGATATGGGGTGGTGGTTCAGTGGCAGAATTCTCACCTGCCATGCCAGAGACCTAGGCTCGATTCCCGGAGCCTACCCATGTCAAAAAATCTATCTATCTATCTATCTATCTATCTATCTATCTATCTATCTATCTATCGATACACAGACAGATAGATAGATAGATAGATAGATAGATAGATAGATAGATAGATATGAAAGAAAACAGAGGACTGAAAGGAATGAATTAAAAGCTCAGAGGTGGTTATCATCAAGAGATTTTGGACTATAGTAGTGTGATATGGGATCCCTCTCCAGAGCATCTTATCAGGAAGCACATGGTATCAATTTGTCTAATTACAAGTAAGGTTAACTCTGAGCAGCCCGCTATGGTAGTGTCTGCCCCATTTCTCCACTGTAAAGTTATTCCTTTTTCCTTAATGGATATTGTAGGGACATACTTAGAGATCATATAAAATCTTGTTTCTCATTACACTTTCACTAACTTCTTAGCGCTTTTGTGGATGATTCTTCTCTGAACCATTATTACTGTGGCATTCTCCAAGCGGTGACTTTCCACTTCCATTACCTTTCTGTGCTTTTTCATTGGAATTTATCTTGGACAAGTCTTACAGATTCCTTTAACCTGTATGGCCCTCGATCCATTTATAGCTAAAGCAAAAGAAGAGAGTATTTATCTACTGCTCATTCTATGTTGTCCTGTTATCAAAATACACGGGAACAAACATGGGGAAAAAGGGCATTGAGTTGAGAGACGTCTCTATGAGTCTGCATTGACTCCTGTTTTTCTCAGTCTTCCTCAGCAAATTGTGGCTCATTCTGCCAAGGAATCAGAGTCCTCTTTTTCTTTTTTTTAAGCATGAGCAGGCATGGGGAATCGAACCTAGGTCTGCAGCATGGTAGGCAAGAACTCTGCCACTGAGCCCCCGTGGTCTGCCCCAGAGTCCTTTTTAATACAGTATTTATCCTTAAATCACCACTGAAAAGTAATCAGGAAATAGCAATTGCCATTTCTACTCTACAGATCAGAAAAATGTAGCCCGGCATGCGGATCCCCAGCCCAGCTGGAACTTATTTCCAGTGTCAGGTGCTGTACTTCTTGTCTGGGACCACTCTACAAATGGCATACTTTTATGTGTATTTGGGTTACTTGATGTGACTTCAAGAAAAGAAGTTTCCCTTTAAACAAAATTATTTTCAACAGGGTTACACTTCTTTTGGCTAATTATTAGGTACATTTGTGCCAGTTATACTCCAATTTGTTATTTTCAAGCAATAATAGCTATTTAAATGGAAGCTCCTTGCAGGTATAAAGTCCAAAAAGTATTGTTTTTTTCCCTCAAGCTAAATTCTTAATGGTAGACTTAGATGCTAAATACAAAATCTTTCATTTATCCAGAATGACTAATAGTTTTTGTTTTTGTTTTTTTGGCTAAAGGGTTTTGGTTAATTGAACATTGCCAGATAGAGCAGAATCACCACTCTTCAAAGAATCCAAATATAAAGCCGAAGGAAAAGTATTCAGTTCTTTAAAATCTGATAGTATCTCCCATCAGTTTGACGAACAGTTCCCATTATATAATCCCATTAAAAAGGAGATAGGAGGTCAGCTGAATTTTTAAAGAAAAGCCATCTTCTTTATTACTTTGGTTTTTGGTCATTTATATTTTTCTCCTAAAAAAAAGCATATAAAAGAATGAACTTTAAATTATTTGGACTTTCTCATGAACGGAATCTTAAATTTTGGAACTTTTACTAATATATCTATAGTTAAAATATTTTATTTTCCTTAGGATACCAATTATTAGAGTCTACTGATTGGGAGGGCAAGCATTCACACATACTTGCCAACAAAAGTCTCATGGTTAGGTCTCGGTGCCTCCATGCAGGAATCCCTCCTGCTTATTGTTGTTCAATTTTTTCTTTTTTTGGGGTGGTGGGTGGTGGTTGGGGCGTGGCCCAGAAATCAAACCTGGGTCACCGGCATGGAAGGTGAGCGTTCTACCACTGAACCACCCGTGCACCCTATGTTTAGTTTTGTTTTTAAGTCATTTGTTGTCCTGCCTGGCACTGAGTAGGCACTGGATAAATATTTGTAGACTGACCCACTGAAAGACAGACTGATTTTACACCCAGGACCAGGGCACCGTCTTGACCTTCCTGAATTCCTGTAATAATTTTTTCCTTATTTCGGAAACAATACATGCTCCTTACAGAAACTTGTAAAACAGAGAAAGTCACTCCCACAAAGAAGGCAAAAAAAAAAAAAAAAAAAAAATCTCAACATCTACCAGTCATGGCAATGATTGACCACAGACATGAGCATTTTCCTATTCGCTAAATATTCTTCAAAAACCACTTTTTGATGGCAATAAAACGGTCCTGTGTGTGGATGTCCCTTAATTTACCTTTCTCTCCCTTTCCAGTCATATAAATTCTTTATAATTTGCACCATTAGAAATAATGTTACAGTGTTACACAATAAACTCTGACTATTAAAGCTAATTATTGAGTTACTTTCCAAAATGATTATATCCATTTAAGTCCACTTAGTAGTGTCCCTTGTATTTTAAACACTGGCATTTCAGAAACTAAAGATTAAATAGCCTCCACGGCGATAGGAGTTAACTAACCTTTTCCCTCATGGGCCCCTGAAAAGGGTAGGAAAAATCACAGGTGAGCTGATAGTTTGGAAAACATGACTGAAACCTCAACATGACTTTAGGGAGGGCATTAGCCGGAAAGCATTTGCACTTTCAAAAATGGCTGTGAGATAAAGCCAAATTGGAAATCCATGGCCCCAAGAATCAGTACCCTATTGAGCTGTTAATAACACAAAACAACTGTCATTAGGCTGAATGTTGTCAAGATATTCATGGCCCGAAATTCAAAAGCTAATTTCTCTTCACAAAAGATAAAATCATGCAATTTAAAAGGAGAAAATACTTGGGTGGGGAAGCAGTCAAAAAGAGAGAGTGCTTTTTAATTTAATTAATATACAGTTATTCAATTCTACTCTGAGGAATGTATTTGTTTCCTCCTGAAACAACAACTTTCGCTTTCAAAATAATATAAATAAAAGCCTAAAATTTCAAAAATTATTTACTGTTTTTATTTAAAAAAAAACATTCTGGGGCTGGCTTTTTTTTTTTTTGTCCTGTCCCTGTGTATCTTACCCCAGAGATGTGTATCCTACTGAAAATGAAAGCTCAAGATTTGTAACTCCTGCTCCTAAATATAACGTGTACATATGTCTTTATTTAATTATAAGCCATTACAAATATACAAAGTATTTTTGTTATAGTTAAACATGGAATAGCTTAACTATTTAAAATTTAACCCTTAAAAGGACAATTTACTTCCAGGCTTCCAGTCAAGCAAGCAAAGGCTATACAACTTGGAACCCTGTGGAGAACTCTAAGGATAGAGCCTTGGGCTCTGAGCCTAACATTCAGTGGGAAACCACTGTTTTAGAAAGCAGGTTCTTTGGAATATAGTGTGAGTGAGATTGAAAGCTTTCTTTATGTGGGGCAATTTTGCTGTGAAACCTGAGTAATTGACCCTTTATTTTGCTCGTGTTGTCATTGATTGTCATCAATCCAATTACAGCTCATTTTCCAATCACAAGGAATGATGTTTAAGTTCATGTGTCATCTTGACTAGGTTATGGTGAGCAGTTGTTTGGTTAAACAAGCACTGGCCTATTTGTTACTGTGAAGGTATTTCATGCATTTAAATCATTAGTCAGTCGATTGCATCAATAGCTGATTACATCTACAATCAACAAAGGAGAGTGCCTTCAGCAATTAGAGGAGTCTCATCCAATCAGTTGAAAAAGGGAGAACTGATTATTTCAACAGTCAGAAAGAAGAATTTCCATCTACGTCAGTCAGCCAGATTCTTCTGGGGAATTCATAGAAAACTTCATCAGAGTTCCCAACTTGCAGCCTGCCCTATAGAATTTAGACATGCCAATCCCCATAGTCACAAGAGCCAATCCCTATAATAAATCTCGCAGAACCCTGACTATACTACACATATCTTTTAGAGCTTCATGGCCCATGAATGAACACTGTCATCACTGTCAAAAAGAAAAGAATAGTTGGTAGAAAGTTGGATAAATTTGCTTTTATTAACTAAGGGTTTTCTTAAACTTCCCCTGAGTAGGAAAAGCAGTATTGATCCCACTTTCTGGTATAGTTCTTTAGATATATTCATGGTTAATCTTGCAAATTCTTGGAGAGTGATTGACTAAGGTAGACCAAAGAGTAGGCTCAAAGGCCCTGCAGTTTCTTCCCAAAGCATTCTGGGATGTCAATAGACATCAAAGCTACTGTTAGAGGACAGAGGACAAAAGATGAGTGATGTTTCTATTACCCTTATGTTTCTCTTCAACAAGGAAAGTGACAGAGAGGAAGATTGAAGGCATGTAGCCACTTCTAAATGATGCAAGAGAAGATATGTTTCTATTGCCATTTTTCTTTAGGAGGTGGTGACAGATACTAAAGTTCTAGGCTGGAGTGAAGGTTAAAGTAGCTAGGTTTGGGAAAGGATGGAGTTCTAGTAGATGAACTTTTAGGGACATTTTGGTCCTCAGGTTCTCATGAGGGTGAGATGAAGTTTAAGCAAACTTCTACCTTTAATGTTGCATAATTCTTTGTTGCCAGTTCATTTTAAGAAAGTAAAAATGAGTCCCTGTAATAGAGCAGTGTTCTTGAATAATATGGCACTTGACAATTATTCATTCCCCTTTCAGCAAGCTGTATCTTGTCTATTTTCACAGCAGTTGAGGGTTTACCATCATTTTTTAAAATTTTTTTATTAATTAAAAAAAATTAACTAACAGCATTAGAAATCAATCCATTCTACACATGCAATCAGTAATTCTTAATATCATCACATAGTTTACCATCATTTTAACTATTTTTGAACTTCTAGCATAAGCACTCATATCTTGCCACTAAATATTTGTACACAGAATACCTTATTTGCTACAGCAAACTCATTTTTTTTTATTTGTCTGGTTTTATGGAAACCAGAGAGATCCAAACAGACTCACATTTCTAAGCAAGAGCAAATAGTTATTTCCTCCTTCACCCAGGGGTTAGTCGAAACTAGGGCTTTTTCTAGGAGTGGGGATATTTGCAATTTTTAGATGGTTTCAACACAAAAATGCAGTGGTTCGTAATACTTTGGGTTCAGCATGGGTTAAAAAGCAATCAAATAAGCATAGAGAATGCTTCAAAATAGAACAAAAAGACTCATGCTTAGAGTCATAATTAGACAAAACCTACCCTGCCTATTGGCGAGGCAGGTGGTGGCCTATTTGGTAGGAAATAGATGTTACTAAAAGACTCCCTCCAAAAAAATTCCCTCTAACTAGACTGTCAAGGAATTGAAATTCCACTATTCATTGTCTTAAGAAAGCATTTTGCACGAAGTCCACATGACCCCACACTAGCTCACCTCTGGAGGGCAGGTCATTAGGCCATTAGGTCCCAATAGCTCATTAGCTTAGGTCAACCCTTAGGGAAGGTTCTTGGGAGAGGGGAGAAGGGAAGTATGGAATGTGGGGCAGTCCAATGGGAGGCCCTGTGGGTTACCAGCACTGGGTGGGGGTAGGGTTACCAAAGGCAATTTGACCTATTTCATAGATGTACTTGGGCTTTCCCTATATATCTTGACTCAGAAGAAGACAGTCAACCTCTCTCCTTCTTGAGACTGAGAAGATGCAGATTGGACTGAAGCTTCTGAATTGGTTTCAATTGCTGATGGGAAACCACAGTATGACGTTGAAAGTCTTGGACATAACAAGGGCTCTGGAGCCAGAGTACCTGTGATTGAACCCCCTCTCTGCCACTAAACTAGCTGAGTGACCTTGGGCAACTTACTTATCTGTACCTCCTCTGTAAAATGAGGTTAACAAAAGCACCTACCTCACACAGTTTTGAAGACAAAATGTAAAACCTTTTAGAACTGGCACATGCTTATCACATGTTAGCTCTTAGTAACTTTACTAAGCTTTAAAGCTTCCCTTGAACCTCAACCATCACACCCCTTATTCAGTTCATTCACACATTCACACTGACTGAACATGTTCTCAAGGTTGGCAGCTTGGTAAGTGAATACTATCAAGGAAGTTTAGGAAGCTGGCTGTAGATGTGAAGCCATCAACTGTCACCCCAAAAGCAGTATTTCAGGCACTTCTTGGCAATCACAGATGAAGACACTGCCAACAAGGGGATACAAGGTCTCATGTTTTGCTTTGCACAGAAAGCAGAGGTGAGTGGCATGGGTGGTACGACAAGAGCCCTGGCTGGAGGGGAGCCAAGAAGTGGCACCAAGTTGAGGAATGCTGGACATCAGGGTTTCTGTGCAGGGCCTGGCAAGAGCACCCTGGGTCCCAGACTGAAGGGGAGACTGAAACCTCAAGGACCACAGTAATGGTCCCTGTTCACCCAGCACCATCACCCAAACCACTAGATGCTTATATGTGCATGGCTTTGTGTCAGGTGCTGCCTGGCAGACTTCTGAAAAAAATTGCAAGGCAGTGATTATTCAAGTTTGGGGGTGGGGTGGTGTAGCTCACAGAGGAGCACTCAGGGGCTTCAAAAATACTGATAATATTATATTTCTTGACCTGGTTTTTGTTTTGATGTTGTCTTGTAGACCACATATATATGTTAGATATACTCTTGCAAGTATTGTTTTGGCTGCTAAGGTAAAGGCCCTAATAACAGTGACTTCAGCTAGAAATTATTTCTCTGCCATGTAACAGTCCAAACCAAAGCGATCCTCTTCTAAAGCTCCATGGTTTCTTCTACTCTACTGCTCTGCCACTTTGTGCAACATAAAGCTTCCATCTCAGAGTCCAATATGGCTGCCCCAGTGCCTGCCATCATCTCTAAATTCCAGTCATCAGTTTGAGGAAAAGAGAAAGGGGAAAGCATGCTACTTTCCTTTTAAAGGCATAGCCCAGAAGTAGCACTTCTACTCACACCCTGTTATCCAGAATCTAATCTCATGGGCACCCTTAATTATAAGGAAATCTGGGAAAATGTTGTCTGTAGCTGGGAGGCAATGTATTTAGCTAAAACATCTATTGTAATAGAAAAAAAGAGAGCAAATATGGGGACAAAAAGGAGCTTATGCCAAAGATATATTTTATAAAAATAAATGGGCAATTACTTTTAAAAATAGAAGGTAAGGACTACGTTTCCCAATGCATTGACTATGCATTTAACTTATTTGTTTAAACATCATTAGGACTTTGATGGAAAGTCAATAGAGAAGAAAGAAACTTAAATGTTCAATGTTGGAAGTTACATTTGAAATGAAGAATCAAAAACAGTAGTGTAAATCAACCAGAACATGATTTAAATTTCAAAAATGCCACAAGCCCACAATACTTGAGGAACATCATTAGCCCTTAATGCCAGGGAGATCTCTTGCATGTAGGGGTTGAGTCTGCACTGGAGCATTAGTGAGAATTGACCCCATGGAAATTAAGGCTGGGACCAAAGCAGGAACCCACCCTTCTCTTCTAATTTTTCAGGTGAGATTTGGTGGAGAAGGTAGCATTTCCAGGCCTAGTGGAAGAAGGGGGAGCTTGGTGGGTAACTAGGGCATAGCTTAGAGTAGGCTTGGAGGAGAGGGAAGCCATAGGCAAACAAGTGAGGATGGTTGGGTGGATGCAGGGGTCAGGAGATATCTAGGGAAGGCTCTTACAGATGCATAGGTAGGCAGTCTGAATGTCAGATGGAGATTTTAGTTTCTGCCCCAGTGCATGGGGGCCAGTCCTGGAGCACCCGCTTTCGAAGAGACTGCAGTCATCCAGGTGATCAATGGCCAGGGGGGCTGGTAAGAGGGAGCCACAGGCCTGAAAAAGAGGAGGTGTCATAAATGAAACCAACAAAAACATACTGGGATTTGGCAAGAGGCTAGGTATACAGAGCCAGGGATGCTGGTGAGTGGGAATCACTCTGAGATGGTTTATTGGGTAGACGTGATATCATGTCTCCGCATCAGAGACATGAGCCTCCTTTTTCTTGTGTCACACATTTGGTGAATATTGATTGTGGGCCTACTATGTGCCGGGTCCTGCTTTGGGCTCTGGGGAACCGTGGCGATCAGGACAAATATCCCCAGCTGCGTTTAGCTTGCATTCTAGCGTTCCATCCTCATTTCATTATTTTGGGCGCATTTTAATGTCCCAAATCTCACTATAATTCACTTTGAGAGATTCAGTCTTGTCTCGGCCCTCATCACACCTGGAGAGGAAGGCCAGCTGAGATCACTTCTAGGAAAGGTCTGAGGGCATCGCACCCTCCATCCCCCCAGTAAAGTTAAAGTGGCAGTGGAATAGGCAGAATACTAACGAATCCTTGGGCTGGCATTTTAAAATAGAACTTTTTAGAAAATACACACAGTTAGGGGAGAAGGGTCAGACACTGGCTCCCTATATCCAGCATCTATGGTTTCATGCCAATTTCAGGGTTGATTCTCCAGCACGCAACCTGGCAGCAGCACAAGGCCCTGTGCTCAGAAGGATGCCGGGCTCAGTTTAAACTTCTGTCGTCAGTCTTGAAATTCATAACAATTTTCCAACAAGGAGCCTAAATTCATTTTGCATCAAGCTTTGAAAACTCCATAGCCAGTCAAGACTTTAAATGTAATGCAGGGCACCACTGAGACTTACTCCCATCCCCTTATTGATGGAGAATATTCTTCTAAAAAGCCAAGGGAGGAGGCTGGCAGATGCACTCTGAGTTCAACTAAGGAGGGGATTGTTCTTTGGGGGGTAGTGCTGATTGCCCATCTTTCCCACCCCAAGCTTTGCACACCCTCTGTGGGCAACACCCTGTTTCTGGTCAGGCTTACTATGGGGAGCCTTCCTTGACCCAGGTTCATTTCTAGCCCATGCACTGAGATAGGTCGGGTACCACTCGTTGGCCACCCTTACACTTAACCCCACTGTGCTATAAGAGCCTCTTGCATCTCCCAGCTCAACTATGAGCTACTTGAGGGCAGTACTATGCTTGATTTTTCATGAATACCCAGGGCTTGGCACAAAGCTGTTGAATGAAGGAAAACCTTTACATCTAAAGTTAGCAACAATAGTAGTGAGGAGAATTCAGAATATTAATAGAACATACCTTTTTTAAAAAAATTTTTTGAGTGCTTCTTACACATTTTTCTATTCAACATAACAAATATACTATCACAAACATTCTTACCATATGATCATTCCATTCTTGATATATAATCAATAACTCACAATATCATCACACAGCTGTATATTCATCATCATGATCATTTCTTAGAACATTTGCATCAATTCAGAAAAAGAAATAAAAAGAAAACAGAAAAAAATTCATACATACTATACCCCTTACTCCTCCCTTTCGTTGATCACTAGCATTTCAATCTACTGAATTTATTTTAACATTTGTACCCCCTATTGTTTATTTATTTTTAAACCATATGTTTTACTCATCTTTGATAAGGTAGATAAAAGGAGCATTAGACACAAGGTTTTCACCATCACACAGTCACATTGTGAAAGCTGTATCATTATACAGCCATCTTTAAGAAACATGGCTACTGGAGCACAGCTCTAAATTTTTAGGCAGTTCCCTCCAGCCTCTCCATTACTCCTTAATTAAAAAGGTGATATCTATATAATGCGTGTTCTAGTTTGCTAGCTGCTGGAATGCAATATACCAGAAATGGAATGGCTTTTAAAAAGGGGAATTTAATGAGTTGCTAATTTACAGTTCTAAGGCCGAGAAAATGTCCCAATTATAACAAGTCTATAGAAATGTCCAATCAAAGGCATCCAGGAAAAGATACCTTGATTCAAGAAGGCCGATGAAGTTCAGGTTTTCTCTCTCAAGTGAGAAGGCACGTGGCAAACACAGTCAGGGTTTCTCTCTCAGCTGGAAGGGCACATGGCGAACACGGCATCATCTCCTAGCTTTCTCTCCTGGCTTCCTGTTTCATGAAGCTCTCCAGGAGGCATTTTCCTTCTTCATCTCCAAAGGTTTCTGGCTGGTGTACTCTCTGCTTTGTGGTGCTGCAGCATTCTCTTCTCTCTTTGAATCTCCCATTCTCCCAAATGTTTCCTCTTTTATAGGACTCCAATAAACCAATCAAGACCCACCCAAATGGGTGGAGACATGTCATCACCTAATCCAGTTTAACAACCAGTCTTGACTAAATCACATCATCCAGGGAGATGATCTGATTATAGTTTCAAACATACAATATTGAATAGGGATTATTCTACCTTTATGAAATGGGATTTTGATTAAAACATGGCTTTTCTAGGGGGCATACATCCTTTCAAACCAGCACAATGCATAAGAATAAACTCCAGGATAACCTCTCAACTCTGTTTGGAATCTCTCAGCTATTGACACTTTATTTTGTCTCATTTCTCTCTTTCCCCTTTTGGTGGAGAAGGTTTTCTCAATCCTTTGGTGCTGAGTCCCAGCTCATTCTAGGATTTCTGCCCCATGTTGCCAGGAAGGTCCACACCCCTGGGAGTCATGTCCCACGTAGAGAGAGGGAGGGCAGTGAGTTTGTTCGTTGTGTTGGCTGAGAGAGAGAGACCACATCTGAGCAACAAAAGAGGTTCTATGGGGGTGACTCTTAGGCCTAATTTTAAGTAGGCTTAGCCTATCCTTTGTGGGGTTAAGTTTCATATGAAGTAACCCCAAGATTGAGGGCTCTGCCTATTGCTTTTGTGCCCCCCTGCTCGTGAGAATATCAAGAATTCTCCACTTCGGGAAGTTGAGTTTTCCCCCTTTCTCGCCATTGCCCCAAGGGGGCTTTGCAAATACTTTTTTGCTCACTAGCACATACCTTTTTAAGTTATATCTGAAGGATCTTGATAGCATATAAAATATATTGAGGGAAACAATGCTGAATTGCTTTTTCTTAAAAAATCAGCTCATGTATGTGATATAGGAATGTAAATAGCCATGGGTAATAAAAATAAAATGCGACCCTGCTATCTCAGGGCTCTTGCTTTTAGCCCCTCCTGGAATCTGCAGCTGTCTCTTGAGCCTCACGTGGTTTCTAATGTCAGGGAAACAGGACGGCATTGTGTCACATCCCAGAGGATTCTCTTTCTTGGGCACATCCGGGTCCTCATAGGAAATAGTGCTCCCTGGTTGTCTGAAGAGGTTTTCATCCTTGAGGTCCATATGACCGTTTCTCCCTCACCAACACTTCCTATCTTTTGTTCCACATGGCATATTCTTGCCACCTACAATTTTAATATGGTAAAGTTTATAGTTAAGGATTTCAAAAAATATTTTTAAAGGGGTGCACGGGTAGCTCAGTGGTAGAATTCTTGCCCACTATGCAGGAGACCCAGGTTCCATTCCTGACCCATGCACTCAAAAATATATATATATTTTCAACAAACGGTGCTGTGATAATAGGATATTCACTTGGAAAAGAATAAAATGTAACCCCTACTGCACAGCCTACAAAAAAAAAAAAAGACTTCTGTTGCATTATAATCCTGCCAGGCTCTCTCTCCACTCTCTTGCTGACTCAGCCCTGGGTCAGTGCTCTGCTTTCTCTCACCTCCCTTCACTTGCACATACTGCTCTTTCTGTGGGCAGCACAGTGCCTTGCCTGGTCAACTCCTCCCTAAGCATCAGTCAGATGACACCTCCTCCAGGAAGCCTGCCTGATTTAGGTGGGCCCTTGCTGCTTTCATGATTGCGTTCCAAGAGTCCCTGACTGCTCTCTCTCATGGCATTCAATACCTGTTATGGTGACTTTCTGTTAACTCTCCTGTCTCTCCTGCCAGTCTGTGAGCAGCTAAGGATAGAGCTCTGACGTTCGTGTTTGTACCCCCTTTGTACCACCATAGTGTTTGCCTTCTAACAAGCATTTGATTGAGGATTTCGAATGACCAAATGAAAAAACAAATCACAAACTTACTTGTACTATGAGCCAGATTCAGAAAGAGTGAGCTGGTGATCTGAAATAATTCCCCATAGGAAGTGCCTCCATGAATGTCTGATACTTGCAAAGGCTTTTCTCCTTAAGTCTTTTATGCCATTGATCACCTTCCTAGCTAACTTGGTGCCCTTGGTATTTCCTCTTTCCCCTCCCCTCCCTTCTCCTCAAGAAATGGCCTTCAGAAATACAAGTTTGTGTTTTCTCTTAAACTTTTTTCAAACACTTAAAACAGCAGGTATATTGTGCCAGGCAATCTTCTCAGCGCCTTATAAATATTAACTCATTTAGTCTTTAGAGTGATCCTATGAGTCTACTACTATTATTATTACTCCCTTCTTCAAAAAAAACTTTCTATTTTAGCAACATACAACACAAAATTTCCCATTTTAACCAAATACAGTATTTTACAATATTGGAGTACCATCACCCAACTTTTTCATCACCTTAAACAAAAATTCTGCACACATGAAACAATAACGCTCTCTCTTCTCTATGTCCCTCCAACCTTGCTAACCCATAATCTAATGTCTCTCTCTACAGAATTTGTTTATTCTAGGTATTTTATATAGTGAGAACATATAATATTTGCATTTTTGTCTTTCTCACTTCATTGAACATGATGCTTTCAACATTCATCCGTTATACAATGTGTCAGAACTTCACTCCTTTTTATGGCTGAATGATATTCCTCTGTATATGTATACACCCCATTGTGTTTATCCATTCATCTGTTGATGGATACGAGTTGTTTCCACCTTTTGGTTATTGTGAAAAAATGCTGGATAAATATAGGTATGCAAATATCTGTCCAAGTCCTGGCTTTCAAATCATGAGAGAACTTTCTGAGGAACTGTCAAACTATTTTCCACAGAGGCTGCACAATTTTACAGCATAAATGTTAACAATGTATCAAGGTTCTAATTTATCTGCATACTCCACAAGCTTTCTGAAGCAACCCTTTTTACAGATGAGGAAAGTGAGAAGTAGAGAGATTAAGTAACACAGATTGAAGTCCTGCTTCTAAGGATATACAGCTAGAAAGCAAGCAAGCTGCAGAGCTGGGTTTTGAACCCAAGCCTTCCTGTTTTTAACCTCTACACAGGGGCTTAGCCAAAGCTCAGGGGATGTAGCTTTATTCTATTACTGGACCACCGGCTCCATCACTGAGTAAGCTCTTTGTGACAGCTCTCTTATCCACAGAGCCTTTTCCATTTCTGCCCAGAGCACCCTGAGATCTTTACAGAAAGATGCTGTGGGGATGCAGAGGCTGACAGCTCTATTTGTGGACCTACATTGTGGTTTTTGCTCAAGTGTGTTGGACACCAGCTATGTGGTGGCCAGCCTTTTAGAAGGGTGTGATGCCAACACTGTCATGGTTGGATAATTGAATGCCTGTAATTTGTGGTATTATAAACAGAGCACTAATCTGGCTCAGGAGTAGCCAGAAAAAGTAATTTGATATCCATTAAGTCAGGTTTCTATTTTTATTCACCCCTGTAGAGGTGAATAATATGGTCAGGAAAAAGCAACATCATAATGTAATCTAATGGGTGTGTCCTGACTGAATGGGTGAAAATAAAAGTGCCTTCTGACAAAGCAGGCAACGACTCAGCTTTCTTTCCAAACAGGTTAATATCATTTGCCTCCTAGGAATTATGACAGTTTAGCTTTCTTTAAAATATGAATTTTAAAGGGGGGGGAATAATACCTCTTTCAAATCATGGACTTGGAACAGTGATTTTGTTTTTTAAGGAACTATTTAAACTGCTGTTACCTAAGAAGTTTACCTTACTTGAAAATTTTCATAGTTTGAGATAAAGCAAAACATCAAATCATGTAAGGCAGTTATTTATACAGTAAATATGAAGTCTTCAAATATTTATACTGTATTGAAAACAAGAGTGTTCATCCCTATTAATTGCTTGTAATCAATGTTCTGTCCTTTCGTTGAGGCAAAGAATAGTTATTTCATAGCGTCTTCCATATGAAGACATTTCAGTGGCTTGAAAATGTGAGCCAAAGTTAATTGTTCAGACTTCGGAAATGAATCATCCTTTTTGTTTAGCCCACTGGCATAGTATTTAGATTTACTTGTAGGTTTGTATTTAACCTGCCAGATTCCCAAGAGCCAGACCAAGCATTTGCCAGCCGTCTTTCCGTGTGCAGAGAGCAGGACCTGAGTCATTAGTTTATGATTAATGTTTTGTCGAGAGTCATATTTCTACCATTTTATGCATGGAGCAACTGAGGCACCGAGAGGTTAAGTGGCTTGCCCTGGATCATGAAGCTATTTGGTAGATCCAGGAAAATCCACAACTTTGTGCGAGCAGATCATGATTTTGTACCTAATTCTTACCAGGTATAAAGTTTGCAAATTACAGTTCCAGCTGCTGTTCCTGCCCACAGGCAGATTACCAGACTGAAAGTTGGAAGTGAAATAAGATGTTGGCAGTCACTTCCAAGGAGAAGGAACGCACTAAGGTGTGTTTGGAGTAACCACTCGGCCATGGGTGCTGAGGCTTCCCAGGGACCATCCCCCTGGGCGCTGGCTTTCAGCTGATCCCCTACTGGTCCTGCCCAGGAGGATTCAATCAGCCAGGGCGGGGGGCGGGGCAGGGGGCCGTAAATCTGGGAGAGCTGCAAGTATTCAGGGTCTTGAACTTTATCAGGTCTGAATGTGTGATCCTGAAAGTAAAGAGCAGAGAAATGACAGCACTTAGTAAATCAGACCCAGAGAAGATCAGGGCTGTCAAAAGCAAGAGAAAAACAGGCTCTGGGTACAAGCCCTGCCTAAAACCTGCAGGGATGGGGACACTTTAATGTTTCTTTCGGACTTTGCCTTTTGAAAAACAAATCTTTCCCCCTGTCATTTTATCTAGAGAACAGCATTCCTCTTCATGTCCTATGGATTTTTTTTTTTTAAGTTTCATTATTGAGGTTTAGATCATGATTTAGAAGATGGTTACTATAAGAAAGAAACAGAAAATCAGCTGACATTTTCTGGAGTGGTCTAGATTTTCTCCCTCTTTTAATGTGTCCTCTGAGATTATTCTGTTTTCTTCCTCCAACAAAATTTCATTAAATTTTATATTTATATTATTAAGTATATCTCTTGAATGGCAATACCAGATTGAAAGGCAAAAATTATGACAGAAGTATAAAGTTAGATGACCAGTTTAATTTACTTAGTTCTTTCTTTTTTCTTATACCTCTTGTTGAGTCCTCAAGTTTGCCCTCCTTCCTGGCTGTTAACTCCCTCCTATCTTCTGCCAGAAAGAAATTCCCAGGGAGGGCTGCTGCAGGGGACTGGGATTCTTTTCTTGGAGCAAAGGAGGAGCCTCTAGATGACCATCTTTGTCCTGTAGAGGACATTGGAGTCCGCAGCTGGCGTTTGCAAGGGGACTAAGGAATGTTTCCTCTTCAAAGGAACCAAAAGCAAGTAAAGAACTTATGTTTGTCTCACCACCACCCACACCACATTACAATAAAGTTCCTCTCTGCTGGCAAATAGAAAAGGCCTGAGACCTCTGGTGACCTGTGGGTCCCAACGTTGAATGGGTGCTCAAGGAAGTTTTCTCCTGGGAATTCATTTAACTCCATAAGACAGGTCATGGAAAAAATTGAAATTTGGCATAGTGTATGTAAACTTCTTACAATATAGATATTAGTAATAATAGCTAGATAGTGCTTACGAGGTGCCAGGTACTACTAGCACTTCACATGAAAGAAAGCTTT
The DNA here is from genome assembly GCF_023851605.1 of Tamandua tetradactyla. Classification (NCBI taxonomy): domain Eukaryota; kingdom Metazoa; phylum Chordata; class Mammalia; order Pilosa; family Myrmecophagidae; genus Tamandua; species Tamandua tetradactyla. Next base: position 61,567,518 of record NC_135344.1, on the reverse strand, counting down.
TAATCCTCCCAGCAACCCCTGAGGGAGGTATTGTTATCCCAATTTTACAGATGAGCAAACTGAGGCATAGGAAGGTTAGGCAACTTGCCTGGTCACACTGTTAGTGGTGGGGCCAGTATTCAAATCTAGGTGCTTAGAAATTCCTTCAGTGTACAAGCTAGAGCAACTCCCCTTTTTTCACTTTTCAAATCCACTGCAAAGCCTAGAGAACAATCTGACTTGGATACTTGTCCAGAGAAAGAGGGCTCAGCCATCTCTATCCATCTTAGAAGTTTCTGTGGGACTTTGCCTGACTGGCTTAACAGAGGCGCCAGCCTTCTAGACTGTAAACACTTCAAAACTAGGAGCTGACTTCTATTTCTTCTAGGTGCAGGGCATACTTGGTACACACTGGGCAAGTGGCAGGGAACTGGAGGACTATGGGCTGTCTCCCTTCATTCCCAATTCTCTGCATAATTGCAGCACAGCTGAATGGAAAGGTCATGTTTCAGAGTGGCAAATGCAAAAATTTTTAATTAAGCAGTTTTTTCTTCTTTAATTCACTCAAGGAGGGATGCTAGTAACTTAGTAAATCTCCAAAAGTCCATCAACTCCTTTTTCTTAGCAATACCCCCTACTCCAACCACCTTTAAAAAAAAAAAAAAGTCAGGAAGGCTCTGAGCTGAGACAGTCCTGAGACAGCTGGAATCTGGACCCTAACCCTAGAATTGGCATAGCCTGTATACCCACTATACCAGCAAAATCGAGAGAAAGCCAGGTCCTACCCTTATCTAATGGGGTGGAAGTTTCTCTTTCTTTCACCTTCTTGGAAACAAAATGATACCTTTCCCACTGACATTCCGATTTTTCCCATCCGCAAAGGCTGGGTTAGATAAGGTTGACAATTTTGGAGTTCACCTTGTCTGGAGGGGGCAAACAGAAAAGAGAGGCATCTTTAACTTCTGGGGCCCAGTGAGGTGATAGACAGAAACTGAAGATCTTGGATTAATTTTTGGAATCCAGACCTCTCTCTCCAAGAGTAGCCAGATAAGAGGACTGGGGTAGGCAGAAGCCATGGGACAAAGCCCTATGGTAGGGTAGCCAAGGGGGTCTCATCTGTCAGCCCCAGCTTCTGATTCCACTCTATCTCCAAGTGGTAGAAATGGCTTATGCTGGTCTGGAAATCAGGAAAATATTCCACCTTGGGAGACGTCTCCACTTGGGCTTTGTCCATCTTTTTCTCTTACACTCTTTCCCCTTTACCTCCATGGAAGGGGAGGAGAAACAGACTCACTCAGTGGGGTGGGGGTGGAGGTGGGGGTGGGGTGGGGCAGTGAACAGAAACACCAGCATCTGACTCCCCAAGCCCACTTTAGAGTCCTGGATCAGGAAACCCATATTCCCATCCTCACCACTGGTGAAAGGGAGTGGATCACCCTAGGGGCAGGGCTGAGGCCAGCTGGCAGCCCTAGCTGTATGTAGTGATGCCAGTAGTAATTAATTATGATAATAAACACCATACTTCATAACCAAACTGTCTTGAGGATGACTGGATGATTGGACCTGTGCCTGGGACCTGCTCGCTCTTAGGCTGTGATCCACAACGGAGCCATTAGCCTCAGCCTCATCCACTTACCCAGTCTACCCACCATGCTCTGAGTGGGGTTCAAAAGAAGGTCTGCTCAAAAAGACTCAGCCTGCAGCAGCACTCTGCCCTACAGGGAGAACGCAGGGAGTTGGGGCAGGGAGGTAGAGGCAGCTTTGCTTTTATTATTTACCATTAGAAAACAATCAAAACGGGATGGTAATTTAGATTCCAGTGAGCTCGCCTTAGTTTTTCTGCCAAGCGCAGGGCGGCATTTGGGAACCCCAACTCTCCCCTGGAGTTCCAACGCTCCCGTGGCCCCAGGGCCCACCCAACCCGCACCCCAGCCACCTGGTCCTGGGCACCCCTACATTCCCTGGGCAGTGGTCGCAGGTCCCGTAGGGCCTGTCCATATCTGCGGCCGCTGGAGTCGGGAGCTCAGGGTGTCAGGCCCAGGCCGCGGGGAGGGGGGCAGGCGCCTGTGTGGAATTTCTTTATCGGGATTCGAAAGCCACAAGCTTCTCCTTCGCTTCTTTAAGCGATCAAGGAAAGACACCTTTCGATCTTTTGTCAGACATCTTGGCCCTTAATAGCTAGATTTATTTGGTTTAAAGCGGCCACGGGAGAAGCAGGGAGGGAAAATCTTTCGTCGGTCATTGGGTGGCCTAGATAACAAGCTTTAAAAAAGAGAGAGAAGACAGTAAAAAGGTTAATGGATGAGGGGAGGGCTAGAAGGCGCCCAGCGTGGGGCTTTTACAGCGACCATCCCCCGGCCACCCCCTTATCGCGGCCCTAACTTACCGGCGGCCTATGAAGTACATTAAGTCACGTAAACAGCAGCGGAGAGGAATGCCACCGCGGTGACCTTTCGCGCGCCACCGCAGCGAGCCCACCTCCGCGCCGCGCTGGCGGCCTCGGGGGTCGGGCCCGACCTTCCCAGTGCGCTCTCGGCCGGGCCTCCGTGCGCCCAGGGCGCGATTCTCCTGGCCGGGTGGGAGTCCGTGGGCCCCGGCGCTGACCCCGCGTGTCCGCGCGGGGCAGAGGCCAGGGGCCCCGGGAGCCCGGCAAGGACTTGAGGTGATCCGTAGGCCGCGCCGTGTTCGCGCTTCTGCCGCCACCACCTGACATTTTTTTCTAAAGAGTATTTTTGGTTTTTAGAAAACTTAAAAATCTGAAAATCACCGTCAAGAGCCCCCGGGCGATGGCTGCGTTGGGCCACCGGCCGCCGAGTGGGGGTGTCTCACCGCCCGGCCGCGGCGGGGGTGGGGGGCGCCCAGGTGACCCGGAGCCCAGCGGCGAGAGCGTTCCCCCGACAGTAGGAAACGTGGGTACAAGCGAGAAGGCCCCATACATCTGGTTTGCAAAATACCTAAAGTTAAAAATATGTCTAAGCCAAAAGCTGTAGTCTTTTCCTTTCTGAAGCAGCTCCGAGCTTTGGGCAATGGCAACACGAGCTTGATTTCCCAAGGTAAAGGTGTGCGCGGGGACGCGGGTCCTCGCTCCTCCGGAAACGGCTCCCAGCCGGGGCCCCGGACGCCTCTGCCCGTTTGGCAGCAAAGCCCCCGCCCCCTGGCCAATTGGTGGTGGAGTTCTGGCTGAATTCGGGTCGCAAACTGGTGTGGCGCGGCCCCCCAAATCAGCTCCGAGGGTAGGCCTTCCCCCGAGTCAGTCCCTTCTCTGAGGATGAGGAGGGGTTCAGGAAGGGACGGCTGGCTCCGGGGGCGCACTCTTTGGGTCCAGTTATTCCTGAAAGAAACGATTTCGTTCTAGATGAGTAAATCCCCCCAAAAGGAAACAGGCTTTGGGCGGTAAAAGGAAAAGATAAAAAGAAAACCCACGAAAAAATCAGAACTTCTAAGAGGCCTTCGTCTACCTGGAACCCTTTGGGGGTTTTCGCCGGCTCTTGGGTTTCTCCCGAGTTTGGGGTGCACCCGCGTATTCTGGCCGCATTTCGGACCAGCTGGGGCGAGCCGAGATTGCTGGCTAGCCGAGGGCTCAGCCGTGGGGGTGACTTTGAAAAGGTGCCGCTCCCCCAGGGTATTGCCCCCAGGGCCAGGGCGGACGCATTTGGAAAACAGCAAATTAGAGAAATCAGGCAGCCGGGCTTTGTGTCCCAGTCAAGTCTAAGGGTGAAACGGTTTTGTTTTATTTTTAAACTAATTGACAAGAAAAACATTTCACTTCCTATTCCCTCGTTTGGTTGGAACACCAGTCTAAAGAAAATAAAATTTGTGACCCTGCAAAGGAGCAAACAATGATCTTTTTCCCCTCTTTGTTTCAGGCGACATTAAAAAGATTGGGAGGCTGAAGGGTAAAGTGCCAAGTCCCTTCTGGAGCCCTGAGAGCCCCATCGTCGGCGGGTCAGCCAGTGTCGGTCCCGCAGCCCTTCTCGGCTCAGCCGCGCGGGGCCAGTACCCGCCCCCCCCCCCCCCAGGCGCTGTTGCCGACCTGCGGGAAAAGCAAGTCCCTGGAGGACCGCCTTTCCCCCCGAGAAAATCCACACGGACACTCCGTACTTGCATATAGAAAAAAACACACACAAGACAGGAAGATCAGGGTCTCGCTCCTCGTGGCTTAAGTTTCCAGGCCGTTCAGAGCCTGGACGCCAACTCAGCCAAAGCGTTTGCTAACTCCTCTTCATTAGAAATCACCTCACTGATTTTTATTTCAAATTTGCAAGCCTGGCAAGGTTATTTCAAAGCAGTTGGATTCAAAAGGAAGCCCAGGCTGAAATCCACCACATATCTGTAACTGCTTCCAAATGAGCTTCCGAAAGAAAAAACAAAAAAACAAAAAAAACATTTCACTTAAAATGTAGTTGGAACTCACGAAAAAACCCAAAGGAAGGGATTCGAAATGTTGAGCGGCCGGCGGAAGCAGAACCATCTCTTCGGGTAGTCTCATTCGATCGAACTCAGGTTAAATTTTAAAGCCCGGGATCCTGCTCCAAGTCGCCTGTCTCCATTCCAGAGTTTTCTACCTTCAGCTTTTCCAAAATACAACCACGCTACAACTGGGAGCCGCCGCAGTGATAGGGGGAGGCAAGGAGGAATGTAATAAAAGTGACTAAATTGAACGAGAACGGTTTATGGACCTTTTCGGTAGCAATTTAAAATTCAGCCCTGTTTAGCAGCAATTTACAACGAAGAATGAAAAACGATGAATTATCGGCAACTTCCTCGTTTCGGCGTCCCCCCCTCCCCCGCGCCTCCCTGCTCTGTCCCCTTCTTCCCGCTGGAGCCACAGGTTCAAAACTCACAGTTCTATGGAGACGAGACTTGACACTTAGCATCGAGGTCTCACGATCTCTGGAAACCATATTTTACAGTGCGCCTACCTACCCTGGATCACCTCTGCTTAGGCGCTTCTCTCTTTCCCAGCTGGAAAAACAAAACAAAACAAAATAAAAAAAAACCCAAATGCTCTCAGGGACCTTTAGAAAATCATTTACTCCGATTTACCTGGGGTGGGGGAAAAAAGTGCAAAAATCCATTCCCACAAAACAACTCCGCCTGCCCTAGTTAAATTCTCTCTCGGCAGCCTGCTGGGGTCACGCTTGTCGGAAGAAATCCTTTTTTGTGAGCAAGAGGGAGCGAGACATATATCACCGCTCCCGCGGAGCACCAGCCCGCGGCCGTTCAAGTCAACGCTGACAGATCGGCGCTGATAACCCCGTGATGTTCATTTCCAGTCACTTTGCCCGCTAAGAACCGTATCAGTTTGTACACAGTTGTGATAACTATTTGAAGGGAGAGAAGAAGGGGTGTGTGTGCGGGGGGTGGGGGGGTGGGGGGGGTAAGGGAAGCTGTGATATCGCGCGGGTCCAGAGGAGGTGACAACCTTTTTCCCCTCCAATGACTAATCTGCGACTTACCTGAAGTTTTCCGGGGAAAGCTCTGAGCAAACGGGACATTACAATTCTGAGGGGATCCCTGAGCGTGACTGGCGTGGAGTCATTTTACCACCCTGAGCACCCATCCACTAACCTTTACGTACGCCACGACCCCGAATTCAAAGTCCCCAAAGGTTAGTTGAGGAGTGGCAAACGTGAACTTCACGAAACCCAGGAATTTACTATGTTTCTTTAGAATAGGGGGGAGCCAGGGAGTAGCTGGACACCCGAATTTCTCCTTTCCCAGAGCCGCGACTCTGACGGCCAACTCGGACTGAGTCCCAAGGTCCCCCCAAAGGGTCAGGGAAAGTTTAAGACCGGTCACAAATAACTGCGGAGCCAAAAGTTAATTTAATGTGGAAGAAGGAGAGGGGAAGGCCAGCGGGGCAAAGAACCTTCCCCTGACACTCTGGGGACGCGGTAACCCGCGAGCTCGCGCGCTTCTCCCGCTGCGGCGGCAGCGCGGTGCTGTGTGCAGCCAACTCCTCCCGTGCCGCGGCTATTTTTTTCCTCTCTCTCTCTCTTTTCCCGTGTGTTGCTGAGGGGGTGGGGTGGGGGTGCTACTCCGAGGCAGGATGGTGTGAGTTGACTACTTCTGCCGCCTCTGCCCCTCCCCCGGCGTCCCGGGGCTCCGCTCCCCCTTGACGGCCTCGCCCCCACTCCGGAGTCCCCACCGCGGCTCAGCCTACGCCCGCAGGCTGTGCGGCGCTCATTGTCTGCCCCGGGCGGCGCGCTCCCCTCCCCCTCGCCGCCTCCTCCCCACCCCTTTTCTCTCCTCCCCTCGCTCCCTCCTCCTCCTCCTCCTCCTCTTCACCTCCAGCGCCCAGCTGCTCGCAGAGCGCAGTTCCGACCCACAGCCTGGCACCCTTCGGCGAGCGCTGTTTGTTTAGGGCTCGGTGAGTCCAATCAGGAGCGCAGGCTGCAGTTTTCCGGCAGAGCAGTAAGAGGCGCCTCCTCTCTCCTTTTTATTCACCGGCCGCACGGCGCAGCCCCGGGACTCGCTCTCGCCAGCAGGCGCCCTCGGCCTCTCTCCGCGCCCGGGAACACCCTCCGCCGCGGCTCTTCTCCATGCGCTGCGCCCGCCTGAGGTTCGGCTCCTTCTCCTCCTCGCGTTACCCTCTTCCCTCCCCTCCACCGCCACCCTTTGCTGGGCCCTCGGCCTCGGCTCTCCAATCCTCACCCGTCCGCGGCCGGCTCCGAGGGTTTTTCCCCGCCCCCCTCCCGCCGTCTGGAGCGGCGCTCGCGATCCCGGGACACCGCGAACCAACTTCTGGTGTCTTTTTCCTCTCCCCCAAGCGCTTATCTGCGCTCAGCCTTATCTCCGAGTTATCTCGGCGCAAAGGGGCGGGAGCCGGTAGTCCGGCGGGCAGGGAAACTTATTTCTGGCTATCTAGCCCGGGTCTGCTTGTGGCATTAATTTTAGCGTGGTTATCTCCAGTGAGCCGAAGAGATTTGGGAAGGCAGCCCCGAGGAGGCCAGCCCGGCTGCATTCGCTTTCCTCCCCCCACACCCTCCGAATCTCCTTGTCATTCTTCCTGCTCTCCCCTTTGGGGTGGCTTTGGCTCAGGGGCGGTCTCACGTCCCCCCTGGCATTCGCCCCTCCTTTTCGCCGCGCTCCGCTCCACCTCGCTACGTCTGATTCCGGAACACTCCGGTCGCTTCGCGGCGGGGGATGGCCACCCGGCGTGCTGGGCTGCAGACGGGCGCCGGCCTTAAGGTGCGCCGCGCCGGGGAGACGCGGACTGGGCTTGAGATTCCCGCACCGCGGGCTTCCCGCACTGGGCGTCTCCGCCCCGGCGCCCCACCTTCCCGAGCTGCACTGCATTGCTCTCTGGGTCTCTCGTCAGCGCAGTCCGGGAAGCTCCGAGAGAGCCAATAGGCAGGACGCGGCGGTTTCGTTTTCAGGGACAGGTTGCCTTTCTTGCGCTAATGATTTTTTACATCGGGAGCCCACCCATGGCGAGGGGGACCCATAGGGAGGCGGGATGAGGCGGCGCCGACAGGCACGCAGCCACTTTTATGTGTCAGCGGCTAGGAGGGAGTCACACTGAGCCTTGGTCACTTTGGAGCGGAAGGAAAACCTTGGCGAGCCTCGCTTTCACCCCGGGGCTCGGGAGCGCCCGTGGAGGAAGGATGCTGCGGAGGCGGCGGGAAGGGAGGGCGAGGGGCACCCGCCGCGAGGTGCGCAAGAGGGAGGCTGGGTATCCCTATTCTGCGAGGATCCTGTGGGGGCTGCGCAGCCTCCTTTCCGCCCTCACTCCCTCCCCCCACCCCTAGAGCCTTAGGCAGAGAAGGGATCTTTGAGGAGTTTCCTTAGCTAGAAAACCAAATTGAGGTGTTTTACAGCCTGCACTTTTGGTAACTTCTTTAATTTCGAATCCTATTCGTTCTCCTGCCTCATCTCCCTCCCCACCCCCACCCCCACCCCTGTCTCAGGAGCTAGAAGTCAGCTTGGAGAGGTGCAAGATCGTGGATGGCCTTGACTGACGGCGGCTGGTGCCTGCCGAAGCGCTACGGGGCCGCGGCTGCGGACGCCAGCGACTCCGGAGCCTTTCCAGCGCGGGAGCCGTCTACGCCGCCTTCTCCCATCTCCTCTTCGTCCTCCTCCTGCTGCTCCCGAGGCGGGGAGCGCGCCTCCGGCGGCGCCAGCAACTGCAGGACGCCGCAGCTCGACACGGAGGCGGCGGCGGGACCCGCGGCCCGCTCGCTGCTGCTCAGCCCCTACGCTTCGCATCCCTTCGGGCCTCCGCACGGACCTTCGGCGCCCGGGGTCGCCGGTCCCGGGAGCGCCCTGTCGAGCTGGGAGGACCTACTGCTCTTCACTGACCTCGACCAGGCCGCAACCGCCAGCAAGCTGCTGTGGTCCAGCCGCGGCGCCAAGCTGAGCCCCTTCGCACCTGAGCAACCCGAGGAGATGTACCAGACCCTCGCCGCCCTCTCCAGCCAGGGGCCGGCCGCTTACGACGGCGCGCCCGGCGGCTTCGTGCACTCAGCGGCCGCGGCTGCCGCGGCTGCCGCTGCGGCCAGCTCCCCGGTCTACGTGCCCACCACCCGCGTGGGGTCCATGCTGCCCGGCCTGCCGTACCTGCAGGGGGCGGGTAGCGGGCCGGCCAACCACACGGGCGCGCATCCTGGCTGGCCACAGGCCTCAGCCGACAGCCCCCCGTACGGCAGCGGAGGCGGTGCCGCGGGCAGTGGGGCTGCTGGACCTGGCACTGCTGGCTCGGCCGCGGCGCACGTGTCGGCGCGCTTCCCGTACTCACCTAGCCCGCCCATGCCCAACGGTGCTGCGCGGGAGCCGGGGGCCTACGCAGCCGCGGGCAGCGGGAGTGCGGGCGGCGTGAGTAGCGGCGGCGGGAGCCTGGCGGCCATGGGCGGCCGTGAGCACCAGTACAGCTCACTGTCAGCGGCGCGGCCCCTGAACGGGACGTACCACCATCACCACCACCACCACCCGAGCGCCTACTCGCCTTACGTGGGTGCGCCACTGACGCCCGCCTGGACCGCTGGACCCTTCGAGACCCCGGTGCTGCACAGCCTGCAGAGTCGTGCGGGAGCACCGCTCCCGGTGCCGCGGGGCCCCAGCACAGGTAAGGGTCGCCGGCAGAGGGGGGGTGGCGAGCTCGCGGCGCTGGGGCTCAAGCGTGCGCATGGGGCTTTACTTTCTGGGCGCGCTGAAGTCGGCCCTGCGGCGGGAAGGATTTTCAGGCCTGTGGCGGGGCGACTGGCTGCTGAAGCGGTGCTTCTGTTTTGGGGACGGGTCTCAGTTCCCTTTCATGGAAGTGACTAAATGTGAATATACCGCAGTGGCTTGGAGAAGCTTGGAAGATGTGACGATCGGTAAATGGCCCTAGTTTGGGTGTGAATGGAAGAGTGATACCCCATGAGAGGTAGTCTGGGAGAGCTTTAGGTACCTGGATTCACCCTCTCCCCCAAACACACGTGCATAGCAGTCACGCCCAGATTAACTCTCCAAGGGTGAGGAGTTGTTTGCGCGTTTCAAAAAGCCCCACAGCAGAAAAGCAAGGAGGGACCCAGTGGGCATTTCTTTCTCGTCTCTAACTGGGTTAGAAAGAGGCAAAGAAAAGATGAGAAGACACCTGGACTGACCAGCCTCGTGATTATCCTCAGGGAAAGCTGGTGGGTAGGCCCTTAAGATTTGGTGACAGGCTGGGCCAGGGTGCTGGGACTGCCTGCGTTTGTCTGTCCTTCAGGTAGAGTCCAGGCTGGAGCAGGATCCAAGGGCTGGGGACACCTTTTCTTCCTCCACAGAGTTCAGCCCACCAATTTTGATATTCCAGTTCTACTTACACTCTTGTTCTGTGTCTGGGGGCCTTTGGAGTAACCTGGGAAAACACAGTTTTCAAAATACCTCGTTTTGAAAAGTGTTTTGTTCTGCTCAAGCAGGGGAGTCTGAGCTTGTGTTGTCCAGCCTTGCAGCATTCCCAGTCCTTCTTGATACTTTCACATGTCTCTTTTACTTAATATTATCACCTGTTTGATAGGCCTATTGACTCATGAGGAAAGACCAAACCTTTTCTTATTTGTTTGAGGGGAGCTGTGCGGAGGCCCCAGAGTGGTGGCCAGATAGAGGGAGGCATCTCAGTCTGAATTGTGCTACTCAGGTCCTTGTACCCAGGTCTGGGCTTCACATGGGAGCCTCAGAGCTCTAGGGACAGCAAGTCCTTCATAGGGGGATTAGTTAGGATCGTGTGTAGCTTTACCAACCTGGTGTTCAAAAGATTCTGGGAATGCCTAGTGACTTGAAAGTAAAGGAACTAATTTGAACAGCCTCTAGCTTCTGTTCCTCCGGGGGCTGTAAGACTTTGGTCTCAAAATTCCCTTGTCTTCCTTTCCTTGCAAAGCTGGCCCTGAGACCATCTTTACCATCTGCATGTGGGGTGGGGGTGGGGGACCCTGTTGCAATTTGCCCGGTAGGGTTGAGACTTGAGAGAGCAGAGGGCTCTCACCCTTCTTGCTGCATAGGGACCCAAGTCTGGCTCCCAGGAGCTGAGACAAGGAAGATGAGGAATCTTCAAAGAATGGGAAGGGGGTGGTGGTGGGGTGTGAGGCTTTTTTCAGTCAGAGATCTGGCAGAGAATCTGTAAGGGTGTGTGAGTTGGGGTGGGGGTGGGGTGGGGGGCAGCTGGGTTTGAGCAATCTCCTCCACAGCTTTGCCTGTTTTTGACACACCTTAGCTTGATCTCCATATTCTTTTCACCTAGCCTTCAACATTTCGCTTGACTCAGAAGTAGAGACAGTCTAAAATACATACTCAAAGTCTTCAGATGTTTAAAGTAACTGGTTGTATAAGAAGAGTCCATTTAGATAGAGGCAGTATGGTGCAGTTGCAGAAACTTAAATTTCATTTCGTTTTAAATGGCCCATTTCACTAATTTTCTCATCTTCTGGGCAGGATACTGCAAAGTTAGAAAAATCCTCGTAGACCAAAAGTGTGTTAAAAAAAAAAAAAAAGGAAAAGCTGGGAAGAGAGTTGTGAACACCCAGCTTTTGCTTAAAAGGTCTGTTAAGAAAGCAGGAAGCTACAGGGACCTACAGGGACTAAGCCTGTCTTTGGGGTGGGGGTTGGGGTGGGTGAATTGTCCTGACACATGCTGTGTCACAAATGCTGGAGAAACCTTGGTCCCCAACCATCTCCCCTTAGCTTCTTTGCATTTTTTTTTTAAATAGCAGTTGTGTTGGAGGCAAACTCTTTAATTGATTTGAGCAAAAACAAACAAACAAACAAAACAAAACAAAACAAACAAACAAAAAACAGGGCTAAAGCCTGAGTGCTTTTCTCAACCTGCCCAGTGTGGGGATCTCTGGACAACTTGCCTCATATTCCTCTCCCTGACCTTGCTGGCAGCAGGAGTCCTGAGGTCCCCTTCAGTCAGCAGACCCAGCACCCTCCAAAGATTCTGTTCAACTCTTCTCACTGCACTGGGTCTTAGGACAACACTTGCTGTCTGTGCCATTTTCTCCTGAGTTTATCACTCTCTAGAGGTACCCAAAGAAACCATGTCAGGAGAGAAATAATATTGAATAAGGAAAACTTGGTGAACAAGCTTCCAGTAAAGAAGTTTATTTAAAAAACAGCCCCCCTCCCATTTTAGTCTATAATTATAGGACTGTAGCTGCTCAGTGGGGCTATAGAGTAGAGGTAGGGAGGGAATGGGAATGGTTGCTTTTATTTAGTTATTTAGTTATGCAAAGTGGACTTGAAATAAAATTTTGTCTCTGGGGTTTCAGATAACTAAATAGTTCTACCTAGGAAGTTCAGATTGTTTTCTCATGGGAGTCTTTATTGTTTCTACCAGAGGGGAGGGAGGCCAGGCATAGGGCTGTGTTTTCCAGGGAATGCCCCACGCTCTATGGAGAGGGGCTCTGATAGGTAACATTTTAAAGTCAACAACAATGACAAATACCTTGTTTAACTTCAATGTCCTTGAAGTCCTGGGCATTTTACTGATTACTGTAGTCAATAGTGGCTTTTAGGGAGGAGAAGAATAAATCTTTGTGATGTGTTGTAAGTTGCAGTATCCCCATGACAACTTTGAACTCGAGTTGTGTAGGATGCTGGTTTCTCTTAAACTTATAAGGAGACTTGTTTTGTAGGGTAAATAGTACTAATGGAATGAAAGAGTGTTTTGTGTTAAACTCGCATTTAAATATCTTTAGACCCACAGTTGATGGTGGATTCAAGTTGTAAACTACAGGGGAATGGGAGGGAATAGAGAGGCTCCTTAGCACACAATCTTCAAATAAAACTTCTCTAAAGTGAAGTGTTTATTTACTTTACAAAATGATCAGAAATGCCCCCTCAAGAATGCCAATTTGGAGCAGTTAAACCCTCTACAATACAAAGTATCCTAAACAGTGGGAGATCTTTTTAAAATGCTTTCTACATTTCTATTTCATTTTTGTTAATATTTATTTCATCATATTTAAGCTTCTTGAGGGGAAATAATAAAATGTTACAATCATTTACTATTAAGATTCTTTTTTATCAGCATGTTTAGGTTAGTTGTGAATCCTCAGAAGCAATCGAATAATAAAATGGCATAAAATAAGCACACTTTAAATAGGTTGCATCGCTGAAATGTTTGGGTAGGAAAAGGGAAAACAGTTCCATTTAGCTCCGGAAAGATCTTTGTTGAAGATAAAGATAATAAAGTATGAGCTGTTTGTAGGAATTTTGCACATAGAAGCCGTTAAACCCACTTTGAAATCAGAATATTTTAGTGTGGCATGAAAATAAACTTAACATTTACCTCTCTGCATAATAATGGTTGTTTTATTTTTTGCCCCTTGAGAAGACCTGAGCAATTTTCTAATTGATAGAAGTATGCAAGAACAGTAGTTCTAATTTCACTTGATTTCTTATCATTATTGGGAAATAGTGCATAAGGAAGGGTGGCAGATGCAGAAAATACTTTAAAAAGCAAATAACGCGTCCCTTCTGTATCCCTGGCTATTTGTGGTTTGGCGCGGGGATCGGTTATCAGTGTTAATATTGCGTGGCTTGTTCGGGTTTGGCAAGTATATTATAATTATGATGGATTTTAGTTCTGAAAAGCTTGGGAACAGCGGGGTAAGGGGTCAGGGGGCGCCCACCGATCTCCCTGCTCCTTATCTCATGCTCAGAGCTTTGGAGACAGAATGCAGAGGATTTCGGGCATTGATTCCAGCACTGTCTCCGACCCTCCTGGGGTGCCTCCTGGGCGCGCCCAGGGTATGCAGAAGACCCGACAAATGGTCTGCAGATCAGTAGCTACGAAATCAAACACTCGCTCGCGGCTTGGCGGCCAAGGAGAAATTGTTGTCCGAAAGGGCGCGGGTGGGGAAGCGGGAGCAGCGCGTGGGTGAGACTCACATTCGGGCTCAGGCGTGCGGGTGCGCTGCGCGTGCACAAGAGTGTTGGAAGCGGCGGGCGTGGTCCGCTCTGACCCCGGCGTCTCTTTCCCGCGCTCCCGCAGATCTGCTGGAGGACCTGCCCGAGAGCCGCGAGTGCGTGAACTGCGGCTCCATCCAGACGCCGCTGTGGCGGCGGGACGGCACCGGCCACTACCTGTGCAACGCTTGCGGCCTCTACAGCAAGATGAACGGCCTCAGCCGGCCCCTCATCAAGCCGCAGAAACGCGTGGTGAGTGTGGGGCGCGCTGCCCTCCCTTCGGGCCGGGCGGTGCGGGCAGGTGTGGTGCGGCCGCGGGGATCTCGCTCTCGGGTATAGTCGGAGCGAGGAAAGACCAACTTGCGAGTCCCCGGCAATTTCCAGCGCCCACCCGCCGCCGCCGGAGCGTAGGTGAACCCCAAGTCAAACTTCTGGGAAGCGAGGTAGCCTTTTTCTGTATTTATAGATACGGAATAAAGCCCTGAAATGAAAAAGAGGAAGTAGGTTTAGGGTACCACCATTTTCTTAAAGTACGAAAACCTATATTTACATATCTCTAGCTGTATTTATTTGCAAATGCACTGAAATATTCCTGGAAGGTAACACGAGAAATTGGTAACGGTGGTAATGCTCTGAGGCGCAAAACTGAATCCCAGCCGAGGTCACTGAAGGAAGGAAACTTTTACTCTTTGGCTTAAATTTTTATTCTTGGGAATAAAATGTGTGTGTGTGTGTAAAACATGTTCATAAGACAACAGACCCCAACCTTCCACGCCCATAGCCTCATTCTGGGTCTTTTTAGGCTGGGAGACACGCTTTTAGCCCCCAATTCCAAAGATCTTTTGGTTTGCCCTTGAGTCTGAAAATTTATTTACTCCGACTTCGTTATTTTTAAATCAGAGAACTACATAAAACTTGAGAAAAAGTGTACTTCTGTATATTCTTTTCAAGGTGAAGATTTTCACCAATTTGAGCGTATTTTTACCATGTTTTAAGCTGTGGGAATTCTAATTTTTCTTCATGGATTAGTCTCTTTCCATCATTGTTATGTGTGTTTATTAGCAGGAAAAAGGATTTTTATTGCTGAAGGGATTGGAGAAAATGATTAAAGCTTTCATGAACCTCACTCACTGTAAGGGTAGTGCTTGTTTGGCCAAGTACTCATACTCATACCTTTTAAAGTAAAATATTTTACAGTCAGATGCCAGACGTCTTAACTATCCAAGTAATTTATTTAATCGTTATACTCTAATTAGCAGCAGCAAATGCTACACATGTTGTTTGTGTTAAATAGATTAGAGTGAAATTGCATCACAATGTAAGTCTGACACCTTAAAGAGAAGCAATTAGTTTTATGATTGTTTTGTTTTTAATGCATTTAAAATCAAGTGGCCGAGGTTAATTTAATGAGCGTGGTGTGTGCGGCTAAACTTATTACAACCTCCCACAATTTAGGATTTTCTTCAAAGGGACACACACTTCAGTGTGGAGACTCCCCATGGCTTTCATTTTTCATACATGTATCATATTTAAAAGAAGAAAAAGTGGACCCTGGACAAATATTACAAGGAAGTTCCTTGTTTTCATATATTAGCCAATGTATGAACAGTGCAATATATTCTTATTTGGAAAGGCACATTGAGCTGAGTACCAACTGATCTCTGAAATGTAACATCTCAAGATTTGGGGGACAACCTAGTAGGATCACAGCTATTTAGTTTCTACTTGCTTTAGAAATGTATTCTGGTAACATCCATATTTAGGTAGTGCCATTTGTTTTTGTGCACTTACCAGTAAAAATAACTGTTACCAGAAAGGAAACAGTTTTGAACATCCCTGAATCAATGAGTTTTCCTTCTGTGTGGCAGGTGTCTCGGCAGACAGCAAGGTCAGCCAGTATGCCTTGCAAATGGGTTATAAATGATACCAATTGAAGGGTGTGTTATTATCGGTTCTCCTTGTGGGCTTCTTATTTATGGTTTTGATGAGTTTAGCTTAGTTTTCAGAAACAGATTATTGAACTCAAGTTTGTTTAGCCAGCAGGACAGAACCAATCACTGTGAATTTGAACTTGTAATACATTGCAGAAGAAGAGATTTATGGTTTAACTTGAATTCCTTATTAGTGATGAATATAACCGAGATCACTTGTTACAAGGAACTTTTATAACCCATCCACCTTTATTTCACATGTTTATGAGGACTAGCTCTGCTTATGGTCTGCAGTCCACAGTCACAAAGTTCTTTGTTGGAATGGCAAATTCTGATAACAGGTTTACTTCACATTGGCTCCAAATTCCACTGGAAACTGTCATAAATGCCCTGTTTATAAACTTCCTATCCTAGTTTACTGATTTCACATATTTATGAAGTTGAAAGGAGTGTCCCCCTAGGAAATTATTCTCTTTTAACCAAAGAGAGAAAGGGGAAAACAAGAATAAAGTTTTGTTCATTTTCATCATCTTAGCAAAGCAATCTCTAAATAGTTCTGCCAACCAAACATATTTAATTCAACTGAAAGTAAAATTGATTATTTCTTAGCACTTCTTAGAAATTTTTGCACTGCTAAAAGGTTTGCCAGTGTCTTTTTGTTTTCATAACTTGTCTGGAAAGAGTAATGCTGAAGTAATACAGCAGGATGTGAATAGTAAATGCAAAATTCAGTTTTATCCCTTAAGTTTACCAGTAAAGGTTTGGAAATCTCTATCCTCCAATCTGTGAATATTTATACATGCTTAGTTTAATATTTTTGTTGTACATTATATACTACTACTTTTCTTAAATTAAAAGGCGTTGCCAACTTTCCAACTTTTTGTACCTTTGTGCTTCTTTTGGTTCCTGAATTTTATTCATGGCTTTTTTAACAGAAGTCTTGGCACAATTTTTATAATTGCCCATCTACGTCATTTAAAGACAAATCTTTTATTTTCTATTCTGGGGAGAAGATAATATCAGTTAAAATTTTCTCACTATATAATTTAATGACGTGTAATAATCTAGAGGAAATAGATTCCCCTTAAGGAAGTTACTGGTGTAAAGGGAACATGGAAATGGGAATAGTGGCATGTAAAATTGACCATTCCTGGAAATACCTTTTAACCCTTTCTGTGAACAAAAATTGAGTGTAATACTAATGGGTAGATAAATACATCCGGCTGCAACGCCAGCGTTAAAGCAATGATGTAAAATTTGCTTATATTATAAGAACAATTAAGGCAGTCCTCATGGTGACAATTGTGGAATCATTAAAATGTATTTCTTTCTTTACAAAATTTTAAATGCATTTTCCGAGATCTGTTTCCATGAATATATACAGAGGTTCTTCTGAAGTTTCTGGTTTATTTCTCCATACATACCTGAGACACGGACCAGATTATCTCAAGTTTTTAGGTAGAAAAGTGGGGATTCTGATATAGCCTCTTAGCACAATGGGCGGTGGGTGGGCAGTTTCACATCAGACCTTGACAACAAGCCTGGCCCAGTGCCGTCCATTCACACAGGCTCTCCTTGATGTCCAGTTGTATTGTCACTTTTGGTGTGTTTTGGTATATAACGCTATTTGGGCAACTTTTAGTAAATAAACCTTCTAATTTCCCTTACAAAGTAATAACAGTAACTGGGAAACTCTTCTAAACTCTTAGAGAAGAAACCATCAGTGAAACTTTGCATGTTAGGCTGCTGGAAATACTGAGTAGAGTTGTTGGCCGATATTGTGTGATTGCTTCTTAGTTATCTCTTCTGTAATCGCTGGTAATATACTGGAGCAAATCAAATGTGTGGACTGTGTAAACCAAGTTTCTTGGTCCAGGAACGTAAACTTCATTCAGTTTTTTTTTTTTTTTCATTTATAATAAACCAAGTGCATGCTTGATGACAAGGATGTCATACATGGAGGTATGTAGCATATACAAAAAAATCATTTATATATTTTCTCTTGTGGTGTCTCCTAGCCATCATCGCGGCGGCTTGGACTGTCCTGTGCCAATTGTCACACCACAACCACCACCTTGTGGCGCAGAAATGCTGAGGGTGAACCGGTGTGCAATGCTTGTGGACTCTACATGAAACTCCATGGGGTACGCCGTGTAATCTGTTCGTGTATACAATACATTTAGTATTTTGTTTGAACACTGTTTTAGTTTTTAAATAGCCTCAGCAAGTGAAAGGGTATGAAAATGAAAACTTTGAATCTGTATATGCATTTCATTGAACCAAAGAGGCCATTAATCTATTATCTTATCTACCAATAAGATATAAGAATACTGCCAAATTACTGCACACATCCATTATAAGGCATCCTAAATTTAGAAATATTAAAATGTGAAAAATGTGCATTTTAGAATCAATAAATAGAAGCAACCTCCCCCTTTTTCTTTTTACTGTGCATACTCAAAAAGGAAAAAAATAAGATGAGAAACCAACTAGAAATGTGCATTAACTAGTTTATATTTAAACTTAAAAAATTTTTAATGCATTCAAATACATTTGTACAAAAGAGCAATAATTTGATAGCTGTAGTTAGGAAGGTTTTACACTTCATTTTAAAACATTGCACAAAATATAAACATATCAATCTTAAAAAAGAAAAGTAACGTTATATCTATAGAAAGAAAATAAATAGTCTTTTGAAAAAATATTTATTCATTGGTTTACTCTACAATTGAAATTATTTAAACCAATAGACATTAAGTTGAAGAATAAGTTCTCCCTGGCAAATCATCCCGGTTTCCCTGAAGGCATCTGTGGAGTTGATGAGGTCAAGTGTAGGCTTCGTGCACTTGAAATCCATTGTGTGTAAAAGAAAATGGATTGAAATTCATGCCAAATTCTTTTAAAATGACTGCCTTCAGTATGAATGTTAGGCTTTTAGCTAAAGCCTGGTTTTTCTTCTATATAGCATTAAACTCTTGGCTTATGTGAAATTTATTTTAGGTGCCTCGACCACTTGCAATGAAAAAAGAGGGAATTCAAACCAGGAAACGAAAACCAAAGAACATAAATAAATCAAAGGCTTGCTCTGGTAGATATAACAAAATGCTATTTGATTTCAAAGTATTTACCAATCCTAATAGTAGTGACTGTGTATTTATAAGGTTAATTTTAACTGTTATAGGTAATAGCAATAATTCAGTTCCTATGACTCCAACTTCCACCTCCTCGAACTCAGATGATTGCAGCAAAAATGCTTCCCCTACAACGCAACCAACAGCCTCAGGGGTAAGTGTTAAAATAGTATCCACTCTGAATTAGTGGGTTGCTCTCCAGTATATTATCTCAAATTTTATCTTATCTGGTAGTACAATAATCTAAACCAACAGTTCAGTTTAGTTAGCTGATACCTAAGAATAGTTTTTAGAGGAAATTACATTTGAATGTAAACAAAACGACAAACTTAAGTACTCTAAAAACCTCTTAAATTAAGATGATATAATTTTTTTTTTATGGTGAAATTAACCCAAGTAAAACCAAGAAGTTTTGGGTTGAAAACTAAATTGTTTTATTTCCAGGTTTTTATCTGAGATGTTACATGTGTATCTAATGTAGATGAGAAAAATTACCAGGTCCCTGGCTTTATTTATATTTCTAGCATCCATGGCATTAAAGTTGCTTTTGTTTATCAACTCCAGCTCTCTTTTTCTTTCTGTTATCTTTCCAGAGCATAGCCCACCATAATGTGCTCTGTGCTGCTGCATTTATTCCCTGATCTTTCACCCAGCTGTTTTATGTTGGGAGGCCTTACCTTCTCCTAAAGCACGTTCATTGTCCCTGGGCTTATTTCGGCCACAAACCTGCGAGTCCTTCCTTTGTACCATTGTGACAGGATGCCAGTCGTGGAGCAGATGACAGCAAATTTCTGTAAAGCTCGGTTTTACTCAAATAAAGAGAATTTTCTACCCTAGTATTTTGCAGATTTACCTGGAATGCTCTTAAAAGATCACCCAGCCTCGCCCTAGCCCTAGGATTCGGCTGAGACCAGTTTAGGACTAAATATCAGCATTTAAATCCCTATTGGTTTAGTTAATTTCTCTATTTACTCTTGCTCTGGAATTATTTGGGGTACTTAAAAAATGAGATCCTTGGATCCGACCTTAGCGTCAGTCTCTCTGGGTGGGGTTTGGAAATTTGTGTTTAATCAAGCACCCCAGGTGAATTTTAAATTGCTGCCTTAGAGCTGTCTGAACTAGAATTTAGGAACCAAATACCTAAAAAGAGTCACATTTTTGTCGGTTTAGACCAACAAAAATTAAACATGAAACAATTTAAAGCGGTTGCTTAAAACTGTATTTGATATGTCTCTATCCTCCAACCCCAAATCTTCTGGACCTTTTGTTTAATGAAAGAAGTTTGTTAGGTGTTTCACAAGGGAAAAAGCCTTTCGGTTGGTTTTGTTCATTACAGACACATAGTAAAGAATCTTTCAAGCCTTAATAAAAGATGGATTTTCTTTTTTTGCCTGATAGTTAGATGAAACTTTTTAAAAGTATCTAAAAGTGATAAATAGAACACATTACTTGTGGGGAAATGAAAAGACAAGATTATTTAAAAATATTCTTTATATCCTAAATCCTCAGAAGCAGTTATCTAGCTAAGTGAAGCAAAACAATGTTATAGTTTTCAAAAGCGTTGAAGAAGCTGTCAGGTTTTTGGCCTGTCTCCTAGCTGCCAACTTCCAGTCACTTTTGACGGTGATGTAGTCAGCTCCAGCTCCGCCAAAGCCTCATTTGAATGATAAATGATACAGAAATAGAGATATTTGGCTTACCGTGGATTTTGGGGACTCTGGGGTGGAGTCAGTTTTGCTGTTGTGGGTTTGTGATATAAAATTTCAACATTGTCTCTTTGGAAGTCCGCATCCTATGCCCTCCCTTGAGAGAAATGCGGGTCGTGCAAAGGTCTGTAGCCTGGCCTGGCTGGAAGAGGGACCTCGGGAGCTCCCGGCTGGTGAAGCCCCTGCTTGTTGGACATCCTAGGATGTCTCCCCAGGCAGCGCTCCAGGGGTCCTGGCTGACGTCCTGTCAAAGGTGCCTGCGTTGCCTTCCTGGAGGGAAGGGGCACGCTCTTGGGGCAGAGTGGACTGAAGGCGGGGGCACTTTCTAGCTCATTGACCGACGCCCTGCAGAGAAAAGATCTGCTCCCGACTAGAGCCGGGAGGCAGAGCAAGGAGGCTTTTCAAGATTTAGGGGGAAAGAAAGTAGTTTCACACAAGGTTTTTTTTTTTTGAGTGTAGCTCCCTGACTTGGAAGGGGGTGGCTGGTGTGAGCTCTGGACAGGGCCAGTTCCGCAGATAGGTAGGTCTGCAGAAGCACTTCCCCACAGCATTGCCCGGGGCGGAGGTGGAGCCCGCCTGCCTGCCTTGCCCCCACTCCCTTCCCTCGCTCCCCTCTCCTCGCCCCACCCTTGAAGTGCCTTGACCTCTTCTGGCTTCTGCTCTTCGAGCAGATGGCTGGCCCCTGGATTTTATGTGGTTTCTCGGGTGTCCCCATAACCCTCTACCTGACATGGCTGTTGTGGAAAACTGTCACCCCTGAGAAGAGTTGCAGTAGGCGTTTGCCAGGCTCGGTCCCCAGGAGCGGCGGCAGTGAGTGCCCTTGTCCCCTCGTTGCTTTGAGTTGCAGCAGATGTGGTCACCGCAGCCGCAGGGAGACCCCTGGCAGTGGCAGGAGCATTTGTAAAAGGCTGCTGTGTTAACAGAGATGTTTCATTTTCCCGTTTTGGTCACGGCGTGTGATACTGGAGGGCAGCTGATGCCCATAAGGATTTTGCGAAGTGCCCGAGGTGAAGAAAACGTTAGGTCCACACAGCAAGGTTGTGTTTTAGCGTTTGCTGTTTAGAATGCAAATTATGAAACAGTGTTTTAAATTGAACAGGCTGGGGATTTCAGCCTTTGAATATCATTGATCCACCCCATTGATCCCAGTACTACCTGTGACGTGGTAGAGAGGAGCAGGGCAGGGTTCTCCTAGCTTAATACGGGCTACCAGCTACAAAAGAAAGAGCAATTTTGGGCACAGGGCATGGAAGGCGGGGCAGGGCGTCATCCATTCCCCTCTTTACAGATGCAAATGCAGTGTCTCAAAATGCTTTGCTGGTCTTTAATGGGAGTGAGTTACAGGGAGGAGGATCATATCAAACTTGTTCATTGTAAAATACCACCTCAGTTCAGGTGAAGGTGATTGCCAGAGGCATTCTTAGCAATCCCGCCCTTCCGTGCCTGCGGACGCACTGGCAGGACGGCAGTGGGTTCGCTGTGCGACCACTTCCTGGGTGCTCTGGGTGGGGGGCCCAGGGCCACAGGAGCCGAGTGCTGTGGAGAGACTGCTCAGGTGTCAGCTGCCCTCCCCAACAAGGACGAACTCTGGGCAGGTTCCTAGCCTGCGGCTTTCTTCCAGGAAAAGTGCCCTAGTGCTGAGCAGACTATTTTTACATTGCTCTGAAAGCACACCTCTGACTTGGCTGCACGCTTTTGTTTACTTGTTGTGGATTTGTGTGTTAGCAAAACTTGTGTCTGGGAGAGAGAAGACATTCCTTTTAGTCGAGTCATCAGGTGGATGAGCTAGCTACTTCCTGACTTAAGTTTCTCTTTGTTGTAGGCTGCCTGTTAGGAAAACTTCATCAGCCATACAGCCATACAGTATTGCCTATCTTGGAACTTTGGAGTTTTAAGAAACACGTTTGATTTAATTTTTGGTTGATTGTTGATTTATGATACTTTTGATCTTAAAGATAAATTTCCTGAAAATATTCATTCTGGCTAAAATTTTCTTATACATGTATATTTACTGAAAAATGTATGTGTGATTGACCTCAATAGAAGACAGAGTTTCTTTGGCATGACTGGATTATAAGAATATTAAAATCTTTTCATTGAATTTCACTTATTCACTGAGGTATATTTTATGGGTTTTTGTTTTGTTTTTGTTACTGTTACTTAGGAGGAAAACATGGCAACATGTTCTATTTCATCAATTCCCAAATAAGGTTTAATAAATATTTCATAAATGTTCTTATCCCACCTAGAGTTCATAAGTAAAAATTTATAAAACTGGGGGGTGCTTTATAAACTTTATTGCTCAACCCACAAATTTCTCTTAATTTCCTTTGGGACAGGCAGGAATAATTTTGGGATGAAATTAGCAATAAGATTTACCATCTGAGAATAAGGAGTCACTGAGCATATTTTGTTGGCCCCAAGATAGTTTCTATAAATAACTATTTTTAAAAATTAAAAATCTACTCAAGTTTATATTAAAACTGCAAGCATAATGTTGAAGTCATCATCAAACATAATACTAAAATTAATGGAGAAGAAATATATCTCACTAGGCCCTGCTTTACTGGTTTTTATTTCTCTTGAGAAACATTTGTTTGAACATGTGCTCTATGGAAGACAGTTGAGTAAAACAAAGCGACACCCAACCTCAGATTCTTTATAAGAAAGGTGGTAATGGGAAAGTTTGGAAGTGCTTGATATGAGTTACAAAGTTCTGTAGGAGTCAAAGGAGGGAGCAATGAATTCTAACTGTAGACTTAGAAAGGACTTCACAAGGAAGACGGAAAATATTTTATTTTACGGAGGTATTTTCATGCACCTACGGTCCATCCAAAGTGGCTCACAATATCATCACATAGCTGCGCATTCATTACCATAAGTATTTTAGAACATTTGCATCACTCCAGAAAAATAAAAAACCCGTACATCCCATATACCTTACCCCTCCCTCTTTTTTTTTTTTTTTTTTTAATACATGGGCAGATACCAGGAATCGAACCCGGGTCTTCTGGCATTGCAGGCGAGCATTCTTGCTTGCTGAGCTACCGTGGCCCTTACACCTCTCTCTTGCCAACAACTACATTGCAATCTAATTTTTATTTTACCCCTTCTCTGCCCCCCCCATTATTTATTTATGGTTTGTCCTTATTTTTTTAAGTCATCTCTCCATACCCTTGGTAAAGGGTGCATCAACCATTAGATTTTCATAGTTACACTGTAAGAAGGTGGAGATTTGATTAGGTTAGTCAGTAGGGGTATAAAGTGGGAATGGAGGCATCCAGGAAAGAAAGGAAGAGTATGGGTAGCTGTAGCAGGAAGGGAAATGATTTCAGAAGGTAAATGAGGCTGAAGTATAGGTGTAAGAAGCCAGAGGCAGGGGATGAATTGGGAAAAATGAGTGGAAGGTGGATAGTCCTATTTAATGAAAATATTTCACATCATTACTAAGTCAGCCTTAAGCAGGACCCAAACTACATTCATTTCTAAATGATGAACTCTAACCTTGGCTTTGGTGACAAGTATGTTTTCTGTCTTTTTGCTAGAATTCAACTAGGTTGCTCCGCCCCACACTCCCAGGGCTTGTCAGGGTGCGATGGTTGAACGGGGGTGGGCAGGCTGCTCCTTTACCGTGAGGGAAACCCACTGGGCCTGGTGTGTGAGTGATAGGAAGCGTGCTTCCTCACCTTTGTGGTTCACTGTCATGATGTCCATCTCCCGCAAAGGGAGGCAGATATTCTTAGACTGAGGGATAGAGTGCCTGAGCTTTGACTCGGATTCACCACCCGCCGGTTCTGTGCCTTTGATGGACCTTACAACTCAATTTCTCGCTATTAAGTAGGTGTCATCATTTCTGTTCTGTTTATTCTTCTGGGGTGCTGTGTGCCTGGCTAAACCTCCTTCCCCTACTGCAGTCACTGCCCGGCAATAACTTTCTTCAACAACTTTATCAGAAGAAATATTTCTCTTGAGCTGTGTGGTGCTAAATCTTGTGCTAGAAGTGGTTTGAAAGAGTTAATGTCTGTCCCTAAGTGCCGGTTGCCGGCAGGGAGTGATTTAGAGATTGGTGATTTTGAATGTGCTTTATAAGGTCTTCTGCAAAAAGCTTAGGTATTTTGCAAGTTACTGTCTTTAAATAAAAACTCTTTAATAGATTTTATTTTGTGTTTTAGTATTTGCATCCTTTGGTGGAAATAGGAGGGAGACGTTTAGTTATATAGCTTTCTGTGTGTTGTTTGGTTGATGGGGAATTCTTTATTAACAAGTTTATATCCAACTGTCATTTTTTTCCAAGTAATTGGGTCACTTTGGATTTACTGTGGCCATATGGTTGATCACAAAATAATAGTTTCTGTTAAATAACTGAAAGGCATATTCATGAAGGACTTATGTCATACTTATTTATAATATTAATTGCCATATTACTCAGAGTATCTTGACTATAGAGAGGAGCTCTGATTTAAGAGGCTGCTGGACCTAGGACGGAAAATTGCTGCTTAGTTTTTTTTTTTTTTAAATTAGAGAAGTTGCAGGTTTACAGAAAAATCATGCATAAAATAGTGTTTCCATATACCACCCTATTATTAACACCTTGCATTAGTGTGATAAATTTGTTGCAATTGACTGCTTAACTCATAGCTTGAATATTCTGCAAGAACCTTCAGAGCACATGAAAACCAAACATTAAGCTTGGAGTTTATCTCTGTACTCTTGCTTTTGGGACTTTTTCTCCCTTTCCTGTACTTTCTCTTTTATAAGGTTTTAGGAAAGGCAGAAAGGCAGGAAATTTACTCCTATCAGGTACGTTTATGTGCCAGGTGCTTTGTGTACCTTTTCATCTCTATCTTTTGCAAATGAGGTTGAGGTGTTTTACATTCCATATTTTTTTTCTTTTTTTCTTTTTTTTAATACCATACTTTTTATTTGAGGAAATGAGTCTTAGAAGATAACAAGCCCAGCCTTGTGTATCAAATTGTGAGGTAGAGCTTGGATTTGCACCGAATGGTTGAATCAGAGTCAACATTATCACTACAGCAAACCACATTAATAAGTGAGATCAGCTTCTCGTTGCTTTGTAATCTCTAGAGAGAGGAAATAAGGTTTTCTTAAAGAAATGGGACTAATTTTGTTTAGTAATGTCAGTATCATATATCACCCCACTGAAAGTGGTGTGAAAACTGTGCCAGAGAAGTGATTTGCTCGAGACCAAATATATGCCATTTTTGCAAATTTATTATCAATATTATGCTTATATTAAAATTTATTATAGTGGTCAGAATCTTAGTTGGGTAATATTAGCTAAAAAAAAAACAGGTGATAAGAATTCCTAATTTTTGATATTTGATGTGATTATAACAAGATTCTCTTAAAATATTAAATATAAATTAAATATAACCTGCAATTTATAATGGTGTGATTTAAATCCACACACAGTGAGCGCTAAGTCTGTTGGAATTTCACTTTTTAGAATGTTTAATGCTTGCTTTTGTTTTCACATGGGCAGGCACCGGGAATCGAATCCGTGTCTCTGGCATGGGAGGGTAGAACTCTGCCTGCTGAGCCACCGCGGCCCGCCCGGTACTTGCTTTTTAGAATGTTCAAATTGCCTTTAATTATCTTTTATGCAGTCATTTGAAAAGTGTTTCTTTGTAGGCAAGCATCCACTTTAACATTTTTTTAAGGTTTGTAGTCCAAAAGACATTTTTTTTAAAGTGGAAAAAAAAAAAAAGAGTTAAAAAATCATTAATCTCCCACAAAGGAGAGAGTTGTGGTTAGGTAACATTATTGCTTCATTTATAAACCAGGATCTCTAGTGACTTCATAAGGTCACAGAACTAACCAGTGTTGAAACGGGGACTGGAACCGACATCTCCGGCCTCCTCGTCCAGGGCCGTTACCTTTCCCAGGGAGTTGACCAGCCGTTGCAGTTATTAATATCCTCCTTGCCACATGCTAAAAGCCATGAACATAAATATTTTGTTGGCATTTTATCTTCACGTTCCCCGTGTGCCAGGCTCCCTTTCTTTCTTCTCTCACAGCCCCTTCTAATCACTCACGGTCCTGTCTGACCACACTGGCCTTCGCCATGAAAGTCACATGTCACCCTGGCAGGGAGCGTTGAAGTATGTGGAGTTTACATACTTTCATTTTGATCTCAAGGCCTTTTCTAGACTTTCTTCCTCTTTTTTTTTTTTTTTAATGTCCTTTTGTGGAGAGAGTGCGTCATGAGGGGAGGATGATACAGAATGGTTATTATTGTTGTACTAATTGATACCCAGTGGTGATGTTTATTAGCAAATTATACTGCCTTTTAAATGGTTTGCAAAATGTATATCCACCCAATTTATCACACAACTGTGGTTTATGTCATAAGTGACTAATTATTGCAATCGGAAAGTCAGAATAGTAGCTGAATGAAGAGTATAGAAGTCATTCACTTTTCATGTGGTGAAACGACTTCATCTCAGAACAAACTTTCCTTTGCAGGTAACAGGATTTTTAGTTTTTTTCCTTGCCAGTATAAGAATATACAAAATTGTTACAAAGCATGAAATAATATTACGGGAAAACATGACCAGATTTAAGATATCTAGCTTAAAATGCTCTGAACTGTTATTGCTAAATGAATCTTCGAAGAAAATGAATTCCTTTACTGGAACAGAAGTAATTTATTGTGCATTTCGTGGGTGTCTGCCAAAAGGATTACTAGCAATATGAAGATCTAATGGATATGAATTAAACACAAATTGCTAGCTCTGTTCATGTTTATGCCTTCCTGTTAATTTTCTTTGGAATTTTAATAATAATTTGTAAAAAAAACTCCAAAGATAGGTGGTGGCAATGTGCAATTCAAATATATTAGGCTTTATATAGTACTAGTACTCAGAATTGTTAGATTGAACACAATGAGATTATTTTATTGATTTTTTAAATTTTAATTTTTAAAATTTTTATTAATAAAACCAATCAACATACAATAAGAACATTTTTTTCGTCACATAGCTATATATTCATCATCATGATCATTTCTTAGAACATTTGCATCAATTCAGAAAAGGAACATAAAAAAAAACAGAAAAAAACATTCATACATACCATGCCCCTTACCCTTCCATTCATTGTTCACTAGCATTTCAATCTACTAAATTTATTTTAACATTTGTCCCCCTTATTATTTATTTATTTTTAATCCATGTGTTTTATTCATCTGTCCATAAGGTAGATAAAAGATGCATCAGACACAAGGTTTTCACAATCACACAGTCACATTGAGAAAGCTATATCATTACACAATCATCTTCAAGAAACATGGCTACTGGAACTCAGCTCTACATTTTCACTCACTTCCCTCCAGGCTCTCCAATATACCTTAACTGAAAGGGTGATACCTATTTAATGCATAAGAATAACCTCCAGGATAACTCTGGAATCTCTCAGGCACTGATACTTTATTTTGTTTCATTTCTCTCTTCCCCCTTTCGGGTGATAAGGTTTTCTCAGTCCCTTGGTGCTGAGTCCCAGCTCATTCTAGGATTTCTATCCCACGTTGTCAGGAAGGTCCACACCCCTGGGATTGACCTCAGATCTTAGGAAAGGTTTGAGCAGGCAAACAGCAAGGTTTTGAGTTCAATGTCCTGTTGGAGTCTGTGAGTAAACAAGATTCCAGGTCAGTAGCTGACAAGGTATATGACCTATCTTTGCTGGTCATTCACTTGGTGCTCTTTTCACCAGAATCACGCATTGATTAAGCATGAATACTGTCGATTGAAAGCTATCATTGAGTTAGCTGCTTGATTCATAGGGAAGCCAGAATATGGTCTGAAATTCATTCTCGGGGCTCACGGATCAGCAGCCGGGAGGAAACAGTTTTGGGCAGCATCTGCCTGTGTGACTATAGTGAGCTGCCGAAGATTTTGTAAAGCCTCTGATCTCCTCTTCCTGTTAAAAAGGAAAATTAATTCCTACTGTCTGGTCCTTAAGGGTGTTGTGAAGTGTAAGTGGGAGATGTCTGCAGATTTCTTCCAAGCCCAAGGAGAATAACACAACTTAAATATCATCTTGGAAGTGAACAGTGGTACTGTCTATTTGCAGGGTATTTTTTCATCCCAAAACATTAGAAATAAATCCTTGCTTTCCCAATGGGTAAATTTAGAGATTTGGAGCTATTGTGTAGCCAAATAACCATATTTTAAAGATTTTTATTTCTCTGATAGCAACAGGGTTTTAATCTTAAAGATACATAGTACATCCGTAATGTTTTCTGTGGTTTAAATGCATTGTAAGTGCTGGTTGGTTCTTTGACCACGGTTGGCATTCTCAAATTGAGATGGTGAGATTAAGATGCTCATCCACTCCTGAACAGCCAGTTTTCATATAAAATTTAAAATAATTCAACATGATTTAAAATTTTGCCTCAGGCTCATTTACTGCTTATTTAGAAGACTAGAATAATCCATTTTAATTTATTTTAGAAGTTTAGCTTTTTTTAAAGCTTGCTAATTGACTTCAAGTTGTGGGATAACCCCTATTCCCAAATTTATAATTGCACATTGATATTTTACTGGTAATCTCAGGGTATTTATAAACTCGGAGAGATGTCTTTGCGCACCACCCAGCGTGCTTGCTGTTTTGAGTGTGTACAACCCATAAAACTATTTATTCCTCTGTCCTGAAGAGGTTGTGTCTATAGAATTATTTGTTCCTTCCATGAAAGGGAGTGTAAACCTGGCCCAGAAGGGGCAAGAGGGGTCAAGGGGGCAGCCAGTGAGCTTCCCAGTAAGGAAATTACTAGAAGATAAATTACAAAAAAAAAACCTGTTAAATTACACAAAAATAGCTGAACATTTCTGTTAAAAACTGCATAAGGGCATCTCCTGCAGTGACTGTGATTCTTCTTGTCAGTGAACGTGCTTGTGTTCTTTTGCTTTATTGAGCTGTTATGGAATCTTCAGGGTTTTGTTATAATAGGCAGTTTTCACGTTTCCCAGTGGAGACAGAACCTGGGCGCATTTGCCTGTCTGCCGTGCATCACTCCCTAAACTATTATTGAGTCACTTTTGTCTCTGATTTTATGTTACCTCCCATCCAAACTGAAGTGAGTATGAGCATAGTTTTTATAGTGAAAGTTGATTTATGTGGAGGAGTTTCCGCTTTGCTGGAACGTATACATTTTAATATTTCTTTTGAGGAAGGCAGCTATAAAAACATGGCAGGACTCTAACCTAGCAGTTACAAAAGCAGAGAAGAAAGCTTTGGCAATGAGGTACTGCTAGCTCCCCATCAAAAAAAGAAAAAGAAAAAGTCTTAGCCACAAACTGACTGAGATATGTAGAAGGACAGACGCGGGCCGTGGAAGCCGACAGCCTAGTTCAAGCTAAAAAGACAGTCTGATCGGCATCCAAATCCGAGGCTCTGGGAGTCATCACAGACTCCTCTACAACCTGCCTGGGGCGCGGGGTTTTCTTACTTCAGATCAGCGCGGCATTAGGAAAGATTACTGCGTGGAGGGCTGAGGGCGTCCTAATGGACTCCTTTTTGGGGGTTTTGTCCTAAAAAAATAAAACATATGTTTATAATACACAAGCCAAAGAACTTACTTCTATTCTTCTGCAAAATGCTATGTTCTTTAAGGGTTGCCTTTTCTCTGTTGTGCTGTCAATGTGGGCACCTCCGTCAGAGGTTGTCTCCAGTCCTGCCTATTAGGGGATATGTGAAAAGAAAGAACCAATATTGTTTGTGAGCGCACTGTGAGCCAGACACAATGCTGGGCATTTGACTATGTGAGTTTATTAGATCAGAAATCCTTGGCTTTTCAGATACAGGTCCAAAAAAACGAATGAAGGTTTATTCTCACAGGAAAAAAATCTGGGTGATCTAAAGTTAATCTTTAGATTAATGTATGCCTACGTCACAGGCAAATGGATATTTTCCATGTCCTAATCAGCAACAATCCAAGCTCTCCCTGAAGTCATTTCTTCCTTTAGGAGGAGTTTTCCATCCCAACTGCTCTGTCTGTCTCCCACCTAACCTGGCTTGCTTTCAGTGCTAAGCTGGGTCTGGTGCTGATAACACATTCTTTCAACAGGAAGTGCCTCCATTTTCAGTTGTCTGTGGGAGGGTGGAGGGCAGATAAGCTGTGAATGGAAACACACAGCAGATTTCACACAGCTCCACCCTCCTGCTGCACTTTGATCCCAGTAAGAGCTAGGACCTCTGCCTGGCCAGAGCTGCCTGCCGGGAGCTGGAAGGTGGTTAAGCGGTTGGCATTCAGAAGCCCTCTTGTTTGGGGTTCAGGAATGTATGTTAAGGCTGATGTAGGTCTAGTGAAGTGCCTGCTTTTGCTATGTCGAGAGATCAGGGATCTAAAGTCCTTTGAAGGATATCATTAGATTTTGGGAAACATGAACCGATTGAAATTTAAACTTGCATTTTTGCGTGTATGTGCATAAACACATAATGGGTCCGAGATCTCAATAACTTTCTTGAATAATTTTTCCCCCAAAGTGTACTGATTCTCAATAAGTTTTTGAATATTACCAATGAAATAAAGGAATTTAAGATGAACAAAGATAGGACAGGGCAGGTTTCTTAAGGAGGGTAGCTGTGCCAGTTTCAGGCTCCTTCTATTGTTAGAATACTATTTGGGAGCTCTGATTATATTGATTCACACGCAGTGTTCATGTTTTAAATGAAACCATGTTTTACATGTGCACGGCTGTCACGTGGTCAGCAGCCCATGCCAGGTGGCATGGAGATGGTCTTGGTGCACTGGTGGCTGTTTCTGACCCTACTTCTGTCAGTGCCCCTACTATGATTCCTCTCTATTTTTTCTTGCTAACTTATTCCAGTCTCGCATGTCCCTCAAGTGTTTGGGCCTCATGTTTCTTGTTCTAATCTAATGACACAGATTTGGCTGTGCTATTCAGTTAAAGCATTCAAAGAAAGGTTAAGATAGCTAATAGGCTTGATGCTCTCAAATGGTCTGCTGCTCCCCACCTCTTCCTAGGTTCCCTTGTAATACTTGTGCACATGCATGGATAACTTATACTTGTGACATAGCTACAGTTCATATCCTGCTGTTTTTCATTTAACATTGTATTGCAGAAATTTTTCCATCTTGCTACATGGTCTTATTATTTTTGGTAATTGCATAATAGTTAATTGAATGAATGTGCCCTGCTTTTCCAAACCCTTCCTATATTATTAGACATTAGGCTGTTTCCGTGGTTTACACTATTATAAGTAATTCTGCATTGGAATGGATGTCTTCCCACGCAGAGCCTTTTCCCTGCCTTTCAGTAATTTCTTTGTGATTAATTTCCAGAAGTGAAATTACCAGGCTAAGTAGGGTATAAACTTCTTGATGGCTTTAATTGCCTTCTTTAAGATATATACCAGTTTATAACTCTACCGATCTATCAGTTTCCTGTATTGTCATTACATGAGAATAATTTTCTTTGAAGTATTTCATATGTAAATGTTATATACCCATTTAGGAATAAGGTACCAAGCTTTGGGCACAAGTACTTATCCCATTTTTTGTCCTGAGGGACTCACATTTTGCGCTTAATTTCTAGTGAGCTGGTATTGTTTAGAAACAATCACCCATGTAACTGGGAATTTTTCTGTTCTTTGACAGTAGGATTTTTGACCTGACATCTTTACATTTTTTTGTCTGGAAAAAAGGAAACAGTAGTAATTCCCACAGATGGCTTTTGGGATTGTTGCTCAGGTAAAAATATTATGCGGTGTTAAAGGTTTCAAGTGTTATTAACAAGATAATATACAAGATATTAAATGAAAATTTCTTTAACATGGCTTATTTGGAAAAACAACAACAACAACACACCAGTGATTCTTTTAAACAGTCAGGGAAACATCTTGCTTTCTCTTTGTGAAGAGCTGTTGGTAACACATAGGATGGTCCTTGAGGTTGTTCTCACTTAACTCTGGACCACTGCTTCTGTGCCTACCCAGTGATGGCAGTAAATCACTTGGGCTAAAGGACAAAATAAGTGAGAATAAATTAAGGGCAAAGCTTTTCACTTTATCAGTAATAATAAAATAAGAGTAGCTTGTGCTGATGTAATCTTTATAATTGCCAGACACTGTTCCAAGGGCTTTACATTTATTAACTCATTAAATCCCTGTAACGACCCTTATAATATAACACAGGTACCTGTTTAAATTTCCATCTTATAGGTGAGGATACTGAGGCATAGAAAGGTTTATATCAGGCTTCTAGTTTACTTTTCTTCTCCTTGATCTCTTTTCACTTCCTTAATTAATCCTTCCATTCAACTTGCTTTTAACAGGCCAGGTTACCCTTGCCTCCCCACCTCCTGTGTGCCTTCCATCTGAGGACCCTTTTCTCATTAATAATAGCTCCCTTTCATTGAATATTTAACTTAGGTAAGGCATTGGGGCTAACGCCTTTACAAACTTATTTAATTGTCACATCCATCCCTTAAGGCGGGTCTTACTTTCTAGCATGTGTGTGTCCTGGCTCCCTGCATAGCTGAGAGCTCCTTGTGGGCAGTGACTTTTTCTTTTTTGGTCTCATAGTTACAGTGACTGGCTCTCAGCAGGTGTTTAGATAATGTTTCTTGTTGCTGTCTGTGGTGGTGGTAACAACCTCTCTGCCATCTCAGGACTCCCCAGGGCTGCTTCCTGGGTCAGTCTAGGCATCCTCTCTATTTCAGAAAATAACATTTGTCGCAGTGAAGTCAAATTTGGTGTGAAGCAGTAATACATGTACATGTGCCTTCCTTTATGGAACAGAGAGATCAGTGAAAGGTTGGGTGTGATGTAAATCGTTATAAGGAAGCTTGCTCTTTCTATGAATTTTCTATGAATTTATGATAGTTCCTTTCTAAGGTGAAGAATCATTTTATAATTGAATATAGCCCTTTTATTTCTTTGGAGATTAAATCTAGGTCCACTTGGATTTGCTGACAGTGGAGATTTTGGAATTAAGGGCAAAAGTTGATCACATTTATAAGTCTAACAATTCCTTTGTGTTTCAGAGCACTCAGATTGATAAGATTAGTTCGGCTACAAGAAATTTAAATTTTAGATGTCCGGATGACTTTGTGAAATTTGCATTTTTAGGACCCCAAAGCCTTTAAATTTTAAAATTTTGCAGTATTAAAAAAAGTTTGTTGCTGGATTTTTCACAAACTCTCACTGTTGCTAGAAAAGGAAGGCTTAGTTACCTGTGGAGGGGTTGGATTTGGTGAGGTTGGCAGACAGAAATCCACATAACCAGTCCTGATGATATAACCATATCCTTCTTCATACAGTTATTGTGAAGATTAGAGAGAAAACCAGATTTTGCCCAGGTAAAAGGAGTAGGGTTTCATAGACTTCCAAGTCCCAGGTCAGCCTGGTTCTGATGCTGCACATTTCTCTGAAGTGGATATAACATCAACTCGGCTGTATAAATGTTTTAAGGAACTGATGGGATCATATATATAAAAAAGAAGTGCTTTGCAAAGTAGAAAATGGTCAACAAGAATCATAGTGTATGGATTGGAACTCTGAAAACTTGGAAGAAATAATGGGCTTCTGAATTTTCAGAAAAAAAAAGGCATGCTTAAAAAGCATGTGATTGTGGCTAGATTTTAAATAATTCTTTCAAATGTAATTGTTCTCAAACTAGTCTGAACATGATTTTAGTTATTTTTATTTGATTCTACCTAATCACATAATATTTTGTACTTGGTATTTTCTCATTTGGGTGGAAGCAATGAATTAGATAGGGGAAAGGTGAACTTTACTTTCAAGAGATAATTGCCATGATCATGACAGATAAAGAATGCTTAAAAATTTTCTCTATAATGTGGTCTGGTTCAAACATGGCCAGTTCGTCATGGAAAAAAAATTAAGTAAATGAGATGGATATTAAAATTAGCATATGCATGGGGTTAATTTTCCATTAAGTCAGTGCTCAAAAATCTCATTTCTTAGTCAGTGTTGAACTGTGTAGCTTTCCTTTTTAGACTTGCACATAACTGCTAAACCTTGTGGTTATGCTGTGTGTGTGTGTGTGTGTGTGTGTACTTGTGTACGTGGGTTTGGATGCCTTGCTCTGCAACTTCTCTTTTGAAGTGACCAGATTGTCCGTCTGCTTGCAGCTTGTTTACCTATGTGGCGTGCTTTGTTTCACTGTCAAAGATCTTGAAGCTTGGCACCCCTCATACATAGGAAGGAATCTTCAGGTTTCCTTCTCCTGCCTCTTTCCAGCGGGTTCATCTTGCCGGGTGGTCACTGCCGTGGGCTCCGGTGTGAACAGGACAGCGTTTCTAGGAGAAGGATGCACACACAATTAAGAGGTCTGCGCTCTCGGGGCGGCCGGTAGCAATACCGCCTTCAGACCCTTCTCATTCCGTGTCTCAGCTCTCACCCCTGCTGTGCTTCTAATCTCATTTGTTCCCAAGAGTTGAACTAGCAGGATTGTGCTGGGTAACACACTTATCGATAACTGTCTCTCGCCCTCTCTCCCCCGTCCCTTCTCTCTGTCCCCCTCTAGGCCGGCGCCTCGGTGATGTCCAGCCCAGGAGAGAACGCGAACCCCGAGAGCAGCGAACTCAAGTATTCAGGTCAAGACGGGCTGTACATTGGCGTCAACCTGGCCTCCCCGGCGGAAGTGACGTCGTCCGTGCGGCAGGATTCCTGGTGCGCCCTGGCTCTGGCCTGAGCCCGGTTCCCGGAAGTTGGCGGAGCCGGCCCAGCAGGCCTCGCGACTTTTGTATTATTTGTACCAAGCAGCCCAAACAGTGGTGAGCACGCTGACAGAGCATTCCGCTGAAGCGTTCTTTCCGTGCCTTTATTTTGAAAGAGTTGTATTTCCAAAACGGGTCGCCCTGCCTTACCATCCAGCCACCCGTCCGCAAGAGCCACGGGAGGAAAGACAGAGCTCTTGAAGGAGAAGCCATTGCCTCCTCCTCCTCTTGCCGGGGCCTGGGCAGCCGCTCCGGCCAGCCTGCCCCAGGAGGGCCGATGCCCGCTGCACCACTTCCAGAGACCGGGACTAGGACCCGCACCTTTCCTACTAAGGAATATCGAGAGAGATTTTTTTTTCAAGTTTTGTGTGTATTGCCCCAAATCATGTGCTTCTTCTTCTGGTCGATTTTGATTATTCCAGAATTTTCTTCATGCCTTTTCCACATCCAAATTTCACGTGTGTTCATGGAGAAGATCATCCGAGGCCATTTGGCCCCTGTGTCTGGAGGCTGTCAGCTCATGAGGTCGCTTGTCAAAAATTTACTCAGTTGCAAGACTGCGATAGAACTAACAAACACTTTGAAGTTTCTCAAAGTTCATATTGTGTGGCTGATCTGAAGTCAGTCGGAATTTGTAAACAGGGTAGCAAACAAGATATTTTTCTTCCATGTATACAATAATTTTTTTAAAAAAGTGCAATTTGCGTTGCAGCAATCAGTGTTAAATCATTTGCATAAGATTTAACAACATTTTTTATAATGAATGTAAACATTTTAACTTAATGGTACTTAAATAATTTAAAAGAAAAATGTTAACTTAGACATTCTTATGCTTCTTTTACAACTACACCCCACTTCTCTATCTCCAGTTAAAGAAAAATATTTCAAGAACAAATCTTCTCTCAGGAAAATAGCCTTTCTCCATTTGTTAAGAATTTTTATACCAGAACACCAATATAACCCCCTTTATTTTACTGTCGAATATGTGCTGGAAAAATTGCAACAAACTTTACTACCTAAGGGATAGCATTTGTAAATACTCTGAGATATCTAGGGATCTTTAAACACTAAGATGAAGTCTATTCGGTGTGACTAACCCACAGGCAGGTTGGTTTACATTAATTTTTTTTTAAATGGGATGTCATATGGAAACGTATTTCACCAGAGTTTTAAAAATAAAAAGGGTGTTGTTTTGTCTTCTGTACAGTGAATTTCTTCCCTTTTAGTTTCATTTTGATGCATATAACTGTATGTGTCTATAGATATTCATATAAAACGAGCACATGTAATGTTTGCAAATTGCCTTAAGGCCTTCCTTTCAAAGAATTGTCTTTTTGGAGTGTTTTACACCTGTGGCTTATTTGAAGTTGGCACATGGGGTTATTGTTTTCAATTTGCAATGGGAAC
Source organism: Tamandua tetradactyla (assembly GCF_023851605.1). Lineage (NCBI taxonomy): Eukaryota > Metazoa > Chordata > Mammalia > Pilosa > Myrmecophagidae > Tamandua > Tamandua tetradactyla. The sequence goes on along the minus strand of NC_135344.1, from coordinate 61,531,270 downwards.
AGTTTTTATAAGTGAAAGGGATATCCGTATTATATGAATTTTCTGGGATTATAAGCATTCTGTTTAGAATCAACCCTTAAAAACATTTTAGAAAGTCCAGAGTTTCTTTCCTTGTGAATGAAATATCCTCTGTGGTCCAGAAACAGTTTCCTTTCTATATTCTACTTTTTTGCAATGTTCCATGAAGTCTCATAATACTCATCTGAGGTTGAGGACATTCCATTCATCAGAAGATATTTAGAAATTATTTGAACCACCCCTGTGTTTTTCTTCATTGTTGGGTGGATTTCAGGAAGTCAGAGGTTGCTTCACAACATAAATGGCAACATTTAATTTTGACCCCTAATAAGTATGTAGCATATTTTTTTACTTCTTTTTGTGTACTTATTACAGCCGTGCTGTGGAGTGCAGTCTGAGCCTTCCAAGAGAAGTGAAGTGTTCTCAGTGATGGTGGGTACCTCTTTATAGTAAGAAGTCAAAGGCAGAGTTGGTGGCCAGACCCAGGCCAGGAGATGTTTATGTGTGTGTGTGTGTGTGTGTGTGCATGTACGTGCATGAGTGTGTGTGTCTGAGGAATTCACCGAGGCTCACATGCACCCTGATGTCATATGGTAGACTAGAGCAGTGAGTCAGAGTACTGGGTCTGGGTCAGACGTTTAGGCTTCAAGTCCAAGGTCAGCAATGTACTTGCTCTCTGATCTTGAGCAAATTACCTCTCATTTCCCTAATCTGTAAAAAGAGGCAAATAGCATAGAACTCACAGGATTAAATGAGGCAATCCATGTAAAGTGCCTAGTACAGTGCCTGGCACAGAGAAAGCATTCAATAAGTGTCAAGTTGTTTTGGAAAAAGGATGGTGTGAGCTCTTCAAATGTGAATGTTTTGAGGAATTGTCTTTCTGTATCAGGCATTTATGGTTCATAGGAGTTGAATGTTCATTGGGTCATCTGTGCTGCTTGAACAGTGCTGGGGAGAGCAAAATGAGGGCCTCCCCGCAACCCAGCAGTTGGCAGAGTTGGACAGCCTGCCTGAGAGATACCAATCTGAGCTCAATTGATGGCCATTTTGGAGAGCAGGGCTGGTCTGGCAGCAGAAGAAAATAATTATTCCCACTGATTTCTTTTTTCCTCCCTCTTACTGTTTGTCATTACTTTGCATGCTTTCTGGAGGGCTGGGAGTTGTATTTTCTTATTGGGGCTTCCAAATGATTTTTTCCCCAAAGGAATGATCTCAACTGTTTCTTCCAATCTGAAGATGTCATTAGGCTTGCTATCCTGTCTTCTTTTTTTAGAACACAAAGTAGAATTCTGGCTTTCATGAAATAAATTTGTAAGTGCCAGAAGAATGGGGAGGGAGCTTTTTTTGTAGAGTGTGTAAACACCACAAACTTCACTATTCTGGGCCTTTTAAATTATTACTTTCTTACCTATGATTTTATAAAGCAGAAGCTTATTTTTTCCCAAATACACAATGTTAGCACCCCTCCCACAAATACCAAACAAAACCAAATAATTTCTTATTAGTGCATGTGTTTGAATTTATGGTGCACCTCAGCTTCAAGGATGCTCAGACCCATTACCACGTGTTGTAGAATATATGTCCTTTATTACCTAGGTCTGATTTTAGGGTCATTTAGAGTTATTCCCTGGTACCCTTGAGAGGGCCAGGAGAGCACAGGGAGGCGTTCATTTCCCCCTGCAAATAAATTAGCTCCTTGCTCATGGGAAATGTTTTCCCCAATCCTTGGAAATTTGACGTAATTTCAGATCATAGATAAATGAGCAGCCGGGAGGGCAATACAGAAAGTCCTTAGTGACTGCCAGATTCCAAAGTGCTTCCAATTTGGTGGAGCATAGTTGTCTCATTATGTTAAATTCTCCACATATATCCTGGGATTATCCATGGGTTCCTGGCTCCCTGTTCTGAGAATGGAATAACAGGCACGTTGGAGTGTGAGAGAGTGTAGGAGGGCAGGTAAACATTTATCCAGAATAAGGCAGCTTTTGCCTAGTTAGAATGAATGTTTCTGGGTTGAAATTATATCAAGTCAGTTTGGCAACACCAGTTATCCTGTTGCTTAGAAAGAAGCTCTGATTGGTGGTCAGATGTGAGTTTGATTATTTTAAATGAGGAACTTAAATATTAATACATTTGCTAGACTAAATCTTTCAAAACAGTCTGGGTAAAAATTTGGTATTCATAACTCTGACCATATGAGGTCTCAGGTTAGATTCTGAGCCACTCAAACTTCAGCAGCTGGATCCTGAGCAGGCTGCTTTGTGTATGATCTCTGGACAGTAGAAGAGTCAGGAATGAGAAGGTAATGGACATCTAGAGCAGAGGGAACAAATCATTCTTTCCCTTGGGGTTCTGAGGTGTATTCAGATAAATTCCTAGGGACGTTGAAGAAATAGTTTATGGTTGATAGTTCCAAATAGCTTCCAAAGGGAGCTCAGGATGCTGCAAGTACCTGTTGAGCCTTTGAGGCTCCCGTTTGAGAGTGTCCTTGCTTCCCACCAAGGATTCTAGGGCATCTCCAAAAATCATTGCCAGAGAACTAGTGTGGCATCTGCTACTTCACTTCTCTCCTCCAGCTCTGTAGCTGACCAAAGAAGTGACTGTTATACAGTTGACGCCACTATTTTAAAGAGATGTGTGTTTTGCTCAATGGCTTTAAAAATAATTCACATTAAAAGAGTAACTAAAATATAGAAATTAAAGATTAAATAATGCATAACTGTAGGAAGGGTTATATTTCAATTATCAGTGGTTCCTCTGATAAGATAACCATCTGGATACTCCTTAGCCCTTGGGCAGGACATTTCATGTCTCTGGACCTCAGAATCCCCAAGCTAGAACACGGGCAATGTCTTTTATTTCTTCCTTTGGGTGTATGGACCAGGAATCAAATCTTGGTCTCCCTCATCGTAAGCGAGGATTCTACCCCTGGACCACCCCGGCAGCTCTTGTAGTGTTTTCTTCAAAATCCTTTCCATCTGCATTTGTTTGCCACAGGCCTGAGGACTGATTATGTGCCTCATGGGCTGTAGCCTGGTCTGGGTTCCCTGAGTTTGAGGGGCCTCTTAGCCCACCCACCCCAGCCCCCACATTACTGCGAAAAGTGGGCGGAAATGGAATCTTCTAGTCCTCTTCTTGTTTCCTCATTTTTCTTGGGTTTTGGTCTACAGAGGCCAAGTCCTCCCGTAGCTGTAGCCATGGAGAGTGAAATCATGTTCATGAACACGGGGGCTTGGTACGTGGCCCCAGTGCCGCCTCATGCTTGGCCCACTTGATCTGGGGCTTTTGAAATAAACCTTATACAGCGATATGAACCCAGACCGGAAAATGGAAAAGTCTGGCAGCAGTGCGCTCCACAGAACAAGGAAAAAACAGCTTTGCTTTGCTTGGCCCATTGCTGCATTATCTTGTAGTTGGTTTTTCATTTCTTGGAAACAACCAACTTTTCATCGTTGTTTGCTTTCTTGTGTCTTCTCTAGCTATTACGGAGTTTTCCTCCCCGTTCCCCCTCCCACCTTGGGTTTAACACTTATTTTTGTGAGTATTACTCCCTTAATAGGCCAAGACTGGTCTGAAATAATAACACATTTATATAACGCTTACTGTGTTCCAGTTTCTATACAAAGTACTTCGCTTATATCAATTTATCTAATTCTCACACTGAGTGTACAAGGTGGTACTATCTCCATTTTACAGATGTGTCTACCAAGGCATAGAGAAATTAAATAAATTGCCCAAGTTTACTCAGCTGTAAGTGGCAAAGGTGGGATTTGAACCCAGATAGTCCACCTGCAGAGCACATGCGCTTCGTCACTGCACTGAATTGTCTTTTCATCAGGATTTAGAAGTGAAGAAACCGAAGAACTCATCTGAAGAACACTGAACGTCTGAGATATGCCCTCTCTCTGTCCCCTATCATTTCAGAAATACACAGTTGTGATTTGCAGCAAGATATACCTAGATCAAAGAAACCAACTCTGGTTACATGTTTCTCTAGAACACTCAATGCAGTGCCTGGCTATTAGCTGGGAAGTGGCAAATTTGGAGGCGAAGTACTGTTCATCTGCTCCATCTTTGGGCAGCTAACTTTTCTCCTTTCCGTGTAACTTCCAGTAAGGTTTGCTAGGCTCTTACCTAGCTCAAAAAATTAAAGTAAAGCAAGGCAAGGCATTTTTACAAAGTATAAAAAGCTGGTGAAATTATAAATTAGTTGAAACTGAACGCCAGTGAGGACAAGTAATACCTCGCAGTGTCAAGACTTTTCTGTGGTTAGTTGTGCCAAAGAATTTTTTTCTTTTTTTCAGGAAGACTTGTGCAAGGCTTTGGTAGTGGTACCTTCGGCTTTATTTTTTAAATAAGCATTCATCACTGCTTACATCATTGTTACTCTTGCTATTCTAATAAGGGTGCATTAGTGATGCAATTGTCAGGGGTTCTTGAACTTCCCTGACCATGAGAATCACACACAGAGCTTGTTAAAATAGCAGAGTCCCTAACTCCTTCCTTACAGGGTCTGATTCTGAAGGCTCTGTGTAAGGCTGAGGAATTTACAGTTTGAGGCTTTTGCATTAATTAAAATTTCTCAAATAGTACAAAATTCCAAAATTCAAAAGTTATAAATTGGAATACACTGAAAAATAATTGCCCTCACCCCGCCTGCCATGCACTCACTTCTCCCCAAATATCATGTCTTACTGAGTACATACATAACCGTATAAAAATATATTGATTGTCAATGCACACAACCATATAAAAAATATATATTCTATATTTTTAGCACAAGTGGTAACATACTATATACTGTACATTGTTTTGCATTTTGCTTTTTTCACTTAGTCTATCTGGACAGTCCATTATTTAAATCAGACCACTATTGAAGGACATTTGTTTTCAATCTTTTGCTGTTCAAGCAATGATGCAATTATTATCCCATATTTGTTTGATTTCATACATATGCAAATGTATTTATAAGAAGAATTTCTGGAAGTGGCATTACTGAGTCAAGGACTATCTCTACTTTTAATTTTGATAGATATTGCCAAATTGTTCTTCAAAGAGGTTGTGTTGTGATCCCACCAGCAAGGTATGAGAGCACCTGTTTTCCCTTAGTCAACTTAAGGCTATTAAACTCTCTGCTCTTTGTCAATCTGGTATCTCTGAGTTTTGTTTTGCATTTATCTTACTGTGGTTGGAGATGAACATCTTTTCCTCTGATTAGAGTCATTGTTCGTCCATCTCTTTAAGTATTCTTCTTTTTCCCATTGGTCTCATTGACATGATTATTGATCTTGTTGATTTGAAAAGTTATTTACATATTAAGGAAACTAATCCTTTGTCTGAAATATATTTTAAAAATATTTATTCCTGATTTTCTTTCAAATTTGTTTATACTTTTTTCCTAATCATGATGACTTTTTTAAAGGTAATTCAGTGTATCATCTTTTCTTTTATTGCTTCTGAGCTTTATATAATATTTAGGAAAGTCATCCCCACTGTTGAGATTTCTTTTAAAAACCCCATGTTTTTTCTACTACTTTTGTGGTTTTACTTTTGAGGTTTACGTTTTTTTTACATCTGGATTTTTGTTGTTGTTATTGTAATGTATAGAGTATATATTAAACCTTATTGTTTTTTTCAGATGGCAACCCAGTTGTCCCAGCGTCATTTACTTAATGATTCAATTTCCTTCCCATGGATTTAAAATGGAAATTAAAATGCATATAAATTTGCATGTATATATTATTATATAAATTATTGTGTCTATAAATACATGAATTTTATAAATATTTGGGTCTTTCTGGGATTCGTATTCTGTTCTAAAGATCTGTTTATTCAAGCTCCAATATCATATCACTTTATTATACATTTCAATGTATTTTAATATTTATAGGGCTCTGCTTTTTCGTTAATCTTATTTTTAAAAGAATTTAAAAAGAGTTATCTTTGCTTATTTGTTTTTCCATACAAACTTTTGAAATAGCATGTCCAATTTTTAAAAAAATCCTGTTGGTATTTTTACTGGAACCACATTAAAATTTTAGATTAATTTAGGGAGAATTAATATCTTTATTTTATTAAGTCTTCCTGTCCAAGAGGAAGTGTGTCTTTTCAGTTGTTTAAATCTTTCTCTGTGTCCCTCATTAACCTTTTAAATTTTCTTCTTTAAAGAGCTTGTATGGTTCCAGTTAAGTTTATTCCTAGGTGTTCCATCCTTTATGTTAGTATAAACTCTTTTAATTGGATGTTATGCATATTAAGGTTATGTTCTGGGTTGTTCCTCAGAACCATTCTGATTGCTGATGTTTTATTTCAATTGATACTCTTGCGCTTTCTGGAGGGAATATGCAATTTCTATTTGCATTGCTGATGGTTGGGCTATATTTTGGAAGCACTATTTTCTGGTGGTGTTTAACTAAGGCAACATGTACCCTCATAAAGCACATATTCACTTAAATCATAGATTCATGTAACTTTAGAGATGAAAGGGAGCTGCTGAGTGTCCAGCTGAGGAAACATTCTTGGAAAAGGGTATGTCCTGGCTGGTCAGTGTAAAACTGGGTTTCCAGTCTCTTGGCTCAATGGCCTTGGCTCTGGGCTGGGCTGAGAGGTCACTGAATGAAACTTCAGAACTGAACACTGAGCCAAAGCTTGGCTGTTGGCAGAGGCTGGTAACTTCTTACTACTCTGAGCATTGCTTCATTAATCGGTTTTAGGAATTAACCCAAGACTGCGATTTGGGCCAGTACTATTTTTCAAAGATTGCATATATCCCAAAACACCAGCCCTGAGTTGCCTCCAGGGAGTAGCACAAATGACCACTGGTCTCCAGTGAATCATCAGACTGCATTTGCTGGAATAAATGAAAGCACTGTGAGTCGGAAGTCAGGACAAACACTTACACTTGGTAACCCAAGCAAGCAACTTCCCTTCTGAGCCTCTGGAGATCAGTTATCACCAAGTGGGCAAATAGACTCTGCAAAGTTTTTGCAGGCCTTGCAGCTTGTAAATAAGAGGCTGCATTCTTTATGCTCCCCTCTTGTTGAATCTGGCAGGGGAAAGACCCCCTGGCTCCCATCAGCTGGGTAATGACTAGTAGCAGGGCTGATCTGGGAGAGAACCCACGGGGATGACTCCATTGGTATGAACTTGGTAAACTCACTACTCAATTCAGACTGTACTATATTTTGGAAACACAAGGCATCTTATGGAAAATCATATTGGGGGCACCTTTTGTGTATTGCCCTTTCATTTATAAAGCCATACCAAATGCAAATTGGTCTGTGGGGGAATACATTGGATTAGATTACACAATAATTAACATTTCTATGTCTCATCATTCCCTTTACTCTCTCTTATAGTCTTTGTACATTTAGCAGGATTGCCTTTTTGTGACTTTGTTCATTCTGTTCTATTGACATTTTGTCTGTTATTTGAGTCCATAAAAAAAACATTCCTGACTCTTTGATTCGTTTAGATTTAGTGGCGTAATTTCCAGTTGAGTCCTTCCAGAAGAAGTTCCAGAAGGTGCTGCCTTACTCTCTAGAAATGTGTTAGATACGCTTTTTAACTTGAAACTGACCAGGAGAAGCCTTTGAGTGGCGGGCATACCTTGAATAAGTGCCTCAGAGGAAGTTGCTACTTAGTTCAGGCTTCTTTCCTTGAGCTCTTCAACGCATTTGAAATTGTGGCCCACCCTATCTTTCCTGAAACCCTCTCCCCCTTTGACTTTCATGATGTTATAGATAAGTCAGTCATATGATGAAGTGGAAAGACTGTGGACCTCAAAGCCATGCAAATATGGGTTTGAATCTTGGTTCCATACAAACCAGCTGTGAGGCTTTGAACAAAGGACTTAACTTCTCCAGGGTGCAGTGTTCTCACCTCAAAAAGGAGAGAAAAAAAAAAACAAAAAACGAAAAAACAGCAAAACACCAAACAAGAAAAAAGGGGCAGTGCAATGGCGGCTCAGTGGCAGAATTGTCACCTGCCATGCTGGAGACCTGAGTTCGATTTCTGGTGTCTGCCCGTGCAAAAAAAAGGAGAGCAACATCCCCACCTCATATCCTAGTCACCCAACTTGGAGCCTTACTCAACTAGCTTTGAAGGTAAGAGAGGCATTTAATAACTGGATGTGGTGTTAGCACAGAACTTTTCACAAGGGAAGCTTGGTAATTTAACTGCTTTCTATTCTCTGTGTGCAGCCTAAGACAATATAATTCATTCATCCTCCACAACTTGGCCATTGACCCTTAGTCTAAGGATAGAGGGCTTAATTGAAGTGGATGTTGTGATGACTTAGCTTGAAGGGGACTTAGAGATTCTTAGTGAGAACTCAGGAATAGTATTCTGTGGTGATTGTTGGGTACTTTCGTTGGGTCCTTACCAAGGGGAGGTTTTGTGGAAGAGGCGCTATCCAGGGGCTGCCCAACCCAGCGACTCAGTTTTGGGCTCAGCTTTGCTGTCGTGCTGCTGTGTGACTCTGGGCAAGTGGCTGGGTTCTTCTGGGCTGCAGCTTCCTTGTCTATAAAGTGGGACACGAGGCTCAATGCACTCTGAGTTCCCTGCCTGCTTTTTAACACTGTATTTTTCTACTCCTACTGTTTGATCCAAGATTTGCAGAGAGTTGTTAGGAATTTACAGCCTGTGATTGCTTCACTTTCTTGGAAACAGTTCTCTTTTTAAACGGCATGAACTTTAAGAATTGATATCATGTGTTTGCGGACCAGAGAAATGATGCCTTTTTATCACTGTGGCGTGATGATGTCAGGCAACTCGTGGGTACTCAACAAATGTTTTTTGGATTAAAAAAATTTTTTTTAATGCATATCTCATTAAAAAGACATGTTTACAGTGGAAACTCCAGGGTAATATAATGATAACTAGATTCATCCTTTACACTGGTGTTCTTAGAGTTTGGGGAACTGTATAGTGTATTGAAAAGAACCAAGCACTGGCATAGACAGATCTGGACTTAAATCCTGGATTTTCCACTTAGCAGCTTTCTGACCTTGCTCATCATATTTAACTTCCCTGGGCCTCAGTTGAGTCATCTGTAAAATGGGGGTAATAGGCTATCTTACTGGATTGCTGTGAAATTAAATGGAATAACTGATGTGAACTGCCAAGCACAATGCTTGACACGGAGTAAACTCAAAATAATAATAAGCTCTTCTTCATTTTCCTTGAATTGTTTCTGATGTCATGTAGCTCTGCAGTGCCACTAGTGGGATTTGAGGCAAGAGCCTTGATTTCAGACGTGAGAAGGAATGTATTTTTTTTTTAAACACAAACAGTGGGGACAGCCAAAGCAATAGGCTAAGCCCCCAATCTTGGCGTTTGTTCATATGAAACTTAACCCTGCAAAGGATAGGCTAAGTCTACTTAAAATTAAGCCTAAGAGTTACCCCAAGAGAACTTCTTTTGTTGCTCAGATATGGGCTCTCTCTCTCCACCAACACAACAAGCAAACTCACTACCCTCTCTCTCTGTACGTGGGACATGACTCTCAGGAGTGTGGACCTTCTGGAAACGTGGGACAGAAATCCTAGAATGAGCTGGGACTCAGCACTAAGGGATTGAGAAAACCTTCTAAAACAAAAGGGGTAAGTAAGAGAGAAATGAGACAAAATAAAGTGTCAATGGCTGAGAGATTCCAAACAGAGTCAAGAGGTTATCCTGGGGGTTATTCTTATGCATTAAATAGATATCACCTTTTCAGTTAAGGCTTAACAGAGAGGTTGGAGGGAAGTGCCTGAAAATGTAGAGCTGTGTTCCGGTAGCCATGTTTCTTGAAGATGATTGTATAATGATACAGCTTTTGCAATGTAACTGGGTGATTGTGAAAACCTTGTGTCTGATGCTTCTTTTGTCTACCTTATGGACAGATGAGTAAAACATATGGATTAAAATTAAGAAATAACAGGGGGGACAAATGTTAAAATAAATTTAGTAGATTGAAAAAAATACCAAACACATCAGGGTGTTGTCTCCATTTGAGTATGCCAGTACGAGAGGGAGTGGGTCAGTACTTTGCTTTTAAAAAAGACAGTATGTACTCCAGGACTTGAAGGTTCTTCCATTCTAGGTAAAAATGATAAAATTGTAGGTTGTTTTCTTCAAATAACTTATCAATGAAAGTAATTAAACATAGAACCTTCAACTGAGAATGATTTAAGGAAGAGTGGGAGTGGAGACGGGCAAACCAGGGTTGGAATCAATATCTTTGAGTTCGTTAATCCTGAGTTTTCATCCCTGTGCCTTGAAGAAAAAAAAAGAAAACATTTATTGAAGAAAATTTTTTAAAAATTAAAATGCTGTGTCGAAAGACTTCGAATATGATCAATCATAGAAAATGTGGCAGGTAACGTTCTAATAATTAAAATGGGTCCCCATGGCTAAAGAAAAGCTCCTTTCACCCTGCCAAAGATGGCAGCAGAAGTGGCTATGGTGGGTGTGGCTTGGGGGTGGGGTGCTGAGATGCCCATACTTTCTTTACTAGGGGGAGCACCAGAGGCCAAGCATCTTTTTTTTTTACAGCCTCACTTGTGCTGGACCACAATGTACTCACACACTCTCCCCGTCTGCTTTCATTCAAGCCCCCAAAGCAGTGCTAATTGGTATGGTGACTCATATGAGCTCACCATTACACTAGTTTCTCTCAACTCTTCTGCTCTTCAAAGACAGGTTCTAACTGATTCTAACTTGATGCGGCTGAGGTTATTTTACTATATTCTAAATATCATTTTAATTGACACTCCCCACAAAGCTCCAGTTGGGACTCAGCGTCATTCACGCCCTTGGACTCATGCTTTCTTCAGGTTAGTTATAAAAACCAGCTAGGTCAACACAGTGCTTGTATCAACTCTATTTTTCTGTTTGTCTGTTTTTTAATTGTGAAATATAACATATATACAAAAAAGCAATACATTTCCAAGTACAATTTAATAAGTAGTTATAGAACAGATTTTAAAGTTTGGTATGGGTTACAATTCCATGATTTTTTTGTTTTTTCTTCTGGCTGCTCTAAGACACTGGAGACTAACAGAAATTTCAATATAATAGTTCAGCAGTCATACTCATTTGTTAACTCCTATCTTCTCTGTTATACCTCTCCTTCTCTTTAAATGACATATATACATAAAGGCAATACATTTCAAAGTACATCACAATAATTAGTTGTAGAACAGATTTCAGAGTTTGGTACGGGTTACAATACCATGATTTTAGATTTTTATTTCTAGCTGCTCTAAAGTGCTGGAGGCTAAAAGAAATATCAGTATAATGATTCAGCACTCCTACTCACATAGTCATTTGTTAAACTCTACCTTCTCTGTATAACTCCACCATCACCTTTGATCTTTCTCCTACTCTTTTTTTTATTAATTAAAGAAATTTTTTTAAAAATACCAAAAAACACCAAACAAACGCAAACATTCTTAACTTTCGAGCATTTCATTCCACATATATAATCAGTAATTCATAATATCATCACATAGGTGCATATTCATCATCATGATCATTTCTTGGAACATTTGCATCTATTCAGAAAAAGAAATTAAAAGAAAGCAGAAAAAGATCCATATATACCATACCCCTTACCCCTCCCTTTCATTGATCACTAGCATTTCAAACTAAATTTATTTTAACATTTGTTCCCCCTATTATTTATTTTTATTCCATGTGTTTTACTCATCTGTTGATAAGGTAGATAAAAGGAGCATCAGACACAAGGTTTTCACAATCACACAGTCACATTGTGAAAGCTATATCATTATACAATCAACTTCAAGAAACATGGCTACTGGAACACAGCTCTACATTTTCAGGCACTTCCCTCCAGCCTCTCCATTATATCTTGACTGACAAGGTGTTATCTATTTAATAATGACCTCCAGGATAACCTTTTGACTCTGTTTGGAATCTGTCAGCTATTGACACTTTATTTTGTCTCATTTTGCTCTTCCCCCTTTTTGGTCAAGAAGGTTTTCTCAATCCCTTGATGCTGAGTCTCAGCTCATTCCAGGATTTCTGTCCCACATTGCCAGGAAGGTCCACATCCCTGGGAGTCATGTCCCATGTAGACGGGGAGGGTGGTGAGTTTGCTTGTTGTGTTGGCTGGAGAGAGTTTCTCCCACTCTTTAGGGGTATTTGAACTATGCCCATTCTAACTTTTTCACTTTGAAAGGAGCTGTTGATAATATAAGATAGGGGGAGGGAAATAGTTGATGTTTTGGAAGGGCTGACCCTTCTGCATTTCAGGGCTTATCTGCTATAGAGGCCCATCTGGAGATTGTAGGTTTTGGAAAGTTACCCTAGTGCATGGAACCTTTGCAGAATCTTATATTATGCCCTAGGTATTCATTAGAATTGGCAGGAATGGTTTTGGTTAGGGTTTGGCAAGTTATGATAGGTAGCAATGTCCAACTGAAGCGTGCATAATAAGAGTAACCTCCAGAGTAGCCTCTCGACTTTATTTGAACTCTCAGCCACTGATACCTTATTTGTTACACTTCTTTCTCCCTTTTGGTCAGGATGGCATTGTTGATCCCACAGTGCCAGGGCCAACCTCATTCCTGGTCAACTCTCCTTTTAACTAAGCTGTTTCTTACAGGGCTGATTTTAACTAAGGGCCAAGGGTCTTGGGCTCCTTGTTTGTTTGTTTTTTTTTTTCCAAAATGGAAAGGCAATCTCCCTTTTCAGCTGACTTTGGGTCTTTCCCTCTGTCTCAAGTCTGAGCAGCTCATTCAGAACTGATCTGACATTTATATGGTGAGAGAGGGAGAGAGAGGTAGGGAGAGGGAAAGGGAGGGAGAGAGGGTGAGGAGAGGGAGGGAGGGAGGGAGGAAAGGAGAGAGGGAAAGCGCATGTACAAGGGCTAAAGAGAACCCGAGCAAGCTGTTTCTTTACGGCCTGCTCCCCGTATCATCGGTTTGTGTGGGCTGGGCTAGAAGAGGCTGTAATTTGTTGCCTCTGCCCAGTGGCTATTTAAACAGAGTAAAAAAGGGCTTCCTGTCTCTTACCTGCAGCTGAGGCCACTGTAGGAGAAGCCTCAGGAGGGATTCCTTGTGTTCCACTCATCTGAGCTGACTCCCCCTGGAAGGAGTCGGGTCCCCTGTGGTGCACAGAGGCTGGGCCTGGCCCAGTGGCAAATGAGAGCTGTTCAGGAATACTGTTCCTGAAGGTCTGCTGCTCACATTCCAGTGGGGTCAGGAAACAGGAAGCCAAACAAAGGAAAGAAGCACAGAGGAAGAAACCTAAAGAGAGTTAAGAACATATACTCCTTCAAATCTGTTCTCATAATTGGCTCATCCTTCTTACTTTGAGTAGAGTAGGCAATGGGAATACAGAAGGTGCTTTTAATGAAATTTGTTTATTTTAATGAAATATATGAACAAAACAGTACATATATTGCATACATACATTTTAAAGAATGGCAGTAATGCAAATGCCCAAGTACCCATCCCTTAGTTTAAGAAACAGAACATTACCACATGCCTTTGAATCTCTTCTGGAGCTAGTAGAGTAGTTTTGAATTACCTATGGCTATTTAATCCACAGCCAAAAGTCTGAATCCACCATACATTTACATTTAAATATCTCAAATTATCACCTCTTTTGGCATTCTTCAGATAAAAACTGGTTTTAATGATTTGAAGAATTCCTACCTTCTACCCAATCCCCAACCCCCAAGCCACCATTAAAGATTTTCCTCAACTTTTGTCTCCAAAAAATGAGCTGGTAATCCACATGGGAGACCTGTTTCTATGAATAGCATTTGTTTTGCTACTCTATTCTTTCTAATTAATATGGTTATTACAGCAAGGAATCCACAGATCTAGAGAAGTAGCAAAATCTTTCATTTGCAGTCAAGTTCAGCTACTCTATACATTAGGTCTTTGCTTTTGGAGGCGGAGGGTAGGTTGCAAGTACTGTTTTCCTCTCTTTAAGACCCAAGCCTTCAGGCTTGGAACAAAGATCCTTGCTCCTTGCCTGGCCTTTTCCAGAGGGATTTTGTAGAATGGTTTTGCATATTGTGTATGGACAGCCTCAGGAACCTCAAGCTGGGGTGTGGTGTGGTGGGCAACACCTGCCTCCAGGACATTTAGGTACCCTCCACCCCATTCCTTCACCATCACTTACAGGGCTGAACCTAGGCCAACTTTTATTTTTCCTACCTTTTGCCGCCTCTTTTGCAGGGCTTGGAGAGAGGTGGTGTGAAACCCAGAAAAATCCAGAATCTGGATTCCCTGTGTCTTGTTTCTGAGGAGCCTGCCTTTCCTTGGTGTTATTTCCCAGAATCCCCATGACCTTGCAGCACCAGGAGGAGCTTTTTGGTCCTAGACGCAGATGAACTTCTGGGCTGGGGGCTTTCTGGGGCTCTTTTTGGATGTGACAGTATCACTGGTGGGCAGACTCTGGACAAGAAAGAGAAGCAGCTCCTTTTTATTCCCCTTCCTAAAAATTCACATCACTTTGCTGAAGGCGCTACTCTTGAGACCCTCTAGGGCCTGAGGGTGGGACCTTGTTTTGAATCTCCTGCAGCTTGTAGAGGACCTTGATACAGAGCCGTGTGGGATGGCAAGAGGATGAGTCACATGTTAAGCTGAGGCTACATTGTTGGCTGAGAGCAGGTGATCTTGACCTGGGGCCTGGAAAACTCTGAATTTATTTGAAATTGCTTTTATGAATGTGGAAATTTATGTTTTTCTGGGGGAAAGGTCCACAGCTTTCATCAGATTCTCAAAGGCACTTGTGACCCAAATTAGGTTAAGAATGAGTGATCACCTCTGATAGTTGGTTAGTAATAAAGTAAGAAAAATAAGGAGATACATTTGACTTTTTCTCATAAATTTAAATTTTTTGAAAAATATTTTTATTGTAAACAACAAACAAACGTACAAACATTCTTGACATGGTTGCAATCAGTGGCTCACAATATCATCACAAAGTTGTGTATTCATCACTATGATAATTTTTTTGAACATTTGTATCTTTCCAGAAAAAGAAAGAAAAAAAAACTCATATATGCCATACCCCTTACCCCTCCCTCTCATTGACCACTAGATTTCAATCTACTCAATTTATTTCAAGCTTTTTTCTCCCCTATTATTTATTTCTTATCCATATTTTTTACTCATCTGTCCATACCTTAGATAAAAGGAGCATCAGACAGAAGGTTTTCACAATCACACAGTCACATTGTAAAAGCTATGTCATTATACAATCATCTTCAAGAAAAATGGCCACTGGAACACAGCTCTACAGTTTCAGGTACTTCCCTCTAGCCTAATACACTTTAAGCTAAAAAGGAGATATCTATGCAATGTGTAAGAATAACCTCCAAGATAATTTCTCCACTCTGAAATCTCTCAGCCACTGACACTTTATTTTGTCTCATTTTTCTCTCTTCCCCCTTTTGGTCGAGAAGTTTTCTCAGTCCCTTGATGCCGAGTCCCAGCTCATCCTAGGACATAAATAAAAATTTATAAGAATGTCTTGTGTTCTGGGATTCTACCCGTTCACCTTTCTTTTTTGGTATCAAAATATTCTTTTCTTTTATGAGATGATGGTAATAATGAATAGTAATGTTAAAAAAGAAAGTTCTCTCTTGACAAACTCAAAACTTGGTAACTCCCAATTACAATGTATTTATATTTACTTCTGACCCATGAAATCCCAAAGCCTGGAAACCACTAATCTCGAGGTTTGTCTTTATGTATGTACTCAATTTAAGAAGGTGTCGCCCATCACTCAACCACACTCTCTCCTGTATGTGAGAACTTGTCTTTTATTAAGTGCAAAGCTGTCTTTAAGAATGCAATATAAATCCAACTTCTTCTGGTTCCAAGAAGCATAGCAGTTGCTTGGATAAATCACCTAATCTCTTGGGTGTTAATTTTCCTATTGAAATGAGGGACTTGGGCGAGGACCTCTTCAAGTTCTACTCAAATCATATAATCGAAGCAAATACATGTCAGGCCAGGTCAAAGAGGCTCATATACAGATCATGCCTGAGTATAGATCAAGTATAGATCAAGGGCAGAGGGAGAGTTCTGTCTCTTGATTTTTTTCAAAAGCCAGAATGGAAAAGAAACTTTTGGAATGTATTCCAAATATTGGGTTAGGTGATTCTATGATTCTAAACTCATATGCTAATCTGGATTTATGAGGTGATTTAATAAGAATAAATATGAAAGGTTTGCAAAATGCATTGCTTTGGTTTAAAGGTGAATAATATGTTTTTCTTTTTTTACTCTAGAAGCTGTAGTTTTACAGAAAAATCACGGAGAAAGTACAGATCTCCCTATAATCCCTCTCAAATACAGTTTTCCCTATTATTCACACTTTGCATTAGTATAATTACTGCATTAGTGCAATTACTGCATTAGTGCCATTGATGAAAAAATATTGTAATTATAATATTAACTGTTGTTCATAGTTTATATTAGGGTTCACTGTGTTTTTTTTTATACTTAAACATTTAAAAGTTTTTTTTTAATAAAACCAATCAACATACAATATGAACATTCTTTTTTTGTCACATAGTTGTATATTCATCATCATGATCATTTCTTAGAACATTTGCATCAATTAAGAAAAAGAAATAAAAAGAAAACAGAAAAAAATTCATACGTACCATACCCCTTACCTCTCCCTTTCATTGATCACTAGCATTTCAATCCAATAAATTTATTTTAACATTTGTTCCTCCTATTATTTCTTTATTTTTAATCCATATGTTTTACTCATCTGTCCATAAAGTAGATAAAAGAAGCATCAGACACAAGGTTTTCACAATCACCCAGTCACATTGCGAAAGCTATATCATTATACAATCATCTTCAAGAAACATGGCTATTGGAACACAGCTCTACATTTTCAGGCACTTCCCTCCAGCCTCTCCAATATACCTTAACTAAAAAGGTGATATCTATTTAATGCATAAGAATAACCTCCAGGATAACCTCTTGACTCTGTTTGGAGTCTCTCAGCCATTGACACTTTATTTTGTCTCATTTCTCTCTTACTTACCCCTTTCATTTTAGAAGGTTTTCTCAATCCCTTAGTGCTGAGTCCCAGCTCATTCTAGGATTTCTGTCCCACATTGCCAGGAAGGTCCACACTCCTGGGAGTCAAGTCCCACGTAGAGAGAGGGAGAGCAGTGAGCTTGCTTGTTGTGTTGGCTGACAGAGAGAGGCCACATCTGAGCAACAAAAGAGATTCTCTTGGGATGACTCTTAGGCCTAATTTTAAATGGGCTTAGCCATCCTTTGAGGAGTTAAGTTTCATATGAACTAACCTCAAGATTGGGGGCTCAGCCTATTGCTTTGGTTGTCCCCACTGCTTTGTGAAAATATCAAGAATTCTCCACTTGGGGAAGTTGAATTTTCCCCCTTTCTCACTATTCCCCCAGGGGACTTTGCAAATACTTTTTTAATACACTGTTCAAATCTTTCTGGGATTTATTGAGGCATCAATAAATGGATAAACCTACAAAATCTCATGCTCTACTCAAGGTTCTGTATGCTTATGGTGTTGAAGTAAGCTGTCCAGATAAGTTATATTAGGAAATGCACTAGTCGAAATATAAATTTTGTACCAAACATTTTTTGCTTTAGTCTCACACATAAGTTAAAGTTTTAAAATATTAATTACCATCTATTCACAATACCCTGCATTATTGACATTCCTTTGTTCTTCCTCATGCAAAACATTTAAAAATTTTCACATTTAGTTACTATCATTATACACTCTAGGCATTCCTAGATTATACCATCTCAGTTTTTATCATCTATTTTTCCTTCAGATTTCATTTGTGCCCCCGGGCCTCCTCCCTTTATCATTCTCACATTCAGCTTCATTTAGTGTTCTAACATTATTGTATTACAGTTAGGGTAGTATTGTGCTATCCACTTCTGAATTTTTACAATCAGTTCTGTTGCACAATCTGCATCCCTTCAGTTCCAATTACCCAATATCTACCCTATTTCTACCTCCTGATGAACTCTGTTCTTAACTGAAATTACCCATGTTCATTCATTAATGTTAGTTCATATCAGTGATACATACAGTATTTGTCCTTTTATTTCTGGCTAATCTCACTCAGCATAACGTACTTAAGGTCCATCCATGTTGTTACAGACTTCATAACTGTATTCTGTCTTATGGCTGCATAATATTCCATCATATGTATATACTACAGCTTGTTTAGCCACTCATCTGTGATGGACATTTGGGCTGTTTCCATCTCTTGGCAACTGTAAATAATGCTGCTATAAACATTGGTGTGGAAATGTCCATTTGTGCCTTTGCCCTCATGTCCTCAGAGTAGATACCTAGCAATGGTATTGCTGGGCCATATGGCAATTCTATACTTAGCTTCCTGAGGGACCACCAAACTGCCTTCCACAGTGGTTGCACCAGTTGAGACTCCCACAAACAGTGGATAAGTGTGCCTTTTTCTCCACATCCTCTCCAGCACTTGTTGTTTTCTGGTTTATTGGTAATGGCCATTCTGGTGGGTGTGAGATGATATCTCATTGTGGTTTTGATTTGCAGTTCCCTAATTGCCAGGGAAGCTGAGCATCTTTTCATGTGCCTTTGGCCATTTGTATTTCCTCTTCTGAGAAGTGTCTGTTCAAGTCTTTTGCCCATTTTGTAATTGGATTGTCTGTCTTTTTGTTGTTGAGTTGAACAATCTGTTTATATATTCTGGATACTAGACCTTTATCCGATATATTGGTTCCAAATATTGTCTCCCATTGTGTAGACTGTCTTTTTACTTTCTTGACAAAGATCTTTGTTGCACAAAAGTATTTAATTTCGAAGAGTTCTTATTTCTTTCTTTCTTTCTTCAATGCTTGTGCTTTGGGTGTGAGGTCTAGGAAACCACCTCTTATGATAAGATTTATAAGATATTTCCCTACATTTTCTTCTAACAGTTTTATGGTCTTAGATCTAATGTTTAGGTCTTTGATTCATTTAGAGTTAATTTTTGTATAGGGTGTGAGATATGGATCCTCTTTCATTCTTTTGCATATGGATATCCAGCTCTCTAGGCACCATTTATTGAAGAGACTGTTCTGTTCCAGGTGAGTTGGCTTGACTGCCTTATCAAAGATCAATTGTCCATAGATGAGAGGGTCTATATCTGAACACTCTTTTTGATTCTGTTGGTTAGTATATCTGTCTTTATTCCAGTACCATGCTGTTTTGACCACTGTAGCTTCGTAATACACCTTAAAGTCTGACAGTGTGAGACCTCTGACTTCATTTTTCTTTCTGCGAACACTTTCAGCTATTTGGGGCACCCTGCCTTTCCATATAAATTTGGTTATTGGTTTTTCTATTTCTGAGAAGTAAATTTTGGGATTTTAATTGGTATTGCATTGAATTTGTAAATCAATTTAGGTAGAATTGACATCTTAACTATATTTAGTCTTCCAATCCATGAACACAGTATGCCTTTCCAATTATTTAGGTCTTCTGTGATTTCTTTTAACAGTATCTTACAGTATTCTCTGTATAGGTCTTTTGTCTCTTTAGTTAAATTTATTCCTAAATATTTTATTCTTTTGGTTGCAATTGTAAATGGAATTTTTTTCTCAATTCCCCCTCAGATTGTCCATTACTAGTGTATAGAAACACTACAGATTTTTGAGTGTTGATCTTGTAACCTGCCACTTTGCTGTACTCATTATCTCTAGTAGTTTTGTTGTGGATTTTTCGACATATAGTATCACATCATCTGCAAACAGTGAAAGTTTTACTTCTTCCTTTCCAATTTGGATGCCTTATATTTCTTTTTCTTGTCTAATTGCTCTGGATAGAACTTCCAACATGGTGTTGAATAACAATAGTGATAGTGGACATCCTTGTCCTGTTCTTGATCTTAGGGGGAATGTTTTCAGTTTTTCCCCATTGAGGATAATGTTAGCTGTGGGTTTTTCATATATTCCTTTTATCATGTTGAGGAGGTTTCCTTCTATTCCTATCCTTTGAAGTGTTTTCAACAGGAAAGGATGTTGAATTTTGTCAGATGCCTTTTGTGCATCAATTGAGATGAGCATGTGGTTTTTCTGCTTTGATTTGTTGATTGGTATATATTTCATTAATTGATTTTCTTATGTTGAACCCTCCTTGCATACCTGGGATGAATCCTACTTGGTCATGGGGTATAATTCTTTTAATATGCTGTTGGATTCGATTTGCAAGAATTTTGTTGAGGATTTTTGCATCTATATTCATTAGAGAGATTGGTCTGTAGTTTTCTTTTTTTGTAATATCTTTGTCCGGCTTTGGTATGAGAGTGATGCTGGTTTCATAGACTGAGTTGTGTAGCTTTCCCTCATCTTCAATTTTTTTGAAGAGTTTTCACAGTGTTGGTACTAATTCTTTCTTGAATGTTTGGTAGAATTCACATGTGAAGTCATCTTGTCTTGGACTTTTCTTTTTGTGGAGCTTCTTAATGACTAATTCAATTTCTTTACTTGTGATTGGTTTGTTGAGGTCATCCGTTTCTTCTTGAGTCAGTATTGGTTGTTCATGCCTTTCTAAGAAGTTGTCCATTCATCTACATAGTGTTTATTAGCATAAAATTGTTCATAGTATCCTCTCATTACTTCCTTTATTTCTGTGGGGTCAGTGGTTATATTTCTTCTTCCATTTCTGATTTTATTTATTTGCATCCTCTCTTTTCTTCTTTTTGTCAACCTCACTAAGGATCCATCAATCTTATTGATTTTCTCATAGAACCAACTTCTGGTTTTGTTGATTTTCTCGATTGTTTTCATGTTCTCAATTTCATTTATTTCTGCTCTAATCTTCATTATTTCTTTCCTTCTGCTTGCTTTGGGGTTAGTTTGTTGTTCGTTCTCTAGTTATTCCAAGTGGATAGTTAATTCCTTGATTTTTGCTCTATCTTCTTTTTTTGATATAGGCATTTAGGGCAATAAATTTCCCTCTTAGCAATGCCTTTGCTGCATCCCACAAATTTTGATATGTCGTGTTTTCATTTTCATTTGCCTTGAGATGTTTACAGATTTCTCTTGTAATTTCTTCCCTGATCCACTGGTTATTTAAGAGTGTGTTGTTGAACCTCCACATATTTGTGAGTTTTCTGGCGCTTTGCCTGTTATTGATTTCAAGCTTCTTTCCTTTATGATCTGAGAATGTGTTTTGTATGATTTCAATCTTTTTAAATTTATTGAGAACTTGCTTTGTGACCCAGCATATGGTCTATCCTTGAGAATGATCCATGAGCACTTGAGAAAAAGGTGTATCCTGCTGTTGTGGGGTGTAATGTTCTATAAATGTCTTTTAAACCTAGCTCATTTATTATATTATTCAAATTCTCTGTTTCTTTATTGATCCTCTGTCTAGATGTTCTGTCCATTGATGAGAGTGGGGAATTGAAGTCTCCAACTATTATGGTAGATGCGTCTATTTCTCTTTTCCGTGTTTGCCTCATGTATTTTGGAACATTCTGGCTTGGTGCATAAATATTTATGATTGTTATGTCTTCTTGTTGAATTGTTCCTTTTATTAATACATAGCATCCTTCTTTGTCTCTTTTAACTGTTTTACGTTTGAAGTCTAATTTATTGAATGTTAGTATAACTACTCCTGCTCTTTTCTGATTGTTATTTGCATGAAATATCTTTTCCTAACCTTTCATTTTCAACTTATGTTTATCCTTGGGTCTAAGATGCATTTCCTGGAGACAGCCTATAGATGGATCTTGTTTTTTCAATCCATTCTGCTAGTCTATGTCTTTTGATTGATGATTTTAATCCATTAACATTTAGTGTTATTACTGTATGGGCAGTACTTTCTTCTACCATCTTGCCTTTTGGATTTTATACGTCATATCTAATTTTCCTTCTTTTTACCTTTACTGCTAGTCTTCATTTCTACACTCTTCTCCACACCTCTCTCTCCTGTCTTTTCATATCTGTCTCTAGTGTTCCCATTAGTATTTCTTGCAGAGCTGGTCTCTTGGTCACAAATTCTGTCAGTGGTTTTTGTCTGAAAATGTTTCAATTTCCCCCTTAATTTTTGAAGGACAATTTTGCTGGATATAGAATTCTTGGTTGGCATTTTTCTCTTTTAGTAATTTAAATATATCTTCCCACTGTCTTCTTGCCTCCATAGGTTTCTGCTGAGAAATCTATGCATAGTCTTATTGGGCTTCCCTTGTATGTGATGGATTGCTTTTCTCTTGCTGCTTTCAAGATTCTGTTTCTCTTTGACCTCTGACATTCTGATTAATAAGTGTCTTGAAGTATGTCTATTTGGACCGATTCTATTTGGGGTATACTGTACTTCTTGGATCTGTAATTATAAGTCTTTCATAAGAGTTGGGAAATTTTCAGTGATAATTTTCTCCATTAGTTTTTCTCCTCTTTTCCCCTTCTTTTCTCCTTCTGGGACATCCACAACATGAATATTAATGTGCTTCATGTTGTCATTCAATTTCCTGAGTCCCTGTTTATATTTTTCCATTCTTTTCCTTATTTATTTATTTATTTTTGCTTGTGGGATTTCAGATGTCCCATCCTCCAGTTCACTAATCTTATCTTCTGCCTCTTGAAACCTGACATTGTAGGTTTTCATTTTTTTTCACTTCTTCACTGTGCCTTTCACTCCCATAAGTTCTGTGATGTGTTTTTTTCAGACTTACGATTTCTTCTTTTTGTTCATCCTTTGCCTTCTTTATATCCTCCCTCAATTCACTGATTTGATTTTTGATGAGGTTTTCCATGTCTGTTCAAACATTCTGAATTAATTGTTTCAACTCTTGTATCTCATTTGAATTGTTGGTTTGTTCCTTTGACTGGGTCATATCTTCAATTTTCCTAGTATGATTCATTATTTTTTGCTGGCATCTAGGCATTTAGTTATCTTAATTAGTTTTTTCTGGAGATTGTTTTCACTTTTTTAACCTAGGATTTTCTTGCTGGATGAATTTGGTGTTTCTGAGGAACTGCCAAACTGTTTTCCATAGCAGTGCACCACTTTATATTCCCACCAACAATGAATGAGTGTTTCTATTTCTCCACATCTTCACCAACACTTGTTATTTTCCATTTTTTAAATAGTAACCTTTCTAGTGGGTCTGGAATGGCATCCCATGATTTTGATTTGCATTTACTTAATGGCTAATTATATTAAGTATCTTTTCATGTTTTTATTGGCCATTTTAATATCTTCTTTGGAGAAATGTCTATTCAAGTCTTTTGCCTATTTTGTAATTGTGTGGTTTGTCTTTCAGATGTTGAGTTGTAGGATTTCTTTATATATTCTGTATGTTAAACCTTTTAGATATGTGGTTTCAAATATTTCCTCTATTATATAGGTTGTCTTTTTGTTTTAAAAATATTTTTATTGAGAACTCTTCACACACATACAGTCCATGCATGGGATACAATCATTGGCTTACAATAGCATCACATGGTTGTGATTTCATCACCATGACCATTTTTAGAACATTTGCATCACTCCAGAAAAAGAAATAAAAAGATAAAAGAAAAAAACTTATAAATATCATGCATCTCTTACCCCTCCCTCTCATTGACCACTAATATTTCAATTTACCCAATATTTTCCCCCATCCCCCTATTATTTATTTATTTTTATCCTTATTCTTTTACTCAACTGCCCATATCCTAGATAAAAGAAGCATCAGACACAAGGTAGTCACAATCACATGATCATATTGTAGAAACTGTGGTTATACAGTCATCTTCAATAATCAGGGCTACTGGAACACAGCTCAACAGTTTCAGATACTTCCCTCCAGCTACTCCAATACATGTAGGTTGTTTTTTTTTTTTTTACTTTGATGATAAAGTCCTTTGATGCACAAAACTTATTAATTTTGATGAGGTCCCACTTATGTATTTTTCCTTTTGTTGCTAGTGCTTTAGCTGTAACATCCAAGTAACCATTGCCTAACAGGACATCCTTAAGATGCTTCTTACTTTATTCTAGGAGTTTTATAGTCCTGGTTTTTATATTTAGGTCTTTTATCCATTTTGGGTTAATTTTTCTATATAGTATAAGATAGGGGTCCACCTTCATTCTTTCGCATATGTCTATCTAGTTTTCCTGGCACTATTTGTTGTAGAGAATATTTTTGCCCCATTGAATGAACTTGACACTCTTGTCAAAAATCAGTTGGTCAAAACTTATCCACTATTGGTGGGAATGTAAAATGGTACAACTGCTGTGGAAGGCAGTTTGGCAGTCTCTTAGGAAGTTTAGTATAGAATTGCCATATGATCCGGCAATACCATTGCTAGGTATCTATTTAGAGGACATGAGGGCAAGAAGACAAATGGACATTTGCACACCAATGTTTATAGCAGCATTACTTACAATTTCCAAGAGATGGAAACAGCTCAAATGTCCATTAACAGACGAGTGGCTAAACAAGCTGTGGTACATACATATGATGAAATATTATGCAGCTGTAAGACAGAATAAAGTCATGAAGCATGTAACAACATGAATGGACCTTGAGGACATTTTGCTGAGTGAGATTAGCCAGAAACAAAAGGACAAATACTGTATGTCTCATTGATATGAACTAACATTAATGAGTGAACATGGAGAATTTCAGTTAAGGACAGAAGTCATCAGGAGATAGAAATAGGGTAGATTTTGGGTAATTGGAGCTGAAGGGATACAATAGATTGTGCAATAGGACTGATTGTAAAAATTAAAAAATGGATAGCACAATACTACCTAACTGTAATACAATAATGTTAGAACACTGGATGAAGCTGAATGTGAGAATAATAGAGGGAGGAGGTCTGGGAGCACAAATGAAACCCGAAGGAGAGATAGACAATCAATTTGAACAGTGAACAAAAAAGCATTTGCAAAATCCCCTTCGGGGAATGGTGAGAAATGGGGAAAATTCAACTTCTCCATTTCGAGAATTCCTGATATTCTCGCGAGCAGAAGGGACAACCAAAGCAATAGGCTGAGCCTCAATCTTGGGGTTTGTTCATATGAAATTTATCGTCACAAAGAATAGATTAAGTCCACTTAAAATTAGGCCTAAGAGTCACCCCCAGAGAACCTCTTTTGTTGCTCAGATGTGGCCTCTCTCCCTCAGCCACCATGGCAAGCAATTCACTGCCCTCCTCCTCTCTATGTGGGACATGATTCTCAGGGGTGTAAATCTCCCTGACAATGTGGGACAGAAATTCTAGAATGAGCTGGGACTCAGCACCAAGGGATTGAGAAAACCTTCTTCACTGGAAGGGGGAAGAGAGAAATGTGACAAAATAAAGTGTCAGTGCCTGAGAGATTTCAAACAGAGTCGAGAGGTTATCCTGGAGGTTATTCTTATGTATTGCATAGATATCCCCTTTTTAGTTTAAGATGCATTAAAGGGACTAGAGGGAAGTACCTGAAACTGTAGAGCTGTGTTCCAGTCGTCATGTTTCTTGAAGATGATTGTATAATGATATAACTTTCACAATGTAACTGTGTGATTGTGAAAACCTCGTGTCTGATGCTCCTTTTATCTCTCGTATGAGCAGATGAGTAAAACATATGGATTAAAAATAAACAAATAATAGGAAGGGCAAGTGTTAAAATAAATTGAGTAGACTGAAATATTAGTGATCAATGAAAGGGAGTGGTAAGGGGTATAGAAAACAAATAGGGAGAACAAAAGTTAAAATATATTGGGTAGATGGAAATACTAGCAGCGTTGGGGGGTAAGGGGTATGGTATGTATGAGTTTTTTCTCTTTTCTGTTTATTTCTTTTTCTGAAGTGATGCAAATGTTCTAAGAAATGATCATAGTGATGAATATACAGCCATGTGATGATATTGTGAGTCATTGATTATATATCAAGAATGGAATGTTCATATATTAAGAATGTTCTTGTTTGTATGTTTATGTTTTGTAAAAAAATTAAAAAAAATCAATTGGCTGTAGATGTAAAGGTTGATTTCTGAATGCTTAATTAAATTCCATTGATTTATATGTCCATCCTTGTGTCAGTACCATGTTGCTCTGGTTATTGAAGCTTTATAATAAGTTTTAAAATTGAGAAGTGAGAGTCCTACAACTTTGTTCTTTTTCAAGATGGTTTTGGCTGTTCAGGGACCCCTCACTCTTCCATATCAATGTGATGATTGACTTTTCCATTTCTGTAAAGAAGGCTGTCAGAATTTTGATTGGGATTGCATTGACTCGGTATAATGCTTTGAGTAGAATTGACATCATAACAATATTTAGTTTTCCCATCCATGGACATGGAATATCCTTCCATTTATTTTTGTCTTTGATTTCTTTTGGCAATGCTTTGTAGTTTTCTGTGTACATGTGCTCTATATCCTTGGTTAAATTTATTCCTAGACATATAAGTTTTCTTAGTTCCTATCATAAATAGAATTTTTTTCTTGATTTCCTTTTCAAATTGTTCATTACTAGTGTATATAAACACCACTGATTTTTGTGTGATTTTGATCTTTATCTTACCCCTTTGCTGAATTTGTTTATTAGCTCTATTAACTTTGTGTGTATGTGTGTGTGTTTCCAGGAGTTCTCTGTATATAAGAACATGTCATCTGGAAACAGGGAAAGTAATAAAATGCCTCTTAGATACAGATGTATATAGGAGAAGCTGACTAAAGTCAGATATAGGTTTTCCGTGATTTCTTTTAACAATTTCTTGTAGTTTTCTTTGTATAGGTCTTCTGTTTTTTTAGTTAAATTTATTCCTAAATATATTATACTTTTGGTTGCAATTATAAATGGAATTTTTTTCTTGATTTCCCCCTCAGATTGTTCATTACCAGTGTATAGAAATACTACAGATTTTTGAGTGTTGATCTCATAACCTGCCACTTTGCTGTACTCATTTATTATCTCTAGTAGTTTTGCTGTGCAAAAGTCAGATATAACAGTAATAATAATAATGGCAACAAAACGAATAATAGTAATAGTTACTGCTTATTGAGGGTCAGCTCTGATTTTGGCTTTGCATTTATCGTGTCATTTAATCCTGCCAGGTAGGTGTGATTAAAACCAGTTTACAGATTTAACCATTGGCTAGGCAGACAGTAAGGAGCAGAACTGTGGTTTGAATCCAAGTCCATTTGACTCAAAAACTCCCACTCCTAGAAAATATTCAATTTCCCCATTTAGAAAATTCCTGATATTCTCTTAAGCATGGGGACAACCAAATCAATAGGTTGAGCCCTCAATCTTGGGGTTCACCCCTAAAAAAATTATCCCTGCAAAGGATAGGCTGAGTCTATTTAAAATTAGGCCTATGAGTCACCCCCAGAGAAACTCTTTTGTTGCTCAGATATGGCCTCTCTCTCTCTAAGACAACATGGCAAGCAAACTCATTGCCGTCCCCCTCTATGTGGGGCATGACTCCCAGGGGTGTAAACCTCCCTGGCAATGTGGAACAGAAACCCTGGGATGAGCTGGGACTTGGCATTAAGGAATTGAGAAAACATTCTTGACCAAAAGAAGAGAGAAATGAGACAAAGTGTCAGTGTCTGAGAGATTTCAAACAGTTGAGAGGTTATCCTCGAGTTTATTTTTATGCATTATATAGATATCCCCTTTTTAGTTTATGGTGTATTGGAATGACTAGAGAGAAGTACCTAAAACTGTAGGGCTGTGTTCCAGCAACCTTGATTCTTGAAGACAATTGTATAATGGTAGAGCCTTCACAATGTGACTGTGTGATTGTGAAAGCCTTGTGTCTGGTGCTCCTTTTGTCTAGGGTATGGACAGATGAGTAAAAAATATGGATAAAAAATAAACAAATAATAGGGGGAACAAAGGTTAAAATAAATTGAGTAGATTGAAATACTAGTTGTCAATAAGAGGGCGGGGTGAGGAGTGTGGTTCCTATGAGTTTTTTGTTTTTTGTTTTTTTCTTTTTTACTTCTTTTGCTGGAAAGCAGCAAACGTTCAGTAAAATGATCATGGTGATGAATACACAACCATGTGATGATATTGTGAGCCATTGATTGTACACCACGTGTGGAATGTTTGTATGTCAAGAATGTGTGTATGTTAAGGTTTGACAGTAAAAAAATAGCTCCCATTCCTCCACAGTAAGGGGTGACCCCCATAACCTGGGGGCTTTCTGGAGGGTGTGGCCCACAATAGACCTATTCAAACAAAATCTAGATTTCAACAAGACTCTCAGGGGAGTCACATCCACATGAAAGTTTGAGAAGCCGTGTTTGAGATGATTTTTTTAAATCCTATGTATAAAATGCACATCCAGGGTCTGCATGTTTTATGGTGGGAGAATAAATACATCACACGAAGATTGAGAGTGAAGGACATCTTGGTTAGGGAAAAGGAAGTTCCTGCTTTACTGACTGACTGATTCGTAAGCTTCTGAACCTCCCTTGCCCGTTTCCTTCCTTGAAAAGTGAATATAGAATCTGCTGGCCTTGCCAGAGATGGGGCAGACAGTTAAGATAATGCCTATTAAATTCTTTTTTTATCCCTTGGGATAAAAGGTCCTTTTGAAAGAGAGGGTTTTGTCAAGAGTCATGATCTCATCGTTTGGCAGCGCCCGTGGACAAGGTGTCCAAGGGAAACCCGGGGCGTTGACAGGTGTGTGACTCAGGTGCTTGCACTGCTGAGAACCTCGGGCCTCGGGGGGGGGGGGGGGGGGGTGGAAAATGGGTGGAGGGGGCGGGGAGGCGGTGCACTTGCCAAATGATGGTTGCATGGAACCTCTTTCTGGCTATGCTGAAGGTTGGGGCAATGGCTGTGCTCTCCCACCTGCCCCTGTGGCCCAGAATTGCTGGTTGCTTTTTTTTTTTTTTTTTTTTAAAGGAAAGACAGAGAGAAGGAAGGAAGGAAGGAAGGAAGAAAGGGAAACATTTTTTTTTTTTTTAAAGGAAAGACAGAGAGAAGGAAGGAAGGATAGAAGGAAGGAAGAAAGGGAAACATTTTCTTGTTTTATTGTATTCTGTTTCTCCGTTTTTGTTACATGGGCTGGGGCCGGGAATCGAACCGAGGTCCTCCGGCATAGCAGGCAAGCACTTTGCCCGCTGAGCCACCGCGGCCCGCCCCTGCTGGTTGCTTTTTGTCTGCTCCCCTCTGCTTTTCTGGGCTGAGTTCTTCCCTTTGCACTTAAGGAGATGGATGTGATTAAAGGTGTGACCTGTGGTGATCCTTTCAAGGGCTCTGCTAGCCTAGGGCAGCCCTGGATCTGGATTTACAGAGATTCAAGCTGGTCCCCAAGCTATGTCCTGGCTGCTGTGCCTGGGGCTGTTGACATGCCTGAAAACACACCCTTGCTCCTTCTGGTGTGTTTTATTGTTTGGTCTATTTAATGATACCACGTAACATATGTATGAAGTTTGTCAACATTTTATTCCTATTATCTCATTTGATTCTCCTGACAGTGGTTCTTAAGTGGAGGGGCGCAATATATAAGCAGAGGGGTGCATTATATTACTAGGAATGCAGCTTGGGTGGAATGCAGCCTCTGGGCAAATAAAGAAACAGATTCAGCTGGTGAAGTGACTTCCTAAGGTCACATGCAAAGCAGTTGATGGGGTTTGAGGCTCCCAGACCCTTCCTGTCACCTCCCAAGGTTTCTGCCCTTCTAAGCCCTCGGGTCTCATTTAAAGCTACTTAAATACTAACTAGGTTAGCAAAATAGGTGGTACTTTATCTGTTAGCTGGGGAGGGAGAAAATTCACCCTGTGCATATTTGCTTTTGTGGGATTCTTCCAAAGTCAGCACTTTCACAGGAGTTTTAGGGTCTGGGTGGAAAACAATACAGCCATGTGATTCTTTAAAAGAACAATTTGTTGTTGTTTTTAGTTGGCTTGTGCTATTACTGCCAAGTGCTAAAATAAGACTTTCTTATTTTTATCCATGGTGCTAAGTTTTAAAAAACAAAATATTCAGGGAAAAGAAGCCAAGCGAAGTGGTTTAGGCGTGGCTTAGGGAAGTCACGCTCAGGTCTCCTCAGAGCAACAAGGAAACCAGGTGAAAACCAGGATGCCCATGAGAAGCTGTGGCCTTTGCAGGTAGAATGGGTTATGGGAACTTGAGGCAAATGGTCCAAGGGGTTGTTTAACATCTTGAGCTTTCACAGCTTCATTTCAAGTCAATAACTCACTTCTGGGCCTCCAAAGCGACCTGTGTTCAACACCTCTGGCAATTTTCCCTGAGGTGGCTTATTCATTAGCAAGTGTAAGAAATAATTAACTAGCACCCCTCTACCGTTTTAAAGCAGTCTAGATTATCAGTAGGTGTTTAAAAAAGAAAACAACTTCCCCTCCCATCCTCTTCCCTTCTGAGATGTCTCCAATAATGAAACCACCATAGCATTAAAGACGTTTTAAGTTGAAAAGGTGGATGTAAAGAGAATGCTGGAAATTTTTGAAAAAGTTAAAAAAAGGCTATAACACCATCGTGCTAATATGATGACAGCATTATTGTTTTTGAATATTTTTTGGTCTTTGTCCACACACATGTTGGCTTTGCCTGGTGGCAAACTCGTCGCATTCCATTTCCTGTTAAGCTTTTCTTCCATCTGATACCAGATCATAAACATTTCCCCATGTTTATATATTGTCTTCATGCTGAGGTCCCTTCTAATGTGTGCGTGGTATTCATCGTGCTATTTTGTCCACCAACCAAACCTCTTGGTAGCCATCTTGGTTGATTGCTGATGTTTTTGCTATTACTGATGTAGCCAGGAACATTTTCATGTGTAGATTCCTTACTTGATTTGAAATTATTTTCTTAAAGAAATCCTTGCAGTGGAAACTGGAGAAGGGGAGTTAGGGTGATGGTGTCCCTCTTCTGTTCTTGTTCCCTCTGCAATGAGGACTCTTGGTGTTCTGCTGTCTTCTCATGGTGGCTGCTCTTTCAAGTCCTTTCTCTGCCCCTTTGAAATACTCCTTCCTCTGCTCTTCCTTGTTCTTCTGCCTTCATTTCCTCCCACTCCCTTTCTCACTGTCATTCCTCAGCTCAAAATTGCCCCTTGGACTATTCCTGAACATCTATCTCCCCAGCCCTGGAAGGGTCTCTCCAAATAATCCATCTCCTTCCTGAGGGTCCATCCTCAAAGGGATGGACTGGGGGAAAGGAACAACACACAGTTTACTCTTAGTTTCTTGCTCTGGAGTCTTGTCTAAATATTATTTCTTGTCCTACTTACATCATGAGCCTGTAAGGCATGGGCCTTGCCTTTACATGTGCCGCTGAGAGCAGAGAATGCTGTTGGCACTTGGCAAACGTGTGATGTTGTCGCTGCAAGGTGTTAGTAATTGGAGGATGTGAGGGGATATTTTGGAGAAGCAAAACCCATGCTAGAAAAGATCAGGGCTTCCTAGGAAGACCATTAAGTTGAAAGTCTTCACAAGAAGGGAGTGATTCTGAGCCTTCACTTATGTTTTCAGAAACATGACTGGGACTTCTGCTACTGGGAGATACTGGCTTTTCAGTGGGTGCTTGGACAGGGTGCTATCCTCTTGAACTAAACTTCATGGAGCATTTTGAGACCTGCCAAGTTAAATTTAGTTAATGTGTTTTTCCTCCACAGAAGTGCTTTTGCACCTTTGTCAAAAGTCATTTGGGCATATTTGTGTGGGTCTCTTTCTGGGTTCTCTATTTTGTTCCATTGATCTATGTATTTGTCTGTCTGTCTACCAAAGCACACAGTTTTGATTACCATAGCTGCATAATGGAGACATAGGCAGTGCCAGACTGCTCTGGGAATCATCCTCGACTGACACTGGGCAAACTGGACTAGAGCACTTGGGCAAATTCTACCTTTTAATATTTGTAGTTTAGGAATAGAGGGTGAACTTTAGAGATGATTTTTCAAATATAAAAGTGTCATGGTGGGCCAAACCAGAATTTGTCATCTTTGATTTTATCCTGATATGGCAATGATACATACCTAACTTTCCTTAATAACTTTAGCTAAAACCTTTCATTAATTAAGTGGAAATCACATCAGGTAGGGTAGAAACCAATATCCTGTCTGGTAAGGGTTTTTCACATCAAGTTTTTTTTGAATTTTTTTATTTTTTATTTTTTTACATGGGCAGGCACCGGGAATCGAACCCGGGTCCTCTGGCATTCTTGCCTGCTGAGCCACCATGGCCCACACATCAAGTTTTAAAACAACTGAAGTGAGTAGGCTGTTTCTAAAAGTGGGTTCTTTATAATGCAGAATCTGTTTTTGTATCTGAAATGTGCTGAACTATTTTATACAAATTGGGTATGAGGGTTAATCTGTGGTCCTTTTACATACTATTCTGTAGCGGGACAAATCCTTTAATGTACATTTTCTCCTTTTACTCACAACGGTAAAGTAGGTATAGGTCCTACTTCCATTTTTCAGACGAGGACGCTGAGGCCAAAGAGATGAATGATGCAGGTAGTAGGTTGAGCCAGAATTTAAACAAAACACCATTTATCCTGTGTCATACTGCTTCTATGATATGTGAAATGATGGCAATCTCAGGTGTAATTTTAGCCTTTTTTGTCTTTATGAGTATTCCATGATTTGCTTCCATAGGTTCCTTCTTCTAGTCTTTCTGTCTGTCTCGTGGGTATCGTTTTGGTGTTGTTAAAATTCCAGAGAGCCTACTGGACTTTGTATTGGTGGACTAGTCAATAAATGAGGCCCAGAAATGGCAGCCTCAGGTATTTTCACGAAACACAGAGCTAGATGAAGAGAGGGAAGGAAGGCTCAGTCAGCTAAAAACATCCATTAGACATCATGTGAGGCCCACATGAGCATTTAAACAGAATAGTTTTGACATGTGGGATGAAGGTGAGTTGGCACTTCTAAGTCTTGTTCTGGAGTGCTACAACTACTGCAGCAGTGCCTGAAAGCTGTGTGATGGTGCTGAGTTGAACCTCCAGTAGACTGAGGCTCTCCTTGATCCACACACTGCCTCCCTAACAGGGGAGAGAGAAACTATGATCATTTTTGTACACCACCACCAAGTGAACATCTATGTTTAAATTGCATCTTAATTAAATCACACAGGTTGCTTATCTATATAGCTTTAGGATCCCATGGTATTACCTATTACTACTGTGTGACTTTGGACCAGGGACTTCATCCCTCTGTGCCTCAGTTTCCTCATTCATAAAATGGAAATAATATTAGTATCCATCACGTGGGGTTCTTACAAGAATTGAATGAGTGTTTAAATGAGAGTCCTAATGAGGGCTCAATAAATGTTAGCAATGATTATTATTATGAAAGTGATCTTGTGCTCTAATGTATTATGGATGCTAGGTTTTCTCTTCAGCAGGTAATGAATAATACATTTTTAAGTAGGGTTGGGTGCAGGTGCTTTATGGGTGGTATTCAGATGTAAGCCTTGGCCCCATGTCTGGCTGGAGGGCACAGTGTAGGAAGCAAGCGTGGTGAGTGGGCCATTTAATGGAGAATCTGTGGGCCACATGTGAGCAACTGAGAGGTTCAGGTACACAAATCTACCCCGTGGCACTTCTCTACTTTGTTTTTATTCACTTTCCCTGACTTCTTTCAGTTCTATTACTCTTTTGTCCTAGGAAGTATAGGCCTGGGTCCATAACCATTTTGTTAATATCATTTATTTGAGATGTCCCATGTACAATAGTTAAAGAGCCATGACTCAGCTCTAGAACATCTAGAATAAGTGTGGAACTAAAGTCACTGATTTAACTGCACTCATTGACATGGGCAAGGCCAGAAGCTTTATTGGTTAATTTTGGAAAGTCATGAGGAGGTGAGAACAAATAGGCTTTAATGCAAACGGGAAGTTTGCACCCCTGAGATTAGGTTTCTTCAAGCTGTTGGTGTCCCTGCTATTAATGGCCTCATTACCATGGAGCTGGCAAGCATGGCAGTCACTAGAAAAGTGACCCACCTGAGCTAGGCAGAGATGTCTGCAAATTCAGTCTCAAGGAGAGGTTTTGCACTTCATGTGTTCATTTATTTGTTCCTTCAACAAACATGTATTAAGTATGTTTCAGAAATTGCAGTGGTCACTGGAATTCCATTTAATGGATCCCATCCTCCCCCAAACTTTTATTATAAGAACGTCTAACTTTTCCAGCAATACCTGTATTATCCTTAATCCAGAATTTATTATTTAACTCTTCTGGATTAGTTCCACTTTCAGGTGTCAAACAGAAACCCGATTTTAAATATATCTAAGTAATCTCAGATTGTCAGACTATTAAATATCAAAGAGCATCAGCTGTCTCTAAGCTAGCTCTTCAGTAGTATGCCTAGATGTGAATACCTAGGGCCCAGAGATTTAATTTAGCTTCAAATCCATCCATCCATCCAGCCAGCCAGCCATCCAGCCAGCCAGCATCATTGAATATTGTTTTAGTTTGCTGGCTGCCAGAATGCAATATACCAGAAACGGAATGCCTTTTAAAAAGAGGAATTTAATAAATTGCTAGTTTATAGTTCTAAGGCCATGAAAATATCCCAATTAAAGCAAGTCTATAGAAATGTCCATTTAAGGCATCCAGAGAATGATACCTTGGTTCAGGAAGGGTGATGAAGTTCAGGGTTTCTCTCTCAAGTGAGAAGGCACATGGCAAACACAGTCAGGGTTTCCCTCTCATCTGGAAAGGCATGTGGCAAACATGGCATCATCTTCTAGCTTTCTTTCCTGGCTTCCTATTTCAAGAAAATCCCCAGGAGACATTTTCTTTCTTCATCTCCAAAGGCTGCTGGCTGGTGGACTCTCTGCTTCTTGTGGTTATATCATTCTGCTCTGCTCTCTCTGAATCTTGTGGCTTTCTCCCTTATTGTTCTCTTTTATAGGATTCCAGTAAACTAATCAAGACCCATCTGGAATGGGTGGAGGCATGTCTCCACCTAATCCAGTTTAACAACCACTCTTGAATGAGTTGCATCTCCAGGGAGATGATCTCATTAAAGTTTCAAATATACAGTACTGAATAAGGATTAGAAGAAATGGCTGCCATTACAAAATGGGATTAGGATTAAAACATGGCTTTTCTAGGGAACACACATTCTTTCAAAATGGCAAAAATATGTTCACTATATTGGGAATTTTTATGAGAGAGGAATCCTATGTAGTATTTCCAAGTTGAGTCTGAAAATGGAATCCCAGCATGCTGGTTTAAAACTGTCATGTTCTCCAGAAAAGCCATGCTCTTCTAGTCTAATCTTGTGGGTGCAGACCTATTGTGTGTGGGATCTCTTGATTAGGATATTTCCATGCAGATGTGACCCACCCATTTCAAGGTGGGTTTTAATTCTTTTACTGAAGTCTTCTATGAAAAGAATAAAAGGCAGAAAACATAGAGAGAGCTCAGAGCCAACACAGACAAAGATGTTTGGAGATGCTAAACTAAGAGATGAAATCCAGGGTTTGCCCCAGAAAAGCTGAGAGGACCCTGGATTAGAAGCTGAAATCAGAAGCCAGAGAGAGAAAGGCAGCAGATGTTGCCATCTGCCTTTCCATATGGCAGAGAAACCCTGGACATGATTGGCCTTTCTTGAGCGAAGCTTATAGTGAAATGTGACAGGAAATAATTAAGCTGAGAAATGAACTCTTGTGTAAGAAGCAACTCCAAATTTGATGATCTGGAAAATTCCAGGCTTCTAGAATGTGAGACCCTAGAGAATAGTGGCCCACATAAGTATTTAACCAAACTTGGAAGCAGTCAGCATTTCAGCACAAGCCAGGATTGGAGATGGAGTTATCCAGAAAGGATCTGTGGAAAGTACTATTATCTGATGGTTGTGATCCATGCGTACTGCATGGAAAACCAACAAATGTGTTGTGGGATCTGTATAAATGGAACCACTACCAGTCTGGACTAAAAGGGACAGAAAAGAATAGATTGAAGAAAAAATGACTCCAGAGGCAGAACCATGGAAGCTAAAGTCTGGAATCAGGAAACCGCAGGCCAGGAGAGCAGAACCACCCATCAGGTAGAATCAGAAGCTGAAATCAGAAGTCAGGAGAGAAAGACAGTAGATGTTGTCATGTGCCTTCCTATGTGACAGTCAAACCCTGGATGCGATTTGCCTTTCTTGAGTGTAGGTATCCTCTTGTTGATGTCTTAATTTGGACTTTGTCATGGTCTTAGAACTGTAAATTTAGTAAATCCCCCTTGTCAAAGCCAATCCATTTCTAGTATTTTGCATTCTGGCAGCATTAGCAAATGGAAACACCCAGCTATTCTGAGGAACAAAGTTCTGGAAACATTAAAAAGAGAACTGTGCAATACTCTTGCATTCTCCATGCCATCTTTTCTATAAAACCACCCCTTAGAGAGTGAGGTTTTAGTAAGCAGTGGCTAGAACTTGTTTTATCCACCATAAGAAATCCCATCTTTCTCCAGTGATTTTGGGGAGTTGATCTTTTAGTCTTGATGCAAAGAATAAAGAAACTGGTATCCTGAATAGGGCAGTCCTCCTCGCCTTTATTTTTCCAAACAAACAAATTAAAAACTGCCACCTTTCTTTCACACAGAGCCACCTGGCCTCTGGCTTCACACCTGGGGTGTTTCATCTCAGTCCAGGTACAGGTATCTGACTGACCTGCCTTTCCACTCTCTGCCTCCCACTCCCAACTGGAATCTGAGGATTTGTGAAGCTACGTGTTTGGGGAACAGGCACACATTGCACTTCCACCTGGTGGCTTGGCAGACACACCCCTGTGGTTATTTATGTTCGTGTGAAGATGTCAAGTCTCTTACTGGAAACTCATCTCTTGACATGTTGGCGATGCCTGATGGAATCAAGCCCCAGTTCCCTGGGTCCCCAGCTTCCAGCACTTCCCCAGGGTCACTTCTCTGATACCACCATAAATGGGGCTGTAGGGGAGGGATGAGGAAGGATATCTCCCTTTATGTGTTCCTTGAGGGTCAAAGAGTCATAAAAATTTCCTCTACTGAAGAACACTACTTCCTGCCATGTTGCTTGGCTTGCTACTAGGTTTCTTAACAAGAAGAATTAGCTTCTCCTTCCCTTCCACAAACATTCCATAGGGTGGAGATAGTCCTAGTATTGAGATTAATAATAAAAATGAGAATGACTTCAAGTTCCTTTCTGTCTATTCAGTAGAAGAGTGAACCTACAAACAAAGTAACAGTTTCCCTATGTTTGCAAAAATCATCTTAAAAAAAGACAACTTTCCTGCATGATGACATGCTCAGTGGCACTCTCAAAGAGACACTTGGTTGCGGGCCACAGTGGCTCAGCAGGCAAGAATGCTTGCCTGCCATGCCAGAGGACCTGGGTTCATTTCCCGGTGCCTGCCCATGTGAAAAAAAACCAAAAGGGACACTTGGGTTCCAAGGCTTTCTTGTCATGCCCATATGTGTATATTATCATCATTACCAAAATAAGATAATACATGTGAAAGTGCTTTGGAAATAGTAAAAGCAGTAGTATATGAAAGTGATTTTTGCTGTTGTTCTCTTACTGAAAATATCCATGAAAGCTCGGTTTTTGTGGGGTGTGTTGCCAGGCTCTTTGCTAAGGCTGCCTTTGACGTTTAAATAATGTAAACAGATGCCCACATGGTGGGACTCTGCAGGGCTCCTAGAGCAGAAACATCTCTTTTCCTGTCATGTTACCTGAAATTTCCATCCTTTGTCCTGCTTTTGTGGCAACCAGATGGGATAACGTAATCGGACATGCAAATTATAATCTACCTTTTTTTGAAAATTTAGCAGAGAGCAGAGCTTTAAGATGCTGGGGTAATGGACAGGTAAATTTTGAAATAGGGAAAGGAAGAGGGGAAGGAGATGACCAGAGGCTGGCAATATTCTAGGGCACTAGATGTGTGGAAACCAGCGTGTGAAAATCATGGGGGAGAGACAATGAAACACTCACTTCCTCTGTGGTTTTCCCCTGTTGTTCTGAGTTAATCTGGAAAGGTCCTTTCCCTTTTGAAGCTTATGATCAATGGTACAATAGAGAGATATAGATAAACATAGTGAAGACAGACTATTAACAAATGCCTATTTTAAGTAAAATATTTCCATTTTTTTGTGAGGGAGATAGTTAATGCAGTTGGTGAGGTGTTGTGCGATGGGGAATTCTGAAATTCATCTTCAGATAGGGTGACTGAAAATTTCTATGTCTACCCAGGAATCAGGACTGCTTCATGGAGGCAGCAGGCTTTAAGGATTCCTCTGAAGGTGAGCCCGAAAGAAGTTCTAGATGAGGGGCATGGAGTCCCAGCCGTTAGGATGAGGTTAAAGAGAGGACTTGGAGCTTGGCATGGGAATTCGCAGGCTGATCACTGATGTATAAGGAAATACACAAATCATCAAGTCACTGTCCTGTTTTAACATAGGAGAATTTTCATGCGCTGTAAGAATGCCTAATACATGCCACTTTTGCTCAAATCAGCACAAATGTCAGGTTTTTAAGTGCACTTAGAGTGCTTCTGAATGCTCCAGAAGGGAGTGTGCAGCTTTTGAGCAGGCTTTCTATGCAGGTGAAAGTGTATTTGCTAAAGAGGTAATTTCCTTGAGTCTGGTCTGGTTGAGCTTTGGAATACGGGTGATACAAGGCTGCTTTGTGCTGTGCTTTTGGAAAAGGTTCTGGATGCTTCTGAATATTTTGCTTGCTGTGTGGTTCTCAAAACCATATAATCTCACCTTGTGGGATGTGAGGTGCCACTTACTGGCCATTTGCTTGATTAAGCTAGTTTTTACTTCTTTTCTTGGGCTTGGGAAGATTTTCAGTTGAACTTAACTTGAAAAAGGTTATTTCTTCAAAGTTTATTAATATGTCATTATAAACTAAGTTTCCAAATTCTTCAGCACATTTATTGAAAACAATCTAGATTCTATAAGTTTGGAGGTTTGGCCAGATCTTGCTTGTGAGGTTTTCTAGGTATAAGGAACATGAGATGGAAAAGAATGATCAAATTCCCATAAAGTCAGAGTCATAATTTATAATCATGAATCCCAAATGGTTAAAATTTCAAAATACTTAAAGTCATCATTTCCCTTAACTAATAATTGTTTATTGATGGATACCTGAGGTCAGACTAATACTTCATGGTGAATGTACAAAACCAGGGAAAACTTAGGCCTTTCCTTCAAGTATCTTATCATAACAAACCAGCCCATTGTTTAATTCTTGTTGAACTCCTGCCATATATGCAGTGTTGTCACAAGTGCTGTGGGAAATACAAAAGAAAACTAAGTCCCTGTCCTCAAAGAATTCGTGATCTCGTTGGATAGTGAAATCAGCCCATGGGAAACAATGGGGCCTATATCAGCTAGTATGCTTTTGTCTGCAAGTAACCAAAACCCCAACTGAAACTGGCTTCAATAAGTTACTGGTCAAGTCATTGGACCTCAGAGGTAGGACTGGTTTTAAGTTAGTGGTCCAGTTGCTCAAAAACAGGATCACAGACTCAAGTTCTTTCAGTTATTTCCATCTGCCAATCCCAATCCTGCTTTGCCTTGATTGTAGGATGGCAGCTGGTAGCAGCCAGTAGGCTCCTTCCTTACTTCCGTTGACAGTGCTGGTGTCCTATGTTCTCCCAGAAAAGCAAGGACATCCCTGTGCCTGTTGGAAACTGTTGTATACCCCACAAAAGCCATGTTCTTTAATGTTCATTCAACGTTGCTGAGTGGGATCTTTCTGATTGTTTTCCATAGAGACGTGACCCACCCAATTGTGGGTGGTAACTTTTGATTAGATGGTTTCCATGGAGATGTGTCTCCATCCATTCAAGGTGGGGTTGCTTACTAGAGCCCTTTAAGAGGGAGCCATTTTGGAAAAAGCTTCAGAACTGACAGAGCCCACATAGCCAGAGACCTTTGGACATGAAAGAAAATGCCCCTGGAGAAGTTGCTGAAGAAGCCGGGAGAGAAAGCTAGCAGACATTGCCACGTGCCTTCCCAGCTGACAGAGGTATTCCAGACGGCAGAAGTCTTCCTTGAGTGAAGGTAACTTCTTGTGGGTGCCTTAATTTGGACATTTTTATGGCCTTAGAACTGTAAACTTGCATATTAATAAATTTTTCTTTTTTAAAAGCTGTTCTGTTTCTGGTATATTGCATTCCAGTAGTTTTAACAAACTACAACATTCCTTTCCCAGGAACCCTTAAAAAAATCTCCCCTCATTTTTCACTGGCTCTGATAGTTATATAGCCAACCCCAACCCAGCATTTTGGCCAGCACAATGGGAATACTCTGATTGGCTCCACTACTGGAGCTGGGGAAAGGTCAGTTTCCACTGAACCATATGACTTCATGGAAGGGGTAGATACTAGAAAGAAAATCTGTGCACAATTAAAGAGGGGGCCAACAGATGCAGGGTTGACAAACAAGTATTCTACTATAGGATCCAAACAATATGTTAAGATATAATGGGGAAATTTTTGCTGCTTTCTAGCAATGGTGGATCTTGTTAGGAGAAACTTGCTGGCTTTGTGTGAGGCAGTTTTGGAATATGAAGTAGTGGGAGCTGAACAGCTCTTACATAGTGGAGGAAAGAAGAATTTGAAGCTAGAGGGCTGGGAAGAGAAAAACTCCAACAGAGAAAGAGAAGAGCCAGCAGGACTGGGCTTTTGTAGGATAGGAGCAAAGACAGAAATGTCTAGTGTCGTTGAGGAAGTATGGAAGGTGAGAAGGTTG
Organism: Tamandua tetradactyla; assembly: GCF_023851605.1. Classification (NCBI taxonomy): domain Eukaryota; kingdom Metazoa; phylum Chordata; class Mammalia; order Pilosa; family Myrmecophagidae; genus Tamandua; species Tamandua tetradactyla. The sequence continues at coordinate 61,490,616 of NC_135344.1, read as the reverse complement.
TAGAGAAATATCTAAAACAATTTTTCAAGTTGAAATGGGCAAGTAGAATTCAAACTCTTCCCCTGCGAGACCCAATGGACTCTCTTACAAAATGCTATGTGAAGTCTACATTATCCAATATCTCTTTTGTGAGAGTGAGTTCTTGGTGAATCTGAGCAGATGCTGAGCAGATGCTGAGTGTTACATCTGAGCTGATATACCTCAAAATCCACTGGTGATTCTGGGCCAATAATTTTGGAAATGGAACAGGTGGAACTGAAATATTTAAACAGTCCCTTCTTTACACGTGCTTTAAAGTTTGGAATAGTCTGAAATTATTCTCTTCCTCTCTAGTTGGTCATTGGTCACTTTATTTGGTCATTTTTCCCACCTTCCAAGCACACTTCTGCGGCAGGGAGACCTAGGGAAACAGAGATAGTTACCCTGTCTGTCTTCTTCAGACTGATCGCCTGAAACTCTTAGCCTCTCTCCTCTTGCCTGGCCTTTAGGGGGAGATGTCCAGTAGAGGGGGATCTTCCATCAGCAGAGATTGACCCCCTGATGGCTTTTGATGGGGGCTGTGGTCTCTTCACAGCATACAAATTCACTCAGAGCCATGCTCCTCATGAGCACACGTATTGCCTTTTTTTTTTTTTTTTTTTTCCTGGAAGAGACTGCAGATGATTGTCTAACTAAATGGTCAAGAAGGTAGACCAGGAGCCCAAGTTTCTTGATTTCCCGTCTAGTGCTAACATTGTGGTCACCATAGTAAATTAAGGGAATTGAACTAAGTGAGACTCCTTGCAGGTATGATTCGCATGACTCTATTATGTGGGTGGGCTTTGGGCCTTGTGCCAATAAACCGAGTTCCAAGACCAAGGTGACATTTTGCTTTTTAAAATAGCTGTGTCTTATGTGTTAAGTCCATGTAGTCAACATTCTCTTCTAGGTGCTGAGAATACAGAGGTGTTCAAGGCAATCAAAACCTCTTCGTCCATTCGGAGTATCTTGTTTTACTAAAGGAAATCGATAGGAAAAATCTCTGGGGACATGAAATGGAGAGTTTGCCATAGTCAGCATTCTGTCCCTGCCTGTTCTAACCGTCTGATGCCTCTTGTTCTTGGGGGGAGGATGACACTTTGTCCTTGTTTATGTATTTCCCCTCCACTCTTGTCAGGGAATCTGAGCTGAGAGCAGGAGAATTCACCTGCCACACTGCTTTCCTTAAAATACATGGTGATAAATTCTAGTTCACAGAAGTATTGGAGAAAAGAGGGTAGGCGGGACCAGCCAGCTCCCCTCACCTTGCCCAGGCCGGCACATGGTTTATTAGGCATGAGAAACAAATGCATTTATGAATGAGTGATGTGGCTTCTTAGAAATTAGGCAATGGCAAGAACTCTCCTGAATCTGATAGACTGCAAACATTTCAGATGTCATTTATATTTTCTCAGATTTGTGTGTAATTATCAGCTGTCTGGTAGTTTGGCATGCTGTACATCGGAGAGGAAAATGAGCAATCTATTATTTATGTAGGTTTATTGTTTACGGTCTCTGCACTCATAGGATTTCAGTTATGTTTTGGAATTGTGTGATACAATTTATCCAGCAGGTAATCAGTTCCCTTCATACTTTATTTGAAATAATTCAGTTTATTTAAAAAGCTTTAAGGAGGATGGAATATATTTGGATGCAGATTGCTTGGTACTCTATTTCCTCCTGCTTGACACCTGGGCAGCTTTATGCTGGCAACAAAACTATCTAATTTATGAAATGGGGGCCAATCTCTGTAACCAACAGGGCACGTGTGTTCTTGTATCTTTGTTTCGTTTAAGACAAATATTGACACATTCTCTTTTAAATATTTAAGATGCCTGGTAAAGAGCCAAGCAGTATAACTCAAATTCCTTATATCAATGATTAAAGAATTTTAAATCTTGTCTTTCGAAAGTACACTGAAAGTACAACCCATTAGAATGGGTCGCAAGGCTTCTTGCAGATATAAGTTGTAGAGTAACTGAAAAAAATTTTTTTCAACAAAAACTGAGTTAGTTCTTGCTTAACGTTGATTCACAATAGATCAATGAGCTTAATTCCTTTTGTTACTTAACATATTGACTTATAATGTGAAACTATTCTGAAGTCGGGTAATCAGTATTTTTTAATTTACTTATTACCTGGTAGAGAATCATAGGAGAAGATTTAGGAAAACGATGGCTTACTTGAGACCTAAAAACTGGGAGCCCAAAGGGATCAGAGAACTTCCCTGGAATTCTCAGAAAGGGTGAGTGAGCAAGCCAGGAACAGAACCCAGTTATTACCCCCATCCCTTCACGTCCCCTTTGTGAACCTGGCCGCACAACCTTAGGGCATGGTCTTAACCCTCCCTTTGAAGAAAGGAATTGTGGATTGTGCCTTTGGCTAGGACTGTGCCCTGTAGGGAGCAGATCACCTGCTGAAACTGAAACTGTCCTCCTGGTTGCCTGTCTGAGGGTAGTTACTTTAGCTGAGACTTAGTGAAGTAAAGAGGAAAATATCCTTTTCCTCCCCCCAATGCAAAACCCATTCATTCTGGAGTAGGGACTGATATTTATTTCAAAAGCACTTATCATAGCCATTCTCATCATTATTTGTACTAGTAATATTTTACATTTTATGGGATAAACTTCATACCACTTTCACATGCACGGTCTTATCCTCACTGTATATTTGTTTAAAATTTTATTGTGCGTATCTACCTATATCATAAAGTTTGCCATTTTAACCATTTAGTTGTGCTACCATCACCACCACGCATTATCGAAACTTTCTCATTTCTCCAAACAGAAACTCTGTGCCCATTAAAAATTAACTCCCGTTCTCCCTCCTCTGGCCCCCAGTAACCACCAACATTTCTATGAATTTACTTACTAGAGGTATTTCGGGCAAGTGGAATTCTACAATATTTGTCTTTTGTGTTTGGCTCATTTCACTTAGCATAAGGTTTTCAAAGTCCATCCATGTTGTATCTGTATCAGAACTTCATTCCCTTTTATGGCAGATATGCCATCATATACATATACCACATTTTATTTACCCATTCATCTGTTGATGGACATTTGTGTTTCCACCTTCTGGCTGCTGTGAATGATGCTGCTATGAACACTGGGGTACAAAATACCTGTTTGAGTCCCTGTTCTCGTGCATCTTTGAGTGACATACTACTGGGGAGGGACCTGAGGCTTGGTATGTTATTTGTTTGCTGCTGCAAAGCTAGTAGGTAGTGGGTGTGAAACAGCTCTCACTGGAACCCAGGTCTTTCAATTCCTCTTCTAAAACTTCTTTTGTTGAGATGACAGATAGTTCTATGTGAGGTAGACTTTTTTTTTTGTGAGGTAGACTTTTAAATCTTATGTGGTTTATAACTGAAAACAATTGTGGATACTTAGATTCCTGCTAAGCAACTCTCTCTGACCTCTGACTTTCGAAGTCCTCACCAGAAGACAATTCCTGACTGGGTTCCTGCCCTTTCCTGAAGGTGGTCTGGTTGGAAGATATCTGCTGGTGGTGGCCTCTGTGTGCCTTTAGCCATTCCAGGGTCTGATGTGACCTGGCCCCAGCTGCACTTCAGTTCCACTTGGAGAAGAGTCTTCGCCATGCTGGCGATTGTCCTGTAATTCCCAGAAGGGATCAGTCCCGGCAACCCCTTAATTGCCCTGAGGCAACTACCTCAGATTTCTCATGCACATTTTCTAAATCCTGAAACCTGTGGGTTTCCAGAAAGGTCTCTTAAGAGCCCAGGAGCTTGTTCTAATGGCTACAAAGGGCCAGTTGGGCCAATTTCCTTGGGGCATGACCTCTCTCCTTGGGAGAATTCTACACCCACAAATCATGGATGGAACAAGGAAGTATTTTTATTCACGTGTCCTGCATTCCCTTTTTTCCTTTGAGTAGTCTACCAAAGGCTTCAGGATTACCCCTCGTGCCTGCTCCTCGCCTCAAAGGTAAACAAATCATAAATTCTGTAGTAAAACAGTGCAAAGGTTTTAAAGACTGTGTTTACAACCAGGTTTGATCTCTAAAAACTGGACTTTACTCAAGATAAAGAAATATCTGAGGAAGAAGGAGAAGAAGAAGGAAGGGGGAGAGAGAGAGAGAGAGAGAGAGAGAGAGAGAGAGAGAGAGAGAGAGAGAGAGAGAGAGAAAATCTTGCAATGCATAGATCCTTCCTTTCACCTCCTAGTCTTCCAATCTAAGAGAAGCACATTCCTTGTGTCCAGATCCCTGAGCTCTCGCCTCCAGATACCTGCAATTCAAGTGAGGAGCAGTTGGGTATTTGTCCGGGAGGACTGCACACAAAACCTGTTCCTCGTGATTGATGATCAATTAGGGACATGCTTCAGATCTACAGCGCAGCTTCTGTGGATAGATTATTCGAGGCTTCAAACCACTTTTCTTCTCTCAAGATGTCTGTCCATGACTCAGAAAGCCCTCTGAGGACCCGCTGTGGCTCCCAAGAGTCTGTCCCCCGAGCTCAGTTGACTTACACAAGCAGAAATGTGGTTGCAGAACAGCCTTCGGAGGTGGCTTCTTCATCCTGTCCACTGGCCACAGCCTCCAGTGGCCTGCTTTGCCCTCTTTCATTGGCAGCAAGAACTTCACAGAGACAGGCAGGTGGAGGCTATTAGCTGATCCTGGAAAGACTGAAGGGCTGAAGCTGGTAATCTGGTGATGGTTCAAGCATTTAGAATCTTTGGGGAGGCACCATCAATTAAAAAAATACATTAAGAAGGTTCCCCAGGATCACTTTAATTAATTTGACAAGAGGGTCTGAAATAACAATTACCTTACTCTTTGTTTTCAATTAGCAGCAAGCAACCAGGAGAACTGGGTCTGCTCATCTTCCCCCACTCCAGACAGCTTCCACGGTGATCCCAGCTGGCCCCTTCCCTGCAGTCCCTCCAGCACCCCCTCTCTACCCTGGACCCCAAGTTACATAACTTGTTTGGGTTACACTTGCCTTTCTTTCTCATGTGTGTTTGCCTTGTCTCCTGCTTTGGATTGCATTAGTTTAGGATTATTAGAGTCTCAGGACACAGGGAGTAACTACATTTGTTAGAAAAAAAAAAAGTATTGTTTATTTCTCGAAATACCTAGCAGCATGGTAGAGACATAGTGACTAATTTTGCTCTGTCACTGGTTGAGATGTGAGGCTAGAAATCTCTCAATTTCAGCTGGCAAAACAGGGCTGTGCTGTCAGGGCAGGAGGCCCCGGGCTGGGCACTGGGTGAGGACAGTGACCAGGACAAGGGGTGGACTTGTCACCCTCTGTAACCCCCATCAACCCCTGCCAAAGACACCCAGTAATAAGGAAAATAATAATCTGAATACTGTCCTTTGATCTGGATAATTAGCATGTTTCACATCTATATGAAGTTTAAAGGAAATTTGCTGTTTTTATGAAACGTGTCTTAAATGCACACTTGCTATGAAAACACATTTTTAAAGCGACTTCCCAAGTTCCCGCCTTCTAACTATCCTCTCTTAACAGATACGCTTGGCCCACCAAAGGCTACGTCTCTATGGGTTACAAAGACAGATCCCCACCTTTGAGGGGCTTATGGTCACCGAAACTGACAAGGTCAACACTGAAATCTCTACCCCAAGGCCAGCAAATGTCAGAGACGGGCGTTTTACTTGAAATGTAGTAAACCTCAGGGTGTAACAAATGGCAGGGCTGTGACAGATGAATGCTGATTTCGGAAGCCGGTGGAGGTAATTTTGCTGGGCACGTTTTGTCAAGCACAGGGTCCATAAATAACATTTCTGCAAGTGACAAATTCGTTTAAACAACGGGTGTCTCCTGGGTGCAGAATTGTAAATGTGCCCGAGCTCTCTTTTATACCTTTCTGAGTGTGCGACCGTCCCAATCTCTCTTTGCAACAGTTTTTGTGTTGCTTTATTTTGTTAAAGTGAGGAACTCAGAGGGAGTGAAAGTTAAGCTTCCAGTTTTCAAAAGCTCACTAATGTACAATGTACACCCGAAGGGAAAGTGAGAATCCCATGCTATCCTTTAATCACCTCCTCCACGGGGTCTGCTCTTAGGTGAGTGAGGTGTCCCCTGTAAATGATCTTACCCAGTCTTCATAATGACCTGTGAGATATGTGCAATCATCCCTATTATACATGTAAAATGGAGCTTTAGAAGGTGGATTTGTACTTAAGGAGTAAGAACAAAATAACTTTCTGTTCTATTGTACTTAGAACAGAAAGTTCTAAGCATTGCAAAATAAAATAAATCTGTTTTATTAAAATCTGAAATAGTCTAGTGGGGGGAGAAAAACATTTAAAAAGTTTTTGTTCTAAGATCATATATTTCTCTCAGCTTTCTCACACCTACCTGAGAAGGCACAGGTAGAAAATAGGTCTGAGTTCTCCAGGGTTGACCTAATTTAAACTTTGCAACTGTAGAAGTTCCACTTTTTGCCTAGGTATGCATGAGTTTTACCTTTTTCATTTTCTCTTCCCTCCTGAATAGGCCCAGTGAGAATTTTTATAGAAAAGTTCTTTGCATACTTATAAAAAATGAAAGGAAAAGTGAGTTCTGGGTTTTCCTGGCTGCCAGGAAATGATAGCTATGTTTTATAAAACCAGACTCAAAACACTTTGTGGGTCAAACTCAAAACACTTTGTAGGTCATATTGAGAAACAGTTCCACGCAGCTGCAGATGAAAAAAAAAACAAACTTCCCAAATTATTCTTCAAATAGATGAAAACGAGTCTCTTTTGTTTGCTGCTTTAATTGAAGAATAATTTCATGTGCTAACCTATTGAGCATTTATTAAAATAGCTTAACAATAGTACAGCATGTTATCAAAATATTGATCACTGTTCACCTGAAATGAAAAGCAAAGAAAGTTTATTTCTTTTTATTAATTTTTAATTAAAAAAATATGACAATAAAGAAACACAAATGTTCTTTACATATGATCATTCCATTCTACATATATAATCAGTTCACAATATCATCACATATTGCATATTGATCATCATGATAATTTCTTAGAACACTTGCATCAATTCAGAAAAAGAAATAAAAAGACAATAAAAAAATTTATATGTACCATACCCCTTGCCCCCTTTCATTGATCACTAGCATTTCAATCTAAGTTTAACATTTGTTCCCCCTATTATTTATTTTTATTCCATGTTTTACTCATCTGTTGATAAGGTAGATAAAAGGAGCATCAGACACAATGTTTTCACAATCACAGTCACTTTGCAAAAGCTATATCATTATATAATCATCTTCAAGAAATATGGCTACTGGAACACAGCTCCACATTTTCAGGCAGTTCCCTCCAGCCTCTCCACTACATCTTGACTAACAAAGTGATATCTATTTAATGCATAAGAATAACCTCCAGGATAATCTCTCGACTCTGTTTGGAATCTCTCAGCCATTGACACTTTGTCTCATTTTGCTCTTCCCCATTTTGGTCGAGAAGGTTTTCTCAATCCCTTGATGCTGAGTCTCAGCTTATTCTAGGGTTTCTGCCCCACATTGCCGGGAAGGTCCACACAGAAAGTTTATTTCTTATTAAATAAACTTTTATTGATTAAGCTTGCTACCTGTAATCCATGTCTGTTTTGGGCTCAGATTGTGGGTATAAAAAATAGGACCCGAGCTCCTTCTCTTCCTGCTGCAGAGGCAGCAGCCTGCCCGGTGCTGAGGGCGCCTGTGGGGTGGAGGGTTGGGGAGGAGATAGCAGCAAGGGGCAAGGGAAACCATGCAGAGGGTAGCATGCCCAGTGGCTAAGGAAGAGGCAGGAAAGGAAGAGTGGGAGACTGCAAATACTTGGGAGATTCATTACTTATGGGAAGTTGAGCGAATCTCACTGTCAGAGAAGGGATTTACAAATACGCAAAGGGAGAAGGCCAGAAAGAAGCTGGAGGTATCAGATTAGAATGAGAGGTATTGGTGTGAACTCAGGTTTCAGACTGTCTAGAGCTAGATATTGATGTTCGTGTTTATGGTTTGCTGTTCTGGAGGAAATGCTAACAGAAACACAGCAAGGGGCCTGCAGAGCTGTGCAGGTTATGAGTCTACTACTTGGCCAAAGCACCAAGGAACTTGGATACTGGAGGAAATTAAAATCAGCATGTGGCTTGGCGTTACTGAGCGCTTTCCTCCAGCCCCTGCCACGTCTGCCTCAGGCAGAATCCCTGGAGCAGGTGACCAAGGACTTCTGAGCCTGTCATTTGTTTAGGCCATGCTCTGGGGCACACAGGTAGGGGAGGAGCAGGGAGAGGCAGGGAAGGGAACCATTGCAGTCAGAAGTCCCCCAGGGTGTAGCTCTAGCCTGATCCCACAGAGGCATCCTGGGGGTCAGTTATGCCTCAGAATGACGTCAGCACCTGCAGGTCACAGCCCCTGGCTCTCTGCTCTCTGGCCCCAGGGGGCTGGCCTTTGGAATCACAAGCACACTGAATTTTGTGTCTGTGTGTGTATGGGGCTGGGAAGGGGAAGGTAGGGATCTGGCAGGAGCACCAGGGGTGTGGAGCACTGACTCGGCCTGAGAAAGTCCACAAGTCCACGTCTGCCAAAGCTGGTAGCACTGAGGACCTGTCTCTCTCCTCTCCCTCCCTGTCATCTCCATGGTTCTTCCCCCTTGGCTGGGGAATGCCGTGCAAAGGCCCTGGGGCCTCTGACCTGGTTTTCCTCCTCTCTCCTAGGCTACCCTGCTCCTTCTGCCACTCTACTTCTCTCTTCTCCTCATCATCCTCAGGTCCTCGTTATTACCAATAACTATATGATTCATGTATTAAGTTGCAACAGCAAGTGCAGAGATATCAGTCCCTGGAGGGCCCCATAAATGCTGATAAGTAGTCACTAAAATAGAAATTCTGACAATGCAGAAGTGAGTGCTGCTGAGGGTGGGGTAGTTAGAAAAATACGAAAAGAGAGGAGCTCAAAGCTGGGTCTTGATTGCAGGCTTCAGATGGATAGCTGAGAGGGGAAGACCTGGAACTTGGAATGGTATGGGCAGCAGGATAAGGTATTTGGGGCAAACCATGGATCCCCCTATTTGTCAGTGGAGCCTAGTGTGGGGAGGAGGGAATCGCCATTACAGACGAGGAGACCTGGCTCCCCAGAGCCCACACTAGAGTGGAACCAGTAGGAACACAGAAGATGTCATTCTAGGACTCCTGAAAATGCTGGACAACTTGAGAGATATTTAAGGGCAATTATTTCAGGGGCTACATATCAGTCATCTACATTTAATATAAATTTATACTCAAAAATGGGAATGCAAAGGAGTTTTGACACATGTAAATTCTTCCTCCTATCCATGATTAAAAGAAGGTTGAATTAAAAATAAATAACATCCCCATCAAATTGTATTAACTTGATTTTTAAAAGTGTGAGTTGCCCATTGCTGCACAGTACCTTGCACTTAATCGGTCCTAGATAAGCAATTCTTGATTGAGTAGAATAATTTGCTTAGAGCAAATATTGTGATGATTTGCTTTGACTCCTGTCTCAATATTGTTTGATGCAGGGCAGGGCTTCTAGGTTGGGTGTCGAAAGGATGATGTTCTAGTTTGCTAGCTGCTGGAATGCAACACACCAGAGACAGATTGGCTTTTAATAAGAGGGGATTTATTCCATTAGTTCTTCAGAGGAAAGGCAGCTAACTTTCATCTGAGGTTCTTTCTTACGTGGGAAGGCTCAGGGTGATCTCTGCTGGCCTTCTCTCCAGGCCTCTGGGTTCCAACAACTTTCCCTGGGGTGATTTCTTTCTGCATCTCCAAAGGCCGGGGCTGAGCTGCAAGCACTGAGATGAAGTATGCTGAGCTGCTAGGGCTGTGCTACGTTGAGCACTCTCATTTAAGCATCCAGCCAATTAAATCAAACATCATTCATTGCAGCAGGTATGCCTTTTAGCTAACTGCAGATGTAATGAGCAATAGATGAGGTTCACGTACCACTGGCTCATGTCCACAGCAGCAGAACTAGGCATCTTCACCTGGTCAAGTTGACAACTGAATCTAACCACCACATGTCCACCCCTTGTCAGCTTGGCAACTACGCATATCACCTTAAACAATATTAAGGTGCAAAAAATTCTCATCTAGCTGTGGACCTATGAATCTCAAAACAAGTTATCTGGTGCCAATATGCAAATAAGGACAGTCACAGGATCCATAGGGAGAAACTGGAAGGAAAACCTGCAGGGCAAATAAAATTGGATTTCAAAGTCTGAAAGTCACTTATCCTTTGGCTTTAGAAAGTGGCAGCTCCACCCTTTCCAAGGGCCTACACAGAGGCCTGCCTCTCTCTGAATGCAACCTTGGGGGACATTGGGGAGACCACGTTTTTCTCGTCTCCACCCTCCCCAAACATCGGGGCCACACCAGGGCTCTCTGCTGTCTCCGGGGCACACGCTCAACCCCTCCATGTGGTGGCAGCCAGGCTCTCCCCAAACCTCAAGGATTGTGCTTCACCCTCTCTAAGGCCTGAGGTGGCATGACTCTTCCACTGCAATGAGGTGGAAGGCTCATCCTCTGCCTTTGGGGCAAACTCACCCTGTCCACGGGCTTGGGTGGGTCTGGTCTCCTGGCCTGAAGCTTCTTGACTTCAGATCTCAGCCTCCATGGTTTTGCCTCTGAAGTTATTTTTCCCCCAATGTGTCCTTTCTCTGAACCCCCCAGTCTAGACTGGCAGCAGCTCTGTTTATACAGGTTGGTTTTCTATGCAGTAACCTTGGATCATGCCCATCAGACATAAGGAGTTTCCACAAATCCTTCCTGGATAACTCCATGTCTGATCCCAACTTTCTCTGAAATGGCTGACTGGTTCCACATTTGGTTAAATCCTCACACAGGGCACTATTCTCTGGGGTCTCTCCTTCTGGAGGCCCAGAATTTTCTGGGACATCAATTTCTGGTTTCTTTGTACTCAAGAGTTCAGTTATCAGCTTATCTCTCTCCTGTCGCATTTCACTATAAGCTGTGAGGAGAAACCAGGCTGCACTTTCGACATTTAATTTGGAGATCTCTTCTGCTAAATATCCAAGTTCATGGCTTTTAAAATCTACCTTCCACCCAAAGCCACTAGTCAATTTTGCCAGATTATCTGCCATTTTAAAACAAGGCTCATCTTCCTTCCAGTCTGAAATAATGCATGCCTCATTTCTGTCTAGAGCTTCATCACAGGTAGCTTAGAGTCCACATTTCTACCGAGAGTCTGTTCAACGCACTCTGGGCCTTCTTTATCAAGCTTCTTACAACTCCTCCAGATTTTTCCCCTTATCCATTTAAAAAGCTGTTCCAACATGTTCGGTATTTGCAAACTGCAGCAGCACCCCACTCTCCAGTGCCAAAATGTGTTAGGGTCCTCTAGAGAAACAGAATCAACAGGGAACATTTGCAAATATAAAGTTTATACAAGTGTCTCACATAACCGTGGGTACGCAGAGTCCAAAATCTGCAGGGCAGGCTGTGAAAGTCAACGATTCCGATGGAGGGTCTGGACGAACTCTGTAGAAGAGGCTCACCAGCCAAAGCAGGAAGAGAGCCTGTCTTTTCTGAATCTTCCTTAAAAGGCTTCCCGTGATTGGATTGAGCATCACTCATTGCAGAAGACATTCCCCTTGACTGATTACAAATGGAATCAGCTGTGGATGCAGCTGACCTGATCATGATTTAATTCTAGGAAATGGCCTCATTGCAACAGACAGGCCAGCACTTGCCCAACCAGACAAACAGGTACCACCACTTGGCCAAGTTGGCACATGAACCTGACCATGACAGATGATGTCTATGAGAGAATAGGAGAGGGGTTGTGTTCTGGTCTTTTAAGGGGGTGTTTTCATGGGTATCAGGGAGAACTCACTACCAAGAAAACACAATGTTCTAGAAGGAGAATTTTAGCTACAATTGCTGGTTATGGTATATTTTTCCAGAGATAGATAGTCAATGCATTTACCAACACATATATTAAAAAAAAATTTATCCACACAAATGGTAGCATGCTATCCATGCTGTTCTGTCCTTTGCTTTTATTTTCTTTACATCAAGTACATCTTAGATTTTTTCATATTTACGTGTAAACAGATGTTTCTTTTTTAAGAGCCCTGTAGTATTGTATTCGATAACATGGTTATATTGTCATTTATATAATCTATTCATCGGTAATTTTATACATATGGAAGTATCTGTTGGATAAATTCCTAGAATATACAGACTGTTCGCCTGCCCTGTTTCTCCATCTTTCTTTTTTCACTCATTTATTTACTCATTCATTTGTTCACTTATGAATTCATTCAGCCTTTGAACTTTCCACTCACTCTAAGTTCTTGACTCATTTAAATCTATACCCCCCTCCTTTTTTTTTTTTAACACAGTCTGTTTTGCAAATTGAAGAAGACTTGTTCAACTAGATGGTCCTTCCAATCTACCCCTTACTCTTAACCAGGACCACTGTAAGCCATCCCAGCCAGCTGAGAGGGTGTGAGACCCCTAAGGGAAGAACAAATCTCAATGTCTCTAAGCCCCCTGGTTTGATTATCCAGCCATCTTCTGGGGGTCCTGCTATTTAGTTCCACGCAAATCCAGCCCCTCTGCCTGGCCCCTGAATAAGTTTGGCAGTGGCTGGGAAGCCAGTGGTTTGTGTTCCAAGATGAGTAGGAGAGAGGTCTCAATTCCAGCCAGGCGGTAGGTAAGTATTAGTCACACAGGAGCACAAACACGTCTCTCAAACCACATTTAGCCAGCTGTGGCCAGCGGTGTTCCACAGCTAGCTGCATACAGACACCTGTGTGCTGCATTAAGAAAACATTCCCACTTGTTGCAGCAACAAAGCCAGCTGCTGGGAAGTAGGTGGTAGGGATCGGAGGGAGAGGGGGTGGCTGCAGGGATTGAAAGGGAAGGCTGAGCCACGCCCTATACAAACAATTCCTTGTAGCTCCCCTTCAAATGGGAGTTGGCACCAGAAAAAGAGGTGGGCCAAAGGAAGGGAAGGTGGCTCTCCAAGTCCTCACCACTTTTTCAGTGAAAAGAGAGAACCATTGATGAGGGATGGTTCTGACAATGGAAATTGGGGGTCTAATGGGAAAGGAGGGGATGAGTTAGAAGAGCCATTGCAAATATTAAAATGCCCTAAATTATTCTTTCTTGCATTTGAGACAGAAGGGAATTTTCTCTTATCTTAGATCCAGCACTCATCCCAAGAAAAAACAGTCCAGAAATAACTGTGTGGTCTTTTTCACCAAGACCCTGCGGCTTCAAGGGTGAAATAGTTTCTATTGCCCTTCGAAGAATAAGCTGCAATTATTCCCTTCCTTGCTTTGGGCTTTCATCTTGAAAGACTTGTCCATGAGTTCCACATCTTTCATTCACTCAGTGATGTATTGATTTAGTAATCCATTAGGTAAACATTTATTTAGTGCTCAGTAATTGCCAAGCTTAAGCTCTCTCTGTGTTGTATGTCATTTGCCTCTCACACTAACTCCTCAAGAAGGAAGGCTCCCTGAGAGCAAGGACTTGGTCTGTTTTGTTGATTGCTTTGCCTTCAGTACCTAAAATTGTGCAAGGCACATGAATATTTGTTGAAAAAATTGAAGGAGGTGGGTCACATGATTAGGCCCAAGTGATGAAACTGAGCTTTCAACGGGGCAAGGAAATTGCTCAAGGTTTCAGAGCTCATAAGGGGCAGAGTTGGAATTTAATTTGTCTGATATTAAAGCCTATGAGATGGCCCCCATTCTCTCAAAGTGCCTATGATTTAGGGAGGGAGAGGGCATGTGTTCAGATAAGTCTCCCATGAGGCAGAGGAAACAGGCTTTTAAACGAGGAAGGTGAAGAATCACAAAGAAAAGATGATTTTGCCTGCAGATCCCCGCAGGGCTTCTCAGAGGATCTGGCATTTGAATCTGGGTCTTGCTGGGTGAACTTTTGCATTTGATCTTAGTGTTCATTATTTGCAAAATAAGATTGAAGCAAGCCTGGATTTAATGGGGGGGAAAATACAGTCCCTATTACAGATTGCTTTATTTATATGAGGTGTTTTTTTTTTTTTAACATAAATTCCTACCTGAGACCACTCAGTACCTGGCTGTGGGTGGTGCTGACTGTCTCTGTGGGTTTGATAGAAAGCATGTTCTTATATTCCCCTTTCTGCAAGGCATTTCTAAATTGCTCTTCATAGCTTTCCAAACCATTGGGCTTGTAGCATCCTTCCAGAAGTCACTATTTGGATTCAATTATTCTGCTTAGATAATGCCTATAAACATTCCCATTTCTTAACCGCTGGTAGAAAATTGGTCTAACAGTGTGCTTTTCTCCTCACTCCCAGCCAGTCCCGTCCTTTATAATTGGAAAGAGGGAGTGAATATTCTTTGCTTTTGATCAAGACATGTCTCCTGCCAGGAGCAAGGAAGGATGTGTAGGAGTACATGTCTCTGATAATAACAATAACAAGAGTAATGAGCGAAAGTTCTCGACAGGATCTCGGGCAACGAAGTTACCCAGACGATTTATACATGTTTATAGTGCGAGCATTTTTTTTTCTCCAGCTAACAATGGTTCCCAAATGCCTTCCTTCCCTAGGCCCCCTCCCAAACGTTTTGAATGGTCCTGTTTGAACTGCAGAGGAACAGCTTTCCAAACTGGCCTTTTTTTTCCTGCTTGCTTTTGGCACTGCCTAACGCTGAGCCCGGGACGCCAGTCTCTGGTGATGGGAGGGCAAGGCTCTCAGGGTCCCTGGTTTTTTGGATTTTGTGAAATCCAAAAGTAGCGATAATGCAGCTTCTTTTTCCAAGTGATTGTAGGAAATCTTCCCTTCAACTTCCCTCCTCTCTCTGAGCGCTAATATAACTTGAGTTAGATCTCCACGTTCATGAAACAGGCTGTGACTTCAACACCACGGCACTTACTTCCTACACATCCCTCTGTACCACCTCTTGGGTGATTTAAAAGAGGAAACAAGATTTCCTCCTCCCGGGCTTAGCTAGACAGAAGCTCTTTCGGGCCAGGTCAAGCCAGCCTTAAGTTATGTGGCTGCAGGAAGTTTCTCTCGCCTTCCTCTCCCCATCCACATCCTGGTAGCTGGAGGATGAGCAGGAAGTGGCAAGTGTCAAGCAGTCTTTCAAGCTCACAGTGGGCTTTGGGGAGCGCCGACCTTCAGGAAAACAATACAAAACTTTCCAAATGAGTCTGTGAATGGCTTTCTACAAATACTATAAACAGTTTGTGTTTGAAATTGTTAGTCACAAAGCTGGTGGGTTCCTCCCCCACCCCCTTTTTTTTTTCTTCTCATTTTGCTAAAAAAAAAAAAAGAAAAAGAAAAAGGAAAAAAAAGTTAAAGCCCAGTTGAGTGTTGATGACCACCCCTTTCTTCCTGATGGTTCGAACACCTTCAACCTTGGCGGGGCCAGAACACTGAGTGGCCTCTCCCCCACCCCCTGTCCCAGCCCCCTCCCTTCCCCCTCCCTGCATGGCCAGTGTGTTTTGTATCTTTGGGTGTTTCATGTCACTCTTTCCAGTCTCAGCGTTCTCCTTTGTGAAATGAAGGGGCTGGTCTGCTGAATCATTATCTTGCTATTTCTTTTAGTCTCCAATGTCTTGGAGCAGCTAGTAGTAAAAACGCAAAATTGTGGAATTGTAACCCATACCAAACTCTGAAATCTGTTCCTCAACTAATTATTGTGGTGTGCTTTGAAATTTATTTTATTTGTTTTTTGTATATGTGCTATTTTTCACAAAAAATATAAAAAGGTCGACTGTGTTGATGAATGCACAGCTATATGATGATGCTGTGAATTACTGATGGTACACTTTGGATGACTACGTGGTATGTGAATATCTGGTATATATCAATAAAAGTGCATTAAAATTAAAAAAAAAAGGAGAAAGGGCTGGAATGGTTAAGTGATCCAGGCTTGGCCTGGCAAATTGCGTTTTCACATAGCGGTCTTCCAGGATTGGGATAATTGGTTTTTTTAATGTTTGTTCCCCCTATTATTTATTTTTATTCCATATGTTCTACTCATCTGTTGACAAGGTAGATAAAAGGAGCATCAGACACAA
This sequence comes from Tamandua tetradactyla, assembly GCF_023851605.1. Taxonomy (NCBI): domain Eukaryota; kingdom Metazoa; phylum Chordata; class Mammalia; order Pilosa; family Myrmecophagidae; genus Tamandua; species Tamandua tetradactyla. Next base: position 61,474,566 of record NC_135344.1, on the reverse strand, counting down.
GGTTTTCACAGTCACACAGTTACATTGTGAAAGCTGTATCATTATACAATCATCATCAAGAAACATGGCTACTGGAACACAGCTCTATATTTTCAGGCAGTTCCCTCCACCCTCTCCATTACATTTTGAATAACAAGGTGATATCTACTTAATGAGTAAGAATAACCTCCAGGATAATCTCTCAACTCTGTTTGGAATCTCTTAGCCATTGACACTTGGTCTCATTTCACTCTTCCCCCTTTTGGTCAAGAAGGTTTTCTTAATCCCTTGATGCTGAGTCTCAGCTCATTCTAGGATTTCTGTCCCACATTGCCAGGAAGGTCCACACCCCTGGGAGTCATGTCCCACGTAGACAGGGGGAAAGCAGTGAGTTTGCTTGTTGCATTCGCAAGACAGAGGCCACATCTGAGCAACAAAAGAAGTTCTCTTGGGGGTGACTCTTAGGTCTAATTTTAAGTAAGGTTTGACCTATCCATCCTTTGTGGGGTTAAGTTTCATATGAACAAACCTCAAGACTGGGGGCTCAGCCTATAGCTTTGGTTGTCCACACTGCTTGTGAGAATATCAAGAATTCAACCTGGGGAGGTTGAATTTTCCCCGTTCTCACCATTCCCTAAAGGGAACTTTGCAAATACTTTTCCACTCACTGATCAAATTGCTCTGGGATTCATAGGGGCATCACGGTGGACAGGGACATTGTTTTTTTTTTTTTTAATTTATTTATTAATTTAAAAAAAGAAACAAAATAAAACAACATGCATAATCAGTAATTCACAATATCATCACTTAGCTGCATATTCATCATTTCTTAGAACATTTGTATTAATTCAGAAAAAGAAATAAAAAGACAATAGAAAATGAAATAAAACAAGCACAAGAAAGAAAAAAAAGAAAAGATTATACCTACCATACCCCTTACCCTTTGCTTTCATTGATCACTAACATTTCAAACTAAATTTATTTTAGCATTTGTTCCCCCTATTATTTATTTTTATTCCATATGTTCTACTCATCTGTTGACATGGTAGATAAAAGGAGCATCAGACACAAGGTTTTCACAATCACACAGTCACATTGTGACAGCTGTATCATTATTCAATCATCCTCAAGAAATATGGCTACTGGAACACAGCTCTACATTTCAGGCAGTTCCCTCCAGCCTCTCCATTACATCTTTTTTTTTTTTAAATTTTTTTATTAATCAAAAAAAAGAAAAGAAATTAACACAACATTTAGAAATCATTCCATTCTACAAATGCACTCAGTAATTCTTAGTATCATCACATAGATGTATGATCATCATTTCTTAGTACATTTGCATCGATTTAGGAAAAGAACTAGCAAAACAGCAGAAAAAAATATAGAATGTTAATATAGAGAAGAGAATTAAAATAATAATACTAATAATATATATATATATATAAAAAGGAAAAAGAAAAAAAACAAAAACAAAAGATACAAACACACAAACAAACAAAAAACCATATTTCAGGTGCAGCTTCATTCAGTGTCCCAACATAGTTACATTACACTTAGGTATTATTGTGCTGTCCATTTTTGAGTTTTTGTATCTAGTCCTGTTGCACAGTCTGTATCCCTTCAGCTCCAATTACCCATTATCTTACCCTGTTTCTAACTCCTGCTGGTCTCTGTTACCAATGATATATTCCAAGCTGATTCTCAAATGTCGGTTCACATCAGTGGGACCTTACAGTATTTGTCCTTTAGTTTTGGGCTAGACTCACTCAGCATAATGTTCTCTAGGTCCATCCATGTTATTACATGCTTCATAAGTTTAGTCTGTCTTAAAGCTGCATAATATTCCATCGTAGGTATACGCCACAGTTTGTTTAGCCACTCGTCTGTTGATGAACATTTTGGCTGTTTCCATCTCTTTGCAATTGTAGATAATGCTGCTATAAACACTGGTGTGCAAATGTCCGTCTGTGTCTTTGCCATTAAGTCCCTTGAGTAGATACCTAGCAGTGGTATTGCTGGGTCGTAATCCATTCTGCCATTCTATGTCTTTTGATTGGGAAATTCAGTCCATTAACTTTTAGTATTATTACTGTTTGGATAATATTTTCCTCTACCATTTTGGCTTTTGTATTATATATATCATATCTGATTTTCCTTCTTTCTACACTTTACTCCATACCTCTCTCTTCTGTCTTTTCATATCTGACTCTAGTGCTCCCTTTAGTATTTCTTGCAGAGCTGGTCTCTTGGTCACAAATTCTCTCAGTGACTTTTTGTCTATAAATGTTTTAATTTCTCCTTCATTTTTGAAGGACAATTTTGCTGGATATAGGAGTCTTGGTTGGCAGTTTTTCTCTTTTAGTAATTTAGATATATCATCCCACTGTCTTCTAGCTTCCATGGTTTCTGCTGAGAAATCTACACATAGTCTTATTGGGTTTCCCTTGTATGTGACAGATTGTTTTTCTCTTGCTGCTTTCAAGATCCTCTCTTTCTCTTTGACCTCTGACATTCTAACTAGTAAGTGTCTTGGAGAACGCCTATTTGGGTCTATTCTCTTTGGGGTGCGCTGCACTTCTTGGATCTGTAAATTTAGGTCTTTCATAAGAGTTGGGAAATTTTCAGTGATAATTTCTTCCATTAGTTTTTCTCCTCCTTTTCCCTTCTCTTCTCCTTCTGGGATACCCACAACACGTATATTTGTGCGCTTCATATTGTCATTCAGTTCCCTGATCCCCTGCTCAAGTTTTTCCATTCTTTTCCCTATAGTTTCTGTTTCTTTTTGGAATTCAGATGTTCCATCCTCCAGTTCACTAATTGTAGCTTCTGTCTCTTTAGATCTACCATTGTAGGTATCCATTGTTTTTTCCATTTTTTCTTCTTTGTCCTTCACTCCCATAAGTTCTGTGATTTGTTTTTTCAGATTTTCTATTTCTTCTTTTTGTTCAGCCCATGTCTTCTTCATGTCCTCCCTCAATTTATTGATTTGGTTTTTGAAGAGTTTTTCCATTTCTGTTCGTATATTCAGCATTAGTTGTCTCAGCTCCTGTATCTCATTTGAACTATTGGTTTGTTCCTTTGACTGGGCCATATCTTCAATTTTCCGAGCGTCATCCATTATTTTCTGCTGGTGTCTGGGCATTTGATCAGATTTCCCTGGGTGTGGGACCCAGCTGGTTGAAAGCTTTTTCTGTGAAATCTCTGGGCTCTGTTTTTCTTTTCCTGCCCAGTAGGTGGTGCTCGTGGCGCTCGTCTGTCTGCACGGCAGTCGGCCCGGGAAACCGCGCGTGGAGGTGGGGGTCGCTGGCCGCCGCGGCTTGGGAGAGTGCCGGTCCTAATTGCCCAGCTGGCCCGAAACGCCAAGCTTGACGGGACGGCCCCGCTATCCAACGTTCCCAGTCAGACCGGGGAGCCACGTGCGTGGAGGGGACCCCAGTCGCCAGCCGCCCCGGCCGGGAAAACGGGCGCCCCTCAGGTAGCTCACCGCAGCAGATTCTCCCTGCCGGTTCAGCTGTTCCAGAATGGGGTACGCTGTCTTTTTGGTCTCTGTCGTGACTCCGGGAGCTGTTTCGTATTGTTTTTGTTTCTTTAGTTGCTTTTCTGGAGGAGGAACTAAGACCCGCGCGTCTTACTAAGCCGCCATCTTCTCCGGAAGTCCGACATTGTTTTTAATTTCAGCCCTAGAATCACTTTGATGGCACCTGCTTGTCAAAGCTTCTCTTTGCGATCACCTTCTTTTGTTTAAGCACCAGTGTCATTACTATACCAAGTCACAGCACAATGCCCACCTGGAAAATAATCTGGGAGGCTTCTCTCTACCCTCTTTTTTCTTTTGTGTTTTAGCTGTAGAATTAGTAATAAGAAAAAGCAGCTCTGTTTACTAGTGGGTTGGCACTTAGCCAAAATAACATTTTCTCTAATTTCCAGATACTGCCCATCAACCACCTTGGATTGCAAATAATTTTGAAAAGCAGACTTGTACTAAGGCACTTCCCACCCCTGGGGTGGGAGGTCTGAGGGCAGGCACCAGCTTTGCCTCTGGCTGAGATGGGCATTTAAAAGCTCCAAGTGAGATTCAAAATCCCTAACTCTGTCTGATTTCAAGTTAAAGGCATGGGGCTCTCCTAAATCTAGGAAACAACGGACCGCAAACAGAGAAAAAATATCAAAATAAAACTGAAGATGGTCTTTTGGAAGTTCTCTTTCTCACTCGCTTGTGAAGCCTTTTGTCTGTTGCTTAAAATGAGATTGTCTATGGAAAGTGTCCAGAGCAAAGAAGGTACTCAGTTCACAGGGTCACCTTTCCCTGCCCACCTTGCTCTGCATTTCATACAATGAGTGGACCCTACTGTTCAGAGTTAACATCCTTAAGGGAGGGAGTAGGGATGGACAGGGAGGTGAGGCTGAGATCCCATGTCTCTCTAGAATCTAATTGTGCATGAAATAAGTGGGTCTTAATGGATTTCAGGGCAGCCTTCAAGCAGAAAGGGCAGCCTCAGGGATGTGTTGGGAGGGGACAGGGGCCTGCTTTGCCTTGGTGGCTAGAAAATTTTATACCTATATGTATAAAATAAACTTTACACACACAAGTATAAAGTTTTTTGATAGTCACTTATTTATTTGTATTTAAAATCCCAGATCTTTTTTTTTCCTTCTCTTAAGCCTAGATTGGTTGAATTGTCACCTTCTTCCCAGGCAGCTGCCTTCCTGAGTTACCGTGCTCTGCTACATACTTGAGGACTTCCCAAACCTCAAACCATGGCCACATCACTGAGTCTCTGAAAGGTGACATTGAGGCCTGGACCTCTAGAATTCCTACCACACCTGCTGGGCAACCAGCAGATTCAGTTATAGGTAGTTGCAAGAAAGGCATTAAAATCATGCCAAGAAGATGAAGCTGATCAAGTTGGGGTTAAAGCAATTCAGAACACAGGGGTAAGGAAGGCAATGCTTATATTTTAGAACCACACATACTCGTTGAGACCAAAGGAAGAAAGGTTTATTTGGTTTGGAATTGAAATTTTCTGTAGCACATAATCTAACTCAACCTATCTCTATAGCTCATTTGAATAATTGAAACACATGGAGCCCAGAATAAGAAAGAGGTCCTTTATTCCTGAATAGATTATTGTAATGCCTGGATACTTTATAGAGTATATTAAGCAGATAATCAAAAATTATTGGGAAAGTACCTTGAGGGATGGGAGAAAAAATATGAAACTATTAAACCTTACCATCAGGGAATCCCCTGATACTGTGTCAAACTTTAGGGACACCCAAATCAATAGGCCATACCCTTGACCTAAAGGCTTACTCTTGTGAAACTTATGTATGTAGCAGAGAAGCTTAGCCTACCTATAGGCATGCCTAAGAGTTACTTCTGGAGGACATCTTTTGTTGCTCAGATGTGACCTCACTCTCTCTAAGCCCGACTCTGCCAGTGAAATCATTGCCATCCCCCCTATGTGGAACATGACATCCAGGGGTGAAAGCCTCCCTGGCAGTGTGGGAGAGGACTCCCAGGGACGAATCAAGTCCTGGCACCATGATATCAACAATTCCATCCTGACCAAAAGGGGGAAAAGAAGTGTAACTAATAAAGTATCAGTGGCAGAGAGAGTTCAAATAGAGTTGAGAGGCTACTCTGGAGGTTGCTCTTACACAAGCTTCAATTAGACATTACTACCTATTATAACCTGCCAAACTCCAACCAGGACCATCCCAGCCAATCTTAAAGAACACCTAGGGCAATATATAAGATTCCACAAGGGTTCCATGTACTAGAGTAACTTTCCAGAGACCTACAACCTCCAGATGGGTCCCTTGACCTGGTAAGTCCTGAAACCTAGAGGGCCTATCTTCTCCAGAACATCAGCTAGATCCATCTCCCTACCCCGTATTAGTGACAGCCCCTTCCAACATGAAAAAGTTAGAATGGCCATAGCCTAAACACTCCTAAAGAGAGGGATAGAAAGATCAAAGGTGATGGTGGAGTTATACAGAGAAGATAGGATTTAACAAATGAATATAATTGCTGAATCAATAAATTGATATCTCTTTTAGTCTCTAGTCTTAGAGCAGCTGGAAGTAAAAACCTAAAATTGTGGAATTATAACCCATGTCAAACCCTGAAGTATGTTCAACTAATTGTGGTGCTGGGCTTTGAAATTTATTGCTTTTTTGTATATACGTTATTTTTCACAAAAAAGAAAGAAAAAGAAGTTCATTGTGGTGATAAAAAAGTATTTACGCCCTTTAGCCTCCTATATTCTGAGGCAGCTAGAAGGAAAAATCTGAGAGGATCTTATGATAGCCCATGACAAACTCTGGGATCTATTCTGTAACCACTTTTTGAAGAGTGCTTTGAAAATTCTCTCTTTTTTCTTTCTTTGCTTTGTATATATGTTATAGTATACAATAAAAAAAGTTAAAAAAAAAAAAGAAAGAGAGAGAAAAGGAGAATCAGACACAGAGAGATGGACACAGAGTGGGAACACGGCTACAAAAGTGGAGGCAGAGATGGGAGTGGTGCAGCAACAAGCTGAGGGACTTCCATCCAAAGCCAGAGGAGGCCAAGAAGGGTGCACCCCTGGAGTCTTTCAAGGGAGTGTCATCCCATCGGCATCTTGATTTCAGATTTCTAACCCCCTACTGAGGGGGACTCCAGGGAAAGCAATTGTTTCTTGTAAAAAAGGGATGACATCATAGGTCCTGTGATCAGGAGCTCTCCATCATTATAAGCCTCGTTTCCACCCCATGCACAGGATCTAGGAGGACATAATTATGGGGGATGGTGATACAGATGAGGGTGCTGGAAGGAATGACATTTCGTCTGGGATTTGAGGAGATAGTGCCGCGGCAAAGTGGGTTGGGCTCACAGAGGCCTTGGAGCCCCAGCGGAGGGTGAGGGTGATGGTGGAGGAGCAAAGGGAAAGGGGGTTCTCACCAGGGAAGAGGAGAGTTTGCATCTGGGATGAGGTCATTGGGGCCTGATCCTCAGCAGAAACTATACAGTTGATCCGAACTAAGAAACCAGTTGGCATGGCGAGATCTGGGCAGCAGAGCCTTTTCCCCCAACAGGTAAGAGCTTGTCTCCTCTTCCCCTCTCCCCCAGTGATCTCTAATCTGCCTTCTAGCTCTGCAAATTTGCTATTTCTGTCATCTCTTTATAAGCGATATCATACAATTTGTATCCATACGTAGTCTGGCTTATTTCAATGAGCATAATGTTTTCAAGCTTCTTCTATGTTGCAGCCTGTCTCATAACTTCATTTTTTCTTATGGTCAAATTCCACTGGGTGCCTGTACAATGTTTTGCTTGTTCCATTTATCTGCTGATGGACACTTGGGTTGTTTCCAGCTTTTGGCTATTGTGAGTGGTGCTGCTATGAACATTGGCGCACAAGTGTCTGTTTCAATTGGGTTTTCACTCTGTTTGGGTATATGCTGAGAAGTGCAATTGCTGGGTTAAATGGTAACTGTTATGTTTGACTTTTTGAGGAACTGTCATATTGCTTTCTATGGTGGTTGCACCATTTAAAATTCCCACCAATAATGCAGTAGGGTTCCAGTTTCTCCACATCATTTCCAACACTTATTTATTTATTTATTTTTAATAATAGCCATCCTCGTGGTTGTGAGGTGATGTCTCATTGTGGTTTTGATTTGCATTTCCCTAATGGCTAATGATGTTAAGCATCTTTCAGGTGTTTATTGACCATCTGTATGCATTCTTTGGAGAATGTCTATTCAAGTCTTTTGCCAATTTTTTAAATTGGGTTGTCTTTTTGTTCTCTCATTGTAAAAGTTCTTTATATATTCTGGATATTAAACCCCTATCTGATAAAAAAAAATCATGCCAAGAAGATGGTGTTGAATTTGAATTTAAAATTGAAAGTTAAATCCTTTCCCCTTTACAGTATTTAGGTGAGATTCTTCCACTCAGAATTTTGGAAACCCAAATTGAGAAGTATGCAAACAAAATTAGCAGACCTCGAAGAAGCTACAACAGAGTGCCTTTAAGTATATACATAGCCCAGGAATGTGAGAGGCTGGCAGATCCCTTTATGTTGCCCTCTCTGTGGCATATATGCATGTCCTTCATGATTTGGTTCATCTTCCATTATTGTCTTTTATTTAGAATCATGCCAGCTTGCAGGGGCACTTCAGAATCTATTGTTTCTTTCTTTTTAAGCACAATTTGAATTTTTGTTGAGGTGAAATTCAGCATAAAATGAACCATTTTAAAGTAAAGAATTCAGTGGCACTTAGTCCATTCACAATGCAACCAACACTTCCATTCTGATTCCATCTGATTCCAGAACATCTTCAACATCCCTAGTGGAAGTCCTGCATCTGTGAAGCAGTTATTCCCATTCCGCTTCCTCCCAGCCCCTGGTCACCTCTATTCTGCTTTCTGTCTCTATGGATTTGCTTATTCTGGATATTTTATGCATATGGAATCATACAGTTTGTAGTTTTTTGTGCCTGGCTTATTTCACTTAGCCTCATGTCTTCAACGTTCAACCACATTGTAGCATGTATCAGTATGCCTTTCCTTTTTATTACTGAATAATATTCTATTGTATGTATATACCACAATTCGTTTGTCCATTCACCCATTGATGGACATTGGAGTTGTTTCTACGTCTTGGCTATTGTGAATAATATTGCTATGAACATGCATATACGTGTTTTTGTTTGAATCCCTTTTTTCCTTTCTCTTGAGTATAGACCTAGGAGTAGAGTTACTGGGTCATATGGTAGCTATGTTTACTTTTTTGAGGAACCTAAGCCCACTTTTTGGATTGCTGCTCTGGTGCTATTATTCTTTACTGCATCAGCACATTTCTAAATTTGATGAATTTCTTCCTTTTCTTGGAGACATTTCTCTGTGTCCAGGAGAACAATGCTCTGGTTATGTTCCCAGGCCTTTGAGGGGCCCTCTCCTTGGCCGTATGGCTGGTCACTGTCCCGTGCTGACCACTTGCCTGTCCCGAGCTGGAGCTATGCTATCTGGTATGGTCTTACAGCCTCCATAGCCTCTGTCTGATTTGACCTGGATGCTTCATCCAACAATCCCTTTGGTCTCTGCTGACCTTGGGGTCCAGTGGTTTCTTTGGCTGTCTTTTCACAATCTCAGGAAAGGGCTGATTATCTTGCCTCACAGTTTTGGATGTGAAGTAGTTGCTTCTAAGCCAAGTGTGGCCAGGAATTCTGTCCTCTGGGTCAATTAACTTGAGCATACATTTGTTGCACACCAACCCTTTGGTAGGCTCCCTGCTAAGTGGAGACCCGAGAAGAAGGACCATTTCTGCTTCAAAGATCTCTCTTGGGTGACCAAGGCATGGACATATTATTTGAAAAGCATGTGGCAAATTAAGGGTTAGAAGGAAGTGGTGCTGAAATTCACTCACAATGGACTGACTTAGCTAAATTGATGTTTATGCCCAGCCTCCATATGATTAGTTAAGGTGAGGCCAGAATGAATGAGAGTGGGTTCTTAATCCAATTACTTATAATCATTATGGGTAAAGGAAATTGGACACGGTGGGAGAAGCCAGAAGCTAGCAGAAATCAGAGAAGTAAATACAAGGAGAAAGAGATCACCACTTAATGGAAGATTGCCAAAACACTGCAGACTCCGGGAGAAAGCAAGCCCTGCCAGTACTCCAATGCTCAGCTTCTAGCCTCCAAAATGGTGGGAAAATAAATTCCTGTTGTGCTATTTGTCATAGCAGCCCTGACAAGCTAAGACAGGGACTTATTGCCCCCGTCCTGGAAAAAGTCAATCCACTTCTGATGAGGCTTTCCTTCTCTCCTCTTTCATGGTTCCCTCCTCTTCCATAGCATGGAGGCAAGTGATGGAAGGGCGTCCTTCTCTCCCTCCTCCTCTTCTGTCTTCTACTTCTCCTCCTTATTTTTCTCCTCCTCTTTCTTCTTCTTCTTTTTTTCATTTCGATTTTACTTTTTTATTTTGAAATAATTATGGACTCACAGGCAGTTGCATAAATAATACTGAGCCCATTTAACCTTCACCCAGCTTCCCTCCATGGTATCATCTTACATAACTATAGTACAACATCAAAACCAGGAATGTGACCTTGGGGCAATACTGTTAACCAGACGGCCAGATTTCTTCAAATTTTACCAGTTTTCACATGCTCTTATGGGTGTGTGTATGCAGTTTAATCACATGTGCAGATTCGGGTCACCATCACCAAAATCAAGGTACAGAATGGTGCCACGTCCACCAAGAAACTCCCCGGTGCCGTCCTTTTCCCGTTGAACCCACTCCCACCCCCAGCCTGCAGGGTCATTCTTACTGAGCAAAGTCAAGTATGGCTTCAAAGTGCTGCTGACTCAGAAAGGAAAAAAAAAGTTCTCGGCACATTAGGTCCGTTGAATTTCATGTCGTCCCTCTGTATAGAACATGTTCACATTCTGGGAGGAGTAGAGGGTTGACCCTGGGTCTGGAGCCCGAGGCTGTAGCTGCCCTGTGGGGGTGTTGAGAGTCCTGCTGAGTTATACCCGAGTCTGTGGAGGGACGGTCACCCTTTCTTTAAAACATCTCTTTTCTGAGATCTCCTCCATCCTCGGGACAGAACAGAACAGAGGTTGAGTCAGAAATGCATATTAGGATTTTAAACATATAATAGAGATGCCCAAGAAATAAATATTATGTGGCCTAATCCATGTTTATTTTCTGGACTTTAAATATTTCTATATTATTTCTTCACAAAGGTTCATTCTTTTTCAAATGACATCTCATTTGTTAAAAAGTAACCTCTTCTCCCTTTTCAGTCTATGCACATCTAAAATTCATACTTGTCACGGAAATATGCAGATTGACCCCACCATAGAACATTTTAAAAATTAGTGTATAAAGTAGATATTTCAATATTCACTCATCAGTGTAGGGAATCACTCAGAGTGATTATAATTTTAGAGATGTTCATAAAAGCAGCTTAGATTTGAAGTCTTTTGATATGTTCTAGTTTGCTAGCTGCTGGAATGCAATATACCAGAAGCAGAATGGCTTTTAAAAAGGAGAATTTAATAAGTTGCTAGTTTATAGTTCTAAGGCTGAAAAAAATGTCCCAATTAAAACGAGTCTATTGAAATGTCAATCAAAGGCATCCAGAGAAAGATACCTTGGTTCAAGAAGGCTGATGAAGTTCAGGGTTTCTCTCTGAGGTGGAAAGGCACATGGTGAACACTGTCAGGGTTCCTCTCTCATCTGGAAGGGCACATGGCAAGCGCGGCGTCATCTGCTAGCTTCTTCTCCTGGCTTCCTGTTTCATGAAGCTCTCCGGGAGGCATTTTCCTTCTTCATCTCCTTAGGTCACTGGCTGGGGGACTCTGCTTCTCGTGGCAATGTCATTCTGTTCTGCTCTCTCTGAATCTCCTCATTCTCCAAAATGTTTCCTCTTTTATAGGACTCAAGAAACTTAGCAAGACCCACCCAAATGGGTGGAGACATGTTGTTACCTAATCCATCTTAACAACCACTCTTGATTAAATCACACCATCCAGGGAGATGATCTGATTACAGTTTTAAACATACAGTATTGAATAGGGATTATTCTGCCTTTATGAAATGGGATTCAGATTAAAACATGGCTTTTCTAGGGGACATACATCCTTTCAAACCAGCATAATATCATATGGTGTCATTTTTTTTTTTTTTTGAAAAATGACAGGCACCGGGAATAGAACCTGCGTCTCTGGCATGACAGGCGAGAACTCTGCCTGCTGAACCACCATGGTATCATTTTACACTTTAACTTAAGAATTAACTTCTACAAAGCTCTACTGTTAGTGGACACCCAGGAATAGGAGCTCACTGTTCACAGAAAAGCAGGCCATCCCATGTCAGATAGCTTGAATTGTTAGCTGACTTTTCATTTTTTTTCATCCAAATCTTCGATCATAGGAATTTCGTCTACTGATTGTAGTTCTGTTCTTTTGAACTACTCAGGGTGAAGGTAATTCCTTTCCACATGCTGACTCGTGGGATGTTTGAAAGCAATTCTTGTGTTTCCTTGAAGCCTTCTCTTTTCTTGAATAAACACCTTCACTTCCTTTAACTGGTCTTTATAGGCCATCGTTTCCCAGACTCTCTGCTACCCATGTCACTTCCTCAGGATACGCTCCAGTTTATCCGTGTCACGCTTCAAATGTGGCATCCAAAGAAAAAACAACAACAGCAACATAGTTTGACTGTCCTAACTATATAAACCACATGTAAGGATATCCAATACTTTAGACAACATCCTGCTTTTGTGATACAACATCTCTGCACTTAATTCTGTTCAATCCTTGCAAGGAAAGTTAGTCAAATAATTCATCTACATAGTAAGTATGCAATAAAGGCAAACATTTATTGTTATTACTAATTTAAAAAACTAATACCATATATATATATATATATATATATATAATATATATAGTATTTTTCGGGGAGTGCATGGTTTGGGAATCGAACTCAGGTAGAAGGCAAGCATTCACCTGTGCACCCTAAAATACTAATACTATATATTTTAAAGAATCAGTGCATGTAATGGCTCTGGTGGGAAGAGCTGCAAAGTCACACGTCCAAGGGAAGAGTGAAGAACTGAGGACATGAAGGCTGTCTCTAATACCTTTAACTTGAGTCAGATTATATACAGTCAAGCCTTCCCGGTCCAGGGGACACTCTGACCTTTCAAGACTTTTGTTGTCTCTGGGTTCCACTGTAAAATCAATTCATTATTAACACGCATGGGTGACAATATAATTTCTTTTGCATTCCTGAGACAAAGCCTAATTGGGCATTTTCCTTTTTTAAGACAAAGAGCGCTAAATTCCTGTGTGTGGGTTTTAGAAATGATATTTCAGGTATGAAAACAAATACTTCCCTTTTGATGAAGAAATATGGGTTTTCCTGCTTGAAACTATACTAGGCCTTGTTAACAAAGAACTAAATTCATATTTGCATTTTTAAACCATTTTTTTGAAATAATTAAAAACTTAGATGTTGCAAGAACAGTACAAAGAATTCTCCTGCCTTCCCATCCAGATTTCCCCAACTGTTATTATTTCACTGCCTACACTCCATCCCCTCTCCCACCTCTCTTCATTATCATTACTCTCTTTATGAGCCGTGGAGAATGAGCTGTGCACGTAAAGACCTGTAACTCCCAAGTATTCCAGGGAAATGGCATTTCCCCAAAGCTTTTCTATAAAACACCAAAAAATTCCAACTTAACATTGAAATCAACATTAATATAAAAATACTGTCCACAGATTCCATTCAGATTTTGCCAACTGTCCCTTCAGCGTCCTTTTCCATTTCAGGTCCAGAATCCTACCCAGAAATGCACGATGCATGTAGCAGTCATGTTTCTCCCGTCTCCTTCAGTCTGATACAGTTCTTCAGTCATTCTCTTTAAGGCCACCATCCTTGACAGTTGTTTGGAGTTCTAGTCTCCCATTCTGTACCCTGGGCCATCCAGAGTCATCTGACGCCCAGACTCAGGTCATGCCTGCTTGTCAGAATAGCCCAGAAATGTGGCTGAGCTCAGGGAGCACCAAGTGCGAACTTGGATCCTTTAGACATGCTGGTGTCTGTCAGTTTTCTCCATCATAAAGATACTATTTTTCCCTTTGGAGTTGATTAGTATTTTGTGGGGAACTATTCCAAAATTATACCAAGGTCCTGTTTCTCATCAAATCTTCACCCAACTGGCTAAGTTTCCAGCCGAATTAGCCACCTCTGTGACGTTTGCTATATGGTGATTTTCTATTTCCATTATTCCTTCTTGATTTTCTAGTTGGCTCTTCACTATAAGGAAAAGCTTAGTCCTCTCCCCCATATATTTATTTTTTTTATTTATTCCTTTATTTGTTTGTTAATTTTATCAGTTTGGATTTATGGTCCTATTTTATTCAATGGGTTATATTTCATTACTATCACTATTTTGAAGCCCCTTGCTTTCCCAGACTTGGCTAGTGAGAAACCCTTTAAGCTGACTCTTGTGTTCTTTCGTTATGCCTCGTTATTCGTCAAACAGTTTCTTAATTTCTGGCAAAAGATGTTTCAGGTTTATCTTATTTTTTTTCATCTGCCCCAGCCCTGGAAATAACCATTACTTAAGGGGTCTGGATTCCTTTCAGTGGAGAGTGGAATTTAAAACTGAAATTTGGGCACTCAGTATGCTTATTGCTTCTAGGCCCTTTTAGTGGAAAGAACTAAAGAGAATTATTTATATGTGCATGTCTGCATGTGTGTAAATATATAATGTATATATAATTACTTATATAATTACATGTAGATAGTTAATATACGTTAGTTCATTCTAACACTTCCAATTCCAATCAGCTTCTCAATGTACATCTTTATCATCCCTCTTTTATATTTGTTTTTTCCTTCTCCCATAGTAATGACCCTGGATCCCAACATATGTTGGAGGCTTTTAATCCATCACTCATGACTCTTTTCCTTCATGGTTTCCATTTCTTTCTCTTTCTCTCTGTTGTGTTCTGATGATCTTCCTCAAGACTGCCTTCCTTATCACTTATTTTTTCTTTGGTTGTGTCTAGAATAGCATTTATTCCATTTATTTGTTATTATATCATTGCCATATTTTTCATTTCCAAGGTTTAAACTTTTTATATCCATTTGATCATGTTTCATTTCTTAGTCTTTTTGTCTCATAAATTCTTATACTTTTAAAAATAAGTTATTCCATTATTTGGGCATTCTAAGGATACATATTTTGTGTTCTATAAAATGAATTTAGTTTGGCATTACTTTTATTCTGATTGTTGATGTTGTTGGATCTTTTCCTCTGAATTTATCTTTTTTCTTTCTGGCTTGCCCTTCTCTCTTACTGTGCTTTTTTCATTATTTTTTTTAATTTATTTATTTTTTGCATGGTCAGGGTCCGGGAATCAAACCCGGGTCTCCAGCATGGCAGCAAGAACTCTGCCACTGAACCACCTTTGCGCTGCCTCTCTCCTACTGGCTTTTAGATTTCCTCCACAAGGACTCTGGGGCTGCCAGTCCAGAGCAAATTTCATGATGGGGATTCAGAACTTTGTTCCTGCACTGATTTGGGGATATCAAAGATCTGGTCACAGAGCTTGCAGGTAGTTTGTTCCAGTTCTTGGCAGGGAGGCTACCTCTGTGTCCTTCTATCCTCCTGGACCTGTGGCTTTCTAAAAGCTCTAGCCCCAGGCAGGTGCTATTTCCCTCCTCTCTTCCTTTCACTAGTGGAAGTTACCTTTGCTCAGTCTCTGTTGTCAATAGTGTTGAACACAGTAGTTGGATTCCTTGCCTGGGCTTCTCAATTTTAGACCAGCAACCCTGCTATCTTGGTGCGTCAGTCCTGCTCACTTCTTGGTATTTCAGTTCCATCTCTAGATGTCGTGATGCTTAATTTATTTTTGAGCCTAAGTTGTGTCTTTTGGCTTTCTATTGTTATATTTTATCTATCATTGCTTTATATTTGGGGCTCAGAAATTGCATGAACTTATATAGACAGAGTCCTGGTAGACTCCTTCAGGAATAATAGATAATAACCCCTGCTATATAGACTCAGCTGCCAGCATCTCTCATCTGACATTTTCTGCAAGAGTGTCCCCAGCAGATCTCCTATGATTTATATTTTCCCATACAATCCATTTTCCTTTAAAAATGCATGTAAAAAATGATGTCCCCCCCAGTCTGATCTCCTCTTGGCATCCCTCTGCTTTAAAGGTCAACATCTTTTAATATAGCTTACAAGGCTCTGCCTCCAGTTCCAGCTCTACCTTGTGCCACTTGTCCCTGGCTCATGAACTCTGCTTTCCATCCACTATGGCCTTCTTTTTGCCTGGGGAACCCCCGACCTCCTGCGCATCTTAGAGCTTTCACACAGGGCTTCCCCCTTGGCTCACCATTTCCTCTTCTTGCTTTGGTAAGTGAAGGAAAGAGTTGGCTGCCCTATTTATTTATTTATTTTTTGCATGGGCAGGAACTGGGAATCGAACCTGGGTCTCTGGCATGGCAGGCAAGAATTCTTCCCCTGAGTCACTGCCACACCGCCCCGGCTGCCCTATTTTTAAAATTTTATTTTGCAGAATAAAATAAAGACATGTGTTATTTAATATTTACTTCATTTTTACTAACAGGGAAAGAAAGCCTGTGCATACCTGCTCTTCACCTGTTTTATTTGTTTTTCTCCTCTTTCTCTTCCTGATTAAAAAATATTCACGCTCCTTTTTATTTCTTGAAGGCTGCAGACATTTCATCTGAGTTTGCATCTGGTTTTATGTTCCTGAGGGGTTCCCCTGGAGAAAACACGTATTCCTGTTTCTCTCATTATGTGACTTAAAATGGTCATAAAGAAGTAAGAGGTGCATCCCAGCACAGGGGAGTTTCAACCCCCAGCAGAGTTTCCCACTGCAGGGGCAGACGGAATCCCCTGCGCTGGGAATCTTCATGGCTTTAGACAATCAGCTTAAAAAAAAGAAGCAAGAGATGAGTAGGGAGATATCCTGACATCCAGTAGCTTTTGTTTTCCAAACCGATGCTGTGTTTGAGGCGTATTTCTAAGTGCTGGTTAAACCACCCTCAGCCCAAGCTTGTGGGCAGATTGTGCCCCAGGCCTGCGTGCACCCCTCCCTCCCACGCCCGGTGGGATGGTGACAGCCACACGTGCTCCAGGCCTTGGCAGGTCCAGGTGGGTGAGTCTGTTTTCACAGGTGCATCCCATAGCCCGGAGTTGAAATTTGGCTCACCTTGTGCCCCTGACTACAAAAGCTGAATTTCTTTTCTAAAACTGATGGGAAGAAATTCCCTAAGAGATACTGAACCAGGTTGCAGTGCATTTGACATACTTTGAACCCAAAGGTGCTCCTGCCTCCTGCCTCACAGGGAAAGCATCTTCCTGCCCCATCCTAGACACTGACAATTATAATAATTTCTGAAACCTACGTCGTAGGTCGAAACATTGATGGGGTGAGAAAAAGGGTTTTTCTCTCCCCTCCTAGGCTTACTTTTAGAAGAACCCACCAAGTCACAATCACGTTGTCTTTTCCTGATTAGGACAGATGGATCTGAATAAAGGACGCAACCTGTCCGGCAGGTAAGACCTTGGCTTTCTTTTATTGCACACTTTTTTACCATTTTCCAATCTACATCTCTGCAGTATCATTAGTCCCATGGCCTCAGAAGAGTTGATGCAGGAACAGATTTCTAATGGCTGGTACCTGAGGCTTTATCAGCCCAGAAATGCAGTAAAGTGTGATGGAAATCCTTCACGATGGCAGTCTAAATTTTTAATTTATGTTACAGACACTTACATATCCCTTGTTATGTGCTGAGCAATTAAAAAAGAAGTTTAAAATATTAATATTCATTTGTTTAGTCCCTGTGATAATTCCACACAATAGATGTTAATGCTGGCCTCCTTGTACAGAGGCAGCGATGGGTTGGGAAGTTTACCCAAAGGGGCCTGGTAATAAGTGGCAGAATTCAGATTCAAGCTCATGCAGTCTAAGCCTTGAGTCTGGCTCTTTTTTTTTTGTATGCTGTACGGTGGGGTCACATTTCATTCTTTTTCCATGTGACTAGCCTGTTATTGCAGCACCATTTGTTGAATTTTTGTTTGTTTGTTTTGCTTGTTTGTTTTCTGGGAAGTGCACGGACCTGGAGTCGAACCCAGGTCTCCTGCATGGCAGGCAAGAATTCTACCACTGAACTACCATTGTACCCGTCTCAAATCTGGCTCTTTAGACATCATTTTGCTGTCTCCAAATTCCTTCTGGGCTTCAGTGGTTAATGGTCATCTCAGATCACAAACATCCTTTCCCCTTTATGAGCAGCTGAGTGGGACACTGCAGCCTTACCCCTGGCATTGTGGGGAAATGGGGAGGCTGTGTCTCCTCCACTCAGGCCCCTGCCACATGCTTGAGGAAGGAAGAAGCTACTCTCCTTGCCCAGAAATGAGCCTCCTTCCTTAGCTGTTTCAGGTCACCTGGGAGTCCCCTGAGTTTGAGGGTGCCTGCATCTCCTCCCACAGAGCAAATATGTTCAGCTGGAAGGCCGGTTCTCCTGATTCAGTGTGTTTGAGTATCACTCTCTTGGAATGGGAGGTGAAACTCTTACCTTTCACCTGGTTAGTAATCCCGGCCCAAATGTATCATCACCATCCACTGGATTCATTTAAGTGAAGTAGGCGTTGGGAGCCAGCACTCCGGAGGTCAGAAAAGATCTCTTTGTGATGGGAGCGGATAGCTTGACGTAATCTCCTGGCATCAAAAACAGAACAGGCTGTACTTTTTAGAAATAGCATCCACCTCTTAATCAGTTATTTTAGGGTCTGCGCACCCAGCGCTGTCACCAGGAACCTCCTGCACTCCTGGGGTGATTGAAGGTGTCCAGCGAGGCAGCGTCATCCTGCACTCCAAGCACAGGGTCAGGTGGCAAGAAGCACTCAGACCCGGGGCAGCCTATCTGGGTCCCTAAATAGCACCAGCCAGCTGTGAGTTCTCTACCTTAAATGTGCTTTGGCATTTCTAATCAGACCCATAGAGGATGAGACTGTGGTCTCCAAGGAGGTGAATTGCAGGGCATTCTGGACACGAGCCCAAATTTTCCACTGTCCTGCAGGGAGGAAAGCTGGGTCCCATCCTCTGGGTGGCTTTGGAAAGGGTTTGGGGTTCTCCGCTGCACAGTAAGGATAGTCACAGTTCACTGAGGATCTGCTGTGTCATAGGCACTGAACCAGGCTTTGCTTAATTGCTAGCACTCTAAAATTTCATAGCAGCCTTCCAGCCAGCCTCACATTATCAAATGAGACATTGCGTACTAAAGGACAAGGCAAACAACAAAGCCTTAAGCACATGTGCGTGCAAATGCTGCTGGTGTCATTTATTTATTTATTTATTTAGTTTAGGATTACTGTCTTCCTATTTTGATGCTGTCTTTCTGGCTTATTGCCTATTCTAGTTTGCTAGCTGCCGGAATGCAATATACAGAAATGGAATGGCTTTTAAAAGGGGAAATTTAATGAGTTGCTAGTTTACAGTTCTAAGGCTGAGAAAATGCCCCAATTAAAACAAATCTATAGAAATGTCCAATCTAAGGCATCCAGGGAAAGATACCTTGGTTCAAGAAGGCTGATGAAGTTCATGGTTTCTCTTTCAAGTGGAAGGGCACGTGACGAACACAGTCAGAGTTCCTCTGTCATCTGGAAAGGCACATGGTGAACTTGGTTAGGCTTTCTCTCTCATTTGGAAGGGCACATAGCAAACACAGCATCATCTGCTAGCTTCTTCTCCTGGCTTCCTGTTTCATGAAGCTCCCCGAGAGGCATTTTCTTTCTTCATCTCCAAAGATCAATGGCTAGTGGACTCTGCTTCTCATGGCTGTGTCGTTCTGCTCTGCTCTCTCTGAATCGTTCTCATTCTCCAAAATGTTCTCTTTTATAGGACTCCAGAAACTTATCAAGACCCACCCAAATGGATGGAGACATGTCGTCACCTAATCCATCTTAACCACCACTCTTGACTAAATCACATTACCAGGGAGATGATCTGATTACAGTTTCAAAACATATAGTATTGAACTTCCGGAGAAGATGGCGGCTTAGTAAGACGCGCGGATCTTAGTTTCTTCTCCAGGACAGCTACTAGGGGAGTAGAAACGATACAGAACAGCGCCCAAAGCCACAACAGAGATAAAAAAGACAGCGTACCCCATCCTGGAACGGCTGGCTGGCTGAGAGAAGCCGCTCGGGTGAGATCGCTGAGGCGCGCGGGCTTCACCGGGTGGGGCGGCAAGCGGCCGGAGTCACTCCCTTCCCCCTTCCCGGGCCGGCTGGGAGAATTGGAGAGGCGGTCCCCTGAAACCAAGGCGGCTGGCGCCCACACCACGCATGGCCCCCCGGACCAACTGAGAGAATTGGATCGGAAATCCCCAGGCCGCGGAGAACGGTGACGGGTGGGGGAGGCCCCTTCCAAACCCGTGACTCCCCGGGAACGTGCACTCTCCCGGGCGGGCCGCTGCCGCTGGCGCCCTCCTGCCACGCTTGTCGCTCGGGCGACTAGGAAATTCGGACGGGCGCTTTCCCGGGCTGCGGCGGCCAGCAACCCTCCCCGCATTCGGACCCCGGGCCGGCTCGAACCCTTCCAAGCCGCTTCGGCTAGCGAACATCCTGGACGGCGAGAGTTTTCCAAAGTTAAAGGTCCCACAGCACCTTTTACTGGTGGGACCCGCAGACAAATGTGTGCCACGAGTGCCACCTACTGGGCAGGATAAGAAAAACAGAACCCAGAGATTTCACAGAAAAATCTTCCAAACTTTTGGATCCAATACCCAGGGAAATCTGTCTAAATGTGCAGACGCCAACAGAAGATAACGGATCACGCTCAAATAATTGAAAATATGGCCCAGTCAAAGGAACAAACCAATAGTTCAAATGAGATACAGGAGCTGAGACAACTAATGCTGAATATACGCACAGAAATGGAAAACCTCTTCAAAAACGAAATCGATAAATTGAGGGAGGACATGAAGAAGACATGGGCTGAACATAAAGAAGAAATAGAAAAACTGAAAAAACAAATCACAGAACTTATGGAAGTGAAGGACAAAGTAGAAAAGATAGAAAAAACAATGGATACCTACAATGATAGATTCAAAGAGACAGAAGATAGAATTAGTGATTTGGAGGATGGAACATCTGAATTCCAAAAACAAACAGAAACTATCGGGAAAAGAATGGAAAAATTTGAACAGGGTATCAGGGAACTCAAGGACAATATGAAGCGCACAAATATACGTGTTGTGGGTGTCCCAGAAGGAGAAGAGAAGGGAAAAGGAGGAGAAAAACTAATGGAAGAAATTTTCACTGAAAATTTCCCAACTCTTATGAAAGACCTAAAATTACAGATCCAAGAAGTGCAGCGCACCCCAAAGAGATTAGACCCAAATAGGCATTCTCCAAGACACTTACTAGTTAGGATGTCAGAGGTCAAAGAGAAAGAGAGGATCTTGAAAGCAGCAAGAGAAAAACAATCCATCACATACAAGGGAAACCCAATAAGACTATGTGTAGATTTCTCAGCAGAAACCATGGAG
This sequence comes from Tamandua tetradactyla, assembly GCF_023851605.1. Lineage (NCBI taxonomy): Eukaryota > Metazoa > Chordata > Mammalia > Pilosa > Myrmecophagidae > Tamandua > Tamandua tetradactyla. The sequence continues at coordinate 61,453,478 of NC_135344.1, read as the reverse complement.
GCGAGAAGACAGTGGGATGATATATTTAAATTACTAAAAGAGAAAAACTGCCAACCAAGACTCCTATATCCAGCAAAATTGTCCTTGAAAAATGAGGGAGAAATTAAAACATTCTCAGACAAAAAGTCACTGAGAGAATTTGTGACCAAGAGACCAGCTCTGCAAGAAATACTAAAGGGAGCACTAGAGTCAGAACCAAAAAGACAGAAGAGAGATGTATGGAGAAGAGTGTAGAAAGAAGGAAAGTCAGATATGATATATATATAATACAAAAGGCAAAATGGCAGAGGAAAATATTATCCAAAGAGTAATAACACTAAATGTTAATGGACTGAATTCCCCAATCAAAAGACATAGATTGACAGAATGGATTAAAAAACAGGATCCTTCTATATGCTGTCTACAGGAAACACATCTTAGACCCAAAGATAAACATAGGTTGAAAGTGAAAGGTTGGGAAAAGATATTTCATGCAAATAACAACCAGAAAAGAGCAGGAGTGGCTATACTAATATCCAACAAGTTAGACTTCAAATGTAAAACAGTTAAAAGAGACAAAGAAGGACACTATATACTAATAAAAGGAACAATTAAACAAGAAGACATAACAATCATAAATATTTATGCACCGAACCAGAATGCCCCAAAATACGTGAGGAATACACTGCAAACACTGAAAAAGGAAATAGACACAAATACCATAATAGTTGGAGACTTCAATTCCCCACTCTCATCAATGGACAGAACATCTAGACAGAGGATCAATAAAGAAATAGAGAATCTGAATATTACTATAAAGGAGCTAGACTTAACAGACATTTATAGGACATTAAATCCCACAACAGCAGGATACACCTTTTTCTCAAGTGCTCATGGATCATTCTCAAAGATAGACCATATGCTGGGTCACAAAGCAAGTCTTAACAAATTTAAAAAGATTGAAATCATACACAACACTTTCTCGGATCATAAAGGAAATCAATAATAGGCGGAATGCCAGAAAATTCACAAATACGTGGAGGCTCAACAACACACTCTTAAACAACGAGTGGGTCAAAGAAGAAATTGCAAGAGAAATTAGTAAATACCTCGAGGCAAATGAAAATGAAAACACAACATATCAAAACTTATGGGATGCAGCAAAGGCAGTGCTAAGAGGGAAATTTATTGCCCTAAATGCCTATATCAGAAAAGAAGAAAAGGCAAAAATGCAGGAATTAACTGTCCACTTGGAAGAACTGGAGAAAGAACAGCAAACTAATCCCAAAGCAAGCAAAAGGAAAGAAATAACAAAGATCAGAGCAGAAATAAATGACATTGAAAACATGAAAACAATAGAGAAAATCAATAAGACCAGAAGTTGGTTCTATGAGAAAATCAATAAGATTGATGGGCCCTTATCAAGATTGACAAAAAGAAGAAGAGAGAGGATGCAAATAAATAAGACCAGAAATGGAAGAGGAGACATAACTACTGACCTCACAGAAATAAAGGAGATAATAACAGGATACTATGAACAACTTTACGCTAATAAATACAACAATTTAGATGAAATGGACGGGTTCCTGGAAAGACATGAACAACCAACTTTGACTCAAGAAGACATAGATGACCTCAACAAACCAATCACAAGTAAAGAAATTGAATTAGTCATTCAAAAGCTTCCTAAAAAGAAAAGTCCAGGACCAGATGGCTTCACATGTGAATTCTACCAAACGTTCCAGAAAAAATTAGTACCAATTCTCCTCAAACTCTTCAAAAAAATCGAAGTGGAGGGAAAACTACCTAATTCATTCTATGAAGCCAACATCACCCTCATACCAAAACCAGGCAAAGATATTACAAAAAAAGAAAACTACAGACCAATCTCTCTAATGAATATAGATGCAAAAATCCTCAATAAAATTCTAGCAAATCGTATCCAACAACACATTAAAAGAATTATACATCATGACCAAGTAGGATTCATCCCAGGTATGCAAGGATGGTTCAACATAAGAAAATCAATTAATGTAATACACCATATCAACAAATCAAAGCAGAAAAATCACATGATCATCTCAATTGATGCAGAGAAGGCATTTGACAAGATTCAACATCCTTTCCTGTTGAAAACACTTCAAAAGATAGGAATACAAGGGAACTTCCTTAAAATGATAGAGGGAATATATGAAAAACCCACAGGTAATATCATCCTCAATGGGGAAAAATTGAAAAATTTCCCTGTAAGATCAGGAACAAGACAAGGATGTCCACTATCACCACTATTATTCAACATTGTGTTGGAGGTTCTAGCCAGAGCAATTAGACAAGAAAAAGAAATACAAGGCATCAAAATTGGAAAGGAAGAAGTAAAACTATCACTGTTTGCAGATGATATGATACTATACGTCGAAAACCCGGAAAAATCCACAGCAAAACTACTAGAGCTAATAAATGAGTACAGCAAAGTAGCAGGTTACAAGATCAACATTCAAAAATCTGTAGCATTTCTATACATTAGTAATGAACAAGCTGAGGGGGAAATCAAGAAATGAATCCCATTTACAATTGCAACTAAAAGAATAAAATACCTAGGAATAAATTTAACTAAAGAGACAAAAAACCTATATAAAGAAAACTACAAAAAACTGTTAAAAGAAATCACAGAAGACCTAAATAGATGGAAGGGCATACCGTGTTCATGGATTGGAAGACTAAATATAGTTAAGATGTCAATCCTACCTAAATTGATTTACAGATTCAATGCAATACCAATCAAAATCCCTACAACTTATTTTTCAGAAATAGAAAAGCCAATAAGCAAATTTATCTGGAAGGGCAGGGTGCCCTGAATTGCTAAAAACATCTTGAGGAAAAAAAACGAAGCTGGAGGTCTCACGCTGCCGGACTTTAAGGCATATTATGAAGCCACAGTGGTCAAAACAGCATGGTATTGGCATAAAGATAGATATATCGACCAATGGAATCGAATAGAGTGCCCAGATATAGACCCTCTCATCTATGGGCATTTGATCTTTGATAAGGCAGTCAAGCCAACTCACCTGGGACAGAACAGTCTCTTCAATAAATGGTGCCTAGAGAACTGGATATCCATATGCAAAAGAATGAAAGAAGACCCATATCTCACACCCTATACAAAAGTTAACTCAAAATGGATCAAAGATCTAAACATTAGGTCTAAGACCATAAAACAGTTAGAGGAAAATGTTGGGAGATATCTTATGGATCTTACAACTGGAGGCAGTTTTATGGACCTTAAACCTAAAGCAAGAACACTGAAGAAGGAAATAAATAAATGGGAGCTCCTCAAAATTAAACACTTTTGTGCATCAAAGAACTTCATCAAGAAAGTAGAAAGGCAGCCTACACAATGGGAGACAATATTTGGAAATGATATATCAGATAAAGGTCTAGTATCCAGAATTTATAAAGAGATTGTTCATCTCAACAACAAAAAGACAGCCAACCCAATTACAAAATGGGAAAAAGACTTGAACAGACACCTATCAGAAGAGGAAACACAAATGGCCAAAAGGCACATGAAGAGATGCTCAATGTCCCTGGCCATTAGAGAAATGCAAATCAAAACCACAATGAGATATCATCTCACACCCACCAGAATGGCCATTATCAACAAAACAGAAAATGACAAGTACTGGAGAGGATGCGGAGAAAGAGGCACACTTATCCACTGTTGGTGGGAATGTCAAAGGGTGCAACCACTGTGGAAGGCAGTTTGGCGGTTCCTCAAAAAGCTGAATATAGAATTGCCATACGACCCAGCAATACCATTGCTGGGAATATACTCAAAGGACTTAAGGGCAAAGACACAAACGGACATTTGCACACCAATGTTTATAGCAGCGTTATTTACAATTGCAAAGAGATGGAAACAGCCGAAATCTCCATCAACAGAAGAGTGGCTAAACAAACTGTGGTATATACATACGATGGAATACTATGCAGCTTTAAGACAGGATAAACTTATGAAGCATGTAATAACATGGATGGACCTAGAGAACATTATGCTGAGTGAGTCTAGCCAAAAACTAAAGGACAAATACTGTATGGTCCCACTGATGTGAACAGACATTTGAGAATAAATTTGGAATATGTCATTGGTAACAGAGTCCAGCAGGAGGTAGAAACAGGGTAAGATAATGGGCAATTGGAGTTGAAGGGATACAGACTGTGCAACAGGACTAGATACAAAAACTCAAAAATGGACAACACAATAATACCTAATTGTAAAGTAATCTTGTTAAAACACTGAATGAAGCTGCATCTGAGCTATAGGTTTTTGTTTTGTTTTGTTTTGTTTTGACTTTACTATTATTACTTTTATTTTTGTCTCTATATTAACATTCTATATCTTTTTTGGTTATGTTGCTAGTTTTTCTAAACCAATGCAAATGTACTAAGAAATGATGATCATGCATCTATGTGATGATGTTAAGAATTACTGATTGCATATGTAGAATGGTATGATTTCTAAATGTTGGGTTAATTTTTTTTTCCATTAATTAAAAAAAAAAAAGAGAAGGGGTAATTGGAGCTGAAGGGATACAGACTGTACAACGGGACTGGATATAAAAACTCAGAAATGGACAGCACAATACTACCCAATTGTAATGCAATTATGTTAAAACACTGAATGAAGCTGTATGTGAGGTATAGGTTTTTTGTTTTTTTTTCTTTCTATTAATGTTTTAATTCTTATTCTGTTGTCTTTTTATTTCTTTTTCTAAATCGATGCAAATGTACTAAGAAATGATGAATATGCAACTATGTGATGTTATTAAGCATTACTGATTGTACATGTAGAATGGAATGATTTCTAATTGTTTTGTTAATTCTTTTTTTAATTAATAAAAAAAAAGAAAGGAAAGAAAACACAAAAAAAGGCAAACTCAATGGAAGCATTTATCATCTCTGCTCCAATGAAATCTAGAAAACTATGAAATAATATAATGTATAGAGTTCCTTATAAGCATAATTTTTGAAACTCTGGAATTACTATCTGAACCAAACTGTTGTGCATACAGGATGGCAAAAAGGAAAACCTTTTTAAGCATGTAAGGATGCAAAATGTACACCAATTACATAATATTTGAAAAGAATCACTCTATAAAGGACTGAAACCAAATAAAATTTCATCTGGAAAAACAAATCTCAAGAGAAAGGAAGGTATAAGATAAAAGAAAGAGTGGTAAACTATTAAATCAGTGTTAAGTAAAATAAAACAGCCAAAAAAATAAAATAATAAAATAAAATGGACACCTGCATTGGGCATTGCTGGGAAGGGCTTTTACAGAAGACAAAAGCAATTGACCTGCAGGGGTTTTATGAGAAAATGGAGCACACCCTACAAGATTGCTGATGATAAAACTAGTTTTGGTTAGGTAGAGAAAGCTTATCAGATTGAACAAACATACCATACTAAATGATGTATATCTGCTTCTCCCTATTTTTGTAAACCTCCCCCATTGTGCATATAAAATAGAAACTTAATGTCAGCCAAAAAAAAAAAAACATATAGTATTGAATAGGGATTATTCTGCCTTTATGAAATGGGATTTTGATTAAAACATGACTTTTTTAGGGAACATACATCATTTCAAACCAGCACATTGCCAAAACTCAATTTTTGCTTACTTGAAAATCAGTAAGACCATGCACCCCTCTACCTTGTTCAAAAAAGAATCCAGTCATTACTTATCCCATTCATTCATTCATCAGACTTGCTCGTGACATTGCAGGTTCTAAAAGTGGTAGGGTCCCGTAAGATTTTATAATTCAATGGAGAGAAACATAAAAATAATTATAATATCATGTCAGCAATGGTGTAAGGGTGTTGTGTGCAAATGCTATGGGACACACAAAGATTTGTACATGAATGTTCATGATAGGCAAAAAGGTGAAAATAATCCAAGTGTCCATCAACTGATCAATGGATAAACAAAGTGTGGCATATGCATACAATGGAATATTATTCATCAATTAAAAGGAAAGAAGTGCGGATACATGCTAGGACATGGATGGTCCTTAAAACATTATGCTTAAATGAAAGAAGTCAGACACAAAGGTCATATATTGTATGAGTCCTTTTACATGAACTGCCCAGAATAGGATATAGAGACAGAAAGTAGATTAGTGGTTGCCTAGGGCTTGGGAGAAGGGTGGGAAAAGGAATGAATGTTAAAGAGTACAAGGTTTCTTTTGGGGCTGATGAAAATGTTTTAAAATTAGATTGTAGTGATAGTTCACTCTGTGAAATATTGTAAACCACTGAGTCGGACACTTTAAATGAGTGAATTTATGATATGTGAATTATATTGCAATAATTGCTGTTAAAAATGCTATGGTCAAAGCAAATGAGATTATTATAGATTTGGGATGTGAAATCTAAACTCCATAGTAACTGCAAAGAAAATATTGGAGAATTTGCAAGCTCATAGAGACAGAAGTTATAATGAATTCTAATCATAACTTATAATTTATTGTTATAAAATGTAGCATTTTTATAATATAAAATAAAAAATATTTTATATTATTTAGGGAGAATGGGGAATTAATGCATAATGGGTGTAGGATTTCTGCTTGGCAAAATGGGAGAGCTTTAGTAATGGAAGGTGGTGAGGGCACCACATCATGGTGAATGTGATTAATCCCATTGAATGATATGGTTGAGATGTGAAAGTTTATGTTGCATATATATTCCCACAATTAAAAAAAAGAAAGAAAAGAAATATCAATTAAAGGAAAAATGACTGTGTTAGTTTGCAAGCTGCCAAAATGTGATATACCAGAACTGGAATGGCTTTTAAAAAGAGGAAACTTTTTAATAAGTCACATGTTTACATTTCTAAGGCTATGAAAATGTCCAAATTAAGGCATCTAAGGAAAAATACCTTGACTCAAGAAGGCTGATGAAGCTCAGGGTTTCTTTCTCAGCTGGAAAGGCACATGACAACATCTGCTAGCTATCTCTCCAGGCTTCTTTAGTGGCTTTCCCAGGGTATTTTCTTTATGTATCTCCAAAGGTCTCTGGCTGGGTAGGCCCTGTCATTTCTGTTGCTTCTGCATTTCTAACACTCTCCAAAATGTTTCCTCTTTTAAAAGATTTCAGTAAACTAATTAAGATGCACCTGGAATGCGTGGGGTCACAGCTCCATCTAATCAAAGGTCACACCCAAGATTGGGTGTGTTGCATCTCCACGGAGATAATTTAATCAAAAGTTTCCAGCCTACAGTATTGCTATTGAATCAGGATTAAAAGGAACAGCTGTCTTCTCAAGATTGACTCAGGATTAAAACATGGCTTTTCTAGGGCACACAATACTTTCAAACCAGCACGGTGGCAATTAAATGCAATATGTGATACTGAACAGAATCTAACAAGGGAGGAGAAAAGGCTTAAAAGGACATTATTGGGACATATGAAAAACTTGGACTATAGACTATAAGCTTTAATTCAATGTTAAATTTCTTGAACTTGAGGTAGTTAAGACGGCTGTATGAGTAAGTATCCTTGTTCTTAGCCAAGGTACATGGCAGTAATAAGTGTTCAAAGAATATGATGCATACAACTTGAGATAGATCAATCGATTGATAGATGATCAATAGAATGATACAGCAAATGTGTCAAAATGTTAAAATTGGTGGATCTAGGTATCTGCAGGAATAGGATTTGTATAATTTTGTAACTGTCCTGTAAGTTTGAAAGTATTTAAAAATTAAAAATTAAAAAAAATTCTGTAGGGAAATAGGAGAGATTAATTTTGATCCAGATATCTGACAGTTTCAAATTGGAGGGTGTGCTGGTTTGAAATGATGTATGGACTCTAGAAAAACCATATTTTAATCCTAATCCCATTTTGTAAAGACAGCCATTTCTTCTAATCCCTATTCAGTATTGTAAGTTTGGAACTGTGATTAGATCTCCCTGGAGATGTGATTTAATCAAGACTGGTTGTTAAGCTGGATTAGGTGATGACATATTTCCACCCATTTGGGTGGGTCTTGATAAGTTTCTGAAGTCCAATGAAGAGGAAACATTTTGGAGAATGAAGGAGATTCAGAGAAAGCAAAGCAGAACGACATAGCCACAAAAAGCAGAGTCCACTAGCCAGCAATCTTTGGAGATGAAGAAGGAAAATGCCTCCCAAGGAGCTTCATGAAACAGGAAGCCAGGAGAAGAAGCTAGCAGATGATGCTGTGTTCACCATGTTCCCTTCCAGATGAGAGAGGAACCCTGACCATGTTCACCATGTGCCTTTCCAGATGAGAGAGAAACTCTATGTTCGCCATGTGCCCTTCCACTTGAGAGAGAAATCATGAACTTCATTGGCCTTCTTGAACCAAGGTGTCTTTCCCTGGATGCCTTTGATTGGACATTTCTATAGACTTATTTTAATTGGGACATTTTCTCAGCCTTAGAACTGTAAACTAGCAACTCATTAAATTTCCCCTTTTAAAAGCCATTCCGTTTCCAGTATATTGCATTCTGGCAGCTAGCAAACTAGAACAGAGGGAATATTTCAATAATCTCTTGAGAGGCAAATGTACCAAGTGGAAAACTATGGGAAAGTCATTTTCCACAGAGGCAAAAGTATTTGCAAAGGCATGGAGGAATGAAAAAGAATGGCACATCTGAGGAATAGCAGGAAGGTTGGTGTGGTTGGAGTGTAGTTGGTGCATGTTGGCGAGGTGGCACCTGATGGGATTTGAAGGGTAGGAAGGGGCCAGATGGTGAAGGGCATTTTGTGTGTGTGAAGAATTTGGATATTATCTTGTCCACAGCAGAAAATCACAGGGATTTGTTAAATAGTATCACAAGCAGATTCAAGTTGTAGAATGCAGTGAGGAGGATGGTTTGGTGTGGGGTGAGAATAGAGATGGCCCAGTTATAAGGCTCATGCTGTTTTTAAGGCAGAAGATGACAAAACATGGACTAATACAATATGAGTGAGATGGATTCAAGATATCTTTGGGAGATAGAATGGCTACAGCTTAATGGCCAAGTCATTTTGGAGTGGAAGGAGAAGGAACAGCAAGAGTGACATGCAAGAGGAACAACCAAGGTCATTTAGTTGATTGGGTGAGTGGCAGCATCGTTAGCCAAAAGCAGAAAACAGCAGAGGGGACAGATTTGGAACTATAGTTCATGAATTTAGTTTTATTTTTTGAAGTAAAAACAATGTTTATTTCAGTGAAATTATATTAAGTTAGGCGATATACTAAGCTCCCATATCCCCCCCTGAAATTAGTTTTAAACATGTTGAAGTTGAGGGCCTTTTGAGACGTCTAAGTACATATGCTCAGAAACTATGGGGAATGAATATAATCGTACATTTATCACAGTAACAACAAAGCCTACCATATATTGAATTTCTACTATGTTTCAACCACTGTCCTAGGAACTTTATATAAATATTTTTAATCATTACAAGCAGTCTGTACAGAAATATATGGAACATTATCACCATTTTATAGATAAAGAAAGTGAGAAGTAGAGAGCCACTCCAAAAAAAGGCAGGGGCATTAGATGTACAGATTTGTTTTCTGAAGACTTAGGGAATAATTTGCCACTAAAAAGAATTTGGCAACCTCATCCATGATGACCTGGCTGCCACAGGTGAGAAATTACCTGAGCAATAGACAGCAGAGGTCCATCAGGGTGACATTGCTCCTTTGTCCATGACTATAATTCCATTACCATTGGCATCTTAGATGTTTAGACCCCAGTACCAGCAAAAGAAAGCAGTATCTAAGTCTACATATAGGGCCGGTTACCTCGGGAGACTATACCTACAAATAACATGGACGGAAGGTAGAAGAAGAGACATGGGAGAGTTAGAGAGATAAAATCTTTCCTTCTGTTTTTGGAGCAATGTCCAAAAGAGTTTAGTTAAATGAAAGGGCCATCCTGTGATTTGGATACACATTTAAATAGGCAGGGATCTTTTTCCAAAGACACTTTTTGGGTGCGTCCTTTTCCGTACTGGATTGTAAACTTCTGGAGGACAGAATGTCTGATGTTTAATAATTGTGGCTCTTACAGCCAGAGCCTAGTGTCTAGGTAAAGAAAGGACTCAAGGAGAATTTATGGAGTAGATGGACGTGCCATGACTTATGCTTGGGTTATGTGCACAGCAATTTGCCGGGATCCACTGAAGCATGCCTCCTTCTTTCCAGTGTCTTTATCACACTGAGTCAGAGGCACTGGGCTACAATCTCTGTAATATCCTTGCCAAAGTCCCAACTCAATTAGGTGATTGTGTGTTAATTGTTTGTGCCACGATTCCATGCTGTGAGTGAATCCCGTTAGTGCCAGAGCCTAGCACATGTAGGAGGCCCTCCATAAATGTTTTTTGGATTGAAATAAAAGCTTGAATATACTTGAGGAGTAAGTTAAGTCCTTGGCTGACCTCAGCTAGTAAGAGTCCTTGGATGAAATATAGAAGAGTGAATCTTGGACTTCAAATTTCATGATGCCCCTGGAACCTCCCACAATCCTCCTTAACTTCAATTTTATTTCACGTTGATCTAACATGAAGGAAAAGATGGGATTTGAGTAGGAAGAGTAAATCCTTCAAAAAACAACTTTCCTCTGAATTAATATTTTCTTTTCTAGTTATTGTGACCGCCTCTAAGAAAATAAATGGAATCTGGCCAAGATTGTGACATGGAGGAATTTGTGGAATAAATTGGGAGATGAGTTGGTGGCTGGGGTAGGGGTGGGGCATGAGAGGAGGATTCTGGTGGGAGAAGGCAGTGAGTGGAAGGTTTCCGGCCAAGAGGCTGAGCCTTGTAGATATTCCACACAGTTCAAAATGCCCTCCTAGCATATCTATATAGTGGAACCTCCTGATTAATGAAAAATCTGGAATCCATGGCACAGGTCAGGAGCAAACAAAACAAAACAAAACACAAAACACCATTTGAAAAGGGAAAAACTTTTTTTTTTTTTTTTTTAAGGAATAGGAGGAGACTTCTCTAGCTGAGTTCCCTGGTGATCTGAGTTGACAAGACCAGATTTGAAGAGTCAGTGGGTGACCATTTAGAGAATCCCAGCCCTGAAGACTCATCCTTGCTCTTTCTTCTTCATAGCCCTGTCCTGAATTTTTTCTTTCTTTTTTCTACCCCAGTCTTTGTGTGATGTCATGATGTAGCTTTATTGACAGCATGCATTTTCTATTGTTACTGTAACAAATTATTACAGTCTTAGCAGCTTAAAATGGCACCCGCTTATTGTCTCACAGTTCTGTAAGTCAGATGTCTGGGTGGGCTTGGCTGGGCTCTGCTCAGGGTATCAAAAGGCTGAAGTCCAGGTGTCAAGCCAGACTGGACTCTTATCAGGGGGATCTGGGGAAGACTGTTTCTGGTTTCATTCAGGTTGTCTGCATAATTTAGTTCCTTGGGGTTGTAGGACTTAGGTTATTTCCTTGCTGGTGGTCAGCCAGGAGGTGCTATCTGCTCCAAGAGGACCCCACATTCTTTTGGCTTTGGTTTCCTCCATCTTCAAGCCAGCAATGATTGGTCAAGTCCTTCTGATGCTTCAATCTCTCTGACTTCTGCTTTTCTCTTGGATAAAATTCTCTCCTTTTATGGGCTTGTGTCATTAGAGTAGGCTCACCTACATGGCCTCCCCTTTTTAAGGTTGACTGTGCCATATAATATAAGATGATGAGCTATTGCACCACATTCACAGCTTCTGGGTATCTGGATATGGAATCTTGGAGGCCATTCCTAGAAATTCTACCTACCATATCAACCATCAAATGTGATATCAGATGAAATGAACTGGTCCAAGCTACCTTCGCGCATCCATTTTAGTTGCAACCATTAGGAAGGAAACGTGAGAATAACCCGTGTTCACTTGAGAGCAGAGCTCAAACATTTGCCTTATCACAAGGCTCCCTTTTAAATGCTTGCTTCGTTTAGTAACTTTGGGAAAGTTTTGTAGTTCTTTCAAACTCTAAAAAAGATGAATGGCCCAGAGGTGGATTTTCCTTCTTTCTGGTTTACTTATATATTTGTTTGTTTTGTGCTAAGCTCTCAGCTCTCTTTCTAACCCTGTTTTTACTAAATGAAGGCTAAATGTAAGTAATGTTATGGAAAGTTAATTATTTTTAGTTAAACGATATGGAACCAGGCAATAAAACTCAGGAAAGGGGCCTGTTTTAAAGTCTGTGGCCTTGTCTAAATCACTATATGTCAATAAATTGCTTTCGGAGCAGGTGGAACACTCCTGCCTGCCTGTGGACAGAGCCTTCTGGGGTACTTGTAGAGTGTTATGATATCTGGGCTCCACAGTCACACAATAATAATGCCTCATTAACCCAGCTATTTAAACCCTTGTCCCTACATGTTATGTGCTGGTGAGGGGAGAGACAGATGCCAGTTTCCCAAGAGGGGAGAAAAGCAACTGGAAAAAAGGAAATGGCAGATTGTCAATGAGATAGCTTTTGTTTCAGTTTTCCTACCTTTGTTTTCTTTTTAAGCCCTCTGTGAATTTCTGTACTTTCCCTTTTGGTATTTTGGGCCACAGATTTCTACATTAACCTGAATTCCTTGCTTCCCCACCCCTCCCCCCTAATATTCATCTGGAAAATACCACCTTCTTCTCCCCTGTTGACTGCCTTATTCTGGTGAGATCCACTGTCCATTTCCAGATTGTTTACTGAGGGAAGTGGCTTGGTCTGTAGCTGGAGTTCCCAATGAGAAGGCAGGAAAGCCGGGCCCCTTTCCCAGGCCTGTCCACCCTGTCTCTGCAGGGTCTTGAGTTCTCCATTGAACTGCACAGGGCCTTTAGTGGGCTCATGTGAGAACTGGAAATGCTATGAAGTCAGACTTTTTTGAGGTTGGAATCTCAGCTCTGCCATGAACCAGCCATGAAACCTTGGACATTCTTCATATCTCTGAGCTTCAGTTTTCTCTTCTGGGGAAAAATGACATTTACCTCTTCATGTGAGAAACCAGCAGATGACAGATATTAAGTTTTGCCTTTCAGTGTTGGTTGACCTCACATGCTGGGTGGGATTTGACTGTGGCTTGCTAGGACAGGGTAGGGCTGGCAGGAGTGGAGAAGGAGGCAAAACATAGGGACGAGGATGAGCCGCCATGCTCTGTTCCTGTTTCCTTCTGGATTGGAGAACACAAGCTGACCCTAGTGCAGCCCTGTGTGGCTCTGACTCCAGTATGCCTTGGAGGATGGTGGTTCCCAGAGCAGATCCGAGCAGAGGCCACAGCACCAGGGAGGGTAGGGCAGGCTCAGTAAGGCAGATGGAAACGCTCATTTGTTGGGTGGCTACCTGGGCGTCTTTGAGTGAGATGGTGCATCATTCTAACACCTTGTCCTAGTATTCTCCTAGAGTTTATCTTCACATTTTTGCTTCCATAATTATTGGCTGTTATCGAAAAGATGGGGTGTTATAAAGGAACACTGATCTTGGAATCAGTCTGAGTGGATCCTGGATCTGATCTTGGTTAATTACTTTACTAATTCTCTGCCTCAATTCCCTCATCTATAAAATGGACATGATCATACCTGCCCTGCTGACCTCATTGGTATGCTGTGAAGAGACCATAAATCACAACAAGGGGGTGGGTTTTGAAGTCTTTAAAGTTTGTACTGTAATTATTTGACTTTTATTTTTCTTATAGGACATTTTAAGGACAAGCTAAAAGAAAAGTGGCTGTTGGCTCTGGACATTGAAAGATCCCTGCATTCTGTCCACTGTGGGAACAAGTCCAAGCGAACAAGTAGCTAAGAACCAACAGGGCAAATGAGGGGCCCACTCTGCCTTTACTTTCTCATACTAATGGACGTCTATGTTTCCACTCAGAAATCTCATTCATTTGTCAGGTACAAGGCCAAGATACCAAAATAGCACTTGTGTAGGACTGAAACTATTACTGCTCAATTGTTTCTGGGCTTTCTTTTTTTTCACTCAACCCTACCACTCTCAAAGTACCTGCAGACGTGTCGAGGATGTAACACAGACCGGGTGATGGTGCTCACAAATGGCCCAAACATTACACATCGGGACAAGAATTTTAGAGATGTTTCAGGGGATGTGTATGAGCGCCAACTTCACTGGCAGCCGCTCACCCAATGCCAGCAGCAGTAATGGTGCATTAAAATGTTCCTCGAGTGCCTCAGGTAACCAGGTTGGGGGGAAAAGAGGCCAACACGACAAATGTTCAACTGTAAATGAAGCATTTAGAATCCAATTCTAAATTGTTATGGATGGATGTCAGGTGGACGTCATGGTACCGAAATGCAAAGTTCATTTAAACTAAAGGAACAAATTATTTTTCATAAATATGCAAGGATTTTCTTACTGACATGGCCATTAGGCTTCATGTTTTTGGCAACAAGTGCATTTAAATAAAGTTGAGAACCCTGAAGATGTCGCTTTGAGAAGGCACGCTGCCCCTACAGGACGGCCACAGACTTAAGGGCCACATCTGAGTTCAAATCACTGTTCTGTCATTTCTAGTGATGTGGCCTTCACAAGCTTATAACCTTCTAGGTTTCAGTTTCCTGAAATTATATTGAACTTGAAGGGTTGTTGTGAGGCATGAAGATAACGTGAGAAAAGAGCTAAGCTCAGGTCTGATGATAGTAGGAATTCAAAACCTGGACTCTTGTTCTTAAAAAGTAATGCAGTATAACCTGACCAAAAAGGGGGAAAAGAAGTGTAACTAATAAATTATCAGTGGCTGAGTGAGTTAAAACAGAGTCAAGAGGCTACTCTGGAGGTTGCTCTTACACAAGTTTCAGGTAGACCTTGCTACCTGTCATAACCGGCCAACCCCCAACCAGGCCATTCCAGCCAATCCTAAAGAATGCCTAGGGCAATATATAAGATTCTGTAAGGGTTCCATACACTAGGGTAACTTTCCAGAAACCTACAACCTCCAGATGGGTCCCTGGGCAAGATAAGCCCTGAAACCTAGCGGGACCAGTCTCTCCAGAATATCAGCTAGTTCCACCCCCCATCCCATTTTATTGACAGCCCTTCCAGCATGAAAAAGTTAGAATGGCCATAGTACAAATACCCCTAAAAAGTAGGATAGACAGAGCAAAGGTGTTGGGGGAGTTATACAGGGAAGGTAGGGTTTAACAAATGAATATGATTGCTAAATCATTAAGTTGATATTTCTTTTAGTCTCCAGTATCTTAGAGCAGCTAGAAGTAAAACCCTAAAATTGTGAAATTGTAACCCATACCAAACTCTGAAATATGTTCAACAACTAATTACTGTGCTGTGCTTTGAAATTTATTGCTTTTTTCTGAATATGTTATTTTTCACAAAAAAGAAAAAAGAAGTCCATTGTGATGATAAAAAAAATATTAATTCCTTTCAGGCTCCTATATTCTGGAGCACCTAGGAAAAATCTAAGATGATAGTACGGTAGCCCATGACAAACTCTGGAATCTGTCCTGTAACTACTTATTGAAGAGTGCTTTGAAAACTATTACCTTTTTCTTTTCTTTGCTTCGTATATATGTTATATCATGCAATAAAAAAATGAAAACAAACAAACAAAAAAGTAAAGCAGTATAATTGGTTGTTTTTTTGGGAGGTTTCCCTCAAGTCTTTTTTTTCAAATATCACAAAATTTCCCATTTTAATGATTTAAAATGTGTAATTCAGTGGTACTAATTATATTCACGATATTGTGCTTCTATGATTTTCTTTCTCATCTAAATCCTAGACTAATTTCAATGAAATTATTTTTAACCCTCTTATTTAAAAAAAAATTAGGGAGCGGGCCATGATGGCTCAGCAGGCAGAGTTCTCACCTGTCATGCTGGAGACCCAGGTTTGATTTCCGGTGCCTGCCCATGGGAAAAAAAAAACGTTGAGAACGATATTGGGCGGGCTACGGTGGCTCAGTGGCAGAGTTCTCGCCTCCACCAGACACCCAGGTTCGATTCCTGGTGCCTGCCAATGTTAAAAAAAAAAAATTAGGTACCACCATCTGTTAACAAGACTCTTTCATGACCCCAAATAGAAATTCTGTAGTTATTAAGCAATAACTCCTAATTCCTGTCCCTTCTCTAGCCTATGGTTAATTGGTGTTTTTGATTTAACATTCTAAGCTCTTATAAAAAAAAGTGTTTTCTTCTTATATGGAATATTGTGAGGAGATTTAGTTCAACTTCTGTCATTGATAACTTAGCTGATTTGGCAGGTTGCCTTGGCAATTAAACATAGAAAGAAAAATAATCAAGTACAATTTAGAAATTGTATTGTGTGGCAGGTACGGTGCTGCACATTCTTCGTGTATAAACAATTACTATTCAAAGCAGTTTTAGGAGATGGATACCATTATTGTCCCCACTTTGCAGATGACAGAACTGAATCTTAAAGAGACTGGGTCACTTGGCCAAGGCCAGATAGCTAGTGAGGGGCCTAACTGGAACTGGAATTGATATTTTTATGAAGCTAGAGGCATCATAAAATTTTTAGTCACTAAGGTATACTGATTTCATTCAAATGCAGTCTGTTATTTTCACCTCAATATTCAGAGCTGCTGATTAGGGCTTGGGGGGAAATTTTGGGGAGATGATAAAAAGGAGTGGGAGCTACTAATTTTGTGGGGTACACTCATGATCATTGTGGTAGTTAGATTCAGTTGTCAACTTGGCCAGGTGAAGGCACCTAGTTCTGTTGCTGTGGACATGAGCCAATGGTACATGGACCTCATCTGTTGCTAATTACATCTGCAGTCGGCTAGGAGGCATGTCTGCTGCAATGAATGACGTTTGACTTAATTGGCTGGTGCTTAAATGAGAGAGCACAATGTAGCACAGCCTAAGCAGCCCAGCATTCCTCATCTCAGCACTAGCAGCTCAGCCCAGGCCTTTGGAGATGCAGAAAGAAGTCACCCCGGGGAAAGTTGTTGGAACCGAGGGGCCTGGAGAGAAGACCAGCAGAGACCATCCTGTGCCTTCCACGTAAGAAAGAACCTCAGTGGAAAGTTAGCTGGCTTTCCTCTGAAGAACTAACAAAATAAATCCCCTTTTATTGAAAGTCGATCCATCTCTGGTGTGTTGCATTCCGGCAGCTAGCAAACCAGAACAGTCATTTTCCTCTTTATTTCTCATTGCTCAGCTGCCCACCCCCAAACTCCTCAACAGATACCCTGTTCTTGGAGCACCCTCCTCTCCCATTTCTCCTATGGCCATCTCCAAACCTGCCTTCTCCGGGTCACTTTTGGTGTGTCATCCAGCTCTTTTGAGCCTGCGTATGTCCAGTTATCTTGGGATCAAGGCTGAGAGTCTCAACTGGGCTGCATCCTGTGATCTCACTTTCCCTTCTCTTTCATCCTCCATCACTCCCTCTCAATCATATCCCATTAAGTTGTCTCTATGGACCAGGTCCATTCCCCACTTCTTTCTTTCTCCATGTAGCACCATGCCTACACTTGGCTGTGTTCAGTCCAGGAAGCCATGGGAAAAATGACTGTGGCTGTCCTGGAGGCAAGTTTTTAAGAAACTGAGCTAGAGGCAGCCAGGTGGTAGCTCAGGGAACAGTTCAGTGGAAAAGCCACAGGCCTTTTATTCATTCATGTATTCATTCATTTGTTCAAAAAACTTTTATTGAATACCAGATGTTGGGACCACAACAATTCAGACCCAGCCTGCCCTCAAGAGCTTACAGTTAATGGATGTATTAGTTAGGGTTCTCTGGAGAAACAGAATCAACAGGGAACACTCACAAATATAAAATTTATAAAAGTGTCTCACGTGACAGCAGGAATGCAGAGTCCAAAATCCACGGGGCAGGCTGTGAAGTCAACGATTCGGATGGAAGGTCTGGATGAACTCCACAGGAGAGGCTCACCAGCTGAAACAGGAAGAACCTTTCTCTTCTGAATCTTTCTTAAAAGGCTTCCCATGATTAGATTAAGCATGAGTCATTGCAGAAGATACTCCCCTTTGGCTGATTACAAATGGAATCAGCTGTGAATGCAGCTGATATGATCATGATCTAATTCTATGAAATGTCCTCATTGCAACAGACAGGCCAGCTCTTGTCCAACCAGACAAACAGGTACCACCACTTGGCCAAGTTGACACATGAACCTGACCAGGACAGTGGAGGAGACGTTCAGAAATGGAGAATTACAACTCTTTGATAAGTCTGGGATAGTCATATTCACTGAACACCATGAGAGTGTCAAAGGAAATAGAGATGGTTGAGCTGAAAGCAGGGGAGTTTCTGGTGGAGGGAGCAGAGAAAACAGGGAACTGGTGTTTCATAGAAATACACATAAAGCCGTGCAACTGGTACATACTTCAAGGGGAAAGAAATGCCCTCCTCTCCAAAAAAGAAAAAAGTCATTCTGATACACGTATCTGCCGCAGTCCCATCTCCTTCTCTAGTGGAATAATTGAGCCTGTGAACAGCCAATACTTACTTAGGTGTGGACTTGGTTAAAGAACCACGAGCGATGAGGATGCCCAGGCACTCTTGTGCCAGCAAGAGTAGAAAGGAGGAGCTGTCACCACTCTGAAGGAACTAGAAGAGGGACAGTTATTAAAATTCCAATAAAGCTGCAGCTCTCCACGTAGGAGAAGGCTGCCTGATAGGAGCCCGGCATTTGGTATGAAAACATAGCCACTACCGACCCACAGCCTGGCAGGGAAGAAACCACAGACACAAAGACCCTGATCTGTGTCCTCTTGTCCTGCCAAGGGCTTCCTTTTGGCCGAACACAAAGAAGCCAGCGGGGAAGGGAGCGTGGATTGAGACACACGCAGAGGTCAGACCCCCAGGGTACAGAGCAGGGCAGAACAGAGTGTGGAGAGTATCTGGAGGGGAAACAGAAAATACCCAGTTGGCAGATAGCAGTCTTACCTCTGATTTCTACCATGGCTCCTGTTTACTGTCTGTTGCAGACAACAGATCTCATTGAACAAAGGACCGAGACGACATGCAGCAAGAGCGCACAATGAAGGAATAAGATACCAATTCAAAACCAGAGTTCAGATCACAGAAAATATAAATGAAAGGTCAAAAGTGAGGAAGGAGCAAGGACAGCTGGACAATGAAACAGAAATCATATTACCGTTGAGCCAGTAATACGACTCTGCACTTCCTTAAAGGAAGACAGGGTCAGGGGCTGTCCAGCTTACCTGGCTGAGGAAGTGAAAACATACCAGTTTGTATCAGAAGCCAGACTCTTCCCAGACCTTAGCATAAACAGGAATTTTCTCCATGCAGCAGTGTGATTTAAACAGATTGTGGCCCTAAGAAAATCCCTCTAGCAAACTTAGGCCTCTGCCTCATATCTTGTGTTGTTCACCGAGAGTGTTGTGTTCCCCAGGTGTGTCCAAGCCTTGCCTCTCCAACGTGATTTTATGTTCCTTAAGATCAACATGTCTTTCCTGCTTCCCAAAAGTACCCTACTGTTTTGAAATGGAATCTAAGAAAGTATTTCGAACAGTGCAATGATTTCTTATAAACGGCGTCTGAAGAATCATCAGTCCAACCACAACTGACATCCTAACTTCTCTGGCCTTACTCCTGAGAAGCGGGTGCACTAGGATAGGAGTTCCAGGTACAGTGATTCGCTTCCATTCTCATAAGGCATTTCAGAGTCCACTGCACTGCCACTGTCACGAAACTGTCCGCCAAGATGGAAGGAGGCCATAACAGTTCATCCCAGTTCTCGGTTCAACCTTAATGAAATTTAGTTCAGACCAGTGATGCTGAGCATCTGGAGACCAAAGACCTTGTTGAAAATCTGGTAAAAACAGGGACTCTTTCCCCAGAAAAAGACAAAGGTACATGGTTTTGGTTTTAGTTTTAGGGAGTTCACAAACTTCTTGGAGCCAAACCATGGACTCACAAAGGATCCATGGACCCCAGTTTAGGCTCCATGGTTAAAAGTATGGTCCTAACCACATTTTGTATAAGGGATTTGTTTTCTGGATGCTATTGGTCCTATTTATGAGAGAAACAAATTTATATCCTAGGTATCAAGTTCTATCCCAGATGGGTTGAAAGGACTGGGAAAATTACATTATTGGCCTTGTACTCCACTGACCTCACACAAATATCCTACAGAGAGGATAAAATAAGACAAGAGTCAGGGGGCAGCCTTGAAGGGAGAAGGGTCTGAAGAATGTGGGTTCAGTGTGACAGGTGTGTTGGGGAAGGCATGGTCCCACTTGCTAGCTTTAGTGATTGTCAGCTGACCCAAATGTAAAGAGCCTCTGGGAACAGTTCTTTCTCCTCCTAGGTCGGCTCCCTGAACTCTACTGAGTGGCTGTGGCATCAGTGTTGGGGAGTGAATCATGTCACCCCCAAAAGACAGATAGAAGTCTTACTCTATGTTCCTGTGGGTATGAACCCATTTGTAAATAGGACCTTTGAAAACATCATTATTAGTTAAGGTGTGGACTCATTTGTGAGTAGGATCTTTGAAGATCCTATTTGGATGAGCCTTGTAGGGGGAGAAAATCTGGACAGAGATGCAGATGACTGAGCAGGAAAAGCAGGAGCCAGAAGGAGAAGCCATGTGATAGAGGCAGAGATGCAAGCCAGGGAACCCTCAGTATTGACGCAAACCCACTTGGCTTCTGGCCTTAGACGGCTCTGGCCTCCAGGAGAAAGTTTGACCCACCGAGGCCTTGATTTTGGACTTAAGCTAACCTGTTGTGTGGTATTTGTCATAGCAGCTCTGGCAAACTGGGCTAAATGGGACCCAGCACCAGGAACACTTGAATGAAACTTTTGGATAGTTGTGCTGGGACTTTGGGCTCATTGGAGTGTTTTCATTTCATTAAAATTTATGGCTGATTTCTGATATTCCCATGTGAGAATGGCATGGCGACCATCTTCTATTTCCTAGGGCTCTACACATAATTTCTAAAGGAAAACAGTGGCCTCGTGTGGGAGCTCTTTATTTTATAGTACTCATCTTTTTTTATAGCAGGAAGTAAATATGTGTTGCTAAGCTACGATGTCCACCAAGAAAAAAATTACATAGTAGATTCCATTGTATTCTTTGTGTTCTGTGAGAGTTGATGATTCCTCTATGTCAACTCAGCGTTTTCGTTCTTGACCTCCTTTGCCTACAGTTAATTAGAGTTTGGCCATAATATACCTGGTGTAAACAGAAAAAAAAGAGGCCTGATCATGATTTCCCATGAGAAAACGGTGGCTTCCTTAAACTTTCACAAAGAATTTAAAAATCATTTATTGGCCTATATTTCAGTACTCTATGTATGGTTCAAGGACCTTGCAAACATTTGATTTTATTTTCTTATTGCAAAGGAAAGAAGCACAGACTACACAAGTGAGTTTTAGGAGTGCAAGTGTCTCTTCATCTGTCAGGGATAGAGTATTGGTTCTCTGCCTCTGAGAATAAGGTGGGTAGAGGCAATTTTAAGATTTAGCATATGAGATTTACAGAGGAGAGAAGGGAAGAACTGCATGTCACTGAAGGCATACTATGGAAAGTTATGCCATTTCTCTAGGAGAGAGATCTTAGAAGAAAAATAGATATTATTCCCTATATTAGGCCCCCTGATGCTTGAATGCGATGGAAGGACCCCTGTACAATGGACTCATTCCACCTGCATATTTAATTTACGTGAACTTAAATGAGCACAGTTGAGTAAGGTGAGAGCCAGTTCTGTAGAGCTGGCCATTGAGCCTTCCATCACTCCAAGGTCCCACATGAGGATGAGTTGAGGTTACTGTAGTTTGCTGTTCCCACACCTGGGCTTTCTCACACATTGTGAGTGTAAACACCGTACCCAACTGAGTGTGAGTCTTGCATGGCTTATTCCCATCAAGCACGGTTCCAATATGCAAATCACTGTGTTCATTCAATGCTTAGTGATGACGCTACTTCTAGAAGAACAAGCTGTGAGGGGCTTCCTGAGAGAAGAGATGTCCAGCTCCAACGTGGTTTGCAAACACGGCCTGGACCAGCTTGGTAGATGTCCTTCAGATTTGAGAGAGAGAAAAAAACAAGCTGACATCAAGTACGAAAAGAAATGTGAAGGAGACAAGTCGGCCATGTATATGACTTTAGTGAAGACTGAAGTGGTGTTTGACTTGTGGCTGGAGGTCCCTGATGCTAAGATGTGCCTGTGAATTTTAACATGTGCTCTACCTGCCTGCCAAAGATATACAGAACTCTGAGGAAAAGGAATTTTCAAGAGAAATTTTAACTGTACATGGTTTTCACCAATTTGCTGCCTTCTAGCCCTAACTCCCATGGAAATTATAACTAGTCATTATGACTAGTGACCTTGGAGGTCAGATATCAGAGTCCTAATTCCAGCCCCACCAATGACTAGTCGATTAGTTTTTTTAAACCTTGGTTTCCTTAAATGTAACAATAGCGCTTACCTAATAGGGTATTTCTGAGGATTAAATGAGACAATCCATGTGAAACAGTTAGCACCTGCATTTAATAAGTAATACAATAGATGTTTACTCTGATTATTCAGGAAGCAAAAGCAATCCAATGCATTGGCCTGATGCCACTGATTTGTGGGAAGAACAAAGGACTGGTTTTGTGCTCTGGATTCAAAGCAACAAAAAAGTTTTCAAGCCCTAATTGTTTTTTATTCTTTCATTTGTTATGTTTTGGATACTTCACTTCTAAACTATTTAAAACATACATGCTGCACATGCAACTATTCCTTCAGTTCATTTGGCGAATCTTCATTGAGCATCTACTCTGTGCCAAGTATTATGTGCCAAGCTAGGGGTTGACAATGCAGAGGCAAGATGCAGATCTTGGCCATGGGAGGAGGCAGATGCAGAAGTAACAGTGATAAGACAGCAGGAAGAATGGGATGACACAGGTCATCCCAAAGATCTTGGTACAAAAGACAGTGAATGGGCCAGGGGCATGCTTTCAGTATGAGACAAGCATGGAGGTGAGAGCCAGCATGGGGCATTTGGGAAACTACAAGGAAGTCAGGTTGCTGGAATGGAAAGTGCAAAGACTGATGGATAAAGAGGCAGAAGAGAGAGCCTTGCCCTGGAGCTCTTGCTCCATCAGGGCCTGTGACCTTCAGCCTAGAGGCTGTGGGGAGTAGTGGCTTAAATGTATGTTCTCATTTGAGAGTGATCATTTTGAGTGGAGGACAGATTGGAGAGGGTGATCAGAAAGGGTCCACTTGGGAGAGTACTGTAGCCGATGGAGGAAGGGCTGGCAAGGACTGGACTTGGCAATTCCCCTGGGGATGGAGGGAGGGTGGGAGGGACATGAGGAGAAGATTAGTACGTTAATGCAACTGGACTTGTGATTGTTGGGAGTGGAACATGAAGGGAGGAGAGGAGTGGAGGATGACTCCCAGCTATCTAGTTTGGACATCTGAGTGGATGGTGCTGCCAGCAACGGAGATGTTTTAGAATAAAAGCAAAAGGACAAGTTTTGAGGGCTGAAGTTGATTAGCTCCTTTTGAAAAAAAAGTTGTATACAGGATTCACAATCTAGGAAGATAATGGTTCAAATGTGCCTTTCTTTCATTTTATGTGGAATTCAGTAATCAAATTATTTCTAATAGCAAAAACCCCAGGAATCATGTCTAAACAAAGAGTTATATGGTCAAATATTCTCAGCCAGGACCAAACAACATCTGAGTGCGAATCACCTTCATTATTTAAGACAAGTAAAGTGGAGAGTTTTTGAAGCTTGAGAAACAGGGAGACTGGATAGAGGAAAAACACCTATAATAAAACTAATAAACAAAGCCCCCTGCCTTTAGATTACAGTTTCTACCTCCTCAACATTTATTTAATTGCATTTCAATGCCCCCTACCCACCTGCACTATCCTTTGATGGAGATTCTAGATGTTCTAAATAGCAGAACATGAAATCAATAGAAGGAAGAAGTAGAAATAGGGGCTTGCATAATCTACAAACACAGCTCACCCAGTTAAGTCAGACAGAAGTTAGAGTTGGTACCAAGTGGGCCAACTGGGAGAAGTTAAGAATATCCGTGATGATACATCCATAAGATTGGTGAATCTGTGAAGTTCTAATTATCGTGCCTTCTTGTGTGGGTTAGGAGCATAAAATGCCTATTTGTTTTTTGAATTTCATTTCTTTTAGATTTAATCAATTTATTTTGGGGGGTTTTGGATAGTAGCAAGCGGATGGTTTTTGGTTCCCGCCCTAAATCTGGTTGAGTAAGACACTGAAAGTGGGAAGAAGAAGATGCGTACATTTTGCCTTGTTGAAAAAGGATCAGTAGCCCCATCCCAAAGGGCTTACAAAGGGCTTCTTAAAGTTGTCATTTGACAAAGTGCCCAGGAGAGGGCTGATGTCAGCGGGCAGAGGGCCGTGGGTGGGTGCCCCTTACCTGGGCTGACTTACTCTCTTCCCTCTCCCTGCCAGGGCTCCGTCGTCCAAACCTGTAATGCATGCCCAGGCAACTCCAGTTCTGGGTATTTCTTAAGCAAATAGATCAACTCATGCCAGCATTAGGGGTTGCACCTTTTATAAATTGTGCGCTGGGGCAACTGCTCATGACTTCTTCTCATGACTCAGTTTCACCACCTCATCTGTGCCTTTGATTTTCCCTCTTCCAACTCCCCACAACACTTACATCTATATGCATGATTAATACCTATAATGTGCTGTCCTGTTTTCTAATTATCCGTTTTGTGAAATGTAGCACTTTCTTACGTACCTTCTCTCCAACAGTTTTTCAGATCTATGTCTTACTGCCCACGTCTATAGGAAGCTTTTTGGACTTGGGAAAGAATCTGACAGCTGTTTCTCTTTTCCTCCCCTCCCCACCCACTCCCAAACATGAGTCCAGCGTGCGGCAGGTAAGTTTTCCACAAATGCTTGCAGAAGGTGAAAGCACTCCGATGCGGATATCTCCAAGTTAAAAATTGAAAAACCCTAAGTCAAGGTGCTGAAAGTGAGGTTTCTGTACAAAATGCAAACAAGCGCCCTTTCTTAAAGCCAATATTCATAGAAAGATGAATAGTAACTCATTACCCACTGTTTCAGTTTGCTTAAAAGCTGCTGGAATGCAATATACCAGAAATGGGTTGGCTTTTTCCATGGGGCTTTATTACCAATTTATAGTACTAAGCCCATGAAGATGTCCAAATTAAGACATCAAGAGTAAAATGCCTTTCTGAGGAAAGGCTGCTGGCATCTGACGTTCCTCTGTCACATAAGAAGGCACATGCAACATCTTGCTGGTCCTTCTCTGCAAAATGTCTCTGGGCATTTCTCTCTCTTATTTTGGGCGTGCTGCAAAACATCTCTGCCTTGTATACTCTCATAAAGGACTCCACCAACAGGATTAAGACCCTCCCTGAATGGGCTGGGTCTCACGTCTCCATGGAAATAACCTAAGCAAAAGGTCCCACCCACAACAGGACTGCCCTCACAAGAACAGGTTAAAAGAACATGGTCTTTTCTGGGGTACGTAACAGATTCAAACCAGTGCACACACTTAACATGTGCCAGGCACTGTTCCAGGCGCTTTCCATGGCTCATTGTATTTGATCTCCACAATTGTCTTTTGGTTACTATTATCCCCATTTTCCAGATGACACAGAAAGGTTAAACAACCTGACCAAGATCACAGTTAGTTAGCATTGGAACCAGGTTTCAAATTTAGGCAGTCCTGACTCCAGGACATACACTCATACTTCTGGATTATCTGGCTGTTTGTGTCACAGGAATGTTTTCTACCTCCAAGGTCATTCTTCTAGAAGTGTTACTGTTTTATGTACATTTAGATCTGCAACCATCAGGAACAGATATTTGTGTATGGCGTGAGGTCGAGATCAAAATTAACATTATTCTTATGGATCCCCAAATGACAGCATAGTGTTTATTGACAAAGAACCGTCCTTTTCCCACTGTGCTCTAGTGTCACATTTGTTGTAAGTCATTGACTTTATATTTGTGGGTCTCAGGTTTTGGGTCCTCTGTTCTCTTGCTGTCTTTGTGCTGAAATTATGTTGCCTTAATTCCCACAGCTTTGTAATATTGCTTGATATCTGGAAGTGTAAGTCTTCCCACATTTTTCTTTATTTCCAAGATTGCCTTGACTATCCTTGGCCTTTGCATTTCCATGAAAATTTTAGTAGCATTGTGCCAATTTATACACACACACACATACACACACACATGTGCACAATTTTGCTAGGATTCTGGTCAAGATTACAGTGAAATTCTAGGTCAACTTGGGGAGAATGGACAGCTTAAGCATATTGGGTCCATGGACTTGACATACACTTAAGTTATTTAGGTCTTTAATTTTTCTCAATAATGTTATATTGTTTTCTGTGTAGAGGTCTTGCACACATGTTGTAAGATTTATTTCTAGGTGTTTGTTATTTTGAATGCTATTATAAATGTTATCATTTTAAAACTTTCATTTTCTGATTGTGGCATATATGAATATAATTAATTTTGGTATATTGATCTTATAAAAAATGACCTTGCTATTTACTTATTCATTCTGTTTGTGCAGTCTTTTAGGTTTTCTATGTAAACAATAACGTCATCTACAAATAATGACTGCTTTACTTCTTTTTGCCAATTTCTGTAACTTTTATTTCTTTTCTTGATTTATAAGGAGCTCCAGGACAGTGTTAAATAGAAGTAGTGATATTTTATATTCTTATATTATTCCAAATCTCAGGGCGGGGGGACCTTTTATCATTTTGTTATTAAGTGTGACATTTGCTATAGTTTTTTTTTAAAGAAGATGTCCTATTTAGTTAAGGAAGTTCCTCTCTATTTCTAGTTAGCTGAAAGTCTCTAAAAATTATAAATGGGTTTGAATTTTGTCAAATGAGTTTTCTGTGTCTGTTGAGTTGATCATGATTTTTCTTTTTTTATTCTGTTAATATGGGTAATTACATATACTTTTAAAAGGTTAAATGAGCCTTGTATTCCAAGAATAAAACCAACTTGATTAAGATTGATTGTATTTTTTACACATTGCTGGATTTGATTTACTAATATTTTGTTTAGGGTTTTTATACCCATGTTTATGAAAGATATTGCCATATGCCAATATGGTGCCTGATAGCCCTGGCATCAGGGCTACTCTGTTTTTAAAACATGGCTAAAGTTTTTGTTCTTTATATGCATTTAAAATAGTTTCTGTGAATTCTTTGTCTACAAAGTCTAACATCTTGGTCATCTCAGAAATGACTTATACAGACCACATTTTTTTCTCATGTATGGTTCATAACTTTTCCTGCTTCTTTGCAGCCCTCATTTTTTTCGTTGTTGTTGTTGAAAACTGGATGTTTTGGTTTGCGAAATCTGCCAGCATGCAATGTACCACGAATGGATGGGCTTTTACCAAGGGTTTTTATTAAGTTGCAAGTTTACAGTTCTGGGGCCACGAATATGTCAAATTAAGGCATCAATAAGAGTCTGCCTTCACTCAGGAAAGGCCAATCATGTCTGGGGTTTCTCTGTCATATGGGAAGGCACCTGTTCTCCACTCCTGGCTTCTGAGTTCAAATGGCTCTCTCAGGTCCTGTGGGTCCTTCTGATGTATGGGGCATTTTCTGTCTGCATCTCCAAACATCTGTGTCTCCTCTGAGCTCTGTCTCTTTCTGTGAGTTCTTTTAAGGACTCTAGTAAGCTAATTAAGGCCCACTTTATGTCCATGGAAATAATCTAACCAAAAGGTCCCACCCACAAGTCTGCACCCACAAGATTGGAATAGAAGAACATGGCTTTTCTGGGGTACACAATAAGTTTCAAACCAGCACACTGGACATACATTGTAGCAACTCTGGATTCTGATTCTTTCCTACCTACTGGGGTTGTTGCTGCTGTGTGTTTGCTTATTATTGACTCGCCTGTACTGATTTGTAGAATTTGTTTCCCCTATAGTGTGTAACTACTAATGTCGCTGCTCAGATTTTTTATAATTCTTATTTTTATTCTTAAGCCTTGCTGCCTATGGCTTGGCGGTTCAACATCTCTAAGTGTTCATCCAATGATCAATCAGAGATTGTGTTTAAACACTTTGGGTCAGTAAGGCTTTCACCCTCCACTGAAGGGATCTGCTTGTGGATTGAGGCACTTCTACAAGGTTCAGCCAGTTGCAAAGTCTTTCTAGCTTACATTTCCTGGTTGTGAAAGGGACACACAATGAGCTGGAACAAGCAGGTAACCGAGGCCCTGACTGGTCGTTTCTGGGTGTGTGTACAGCCCTGGGCGTGTGTGCAGCCTTCTAGATTCCTAGGAATCTGTGGGAGCTTTTCAATGAGCTCCATGGCTAACTCTGCCCAGATTTCCCGGTTAATTTTTTGGCTGATCTGTTGCTTGCCCCAACCAGTATTGCTGCCTAGGGCAACTGCAGTATTGTCATTCCCCTATTGTTGGCCACCATAGCTGTTGTTTTTGACAACGTCTGGGAGAACAAGGCTTTCTGAGGCATTACAAATGGAGTTCTCCTCTTCTGGTGGGAACAAGGCTGATGGTCCTTGAGGCTCCCATTCCACAGAGCCAGGGGAGGTGGGAACAGGGGCAGCTCCTAGTTAAAATGCCACAGACACCCCTTTCCTGCCACATATACATCCTTCTTACCAAGCTTCAGTATTTTTCTTGAATACCACTTTTCAATTTGCTGTATCCTTCCGTGAATCTCTAGAGTTCTAGAACTGTTGTTTTTGGCAACTTTGTTCAGCTTTATCATTGCTTTTTGGAGAGAGGGTTGCTGAGCTCTTCACGTTCCATTCCTAAAAACACTTCCTGGAAGAGTTTAACTGTTTTCTCCTTCTTGTCTTTTTTAGTTATTGTTGGTTTACATTTTAATCCTACATACATTTCAAACCCTATAAAACATTATTATTGTCAAAATTAATAGAAGTCACGTAGTGACCCCTACCATTCTTAGATTTCAATGATTTTAGGTGGTGTTATTTTCCTTTTGTATGAATTTCCATTAATGTTTCCTTTCATGGGAGTCTGCCAGCAATGAATGACCTGGTTTTGTTTGTGTGAAATGTTTTTAATTTTTCTTCAGTTTTGGAGGATATTTTTAGGTTACCATTTTTAAAGTGCTGCTGATACCAGCACTTTAAAGATTTCATTTGTAGTTTTCTGGCTTCCACTATTTCTATCGAGAAGTGAACTTTTGGTCGTCTTGTTGCCTCTCTGAACTTAATGTGTCCATTTTCTCTTGCTGCTTTTAAGATTTTTTTCTCTTTGCCTTTGTTTTAAGTTGATATACCAAGGCGTGGTTTTCTTTGTGTTTGTCTTGCTAAGGTTCTAGAGCATTTTGATATTTTCCTTGATGCATTTTGTGAGTTAGAAAAATATTTAGTGTGTTATTCTTCATATATTGCTCTCGTTGGGTTTCTAATTACATGGCTTCTTAGGCTCTTCTGGGACTCTAATTACATGGACTTTAGACCTTTATCCATGTCTTACATGCCCCTTATGCTGTTTTATATATATATATATATATATATAAATTTTTTTAATTCGTTTTTCCTTTCTGTGCTTCTGCCAAGTTCTTTTCCAGATCTTTAACTCTTTTGATTGGTTTTGTTGGTTTGCTGCTAAGCCATTTATTGAAGTTCTTCATTTCAATTGTAATATTTCTAGGTTGTAGAGTTTCCTTTCCATATTAAAAAAAAAATAAACTCTAGCTCTCTGATGAAATTTTCCACCTTGTCATATTTTCTTGAACATACAAATCATAGTTATTTCAATTATTTTAAAGTTGGTGTCTGGTAAGACCATAACCTCTATTTCTGTTGTTGTTGACTTTTTCTTGGTCTTGTTTCTTTGCATGGCAGGTAATTAAAAGCCCGGCATTTTTAAAAAACTTTTTTTTAAAAAATTGTGTAATATAACATATATATAAAGCAGAGAAAGAAAAAAAAGCAGTAGTTTTCAAAGCACTCTTCAACAAACAGTTACAGGACAGATCCCAGAGTTTGTCATGGACTACCTTTATCCTTCTATCTACTCCAGAACATTGGAGACTAGAAGGAATACATATTTTTTCATCATCACAATCAACTTTTTTTTTCTTTTTTGTGAAAAATAATGTATATACAAAAAAGTAAAAAATTTCAAAGCACGTGCAGCAATTAGTTGTAGAACAGATTTATAATTCCACAATTTTACTTCTAGCTGCTCTAAGATTCTAAGGTCTTTACTTCTAGCTGCTCTAAGATACTGGAGACTAAAAGAAATATCAATTTAATGATTCAGCAATGATAATCATTTGTTAAACCCTACCTTCTCTGTATAACTCCACCATCACTTTAATCTTTCTATCCTACTCTTTAGGGATATTTGGGCTATGCTTCATGTTGGAAGGGGACTGTCAATAATATGGGGTAGGGAGATGGATCTAGTTGATGTTCTGGAGAGGTTGGTCTCTCTCTAGGTTTCAGGACTTATCTGGTCCAGGGACCCATCTGGAGGTTGTAGGTCTCTGGAAAGTTACCCTAGTGCCTGGAACCTTTGTAGAATCTTGTATATTGCCTTAGGTGTTCTTTAGGATTGGCTGGGATGGTTTTGGTTGGGGTTTGGCAGGTTATGATAGGTAGTAATGTCTAACTGAAGCTTATGTAAAAGTAACCTCCAGAGTAGCCTCTAGACTCTATTTGAACTCTCTCAGCGACTGATACCTTATTAGTTACACTCCTTTTCCCCCTTTTGGTCAGGATGGCATTGTGGATCCCATGGCTCCAGGGCCAGGTTCATCCCTGGGAGTCATCACCCACTCTGCCAGGGAGACTTTCACCCCTGGATGTCATGTCCCACATTGGGGAGAGGGCAATGATTTCACTTGCAGAGAGTTGGGCTTGGAGAGAGTAAAAGGCCAGGCATTTTACATAACAATGTTAGAAACTGAATAAAATTATCTTCCTCCTCCAATAGGCAATTAAAATAAGACTGTTCTGGGACTGTCTCTATAAGGCTCAGTTTATGTTTGGTTCGTTTCTCATCTCTATGATGTAGACTTCCAGGTGTTAACGTGGGTAATTTACTAGTCAGTTCCTTCTTGACAGGTATTACTTCAATTATTTTTTTTGTATTTCCCCCTTAATGCTCAGCACAGTGAGACTACCTAAACTCTGCTATGTTTTTCAATTTCTTTTATTTGGGTTCTAAGCCTCTTGTGCACCTTAAGAGTTTAGAAAATGCCACGTGTAAAATTGTTAAATGATGGGCTTCCTTTTCTGTACCTCCTTTCTCAGGGATTGTCTCTTCAAGTCCCAGCTGCCTGGACCCACACTCAAATTTATTTTTTGTCTCCCAAATCCTATAGGATTGCTGAAAGACTTATTGACTTTTCTGCCTCTTAGCAGTTATCCTTTACTTGTATTTTCAGTTTCTTTTACCACCCCACCAAAAATTAACAAATGCTGTGAGAGAAAAAGTAGCATGTAAAATGTTTGGATCATCTTAAAAGATCTCATCATTCTAGGATCTTGGTTCCTCCTGTCCTAGTTGCCTGAGCAGCTCTTTCATGCTATCAGGGAGTTGTTCTTTGTAGTATATTTAGATTTTCTGTGGGCACATTAATCTGCTACAACTGACTACATGGTAGCTGGAAAGAATTACCAGAAGTAATCAATGTCACACGATATAGACTTTTAAAGGTTTTTGATATATTATTATCAAATCACTCCTTAGAGAGCTATTATGATCATGTTTCCTTCTGAGATATATATAATTATCATGTATAAACTTCTAATGTAGTTATTTATATGCACGTAATATCCACGATTGAAGTGTATACCGATGGGTAGAAGAGATTTTACTCCAGCACAGTGCCTCACTTATAGTAATGGAACAAAGTGAGAACAGCACAGTTTCATCAATTTTTATTTGTGCAGTCGTGGATGGATTAATTTGACTCTATGAGTTTCAATTTCCTTATGTTAAAATGGGATAAATCTTTCAGGATTGCTTAGACAATTTGTTGAGCTAAAGAGTTTAATGCTTCAGCCAAATGGTATATGTTCATGAAATGAGAACTTTTTATATAAGTAGTAAGTATAAGTAATGTGGGGCAGATATTTGTTGAATCAGTGAATGAATTAATGAATCAATGACTCAAGAAATTAATAATTTAGAGAGAATGACATTGCCTAATCAATGGGAGAGAAGATAGCCTAAGGAAATTGGGCATCTGCAGCAGAGGATAGCATAGAGCAACAAAACAAACCTGAGGTAGGAATGTGCAGTGCTGATGATATTTCATATGTTTGCCAAAAGACAAAAAGATAATTGTCAAAAAATAGAGAAGCAGCTCACAGTTGTCCGGGGCGGGGGGCGGGGGGCAGCTTTGCATTGTGGAGCGCTCTAGTATCATTTGTGCTTCCTATTATTTTTGCCCAGATATTTATGTTGAGAGAAGCAATCACTTTCCCTGACACTTCAAATACTTGTTCATTTGGCTTGAAATAAATCGAAATGAGTGATAGACGGTTGTGGTAAAAAGCTTTCTTCATATAAACTTGCAAAAATTACAGAAAACCAGAGTCATAAAAACTCTATCCTAGAGTTTGAAAATCCTGAGAGATTCTTTGGCCCATTTTTCACGGTTTTTTTTTTTTTTTGGATACTTTTTGGGATCACTGAAACACTGTTCCTGACAGTTGGCCATGTATCTGTTCCGTTTTCCTGTCACCATGATTTCTGCTTCGTGGGGGATCTATTCCATGTTGGCCCGCCAGCAGAATGTTCTTCAAGGAAGTAGAGTTACAAAGTCTTTTTGGTAATGTTCCTCTATCGATCTAATGTTGGTTGGACTTCTAGATTCACATGGAACAATTCCAATCTTTTTTCCTAAAATGTGCATTTTAACCATTTGAAGCTAACCCTATGTGGAAAAGTCATGGGATGAGGAATCAGAAGACTTGTAATCCAAGCTCAGTTACTAGCAATGTGAAATTTATATATACTCATTTTAAAGAATAGGTAACTGGGGCTTAAAAAGGTTAAGCAAGTTTCCAAGGTCACACAGGTATTAATTGGTGGTGGAACTGGCCTGTGTGTCTAGTTTTGCTGATGCTGGAGGTCAAGCTCTTATCCATTATGTTATAAGGCATCCACGTATCACCGTTGGTTTAAACTGAATTTGTGGCCAGTTATATGTGAGTTTTTTTCTCCTATGAACTTTGATCATCACATTTTCCATCTGGAACTGTCTGTCTGTCTGTCTATCTACCTACCTACCTACCTACCTTCCTACCTACCTACCTGTCTACCTACCTGTCTATCTAATGCTCCTCCTCCTCATCTTCCATTTAATCATCTTTCTATCTACCTATGTATGATCTATTTATTTTTACTTAACTATATAACTTTATACTTTTTTCTATTAAGTTTTAAACTGTTGAGATTGAAAATCATTTCAGTCTGTCAAAACGCATATAGGTTCTATCCTATAATATTTCCCTTTGAACTTCAAATTAGCCACAAATTTGACAATTTTTGATGTTTTAAAAAAGACATCATTAAATTTTTTTAACAGAATAATATCCAAGGCAGGGTCATAGGGCATGCTACTGGAAAATATACATTAAATTCAATCACTTGTGAAACATATCTAGCTGCCCTATTATCTAAATCACATATCTTCAATTTGACCACACTGATGTCCCAACCGAATTAACCTTATTTCCTAGTAGAGACATTTGATTGTTTGGTAGGGCATGACCTTAGTGAACCCCCATTGGTTCCAGATGCTCTCAACATTCTTTTCTAAGTTTTTCACAAACCGACTATTTAATAATTTATTCTAAGAATTTTGCCAAGGATTGACATCAATAATTTGCTTTTACCAGACTGTGGTTCCCAGAATCTAGCCTTTCTCAAATTTCACAATCAAAAACTATTTTCTGGTCTTCTGACACTTCTTTGTTCTTCATGTGCTCTCCCTGGCCCCAAAGATTGCCAACAGTACTAACACAATTACATCACTGAGTCTTTCAGTGCCTTGATTTGGTCTGTCTGGGCTGGAAGGTGTGATTTCGTTTGAAGTATGACATCTTGGAAAGGAAAGTGTACCTAGAGTTGTAGACTTAAATTCTTGTCATGATGTATCACTTGCTGATTATGTGACCTATGGTAAGCCTTGGTTTCTGACCACTTTTCAACTGTAAGAGGAGATACATGTCAATCTTGAAAGGATTATTTGAGACAGTAGCTGTAAAAGTGTCTGGAATAGCATAAACTTAAAAAAAAACAACACCTGAATTTCCTTTAATCTTGTATCTATCTTATATATTAATTTATTCTTTACATTTTTAAATACCCTACCGAGTTTGAAGACCATTCTTTTTGCTGGAGAAGAAAAGGAAAAATAAGAATCTTTGGGGATGTGAAATGGTGTAGAGCACCGGGCTTGGAGTATCACAGGAATTCGTTCCTTGTGGGGATGTTTCACTAACTCGCTGTGTGACTTTTAGGAAGTCGTGTAATAACTCTGGGTTTTATTTTCATGTGCAAAATCAGAGGGATAGACTCGGTGATATCTCAGTTCTTGTTCTTTAGTTCTAACTTCTGTGAATACAATTTTACACTTTGTTTTGTCATGGCCTTGAATTAAATAACCTTCTCTGTGTAAAGAGGTCTATTCTTTTAGTCAGTTCTTGGTCCACTTAGTAAAAAGTTCTTAGAAATTAAAAAATCCTGGGCAGACCCCTTGCCACACAAAATACTTTTGAGCTGAACCTCTTTCATCAGTGTGTTGACATGAGCTATTAGCCCAAATGAGCTCAAATTAGGATGACAAACCTGCTGCCCCCACTCTGTTTATGTTTCACTGTTTTGGATTACTCAGGACTTGATTCTATTACCAGATTGAGAATTGATGGCATAATAATACTATGGTAACATATAGAACTGCTGTTTAAAAAAGTAATGGAAATAATTATGCAGCACTTTCCAAGCTAAAGTGTTTTTTGATAAATGAGAATGGATTTCGATGTAAAACACAGTAATTACTCTTTGCCCTAGAATGATGAAAGAAACCTTTGGATCTACACAGGAAGTAGCTATTCATCAGTTGTGCTTAATTTGGAAAAAAAATCACATTCATCGTCTCTAAAATATTAATAATAACAATTTTGTTTTATTGAGCTTATTTTCAACTCTAGGGACCTTAAACAAAATCTGTAGAAATTGTTTTCTGAGCTCAGGGTAATTAAAAACATGAATAGTTTTGTTCCTCTTTCAGAGCAGATTTTATCAGATAAATTTCATTTGTTCATTCATTCATTCATACACAGTACACATGCATTAATTTATTGAAGAACTATTTCAAATACTTAGTGTATGCTATGCCACATGAGGGCTCAGATATTAAAGAAAAAGAAAGAAAAGAAAAGAAGAGTGAGCTTGCTTTTAGGGAGCTCTTCATCCAGTCAGGGAGGTCTGATAAGGCCAACAGAGGAGAGTGTGTGGAAAGGGCTATTGGAGACTGAGCTACAAGCTCCTGTGAAGATCAGAGATGGGAGAGTCAGACCCTTTGCCTTTCAAGAGCCTTGTGGTGTCTGCTGGTCCTTCTTTCTATATCCTGGGCCTTTTGCCTTTATCATACAAATATGTTCTGTCTCACATCTTAAAAGCAAGTAACAAGCCTCTCCTAAGTCATCATTTCTTTCCTGCTATTACCCTACTTTTCATTCTCCATCAAAGAGCTGTCTACAAATGTAGCATATATGCCTCAACTGCCTTTATCTTCATCTTACTCTTGTCTGGCTCCCCTCCTCCACCACACCAAAATTGCTCTTGGTAAGATCACTAATAACTTCCAAGTTACTAAATCCAAAGGTTTATTCTTTCAACCTTGAAAATTCTCTCAACCTTTCAATTGATATTCCCTCCTGGAAAACACTCTTTTTCTTTGAAAATACACTCTCTGTTTTCACCCTTTTATTTCTATGGCCAGCACCCCCCTTTAAAAATTTTTGTTTTTATGGACAAACACAAACATTCTTAACATATAAACATAAACATTCTTAACATACAAACATTCCATACATGGTATACAATCAATGGCTCACAATGTCATCACATAGTTGTATATTCATCACCATGGCCATTTTTTAGAACATTTAAATCACTACAGAAAAAGAAATAAAAGGAAAAAAGAAAAAAAACTCATATATACCATACCCCTACTCCACCCTCTCATTGGCCGCTAGTATTTCCATCTACCTAATATATTTCAACCTTTATTCCCCCTATTATTTTTTATCCATATTTTTTACTCATCTGTCCATACCCTAGATAAAAGGACCACCAGACATAAGGTTTTCACAATTACACAGCCACATTGTAAACGTTATATCTTCATACAATCATCTTCAAGAAACAAGGCTCCTGGAGCACAGCTCTACAGTTTTAGGTACTTCCTTTAGCCACTCAAATACATCATCAACTGAAAAGGGATATCTATATAATGCATAAGAATAACCTCCAGGATAACCTCTCGACTCTGTTTGAAATCTCTCAGGCACTGACACTTTATTTTGTTTCATTTCTCTCTTCCCCCTTTTGGTTAAGAAAGTTTTTTCAATCCCTTGATTCCGGGTCCCAGTTCATCCTGGGAATCCTGTCCCACATTGCCAGGGAGATTCGCACCCCTGAGAGTCATGTCCCACGTAGGAGCGGAGGGCAGTGGTTTCCCTTGCTGCATTGGCCAGCCCTTTGATGGCTCATCTTCCTCTGTATAGCTTCTAAGTGCTGATATTCCTCATGGCTTGTTCTTAGGGTCTTGACCCTTACCTCTTCTTCCCTTTCCCTCTTTCTTAAGTAACTTCATCCTTTCCCATGATTTAAATGCTACATGTATGTTGAACATTATCAAATTTATATCTTTATCCCAGCCTTCTCTGAACTCCAGGTATAAATATTGAACTTCATTCCCATCCCCAATAGTTTTGAGCTCTAGATATCCCTCCATAAATCTGCTCCTTCTCCAGGGTTCCCATCTCAGTCAATCTCCATCTACCCAGGTACTCAAGCCTCTCTCTGGTCTACACCATCTCTTTGAACTCTAGTGTCACAAACTCAACATGTCTCAAGACAGCTTAGTGATTCTGACTCTTCCCTTACCACCCTGCTAACGGGAATATTCAAAACAAGACAAATTTCAAAATGCTCATACACAAAAGAAAGAAATTTAAAAAAGAAGAGAGGAAGGAAGGAAAAAAATAAGCCTAAAGCTTCTTGGTTCTGCCTGACAACCATGTACTGTGCTATTAAAGTCAGAATCTGGTATTGACTCTTGACTTCTTTCTTTCCTTTATCCCCCATATCAAATTTATGTGAGAAAAAAGTCACTTCTACAACTGAACATGATGGAATGACAAGGAGCTTACTCAACCTTCTATCTTTCCCTCCAAAATGGGAAACTACATGAAATTCTTTCAGGAAACTGGGCAACTTGGTAATTGGACAATAGGTAGTGGAGGAGAGTGAACCCCAAAAGAAGGGAAACAGTTGAGGTGTGCATGACATTGGTTTCCAGAGCTCATTGCCTGGAAAGAGTTCCCAGGCTGTGGTACAGAAAAGGGAGAACTCACTCAGAGCCCAACAGTTTCACCGAGTTAATGAGATAGAGTTCAGAGCTAGGGGAGACAAAGACAGCTATCATTACTGGTACAGGGTACCAGGTAGGTAAAGGGGAACTGCATAGAAACTGAGCTTTGGAGATCTCCAGAGGGTTTCTGTCAAGTTTCCATGTGTGTGAGGAAACTACCTGAGGCAAGGGAAAGAACCATTGGAAAGGGGCAGGCAGAACTACCCTGTAGCTCACACAGAGCCAGACATAGCTTGTGTCCCCACCAGGCAGAGAGGCAAGATGTTCTAACACAAAGGGCATCAGCTAGGGCAAGTGCTCCAGTCCTGGAGACAAATGAGCTCTAACACCTGTTCTGGTTGTTAAGAAAGCTTAAAAACAACATCAGAAGGATTGAATTATTGCCAAGATATTTAACTATTTCCCAGAAACAAAGCCCCAAAATAAAGAAATAAAAACATTCTAAGAGTCCAGTACTAAACAACATCAAGTTCACAATGTCTGGCATCAAAGGAAGTCCAGTTGGCTCAAACCTCCAATGTGTGTTTCTTAACTGTACGTTTCTATGTCCATCGCCACAATTCTAATAAATATGATGGTAATCTCATTCCTGGAGTATGGAATGTTTCTTGTTGCTGCTTGGTATGTGACCACAAACTTGTCTTAGTGTTCCTTAGGTCAGAAGTCTGACACATGTCCCACTGGGCTAAAATCAAGGTGTTGGCAGGGCTGCATCCTTTTCTGGAGATGCTAGGAGAATATCTGTATCCATGCCTTTGCTAGAGCTGCCTGCATTCCTTGGCTCTTGGCCCCCTTCCATTTTCAAAGCCAGCAATGGCCAGTTGACTCTTTCTCCTATCACTTCACTCTGATCCTGTTGTCATTGTCCTATACTCTTTTCTGACTCTTCTGCCTCCCCCTTCCACTTTTAAGGATGCTTGTGATTACATTGGGCCCACCCAGATAAATCCAGAATTATCTCCCTAGTTCAGGGTCAGCTGATTAGCACCCTAAGTTCTATCTGCAACCTTCCTTCCTCTTTGCTATGTAACATAACATTTTCATAGGTTCCGGGGATGAGGATGTGGATGTGCTTGGGAGGACCATGCTTCTGCCCACCACACCTCCAAACTGATCTCCTCCAATTCATTCTCCTCTCAGAAGCAGAGAGAGCTTTAAATCACTTAAATCATGTCATGTCATGTCATGCCCCAACTTTAAGCCTTTGGTGGTTTCCTGTTGAATTTAAAGTGAAATTTAGATTCCTTGGTCTATGAAGCCCCGCATGATCTGCTTCCCACAGACTTCTCCACCGTCATTTAATGCAAGTCTCCCTCTTGCTCCCTATACTTGAGTAATATCGACCTCTGTGGTCTCTTACCTTCTTTGAGGCCATTGCACTTCCTTGAGGCCTAGACCAGAATGCCGTTTCCTTGGCTCCTCACTTGGCTGGTTCTCCCTCATTTTTCATGTCTCTGCTTAAATATGTCCTCCAAGGGGCCTGCCATGCCCACTCTTCTAGAGCAAACCTCTTCTTTCTCTGACTGCACAGCTTGTTTGCATCTGTTTTTGGAAAACATTTGGCTATCTTACTTCCTCTTTGCCTATCTATGGTCTGTCTTCCTTTGGTACAATATGAACTTTGGGAAGGACAGGGAACACAGCTGTCTGGTTGAGCATCATGTCCTAGCACCTGGCCCAGAGAGCCCGGTCCATTGCAAGCACTCAGTACATTTTTCTGGGTGGAATAAATGACTGAGTCTTTGACTACTGCTTCCTTGCTAGCCAGGTGCTGTCTATTGTAACTTTAAATTACCTCTCAAACCCATCCACTTCTCTTCGGCTTTGCTGCTATTACCCTGGTCCCCAACTCCATCATGTTTCCCCTGGAGCCTTCCTCAGATGTCTTTCTTCTTCTACTTTCACTTTTTTCCAGTCGCTGCGCACGTATTGATTATTTAAAGGCAGACTTCATCCTATCACTCCATATTAAAACATTTCAATGGTTTTTCCAGTTTGAATCATCTCAACTCTTTACAAATCAGTCATCAGCTGTAGGTCTGTCTTTTTGGCCTCCTCCTCATCCCTCAAGTTCCCTAATCCAGCGGCTCTTGAATCCATGGACGTAATTTGAAAACCACGAAGCTAGATGACTGTTGATCACAGCTGGTTTCATCTCAGATGCCCTGCTATGATGCTTAGGTATATTTGCCACAATCTAAATTACCCATTAATATAGATTTGATAAAACTACCTATAAGTTTGACAATTCTAAGCATAGTGACATGGATAAATAGGAGAGTGTCTCTCATTGACTATGGGAAAAATGAGGGCTGGGTTAAAAGAATTTATCAGTGTCACTCTTAGCTCCCTCAAAAGACATGGGAATCTGATTCTGAATCGTTTCTTCAAGCATGGCAAATTATCAGTCTACCAGAGTTTTCTAGAAATATCTACATGAGAACATACAAACACCTTTGGTTTGATTGTATTGGATGAGTCAACGCGTTATTTGCTTTGCTGTTTGGTTTCCAGGGTGGACTTACTCCTCCAAACAATGGCCAGTTCAGATGTATATACTTGATTCTCAGACTAGTTTTATCTTTCTCTGTCATTTAATACTTTGTTTTCCCAGTTTATGAATCAGCCTCTTGTGGGTTTAATTAATTTGCATCAATTTGCCAACAGTTGGATTATACAGAGTGAATAGTTAACATGCATTTTCTGGGCCTGTAAAGTGAGGACCAGACCGAAGCATAAACATCCCACTGAGGGATGCGTTCTCCTTGGTGGAGGACTGATGTAGTGGTAGAGTGTGGTGAAACTGAGTGAGGCACAAGGTTGGATAAAATATGGAGCCACTGGTCTAGGCCATGGTCCCAGAAGTAGAATGGAGAGAGGGAGAAGGAAGTAATTACAGTAATTGCTAATGCAATTGATCTGACCCATTTCACTTACACAGAGGGACAAAGTAAGGTCACATTTCATCTATTTTTGAAATTAATGCCTCTTCGGCTTCTCATGTGCCCAGATAAGCTGGAAATTCTGTCTCTTTCTTAGTCCTCCTCTCCCACCTTACGTGGCAGTAATCTATGGATGCTGTGGGTGACCATCACTTTATGCTGGGCCCAGAGCTCAAGAAGCTCCCTGAGGCTGGAGGAACCTTCTTGTTGAGTTCCAAGAATATTTCATTATTGCTGGGAAGGGCGGGGAAAATGGCTGTATAGTTGAGCATCATGTCCTAGCACCTGGTCCAGAGCCTGGCCCATTGCAAGCACTCAGTGCATTCTTCTGGATGGAATAAATGAGTGAATCTTCTCTAACTTCCAGTTTTGTTAAAAAAAAACTGTGCTGGGTCAGGTCTCTGTTTTGGGTCACTGCTGCAGGCACACAGTTGTTCTTTGAAGGGCAACAGAGTTTGACTTCTGACTTGCCCTGGACAACACTCCTTCCTGCCCCTAATACATACACACACACACACACACACACACACACACACACCCCATATTGGCCTACACCCAACACTGCCAGCCATGAAATTCACTCATTTCACCACCAATGCCCTGGGTGCTGGGTTGGCACAGGCTCCAGCATCCCCTGCCACGTGGACCCAGAATGGCCATAACTCTTGAGGTCTTTGACTCACTCTTTTCTAGAACAAAGAAGAGCCTTCCCAGAAGACACATTCTTACTTCCACTGTTTGAACCACAGGAAGTAAATTCTGTATGATTTAGAATATACTTGCCCCTAATTTCACCCTCAGGAATTTAGAAATATTGAACTCTAGTTTCATAGCCTAGCACCACACCCTCAAGACCTTTCATTTTTTAAGTGATTAAAAATGTGGATATTTATGCAACTTGTTTTATTGTTATTATTATTATTATAGTCTTACTGGGCAGGAAGCTAAAGTGTCTACTCCACAGGTCAGTCCCAGACACCCTAGATAGAGATAAGATAGTGTGTGTCAGTGTACATGTCTGCATGTATGTGTGTAACTGTGAGTGTGTGTGTGCACGTGTGCTTATGTGTGAGTGAGTGTATATGTTCCTGTAGAAACAGGAAAAGAGAGGCTGCAGTGGCAATCCATGCAGTTCTGGGAGACTGAGAAGAGTGGAGGTCGGGAGAGGGGCTGGTGGGATGTATTGGGGTGCCATCTATAGAGACAGAAAACTCAGGACGAAAAATCCATTGAGGGGAGATGAGACTCTGCATGGGAGAGCAGTTAAGAATGTGGGTTCTCAAGCCAGGCTACTGAAAAAGGTTCAGCTCCAGCTCTGCTCTTTAAGCTGTGTGACTTCAATTTGTTCCTGTAAAGAAAGGAGATAATAACAGTGCTGACCACCCTAGAGAGCTGAGAGGTGTATATATATATATACATCTTATAATCTATATATAAATGCTGTGAAAGTGTTAGCTGTTGTTATACCATCACTTTCTCCATGTGTGCAAAGACAAAATATTGTTTCATTTTTATCACATCTTATAAGGCTGGATGAGTTGAGTATTCCCAGGAGTACATCTAAAGAACTGTAAGTGGTTCCAGGGTGGGCTAAATGAACAGGTTTTTCTCTTGCCACAGAGCTAGCTCTAGACTTTTTGGGTCTTTGTAGGTGATGGGGTGAAGCAGAAAGGGTGTCAGGGAGCAGGATTCTGCAGAGAGAGTGGGGGAAGGAAAGCACAATGGGCAGCTAACAGAAGTGAAGAAGGAAGTGAGGGTAGGAGGAAAAACTGCTTGGGGAGAGCTATGAGAAGAGTGATATTTAGAGAGGATATTTAGCCCTTTGCTATAGCAGGGAGAAGCAGCATCTCTCCTGCATATCCTCAAGAAATCATCAAGAAAAACCACATTATTATTCTACGAAGCTTTTTGGATCAGACCTGAGTTTTATTTTCCTTAGATTTTCAAAACAGGCCCAGTTATATTTCAGGTACCCATGTCAAGAACTTTGAGACTAAATAAATAATGTGCACAGTTCCCCTTGTCTTCTTGTGTATTTCTCCCTTAAACAATAGATTATCTTAGCATGATTTCTCCCCATTTTGCAAGTACGTAGGTTTTCTGCTTGATTGTATCTTTGACTAGCTTACTTGTTGGGTAAGTCACAATCCTATTGAGTTTCCACATATTTTTCAAGATTTTCACGTGGATGAGATCCTTACTGAGCAGTCTGATAATCACACATTGACCATGGCATCTTATACATTTTGGGCCATAGTTTCTTCAGAACTACTATTGAGCAGTGGCTCTGGCTCTCATGACTTTTTTTTTGGGCTAACCGGGTCTAGAATATTCTGTGTATTTATTGCAGCTTATTCCTATATCTCTGAACTGTATCCTTCCAAATTAAATTTGGGAGGAAGAATTTCCCTGAAAACTTCATCTTTCTTTGTTCCTTCCATTAAAAAAATGCTTTATTAATATATATTGTATATTCACATACCATGTAATCATCCAAAGCATACAGTCAATGGTTCCCAATATCATCTTAGAGCTGTGCATTTACCATCACAAATTTTCCTTCCATTTTTAATCAACCCTTTTGTACTGTAATCAAAGTGCATCCCACCTTACTCTTGTGTTTGAAACTCTAGCAGGCCTTACATCCTATATACTACCTTTCTGGGTTATATCTGCCTTTCCCAATCTGCTGTCTCTTTGTTCCCCTCACTTGGTCAATCTTTATAAATATTTTTGGAAAGGTATTTTTCCTAATACAGAGGTTTTTAAAAATTAATTTTTACTGTTAATGGACATGTAGATTTAAAAAGATCAAGTCTTTTTTTTTTTTTATTCACAGCAAATACTTTTCTTGGGCTTCTAGTAATGTTTATCTAAGTAATAACCTGGCTTTCTCAGTTAATCTCCTTGATATGATTTCTTTTATTTATTTTTCTTGAATTTACTGCTGGTGAGTTGGTTATAGTTCCTTTTTAAAAGTTGGGTAATTGCATAATGAATTTTTCTTTTTTTTTTTTTGTTTTCTGCCAGAATGTGGAAATAACTTGTGTTGTAACCACTATGTAATAGTGGTTCCTATGAAAATACTTTCTATGTAAGTTCTTATCTGGCACTCAAAGCCAAGGCCACAACATTTCCTTTGTTTGTGGATTCTAAAGAGCCATCATTTGTCCAGTACACTGTGCTTTATCAACTTGTATGGCAGGACTGAGGTCTACCAGTTTTCTACCTAGCTTGGTCTTGTGGTTTCTTCACTTTCATTTACATGTTTAGTTTCATCTCACAAATATGTGGCTGACAGTAAAACCTTATTGCCACATGTACATGATTTAACTGTGAAATTTCTGCCTAGAGAAACTCTGCTCTACCTCCTTGGCTCTGCTCTACCTCCTTGGCTCTGCAAGAATTTTCCAAGGTCGCTGTTGGTTTTGTTCCTCACGTTCGGTACATCTCTGCTCCAGGCGATGCCCTCCCTCCTCCTCCACGAGACCTGTAACCTGGCAGCTCTTGGCTCATTGTTGCTTTTCCTTCTCCTATCGCTCTATGAAGGGCCTCATGTTCAGCCCAAGAGCCCGAGTCCCTGTTCTGTTCCATGCGCTTCCAAGCCTAGAAGCTGCTACCCATGTTGGCATCACTTTCTCCTAATCCTACCCCATCAGTTATCCAATGAGGTGGTTTGATTACCTTTATTTTCCCTCTCATTCCAGTGTCAAGCTAAAGTTTATGATCATTCAC
This sequence comes from Tamandua tetradactyla, assembly GCF_023851605.1. Classification (NCBI taxonomy): domain Eukaryota; kingdom Metazoa; phylum Chordata; class Mammalia; order Pilosa; family Myrmecophagidae; genus Tamandua; species Tamandua tetradactyla. Next base: position 61,409,219 of record NC_135344.1, on the reverse strand, counting down.
ACTAATCAGCTTTAACCTAATATTTACTTTGAAAGGATCCTGCCAGCTTTCTGGTTTTTAGTGTTAGAAACCACCTACTATTTTGCTTTGGGTTGAGCCTGTCCTGCCTCTTTAAGTTCTAGTGAGCCTAAAAATAACTTTATTAGTTAGGTGATTACCACAGGGTCTAAAAAGGAAGAGCTTATGTGAATTTCTAGCAAATATTATCTTTGGCTAGCAGGGTGCCTCCATGATCCTCAGGGACCGAGGCTCCTGTATTCTTGCTTCACCATTCTCAACATGCAGCTTTCCCTTCCAGGGCTGAGATGGCTTCTCTAGCCCCAGCTAGCACACTTATTTTGTAGTGGCAAGGAAAGAGAAAAGCTCAAGAACAGGCTCCCTTCTTTTAAAACACTTCCTGGAATTGCATGCACCACTTCCTTTTGCAGCCCAGGGACAATATGACTACACCAGAACTGCAAGGAAGCCTGGGAATTATAGTCTTTATTTAAGGCAGCCAGGTCCTTGCTAATATGTGAGAATTCTATTAGTGAGCAAGAGGGGAAGAATAGATATTGGAGATGCAGTAGAAGTCTCTGATACATACCTTATTTCCAAATAAATCTCCAACTTCCTCCTTTCATAATTCCGTCTATGCACCCACATTTTGGGATGCATATTTAATTGTACACTCTTGCCTAGAAAACAGGTAGTATTTCTGAACACATAACAGCAGAGATCCTGAACGCAGTTCTTCTCATGAGGCACTTATCCACGTTCTCATTGGTTTTCTCTTACCCTCTTCAGCATTTGGAGAACTGGGCCAGCTTTGTTCCAGCACAGCAGGTCGCACTTTTCCAGTAAATGGGAGCTCATGAATCTGAGAAAGGTTCTACTTTTGACAATGTTCAAAGACCAAAATCTATCTGCTAAATTTTTATTTTATTTTATTATATCACATGTTAATTCATACATTTCTGATTTCTGGGATCTCCAGTTCCCTCCTGTTTACCACAACTTTTTCTTTCCTAAGTCTTTGCTTGTGGGTGGGGTGGTTTTGCTTATTCTTTTGCTTTTCCCATTTGCTCCTGGCAGATCTTCATGTTTACATTCATTTCACAGACAGACATTTCTTTCTTCCTGAATTTTGCATGCTTTGATTTTCTTTTTTTAATAAAACATCTTTCCTGGTGTCTACTCTGTTCTGGGTTGACTGTCTATTTTTCTTTGAATTTTGGCATCACTTGCACCTATTACTACTTGTTAGAGAAATAATTATTAAAAAAAAAAGGAGCAAGAAATTTCAGTTGAAAGATTTACATGATACTTCAAAGATCAATTAGTTGTCTCCAGTAAGCTAGACTTATTGAAGAACCATCTTGAGTTGGCGCTCCGATTGCCTCACCTAGTAAAATATGTTTTGATTAGATGTAGCACCACCCTGCTATTGCATTATAGATTAAAACATGACCTGGCAACTACATAGTATTTTGATGTGTATGCTTAATCCCCACCCCATTCCTGTAAATTTCAAAGTTATATAAAATGAAAGCCAGCAAGAATATTAACCTTAATTTTAACCACGTGTCTTCGGATTAGAAATTTAAAAGAAGTATTCTTGGTATGACTAACTCAATAACAAATGTTCCAAAATTTAATCTGAAGAAGGCATCTTGTCTTTTATGCCACCTTACTGCCCTGGTCTCCAGAGGTTTCGTTCCCTCCTTTCCCTCCTTCACTCTTTGCATTCAGTCATTTACAAGGATCTTTCCTTCCTCTGCAGAGTCTCTTGGATTAGTTCCCTGGGTCTCAGTGTTAGCTGCCACCTCTCAAAGCCAAGATCTTTTCAAGGCCCATGTAAATGATCACAACAGCCTCCTTACTGGGCTCCTCTCTTTCCATTTATTCTACACACTGCTGCCCCATTCATCATTGCTTTCATCATCTCTTTCTGCTGATTAAGACTCTGCACCATTACCTTGTTTCTGATAACTTTAAGTCTGGCTTCTCAGACTGGTAACCATGAGTCTTGCTTTATCGAGCATATTTTTCAACCTTCTTTCACTGAGCATCCCACCATGTTCTCCCTTCCACCTGCATATTTTTGCCTTCAGGTCTTGGCCTAGGCTGTTTCCCAGCTACACAGGTCCACATGATGCTTTACCTTCAAAACCCCATCCCCCAGTAAACTGTTTTATATGTGTAATATTTGTGTCTGTGATTTATGCTTACCAAATTATTTCAGATGAATTGAAAATTGCTTTAAGGCTGTTGTGCAGTTATTCTACCTATATACATTTTCTCTCCTCAATCATTTTATTTGCTTGTCATTCCCCAGTGTGTTTAATACTTAATTTTATTGAATATATCAATGAAATGAGAACCATATAAAGTTAAATACATTTATTTCATGTTTTGCTTTAATGCCCCCAGACTTGTTCTTGGAGTGGGGTTGGAATTTGACTCTCTTCATTTTATTCCTAAAATTCTACATTGTTCTTAAATATTCCTTTTATCTCTTGTTTCCGTGTACTTGTAATTTCCACTCATTATTTGAGTGAAACAATTACTAAACACAGATCATGGACTCAATCTAAGGTGAATGAGATTACACCAAGGGAAGAGGAGAAAGTCATTTTTCCTTTACTGGAATCAGTGGTATACCATCATTAGATTTAATTCATAACAAATTTGAAAATATTAAGATCTACTCCTTTAGAATAAGGGTACAGTTCTTTATTTGAATTTATACTCACCCTGATGAACTATTGATAGTTGATTAGTGTAGGCTGTTTCCCATGATTTTGGCCAAGATTATGATCAAACAAAGACAGAAAATAAGAACAGTTTCTAAAAAAGAGAAAATCACAATAAAGATGCATTACCTTAAGATGTGGCTCTCAACATCTATTTGTCTTAGTGAGAAAGTAGATCTTGAAATTCAGAGGCTCAGGCTAGTTGCTAAAGATTATAAGTTTGGGCCAATGTTATGGCTAAAGTTGGGCTACAAATACTGTTCTCCTGAGAATGCCATTAAGCATGAAGGCACATACTGAAGAGTATAGGATGCTCTGGAAGATTCTCGTGTTCATCTGTTCTGTTTAGGCCAGGAACCACTGTCTCTTGGTCTACTCTATGAGCTGAGATTGATTCATCAGTTCCTATGAACTCCAGATATCCAAAAGGAGATTTTCAAATTTGGTTATGTAGCAGAGTACCTGAAGACCTGATCCTTTCTGCAGAATGTAAAATGGTATTGCAGAGGGCAGTGCAATGGTGGCTCAGTGACAGAATTCTTGCCTACCATGCCAGAGACCTGGGTTCGATTCCTGGAGCCTGCCCATGCAAAAATAAAAAATAAATTAAAAAAAGGTATTGCAGAGACTGAGCAGGTGGGTCCCCTTCCAGTTCCAACCCCTCTTCCTCAGGAAGTCCTTGTCTCCTGCAGGTAAGATGGAGCCATGATTAGTTCTGGTCAATGGGAGACGGGTACAAGTGACGTCCTCTACTTTCAGGTTTGCCCCCAAAACTCCATGGAGATCTGTGACTCTCTTTGCATGCTGACCGGTAGACAAAGAGAATCCCATGGAGGATTTGAAGCCATAAAATATAACTGAGTTTCAAGATGGAAGGAACCTGCATCCTGGAATCATTGTGTAGAATATTGCCCCCAGAACACCTGTACTGAACAGTGAAATGAATGCAAAATGTACTTTTATTGATTTAAGCCACTGAGCTTCTGGTGGTGTTTGTTTCAGCATTAATTAGCCTGACTAACAAAATAGCTGTGTCTTTAATTCATCCCATGATTTAGAAGGGTTTTACTAAAAGAAGAAATTGTATCTCAAGAAAGATAAAAACAAGCTGCCAAATTTAACTCAATTTAATAAATACTTGATGAATAATTGCCATGCAGATATTAATAATAATGTCAGTAGTAATATAGCATACTAGAAATATAGTGCAGAACAAAGAGAGAGTATTTTACTGGGAAGAGCAAGGTAAAAAAATATATATAAACAAATGAATTTAACAATAAGCTTGTAAGTGCTATGAGGAACATAAAGCAGAGTAACATGGAAGAGAGTGATGGGGTAGGGTCCAGCTTAGATGAGAAGTCAGGGCAAAGTTCTTTTTTGAGGAGGTTCATTTGGTCTCTCCAAGATGTTAGGGAAAGCATTGCATTACACATTGCTATGCCCTTTTGTGCAAGTCTGATGGCTTCATTGTTTCTTTCACATCTTTGCATTTTAAATGGAGGAACTTTGTCTTTCATGTAGTAGATACTCTAATATACATTGAGTACCTTAGAATGAATGAATGATCTGGCTAAGACTGGTTCTGGAGTGTGTGTGTGTGTGTGTGTGTGTGTGTAAGGGTGTGTGCATGCATTGCATTCAAACCCAGTGGCCTGGAAATCTTCCTGAAAGTCCGTTAGGCTAAAGGGATTTTATCTTCAGATGGGTGCCTTATTTTCCTTCTTGATAACCTCTTACTTAATGAAGAGCCTGGGATGGGAGTTCCATTTACAAATGGTGAATCATTAGAAACAGAACTGTGGGTGGGGAAGGGGCAGCAGAGTCTCACTTCTGAGGCATGCTGTCAGTTGCCTGCACAAAGGGGCCCTGGGAGCAGATCCACAGAGGGAAGTTCACTTATTACACACACGCACTGTTCCCCACAGCTCCCCCTCCAAGCCTTCATCTAAAAGCCTGAGGGCAAAAAGACCAGCCCTCCAGGGAAGATCACCTCCCAAGGCACTGGCCTCACTGCTTTTCTTTATGGCTTCCCTTAGCAGTTATCTGGGAGGCTGAGATGCTTCCCCTTTCTTGCTGCCTGCCCTTGGTAAACAGTGTCTTACTCTTTCAGTTCCCTTGTCCCATCCCGGGGGTTCCTTCCGGTTGGTCCTATGTAGAATCTATCCTCACTCTTTGCTGCCTTTTGTTCTCAAGTCCAGTCTGAGTGAATCTGCCACTGCTCTGAGGCTGGGTGGTGTCTAACCCAGAGTGGAGATGACTCCAGGGTCTGAGAGCCTTCAGTGGAAAGAAGAGTCAGGACCAGCCCTAGATTTCATTCTTAGCTCAAGTCCTTCCACAGTCTCCTTAGGATGTTTTGGACTGCTTGTTTGATTCTCTGCAGTCTCCTTCTCTTAAATGTTTGTCACACGACCCTCTCTATCACTTCCTATGCCACCCCCAGAAGCACAAAACTTCACTCATTTGCACAAGGTACCACTAATGCTGTAACTTACCTAACATTTTTCTTTAAATCCACACACCATTTTCCTTAAATGTATTTGTTAAAAAAAAAAAAAAAGGAAAATTTGCATTACTGTATAAATTGAAATTCAGGTCAAATAGAAAATAAATATAAAGAAAATTAATGTTATCAAATTCTATTTGTGTGCTCGTTTACCAAAAGCTCTAAGCCCACTTTCTTTCTTTATTTTTTTTTAAGAGACAATATCAAATATTGGAGAGTTATGAAAGCTATACCAGCAGATTGAAAGAGAAGTTGTACCAACACCATGAAAGTACTGGAAAGCACTGAATTGTAGCAGCTTATTTGGGATAAATGTCTGTCTCTTCCCCTACCTCCCCACACCTTCCATTCAGTCAGAGAAACTTAGGGGGTAAATTCATATAGATTCTTTATGAATGATTTGATGCTGATGAAATCGATGATTTGTCAGACATCCTTACAATCCAGAAGTAAAGTAACTAAAGGATTCTGGATAATAGTCACTATTTAGTGTTTAGCCAATATCAAAACCAAAACCCAAACCTGACAAACCGCCACCACCACCAAAAACCCTATAATATAGACTCTTCTGAGTTCCATTTTTAGGATCATTGATTGTTGAGCTACAATTCATCATTTTCATCAGGAAACTTCAGAGAATTATTTGTATCCGCATTGGTTTCTATTGAATTCTCTTCTAACTGATAGTTCTAAGGGCTGGGGGCTGGGGCTGTGTGGCCAACCTGGTTTAATTAATTAATCTTCAAGTAAAGGCAAAGCACATTTAGAGCATTTATGGGATTTCCTTACGAAACATCATCATTTCTGGTTCACTAACATTTTGCTGCTTTTGGTCATCATTGCTTGTATTGTTGTGCTTGGCAGTGATCCTGGAAATACAATTTACTTTATGCTAAAACCATGTCTAAGGAAAAACTGTGACTCCACTGTGGAGTGAAATATGGCATACACTCCCTTGCATTGTGTTCTCAGTTTTGGATATACATCAAACTAGAAATGATGTATTCTTTCAAACTTTTCGAAGTGGAGTGTGGGAGGTAGGGAACTTTCAGACGCTGCAAACACATTTTAGAAAGCATTTTGGAACCAGTCTTCTCCAGGAAGAGAAATACATTTAGAGTCTCCATGGCAAAAAGAAAGGGGAATGGGCGGGCCACGGTGGCTCAGCAGGTAAGAATGCTTGCCTGCCAAGCCCGAGGACCCGGGTTCGATTCCCGGTGCCTGCCCATGTAAAAAAAAAAAAAAAAAAAGAAAGGTGAAAAAATAAAAAAGTGCTATGATGCTTGGGTTAAGGGGAAAAAGGAGCACTCTCAATAGAAGCGTCTCATGGCATCTGCAAAAAGGAGCAGTGTATAAGAACGTTGGAGGCATAGTTTGGCTCATAGGTTAACTAAAGCCATATGAGGTGTCTTATAATGGGGGCTTACGTTTCATTAAACACTCACTTACAAGGAGAATCTTTCAACACTGTATTTCCTGAGTAAGCATTTTCCTCCAAGTCCAGAAGAATGGGATTCTCTAAAATGAGAATTGAATGTTTGCTAATTGAAGAGATTTGGACCTTTCTCTTCCAGGTTTTTCAGTAGTATCTTCAGCAGGCAAATTTAGTTGGAGAATATTCTGTGTAATTCTTTCATCCCCTATCTATGAAGACAGCACTTAACATACTTCTATTTTTAGAAGAACCATCTAAATACACATATCTTAAAAATGAAGCAGGGCGGGCCACGGTGGCTCAGCAAGCAGAGTTCTCGCCTGCCATGTCGGAGACCTGGGTTCGGTTCCCGGTGCCTGCCCGTGCGAAAAAAAAAAGAAAAGAAAAAGAGGCAGTGAATATAAAAATACCCAGTACTGATATCTCCTTTGACACAACATTTTTGATTGGTATCCCAGGTTTAATCTACGGACGATAGGTTTATCACTAGTAAATTAATCTGACTATATGCTTGGGCAATTTTTGCTTAGTCTTAACAGGCATGGTTTTGGATTATAGTTCTCAGGGGGAATGCCAACTATCAGAAACTGAGAGAATTTTTTGAACACGGTTATTCTAAAACCGCTTCTCTTGGGGTGGGTTCCTTAACCTCTAGTGCCACCTGACAGCGCTGAGCTGTAATCCCTTATGAGTGTTGTGGATTCCTCATGTCATATAAACCAGTAGTCATAGTGCCAGGTTTGGGGTCACGTCGTTGAGAGGTCTGAAACGGGAGCTCAGCATGAGTCCTGGGTCCCTGTCCTCTCAAACACAATGGAAATCACATTCTGTTAGGCAAACACTGCTTCCTTTCTTTAAATGCAAAAAGTCTGTGTGTGATTACGTAGCTAGATGTCAGGTTCTTGGACGTGTGCGAACATGGACAAAGCACTTCCAGTGATCAGTAAGACGGGTGCTTGCTTCCTCTTCTTTTGCTTGAACGGGGCAGGGAAACTCAAATGTGCCTTTCCTTGTGGAATTGTCCCTCTGAGCGAAGCTGGGCATGACGCAGAGACCATGGTGCAGGCCTAAGGCCTACTCTTCACAGCACAGGCCAAGCGGGCATCTTCCCCAGCTCATGGTAATTGTCTCCAGCCCCTGTCTCAGCCCAACAAGGTTGTCTTTGGGGTACACCATCTTTCTTGCTGGTCCTTCTGTCACTGGTACTTACTTTCTCTTCATCCTCAAGCATTTTTGGTTCTTAGCTCCTTTCACCTCCTCCCCTCTCAGAGGATCCTTTGGCAATGGCTCTGATGAACACATTTGCACTCAAGTATAAATGGCTGATAAGAGATGTGTTTCTTCTCCCGGGAGAATTTGCATTGGAGGAAGGATATAAATTTCTAACAGTGGAATTTTAGATCAGCCTAGCCAGGTGGAGGAGCCTTGGGTGGGAGTGGGTGGGGTGAGGTGGGCTGGGGAGAATCTTCCTCAGGCCCCAGGCGCATAGCACACGGTGTAGACAGGGCCTGCCGTGAGGACAGCTCAGCTCCAAGGTAGCGGGCAGCTTGAGATGGGAGGCCAAGGCTGCTGGGTGTGGGAGGGGCTGGGGACACGGCTGCCACGTTGGCCTCGCTCCATGACCGAAGTTTGAAGTCCTGGGGCCCTGTCTGAAAATCTTAAGCAAGAATCTTGCTTATCCCAAAGGAATGTTTGGAAACGCTCTGAACATCACTTTTGTGGTAAATGTTACATTATTTGCCTGTTTCCTTCAGTTGATCTGATAGACACCTCTTGGTTTTAAGGATTCTTGAACTCACCCTCTTGGAACTCCAGCAAAACAGCCAGCGTTCCCACATCTAGGTTAGTTCCCGCTGACAGGAACCCTTTATTTTCATCATTCCTCAGCTTGTCTAAATCAGAAGTGTTTTCGATATTCAAACACTGACCTCTGGGTAAATGAAAAATTGTTAAATCACAGTGAAATTCCTCCAGGCTTGGAACATACATTCATGAGCACATCACTGTGGAATGAGAGCCCTGCAGCTGATGAAGGCAGGAACCCAGCCCACGGCTCCAGCCGACCCTTCCCATGGGCTTCTCCTGCTGGACCTGCAGGCCAGCCCCATTGGACATGCACACAAGGCGTGACAGCCCCAGGAAATGACCCCACCCCCACCCCAGATGAGAAACCGTCAAGATCTATATAAATGAAAGCAAAGGGTATTGGTTAGCACTACCTCCTTCCTAAAAAACAAAGCATTACAAGACAATTTGCCCCTTACCGAGTGTAGCTTTGGCTTCTGTTTTATTCTACTGAGTTGAAAATCCACTATGCATTTCATCTTCTGTGATGTCTCTGTTCGCCTGAAGAGCAAGTCAGACCCAGGGCTGGTGGGTTTTGTCTCTGCCTGAGATTGAGATGCTCACAGGCAACGGCTGAATTCTAAAGATCTTTACAGCCCTTCAGGGTCTCATGTATAGGAAGTTCTCAAAAAAATTATGAGGTGGAAAATGAACAAAGGTTCTCATTCCCAGCCCGAATTTATAGGTAAAATCCTTTGTTTCCTGACTGTTTTGTTGACAGCGTTCTAAATTTCCTTTATGGTCATGGCAATACTTTTTTATACTACAGTGTGAATGAACCTCGTAAACAACATGCTCAGTGAAAGAAGCCAGTCACAGAAGACAATGGACTGTGTGATTCCATTCATATGAAATGTCCACAATAGCAAATCTATAAAGAAGAAGTAGATCAGTTGTCATGTAGGGCTGGAGGGCTGGGCAGGATGGCGGGTGACTGCTAAAGGGGAGGGGGTTTCTTCTAGGGGTGATGTTAATATTCTAAAATGTTATTATGGTCATGTTGCATAACTCAGTAAAAATATATCGAATTGTACATTTGAACACTATGGTATGTTAATTAAATATAAATTAAGCTGTTAAAAATGAATAAACTATGGCCTTGCGCAAAAGTGGAAGAGAAAAGGAGAATCCTTGACTTGGATCCTCTATGTTTATACAGATGTGGCAAAAAGAGGAAGACTGAATCCTAGAATGTCACAGACACAGTAAGAAAGTACTGGGCTGTGGATATGATGGTAGAGACAAAATGGAAAATGGTGGCTTTGGGGAATGAAAAGGAAATGGAGTTGGTGGGGTAAAATAGAAAATTTTATTTCTATCTTATAAGGGACCCACCCTGAGACGATCCCTAGGGATCAATCTGTACAGTCCCCTTCTCTTCAGTTTGGGTGGGACCCATGCCCTGCTTCCAACCAATAGAATATGGTGAAGGTGATGGGTTCCCACTCCCATGAGTATGTTTTATTATGTAAGACTCTGGCATAGCAGGCTGGAGAGTGATTCTCCCGCTGGTCTGGAGGAGGCAAGCTGATATGACGTGAGCTGATACAATGTGAACCACGTGGCAAAGAACTGTAGGTGGCTCCTGGGAGCTGAAGTAGCCTCCAGCTGGCAAGTAAGAAGCTACAGCCCTCAGTCCTACAACTGCAAAGAACTAAACTCTGCAAACCATCCCATGACTTGGAAGAGGGCTACAAGCTCCAGAAGAAACATGGCTTGGCCAACACCCTGTTGCAAGCTGGTGAGATTCTGAGCAGAGGAACCAATTTTCAGGCCATGCCTGGACTCTTGACCCACAGAAACTGTGAGATAATGAATGTGTGTGTGTTTTTAAAGCTGCTGAGGTGGTGGTAATTTGTTATGCAGCTAATATGGAGCGGTTGCAGAAAGGAAAAAAAAAAGTTATTTTCAGGATGATTTTAGCTGGAGGACTTCTGGAAGAGAAAACTTGGAGTGATGGCCAATCTAGGTTAGAATGGAGACTTTGCTCTTGAGAGTTGCAGAGGGCAATGCAGGTGAGCAAAGATTAAATGAATCTAGGAATATGGACCCCTGTCCTTTCCGATTTGTTCCTGGAAGTTGCATCTTATAGATGAAGGAAGAGAAGCCTCACACAGGAGAAAATTATTAAAATATTGACTATGATTACAATAGTGGCAACAACAACTAAACATGTGGAAAATTAGTATGTGCCAGTCATCAGTTAAGCCCTTTATATGCAATTTTTCATGATCTCATTTTAAAGAGACAGCATAGAAGAGAGTGTGCTTCTGAATTCAGACTACCAGGTTCCAAGTGTTGGTTCTGTCAATTCACCAGCTACACAACCTTTGGCAAGTCCTTTATACTCTTTCCGCTCAATCTAAGCAGGTTAAATAACAATATCTACCTCACAGAGCTGATTGGAAGATTAAATAAAATAGTCCATAAACAGATCTTACAATAGTGCCTGGCCCAAGGTGGAGGTGATTGAATCATATCCCCTCAAAAAAGGTATTTTCTGGTCCCAACCCATCTGGAACAAGGACCTTTGAAGGTGTTATTAGATGAGGTGTGCCCAGACTGAAGAAGTGGTCCTTAATCCAATATGACTGAAGTCCTTATAAGCAAAGGAAATTGGACACAGAAGGAAAAGCCACAGGGAGCACACAGAAGCTGGAAGTCAACGGAAAAGAAAGGAGAAGATGAAACCATGTGCATTGTCTTGTGATGGAAAAGCAGAGGACCAAGGATTGGCAGCACCCAGAAGAAACCAATCCCAGGAGAAAGGAAGCCTTCTAGCCTCTGAAACTTTGAGCCAATAAATCCCTGTTGTTAAGCAAACCCATTGCATGCTATTTGCGTTAGCAGCCAGGAAATGAAAACACGTGGTGAATGCTTAATAGCCATTAATTATCATGGTTTTTGTGGTCACTGATTATTATTGTTGTGTTGCATGGTAATCAGGGGTTCCCCTTAGGCCACATATTCATTGTGTGACTTTGAACAACTTATTCATCTGTAAAATGGAGAGAAAAACAGTACCTGCCTCACAGGATTTTTTGTGGGGTTAAGTGATATGGTACCTGTAAAAGCACAAGTTACTTCTCAGTAAATGTTAGCTTCTGTTATTATTGTATATACTTGTCACAACAACTCTATAAAGTTGGATTCTTTGTTGTACCCATTTTACATTTGCAAAAACTGAAGCTTAGGGAGGGCCCAATGCCAAACAGAATCAGAATTGAAAGCCAGATCTGCCCAATTCCAAAAGTAAAAGTTTTTCAGGGAAGGATATTTTGTATAGACTGTAGAAGAAAATGACCCTTAATAGAGGTCAAAACAAAGAATTCATTTGGAAATGGGGTGGTAGAAAAAAATGGGTGAAGAAGGACAATGAGTAAATGCAGATAAAGACAAGCAGGAAAAGAAAATACAGGCTACATGACATTTCTCATCAATAAGCTTATGGAGCTAAGATACATTTAAGTCCAGTTATATATTTTGCAAGTAATTAAGAATTTTAAAACAAAACAGTGACACTGGATTCGAAGTTCTCCTTTCCTGGCTCAGGGATGGAATGTGTGGACACTCCAAGGGAGCGCTTACATGTCTGATTTCTGTGGGGCTGGGATGCGAGACAGACATGATTACAAAATCTCAGTCTGGCTGGAGATGGTGGAGAGGCAAGAATCACTTGGTCTCTCTTTCTCCAGCTAAAAGAAGGAAGACAACAAGCAATGGGTTTCAGCTGTGCCAGAGTCACACACTCTGATCCCCAGCCAGCTTGTATTTTGCTTGGCTCCTTCAGAATTCCAGTACTTCCCTTGACAGTATTTCCTCCTTCCCAAGTATTAGTGTTGCATCAGATTGATGTTTGGGGTAACCCCGAAGGCTGCTGGATGAATATGATTTTATTTATGAAATAAAGTTACTATGTTGGGGCTGATTGAATAGCCATCCTAGCTGGAGCATTTTTGAAAAAATGAATGATGTTGATGATGATGATGATGGTGATGGCAGTGATGATGGTGAAGAGGATAATATCGTAATGATGACAGTTACCATTCATTGACTTGAAGAGTGCATTGAGGCATTGTGAGGCATTTTAATGGAGTGTCAAGAGCACAGACTTTGAATCCAGATTGGTTGGGTTTAAATTCCAGGTCTGCTACTTATTGGCTGTGCAACTTTGGGCAAGTTATTTAACCTGCCTTCATTTCTACATCTGTAAATGGAGACAATTATAACACCTATATCATAAGGTCATTTTACAGACTATATGTTGACATAGCAAATATATCTGTAACTACTGTATATATTTGTGTATGATAGTGTGTGTGTGTATATATAATTACATAGAATGATTTATGGCCACTCTGGAAGAAACCAGAATGCTACACCTGATCCTCAAATGTATGTTGTTGGGTGGATGGATTTGATGATCTTTGGAGAAAGACAGGTGAAACTTCTCAGAAGAAGGAGTTATCTCAATAAGGTTTTTTGTCCATTCTCTCAAATAGTTCACACTCATCATCCAGGAATAATGAAAATTTTATCAGGTTGCAATCAGCAGAGGAACAAAAGATTTAAACTAGGGACTATTGCTTTCTCATCCTAATGCATTTAGCTATCCAGAGGGTGTCATTTGGTGTTATAAGATTTAATTCATTCAAAAAAAAGAGAATCAGATGCAGTATTAGGTGCTGAAGGGTCAAAAGATCTAAATTAGGGACTATTGCTTTCCCATCCTGTACTAGTTTGTTAAAACTATTAGAATGCAAAATACCAGAAATGGAACAGCTTTTAAAAAGGGAATTTATTAGTTGCAAGTTTACAGTTCTAAGGCTGTGAAAAAGTCCAAATTAAGGCACCAATAAGAGGTTATCATCACTCAAGAAAGACTGATGCAGTCCAGAACAGTTCTATCAGCTGGAAAGGTATGTGGCTGGCATCTACTGGTCCTTGGTCCTGGTTCCACTGGTCCAGAGTCTGATGCCAGTTGTTTCTTCTCTGAGTGTCTGTGGGCCTTCACTTAACTCCTCCGGGCATAACTCTGGGTTCTGGCTTGCTTAGTATCTCATGGGGAGGTGCACGGCAATGTTTGCTGCGCTCTGCCTTTGTCTAGGCATCTGCTTTCATACTAGCAGCACTTCAAGCATCCCCACCATCCATGTGTCTGTCAGCTCTGAAGCAACTGTTTCCCAAGCATCTGCATCTGAGGTTTTTTCAAATTGTCTCCCCTTTTAAAGGTCTCCAGTAAACTAATCAAGACCTACCTTGAATGGATGGAATCACATCTCCATCAAACCAAAAGGGCATACCCACAATTGGACACACCACATCTTTGTGGAGCTAATATAATCAAAAGGTCACAACTACAACTGGGAGTGTCACATCTCCTTGGAGATAATTTAATCAAAAGGGGTTCCGCCCTACAATATTGAGTGAGGATTAAAGACATGGCTTTTCTGGGGGTACCCAACAGTTTCAAAACGGCACACATCCTAGTGCATTTAGCTACCCAGAGGTTGTCATTTGGTGTCACAAGATTTAAATTCATTCAAAAAAGAGTATCAGATACAGTATTAAGTGATAAGGGTCAAAGATAAACAGTCCAGAGACCCCCAGGCTAGGAAAGCATGTCTGATGGAGGGGCCATGTGCATGGAGCACATTTTCTCATTTTCCTGCATTTTCATCCAGGAAAATGAGAAAAATGTGAGTAAAAGGTGAAGGGGGTGGGAGCCTGGCAGAATGTGTGGCTGATAAGGTCACTGGGGTCAGACTGGGAGGGGCTTTATATTTGTTTCAAAGAATATGGACAATAGCTTTGGGAAATGGGGTATCATTATCAGAAAGTGACATGACTATTTTCATATGTGGCTTTGAAAAGACTGGACTAGAAGATGGAAAGATGGGGAAGGAGCAACCAGAAAGGAGGCTATTATATAGTTAAGGCAAGAGATGATGAAATATTGAACTAAGGAAAGGAAATGGCAGCAGAGATTAAAGAATTAAAGGATTGAAGAGAGAATTTTGATGTCAGAGCAATAGTGCTCTCTCTCAGATCAGATAGAAAGGTTGAGGCAAAGAAAGATACTAAGGTTGATTCTGAGATTTCTACTTTGGACAACCCAGTAGTTGACTAGGAAATAAAAAAGGAGTACTGGTAGAAAGAAAATGAAATACTCAGTCTGAGTAAAATGTGGGACACTGAGTTACTCTGTAGGTTGTGTGCCATTAATTTTTATTTCAGATGATACGCAACCAATAAACACTTGTTGAATGTGCTGGATTCTGGTTTGAGGAGCCATTGAAGAGATGGGAATATGGTGCTGCAGCCCAGGAGAGAGCTGAGGGGAGCAGACCCCTACCTGGGGGTCATAGGTATACGGGTTGTAGCTCAAGCTGTAGTTGGATGGGTGTGACAAGAGGCAGCTTTGAGGAGAAAGGGGTAATAGGCTGAGAATGTGCTGCTGGGAAACACTCCCACACTGGAGGGGGTGGAGCTGGTACAGCAGATCTGAAAGAGTTGTGGAGTGGAGAGGAAAATGGGACAAACAAATAAAGCAAAGTCAAGAGAATAGCAAGATTCAAGAAGAAAGTGGTGGCAGGGTCAGATGCCAACGCAAGCCCATGTAAGAGAGGACTGATGATAAGCCACTGGAGTTTCTCATTAGGAATCCTTGGTGAACCCAGCAGAGCATCTAAGTTTGGAAGTCTCACTGCAGGCGGTCCAGGTGGGGTTTGTTAGGCTCAGAGGAGGCCATTTATGTGAAGTCTGCTATTACCATCTGATGGTGGCTCTGACATTGGGAGTCCAGCGTTGTTACATTCACATGATGGAATAATTTCACAATGTCCTGGCACCCCATCCCAGAACCTAGGAAAAGGTTCTGATTATGCTGAAGTTGTTCCTGGCGTGGATGCTGGTGGCTTGTGGAAGGGTATGGAAGAAAGAAGTTTGAAGAAGTGTTTGGTGAAAAGGAGAAAGGTCTTTCCATCTGTGAGGAGTAGCGCATGGAAAGGCTTGGAGGGGAAGTGAGTGAGGCGGGAGGGAGGGAAGGTGTGAGGGTGAGCCTGTCTGGAATGAGTGTCTAATGTCAGACGTAATGGTCAAGTCGGGAAGTCACACTGGTGGAAACCTTGAGAGCTCATGATTCAACATGTGGATTGGACCTGACAGGCCAGTGGGAGCCACAGTGGGCTTCTGAGAAATAGTGATGCTATCAAAACAACATAGTATATGCAGAATCAGGGCGCGAGCTGAGAAAATGACCACTGCATTCCGTGCTAACTTATTAAACAGAGTCTGAAATGGGAATGACTGTGTTTATGCTCGTCCCCCCCAAACCATGAAAAGTGCCTTGGAGTTGGTGGATGACACCACACTCAATTGCACATGCAAATACAGTAATTGTGCCTGAAAAATTAGAGGTCAGCTGGAGGCCAGCTGAAGATCTATCTGGCCTGTCTGCTCCCAGATTTTGAAACAGCAGATTACATACAACTTACTGTCTTTCGCCAAGACATCGTTACACACATTTGCCAGGATCTCATTTTACAATTTCCATTCTTATAAACTGCACGCCAGTGATTCTGGCCAACTCCGTGCTTTTAGGTAGATTGTCCTATCCCCGCCCCCACTTCCCTGGGTCATCTCTGCGTACTTGCCTTCCTCCGAAACTTGCCGTCTCACTCCACCGGGGAATAAATCACCCAGAAGGATGCTGGAGCAGACAATGTTGGGATTTTCTTAGGAGAGACATTTTGGGAGAGGAGGCTCAGGCAGAGTCCTGAATATTATATGGCACAAAGCATCTTAAATATTCCAGACAGGAAAAGTTTTTTGTCAAAGCCTCTGACAGTTTAAACTTTCAAGCTTCAGCAAAACTTTTAAACTTTTAAACTTTGAACCTGTTTGAACCTCTCTTGATTTATGAATTATTAAATGTACCACTGAAAATCACCGACTTTCTTTTAATTCACAGAGCTTTCTGCTTAAAAGCAACTGCAGAGAAAGGGTGACCGTGGGGGATGTAGAGGAGGAGATGGCCAGGGGGCTTTTATCAGCAGGGCGTGTCTCTCGGTTGTGCCAAAACTCAAGTCCAGAAAATATGTAGAAGATAAAAGGCCCAAACCGAGACATACAATATGAAGAAGGAGGAGGGGGATCAAAAAGTAAAACTGAAAACTGCCTGACATTAGTTATCTAAGTATATCCAAATGAGAGTTTAGTTGATAGATAGCTCTATATCCGCACATATGTATTTAAAATTTTTATTTATTTATTTATTTTACCGAGTTCAGAATCTACCCACCAGTATGAGGAGGGTATTATTGGACAAGGAAAATTCTGAGATTTTTCATGCATTCCAGAATTGAAATTTCATAAGCAAAGTGAGTAACTGTAGGAAAAGAGACGGGTTCCTATTTTATGCTTGCCAGAGGGTACAGTTCATTGAAATCCTCAGGAGCTCTGGACACTGCTTCAAACGTCTGGGCTGAATTGTTCCATGGCAGATGGCTGGTTCTTGGGCAATCGAGCGGGTGCCCAAACACACGTAGGCAGGGGCAGAGGCAGGGAGGCCCTGCGTGGGCAAGGGGTGGGAGGATGGACTCCAGCCTGAGGCTTGGGCGTGTGCAGGATGAGTGCTGGTTCACTTTCCCCATCGCTCATGGCACAAAGCTTCTGATGGTTTTGCTGTCATTTTTATGGCCTTCTGTTAGGATGTTTTCAAGGACTCCGATGTCCAGCTCATAGAAAAATCCCCTCACCTCACAGCAGGGAATGTGAACTCTGCATAAATCTTAGCAGCCTGCAGGTGAACCGCAGAAAATGTTAGGAATTACCTAAAGCCTCTCTACAGCCTGCAGCATCCCTCATACACTGTGTTTGGTGCCTGGGAGGGGGACAGTTCGGTAGCTAGTTGACAACTTAGCAGGGATTTGCTCATTCAATCACTTCCATGGTTACCAAAAGGAGGGTGAGGGTGGAAAGACTGGGGCCCAGCAAAGGTGCGTTTCATGGGGAAGAGAGAAGGAGAGGAAGGGCTGTCGTGGGGTTAGAGAACAGCACAAGGCACGAGGTCCCCGGGAGGGAGGAGGCTGGGCCCCCAAAAGGGGAAGGGTGGAGCAGCAGCGGCAAACCGCTCGCTTCACCATTTTTTTTTTTCAAGCGTTGTCCCTTGTTTTACCTCTGGGAGAATGCCTGTCCTCGTGCGGTTGGTTTGGAAACAGCGAGCTTGCCCAGCCGCCACTTAAGTCACAGTTGGATCTACCCAGTTCTCCATCCTGCATCCGTGCATTCTCTCTTGATGACCTAATTTCTGCTTCAGCTGCCATATCTGCTCTGGGACCTGGCCACAGCCAGAAAGGGAGGGGGAGACTCAGGGAGAAACCCTTCCATTTCGTCTGCACTGGTTGGTGAACTCAGGCACGGGGCAGAGGGCAGGTTGGCAGCAAGTGGGATCAATGGCCAGGCTCAGGGCACTGCCCTCGCGCTGTGTGAACATCTGCTGGTCGGGGTCAGGGTCAGCCCGGGCGGCCCCAGGGCAAGCCGGGGCGCGGCTGATAGGAGGGCCAAGGCTGGGGACCCACCTGGACCAAAAGATAGAGACCTAGGGGTTAGAGCTCTCTCCCCAGTCTGACACCGTCTTGGGGTGGCCTGCTCAATGAGAGGAAGCTTGCCCTCCTCCTCCTCCTCTTACTGTGGCATTTCTAAATCAAAGGGAGGGTTTGTTCCATGATGGGTCTTTGATCTTTCAAGGCTCTTTGTGCCAAGGATAGCGCACATGTTCCTGGGCTTGGTGAGTGGCTCTGGCAGGTGAAGGCCCCTGAGATGGGTTTTATACTCTGGTGCTTGATCTCTGTCCCACCCCAGGAAGGACGCACCCACTGTTCACAAGTTGCCAGGGAAAGGCTGAGGGTCCTTCCCCTTCTCCATTCCTTCCAGAACAAGGCAAAAAAGAGAGCAAGTTACGGACTATAATAGTTAAGTGATATATATATATTTTACTTAATTAAAAAAATTTTTTTAATATAGCAACATACAAAAACAAGCATTCTAACCATATGATCATTCCACTCTTGGCATATAATCAGTAACTCACAATATCATCACATAATTGTATATTCATCACCATGATCATTTCTTAGAGCATTTGCATCAATTCAGAAAAAGAAAAAAGAAGAAAAAAGAAAAGAACTCATAATACCCTCCCTCTCATTGACTGCTAGTATTTCCATCTACCCAATATGTTTTAGCCTTTGTTTCCCTTATTTTTTTCTATACCCCTTATCACTCCCATTTGATGATCACTAGCATTTCAATCTATAAATTTATTTTAACATTTGTTCTCCGTATTCTTTATTTATTTTTAATCCCTATGTTTAACTCATCTGTCCATACTGTGGATAAAAGGAACATCAGACACAAGGTTTTCACAATCATACAGTCACATTGCAAAAGTTATATCATTATACAATCATCTTCAAGAAACAAGAAACATGGCTACTGGAACACAGCTCTACAGTTTCAGGCAGTTCCCTCCAGCCTCCAGATAGGTGATATCTAGTTGATGCATAAGAATAACCTCCGGGATAACCTCTCAGCTCTAACAGTAATATTTTAATACTCGTTCATCAACAGTAGCACATGTACCACACCAATACCATGGGTCAGTAATGGGGGTGGGAGTGGGGTGGGGAGGATCAAGGGTGTGGGAAGATTTAGGGCTTCTTTTTCATTGTTATTTCTTCTCTGGAATAATGAAAATGTTCTAAATTTGATCATGGGGATGAACACACAACTATGCAGTGATATGGTGAGCCAGTGATCGTATTTTTCAGATGATTTCTATGGTGTGTGAATATAGCTCATAAAATTGCATTAAAATAAATAAATAAGAGTAAAATTTAAAAAAAAAGGGGGGGAGAGGGAGAGCAAAAGATCTTGGGGAAACTGAGTGAAACTTGAGCAGCTTGAACATTTAAAGATGGAAATACAGCTTTGACTCAGTGTCAACTGGGGTAACAACCAGAGCTTTTGAACTACAACAGCAGGAAAAACAAGACTGGGGTTACGGAAGGGCTTGAAGAGGGAGCCACGGTTACACCACTACCCTTTATTGCTGCTTTACATATGCTGAGCCCTGGGCTAAGTGTCTCATTTGCACTTTCTTTTTTCATCTCCGAGGAGTCAAACTGCTTGGCTTTGAATTCCGGTTCCATCCCTTAACTTCCGATGCGACTTTAGACAAGTGTCTAATCACTTGGTGATTCAGTTTCCTTGATTGCAAATACAGATAACAATAGTACCTGACTCATTGTATCATTCTGAGGATTAACCGGGAAATATTTGTAAATCTCTTAGAGCAGTGCCCCACATAGTAAATGCTGTTTACTGTGTATAGATAGAGAAATTGAAGCCCAGAAAAGTTAAATAACTTGCCAATAGCTGTCTGAGCCAAGATCTGAGCCTAGGCCTGTGTGATACTTTTGCTTGTGTTCACCTTAGCTAGAAGGACAGAATGTTTTCAGAAATAGAATCTTGACGGTGATGATGGTGATGATGAAGAAAGAAGAGGAGGAGGAGAAATTAGCGGCTAAAATTTATTGAGCCTATATTGTGCTAGGTGCTTTATATTCATGATCTAATTTAGTGCTTACAACAGCCCTTGAGTTATATACATTAATATGTATATATTACATATATTTCCAGTTGACAGTTGGGAAATTGAGACTCAGGATGGCTAATGGATTTGTCCACAGCGCATAGCTAATAAGCGGCAACAGACTTGGGACTTAAACTCAGGTCTGACTCCCCACGCTGTGCTCCAACACCTTCCAATCCCAAACGAGGGGCAGAGTTTTTGAAGCAACGGAGTCAGCCATTAGTGCGCAGTCTGTCCAGCGCCATCTGGCCTTTAAGTACAAATGACATAGACCATTGTTTCAGAATAATGCCATTTTTAGCCCCAGGCAAATTACTTTATTTTTTATGTCTCCAGGGCACAGAATCAGATTAACCCTGAGTCTTAGCTCATGTCACCTTGTTATCTTTGCTTCATGTGTGGCCTTGCTGCTTGTTGATTCCCTATGTAACTAACCCCCAGAAAGCTACCTCTCAAGCCCAGAATGCGAATATTGACGATAACTCGCAGAGACCTGTGTTCTCCTCCCCATCTCCCCTTCCTCCTTGTATCACCACCCTCATGGGTTTTGCATTTCTTTCTTCCTAAAGAAACGTCTTAGCTAGATGGACATGCATATCCTGCAAGGACCTCTGTGCTCTGCTCATCCCTCTACCTCATCTTGTACCACTCTTCCTTGGCCATGCCACTCCAGCCACCAAAGGCCTCCTTGCTGTTCCTTAAACATGCCCAACACACTTCCAACCCAGGGCCTTGGTACAGACTCATGCCTATTCCTGGAATGCCGTTCTCTCCTATGATGGGGCTCTTCGTTTCATTCATTCAAGTCCAAATGACACCTCTGCCATCTAAAATTGTTCCCCCATCACTCCAACTCCTTACTCTGCTTTATTTTTCCTCTTAGCAGTTACCACTAGCTGATTTTTTATTATATAGTTAGGCATTAGGATATCTGATTCTCCCACCATAAAATGGGCTTCAAAAGGCCAGAGGTTTTTTTCTGTTTTGTTCATCTCTGTAGCCCTAGTGCCCAGAGAGTGCTGGGTTTAAAGTAGGTGCTCAATAAATTTCTTCTTTTAATAAACAAATATCTTATGTAGCTCCTAGGAGCCAGGTAATGTGCTGGGATACAGGGGTTGAGTAGAGTACTGTTTGCACTTTTCAGGAGTTTATGACTTAGTGAAAGCACTGATATATCAGCATTAATTCAGCAATGTGATCAGGGCAATAACAGAGATGTGCAGGAGTTATGGGGATAAAGGAGGGCTTCCTGGAGGAGGTGATATTTGAGCTGAACCTTGAAGATTGAATAGACTTGAGTTTACCAGCAGACTTGAGTTAGGTGTATCATTGTAGGAAGAGGGAATAATATCAGCAAGAGCACAGGGGTGGTGGAGAGCATGTGAGCATTTTTCCATGGCAGATCAGAGAGTGTGTGAGACAAAGGCAGAGACTTGATCACGAAAGGTTGTGTATGCTCTGCTTAGACCTGGGGAACCAATGGGGGATTTTAAGTAAAAGGACAATAGGATCGAGTTTGCCTTTGGGAAAGTTCGCTGGTTGCTGCTGTTTGGTGGGTGAGTTGGAAGGGGTTAGGGACGAAGTGGGGAGTCTGGTTCAAAATGTGTCATAGGGAGGAATCCAGGTAAGAATTGGGGCAAACTCCTGGGATGCATATGAGGGGCCAACAATCAGAGGGGTCAACAAAGAGATGATAGGCTTCAGGGGATGCTAACGAGTTTAGCTGCCGAGGTGCTGAGTGAGGGAAACCCGGGGCTATCCAATAGGTAGATAGCAACTACTCTGCTTCCCTGTTCTTAGGTCAGAGCCTGTGAGCATGGGCATTGGTGAGAGCTGTTTGGTAAAGAGAACTTAACAATTACTACTTGGTTTTTATTAGAAAACTTTCCAAGGAAGCCATTACCCCTGAGTGCCTAAAAGTCACACACTAAAAATTCAGACTTTTAACCCATTTGGAACAGGCTGCCATGTGGTCGTTGCGTTTTCCTTCACCTTTCAGAGCCTCACTCTCAGGACAGAGTAGGACTTCATGACCTCTTGGGATTTATTTTATCACTAAGATTGGTCTGACTCCCGGCTATTTAGAACAGCATGCTGCTTTCTCAGGTGGTGGAGATACAACGATAAGCAGGGTTTCCTGTTGATTTCTTCCCTTTTGAATTAGGACTTGTGAGAATCCTGGCGGTTACCTCAACTTTAGTTTGTTCATTCTGCTGCTGGTAACAGGTGCTGTTTTCCCATTAGCCCGAGTGGTTCATTCAATAACATTTCCTGGGTACTTAAAAAAAACTTTGCTGTATCTATCTAATATCTATCTAAACTGGGCAAATAAGAAATTTGCCCATTTTAACCATTTTTAAGTATATAATTCGGTGGCATCAATCACTTTTGCAAGGTTGTACTATCATTACCACCATCCATTATTAAAACATTTTCATCACCCCAAGCAGAAGCTCTGTACTCACTAAGCAATACCCCCAACCTCTGGTCGCCTCTTATCTACCTTTTGTCTCAACGAATCTGCACATTCTAGATATTCCATGTTAAGTGTAATCATACAATATCCTCTTGTGGCTGGCTTATTTCACTCAACATGATGTCTTTAAAGTTCATTTATGTGGTCACGTATATCAGAACTTCATTTCTTTACATGGCTGCATAATATTCCATTGTGTATATATGCCACGTTTTGTTTATCCATTTGTCTGTTGATGGAAACTTTGATTATTTCACATTTTGTCGATTATGAATAATGCCACTCTGAATATTGGTGTGCAAATATCTGTTTGAGTCCCTGCTTTCAACTCTTTGGAGTATGTACCTACAAGCAGGACATCACGCCGTAGGGTTACTCTGTTTTATTCTCTGAGGAGCCACTAAACTGTTTTCCAAAGCAGCTGCCCCATTTTGTACACCCACCAACACCAACAATGCCTGGGTTCTCATAAGTGGGACAAGATCCTCAAATTGCCCCATGCACTTACTCATCTTTCCTGGTCCCTGCAGCAGGTCTGACGACAGAGCCCCTTATTCAAGTTCTGAATGGAGACAAAGGCACAACTCAGAGAGAGGAGAGAGCAGCTGTGAGGCAGAGCCCATCAGGAGTACTACGGGAAGGGAAGCCGTTTGCCAGATCCTCTTTCTTAGCGGAATCTGTTCATTAGGTTCATTTGATAACTCATTCAGTTCTCAGGTGCACATGCTGTTTGTGCGATCACACTTCTTTTAAGAAGGGACCCAAACAAAGGCTTAATCCTGTGGCATTTCTACACACACAGAGGCTTTTTTGTTTCCAGGTCTTCTGCATGCAAATATAATTTTGAAGCAGTTAAACAAATTTCCTTGTGACCCACCAATCCCTGACCCTGTGTTTTGCCAGGGGAGCAAAGGACCAGGTTAAACAGAAAGGAAATGTTTCTTTGGGGTAGAATTGGGTCAGCCTTTTCTTGTCAGGTGGATTTAAACTTCTGAAGGTTTAAATCCACCTTTAAAATCTGTAAACTCCTACTCCAAGCAGGAGTAACCCTGGAGATGGGAGGGAAGAAGGGATGAAGTTGGGAAGCTGAGGTTGTACAGGGGAAAAGGGGCTTTGTTGTATGTGGTCCCTTTGGGTAGGAGGAGAGGAAGCAGGGAATGCATCCTCAGCTAATTCCCAGAGCGGACCGACTGTCTGGTATTTTCCCTCCTGACCAAGGACATTCTTATCCATGCATAAACACAGAGAAGGAAACAAAAGCGGAAAGAATACTTCTAAGTAATTCCAGCGAGTCAGTTCTGCAGCCAGAGGCGAACCCAGAGCCAGTACTAGAAAGACAAAGTCCGCGCCTGTCAGCTGCAGAATTGTTCTCAGCACACAGTAAAATATTACATGGAAAGATGAGGCAGAAGTCTTGGAAGGAGAAGGTGATAAGATTAAGCCAAGGAAACACAGGGAAAGGGGAATGATACTCCAGCAGGGAGACATGCTCAGGGAGCAAGGGGCCATTTTGGCTTGAAGTTAGAAGGTAAAAATACCATCACAGGCAAGCAGATGGCTTCTGGACGAGAGATCAAAGCCATCGTATTTGGAATGTTGTCACGACCCATTTCTTAAAGACAGCCATCCTTCAAATGGATGCGTAGAAACTGGTGAGTGTGATAGTGCAAAGTACTCGAGTGGAAATCATCAGAATCCATGAATATTTCTCAGCTTTCATTCTTCTTCCTAGGAGATTAATACTGAGTAGGATGAGGATCAAAATCAAAGGGACCTAAGAATCCTAGAAAGGAATCCCCCACAACTCCCTTGGAGTGCTATATTTTGGATGTGACTAGCATTATTGGAAGAATAATGCTTACTAAATATTAGTTCTGCACACGCAGAGCTGGTAGATGAAAGGATGGCGGTCCTTGGGCTTTATGCCAGAAAAGTAGCCCCTAATATGCTTGGTTAAATGCAGAGAAATGAGCTCTGGCAAGAACACACTGTTACACGTACAGGAAAAGTGGTCAAGGTAAAGAAGCCAGCAAAAATTTCTAGAAGGGTGGTGCGAAGGTGGCTCAGTGGCAGAATTCTTGCCTGCCATGCTGGAGACCCAGGTTCGATTCCTGGTGATTTTGCCCATGGGGGGGAAAAAAAATTCTAGAAGCCGGAACTGTGGACATCTTTCAGCCAAAATGAAAAGAAATAAGAGCCTTTGTGGGATCACTGCGACAACCTGAATCAACCAGCGTTCTCAGCCATAAAGGATTTTGAAATGAGGCCATTTCCTGAGAGAATGTTGGTTGTAGTTTGGAAAGTTTTGGCTTTCCCAGAGCCTGTCTTTAAACAGTGGAGTTGATGATGGATTTGGAATTATTGGGGCCTGGTGACAGCTCAGAGTCTGCTGGGAAGGACCCGTTCAGCCCTGGTCTCATGGCTCCCTCTCCTCCCCTCATCCCTTCTGGTTTTTTTTTTTTTTTGGGCAGCCAGAAACAACTCCCCCACCTGCACCCCTCAAAGTCTAAATGATGGGCTTGGGGGTTTCTTCTGTTTGGGATGAGGCAGATTTAACTGATTTCAGTTGCGTCATTGAGGTCTTAGGTGTTTCTGGGTGGGGGATGTGCCGGTGCCGAGTATTGGAGGATAAAATCACGGAAATGAGTCAGGGAATTGATGGTGTAGGGTGTGTAAATGTAAGATGGGAATTCAGGAAACTAAGGAAGCTCAAGTGATTTTGAGAAACAAAACAAGACAAAAGGATGAGCTCAAAGGAAAGCAGGGACTCCCATCTTCCACAGGAAAATACCCTAGTCTTTTGGTGAGGCCTAGGGAGCCCCTCCTAATCTCTATTAACTGCTCCAGCCTCATGTCCTGTTGCACCGCTGCCCCTCACTGACCCCCAGGGCATAAGTTTCCAGATACCTGCAATTCCTCAAATGGCCTGAGGGAGGCAAACTCCCAGATATCCCCCAGTGCTCCCCACCTCCTGGTGTTTACACCATTTGTATCATCCCCTTCCACTAGTGTGGGCTAGTAATTTGCTTCTAAGTAATGGAGGGATGGGATGGCACATTAGTGATGAGGATACAAGACATGGTAACCTGTGTTTTGTTAGCAGGCTCTCTCCGGTGCCTTCTTGGCTTGCACACTTTGATGAAACAAGAGGCCATGTGGGATAGGTCCACATGACATGAAAGGGAGGGCAGCCTCTGACCAGCAGCCAGCTAAGAGCTGAGGCCTGCAGCCCATGGCCCTTGAGGAACTGAATTCTGCCAACAACCATGTGAACTTGGAAATGGAACCTTCTTGTGAGTCTGGGATGAGACCTCAGTCCTGGCCGACACCTTAATTACTGCTTGTGAGAGACCCTGTAAGAAAGGGCCCAGATAGGCTGTGCTAAGATACCACTCCACAGACCCTGTGAGAGGATGTGTGTTTATTTTAAGCCATTTGTTGGGCAGCAATAGGTAATTAACTATAGAGTCCTTTTAATTTCATGCCTCTCAGCCTTTGCTCCTGGCTTTCACGAGACCCAGAAAGCTCTTCTCTGCCTTCTCCTGGCAGCGTGGCCAAGCCCTTTCTGTCATTTTAGAAGTTGCTCAAACATGACTCCTGCAGAACAACCTGCCCTACCTTTCCCCACAAAACCTGCCCCCCGTGGAACTGACCTCTCCCTTCTTTGACCCAGTCAAACCTTGCACATCAGTCCCACAGCACAACTTTTTGTTTTTCCCATCTATTTCCATGAACATTGGAGGCAAGTGGTTCTCTAATTTCCTGGAAGGGAAAACTGCCTTCACTGTGTTAGAATTGCGAAAGACTTATCAGGAGCACATGAAATATCGGCTTTACTATTCAGGAAACAGGCTCTCAATCAACTTGTTCTGTAACAGGGTAGAGATCACAAGTTTTCACCTGGATAGAAATTAAATACTTACCTCCATTTCGTCACCAACTGTGCCTTCCCCTGCTTTGCTTCCACCTATGCTCACCGCCCCATTGATACCATGCATGCGTCTTGAGGACAGGGACCTCTCGGATCTAGATGTCTGGCACCCTGGGTTTAGCACACAGTATAATTGTTAATAAATGCTTGATTAGGTGATGAATAAGTGAACTGAGCGAATCAAGGAATGCATGGCATTCATGAATGGGGAAACAGGAGGAAAGGTGCTGAGACATGTCCTGTTGAGTGGATTTAGAGCTGGTCAGAACCTGGATGAGAGCAATTCTGGGGTGAGGCCAACGCAAAAGTATCTGGGGGTGCAGACAGGACCAGGCTTTCTACTCTAGAGGCTTAACAAGCCATGGAAGAAGGGTCCAGCCAAGGCTGGAGGTAAGTGGCAGAGGTTGCCAGGAGGTCACTTTTGCCCCGCACACTTTGGGACAGTCTAGAGACAGAGTGAGAGAGAGCAGAAATGGCAGGATGCATCTCAAAGGAGGTTCAATACTCAAATGCATGCTTAGCTATTTAGATAAGGCAGGGTTATGCTTTGGGGATGCATTCAGCACCATGAGATTTCCTCACAGGCTTTAAAGGGGTTGCGCCCCCTCTTTTTTGCTTCTTTGCAATTTTGTACATTGTAAGTTTATTTGTTTGCTTATGGCTCAATGTTCTCACCACTTCTGTCTTGTTCAACATTAGCCAAGTACTTAAAGTGGGAGGCCCATAGTTGGTTCTCCTCAAGAATGTATTGCTTATGAGTGTGCCATTGCATCAAGACTTTGGGATGAGGTATCCCTAGAAAAGAGAAAACAGAGAGGCTGGCACCTAGGAGTGACTGCTGGGGTGGGAGTTTCCCTGATTTTTCACTCCAGGATGGTGGGATTAGCCTTGGCAGGACCACTGGCTTCCTAATGTATTCTGGGAGCTCCTACTACTGACCATCTAATATGTGCCAAGAATGCTATCAAGACAAGCCCGAAAAGGGCTTGCAGTCTGCCTGCAGGAGGAATGGGGTTGGTGAGGGGAACATAGTCAATTCCAATTCAGTCTGATGCAGTGCTGAGAGGGGAAATGTGGGCCGCCGGGGCAGGGGGCCAACTCGGGCTGCAGGGCGTTGTCAGGAAAAACTTCCTGGAGAAGTTGGCCCCGGGCTCAGACTGAAGGACAAAAGGTGAGATGTTGAGAGACGGGGGGCAGCCCCCCACAGATAAGGCCTGCAGGGGCTTTGGGAGGCTTGGGGCATGTGGAATAGTGGCCCCAGAGCCTGTGGCATCAGCCTGGAAAGATGGAGAACAGCTGTTCTGTCACAGTCAAGTGTGGTCTTGGCTTTGTATCCAGTGAGGACCCAGTAACAGAAGGGAAGTGATCAGATGGTGGCTGGCGATTTGAAGTGGGAGGGACCGGGAGGTGGAGAGGGCATTGAGGAAACTGCAAGGGTTCCCAGGTGGGACAGGATGGGGAGAGCTCAAGAATATGGATACAGAGCAGGGGGTGGGGAAGGGAGACTTTTCCCTGGGGCCTGTTGAGTAGGGGAAAGGGTTTCCTATTGCCCAACTTGAGAAGGGGAATTCCCTCCCAAGCCAGGCTGTGTGTTCATGGAGATAAGCCTGGCCTCACCTGTTCTCAAGCCAGAGCCCCAGGCAGAAGGTCAACTCTCCACGGATCTCTCATGGGGTCCTGGGACATCAGACCCTGGATCTGAAATACCACAATGCCCTGGCAGTACTAAATAACATTGCAAAGTCCTGGCCTTCCAGAGTCGGCACGAAGCAGGCTCTGCAACAAATGAGATATTTCATCCATGCTGCCGCACGTGTTAGGACTTCATTTCTTCTTACGGCTGAATAATATTCCACTGTATGTATGTACTACATTTTGTTTATCCTTTCAGTGGTTGATGGACACTTGGGTTGCTTCCATTTTCTGGCAATTGTGAATGACATCGCTATAAACATCGGTGTGCAGACATCTGTTCATGTCCTGTTTTCAGTTCTTCTGGGTATATACTGAGTAGTGGGGTCATATGGCGGATCTAGACTTAGTCTCCTTGAGGAACCACCAAATTGTCTTCCAGGGAAGCTGCACCATTTTACATTCCCACCAGCTGTGAATAAGTGCTCTCATTTCTCTAAATCCTCTCCAACACTTGCAGTTTTCTGTTTAATAATGGCCATTTTGTAGGTGTGAAATGATATCTCATTGTGGTTTTGATTTGCATTTCCCTAATAGCCAGTGAAGTTGAGCATCTTTTCATGAGCCTTTTAGTCATTTGCATTTCCTCTTTGGAAAAATGTCTATTCATGTATTTTGACCATTTTTAAATGGGGTTCTGTTTTTATTGTTGAGTTGTAAGGTTTCTTTATATATTCTGGATATCAAATCTTCATCAGATATGTGGTTTCCAAATATTTTCTCCCATTTAGTCAGTTGTCTTTTCACATTTTGGAAGCACAAAAGTATTCAATTTTGAGGAGATCCCATTTATCTATTTTTTTCTCTCATTGTTTGTGCTAATGGTGTATTTTTATTAACAGCATTTTCTGTGTTCTCAATTTAGATCTCAATTTTTGTCTGGAGTGTTTACAAAAATATTTTTAAAATATCGAAGTGGTAGGTTTTTAATTTGTTAAATGACATTAAAAATGGGTTACTTAAATTAGTAGATATATGATCTACTTGCTGTTCATTTTCAATTATTAACTATTTAAGGAAAGCTATTGGATATCTTTGTACATAAATCTCTTTCCTTAGAATGTGAATTGTTGGTGAGTGTGATAATCCTCCCCTAACGGGGCTAAAGTTGGCTCTTGAAGGGGTGACAATCTTACTCTTTTTAAGTATAAAGCACAGATGCAGAAATAAATACAGTAAATAAACAATTATATAATATATCCATGGCATAAAATTTCATGGAGGGAAAAATAAAGATGAAAAATATCTAAAAAGGCTCCTTAGTAAAGGAGCAGCAATAAAAAAGAAAAGATTGAGAAACACTACCTTAGAATATGGCCCCAGAAATGGAGACTCGAACTCAAAGGGCTTTAACATTTTAAGGACCTTGATTCAATGTTCTTAGTTTGCCTTCTGCAAAGGTGGTACCAATATATGTTCTTTCCAGCAATATAATGCTTTTATCTTAGTTATCTTTTATAAAAATAATGTCTATGAAGATCCATCAGACAAGAAGCCTCTCATAATTCAATTCTCATTTTGAACATTAGAGGAACAGTATTGTTAAAAGCAAAAACTTCACAATCATGTGTGATATGGATGAGCTACATGTCCTTGAGCAAGTTACTTCACTTCTTTGCACCCCAAATTCCTAATCTGTAATACAAGAATTTTTTTTTTTTTTTGCCTGGGCAGGCACCAGGAATCAAACCTGGGTCTCCGGGAAGGCAGGCGAGAACTCTGCCACTGAGCCACTGTGGCCCACCCTGCAATACAAGAATTTTAATACCTTCTGTATCAGTCAGGTTTCTTGGTCATGAATAACAGAAATTTTTTCTGACCAATTTAGGAAAAGAAGAAATTTATTGATGGGATCTGGGTAGCTCAAAGAAGCTTGGAGAAGACTGGGTAAACAGGCTTGGAGAAAAGGGAAGGGCAACCTGCCATCGCCACTGCTAGAATTATCCTTGTCCCCCTTCCTTCTGCCACTTGCTCCTGTTTCATTTATGATGGTTAAACTAGGTCAGGTGCCATATCATGACTGCCAAGTGACAGGAAGAAGCAAATGGCAGCTTCCGTGTAGCAGTGAAAGAAAGAGAACTCCAAGATGCATACAGTAGGGATTTCCCACACCTAAGAAAGGGAATCAGATGCTGGGCAGCCACGATAACAAAAGGCTCAAAATGCTCATGTGGTGGTTTGAAGTTGTCTGTACCCCAGAAAAACATGTCCTACGGGTGTAAAGCCGCTGTAAGTAGGACCTTTTGATGAAGAAGCAAGAAGCTGAAATGGAACCCTGAGGAGAGGGGAGAGACCAGGAGCTGCACCATGTGCCTTGGTATATGACAGAGGAACCAAGGAGCACTGGCAGCCAGCCCCAGAATGCCAGTCTTCAGGGAGAAAGCATTGCCTTGATTTAGATATTTTCCTGGCCTCAAAACTGTAAGCAAATAAATTCCCGTTGTTTGAGCCAACCCATTACACAGTATTTGCTTGAGCAGCCTAGGAAACTAAAACAGATTTTGGTACCAGGAGTTGGGTACCTAAATCTGTTTAAGTTTTGCTATTGCAAATACCGAAAGTGTGGAATTGGCTTTTGAATAAGATGCTGGGTAGAGTCTGGGAGAATTGTAAGGTGCTTGACAGAAAGGGTCTGGATTTCTATGAAGAGACTATTGGTACAGATATCAATGCTAAACATACCTCTGACGAGACCTTAGATGGGAACGCTGAATGTGCTATTAGAAACTAAAGGAAAGGCACTCCTTAAAAAGTGGAAGAGAATTTGGTGAAATTGAATTCTTTTATATCAGATAGAAGGCAGAAGTTGAAAGCAATGAACTTGGATATTTAGCTGAGGATGTTGAAGCCATGTGTGGAAAGTACAGTCTTATTTCTCTTTGTAGCTTATAGTAAAACACAAGAGGAAAGGGATAAACTGAGAACTGAATTCCTGGGTATGAAGAAACCAGAAATCGCTGGTTTGAAAAATTCTGTGTCTCTGAAAAGTGAGTCTTCAGAGATTAATTCTCCATGTGAGGATTTAACTGAACATGGATCCAGTTAGCAATCAGTGCTTCAAGAGGGCAGGCCTTTTGCCTCGTTTTTCATGAAGCTTGCTGCCACTCTCATGCTTGGAGAAAATGGAGCCTATGCCCTGGGATTGCAAAACATCTGGCCACCACCCCAATGCAAGGAGAGGATGGAGCCTTCACCCCAGCATTGAAGGAGAGCATGGCCTCTTTGCAAGCACATGGGAGGGTTGGGGCTGCCACTTCATCAGACCTGGAAGACACCCATCAATCCACAGCTGACTCTCAGACCTTGAAATCTAATCAGGAATGCCCTGCAGGGTTTCAGAATTGTCTGGGATGAATGAATCCTGTTTTCCTTCCTATTTCTTTCATTCTACGGGAATGGAAATGTTCTTCCAATATCTGTCCCTCCTTTGTATGTTGGAGGCAGATAACTCATTCTTTAGGTTTCACAGGTCCATAGATAGGGACCTTGTGTCTCAGGACAGACCACACCTATAACCAATTTTGACTGGACTTTGTACTTAGCATTGTTACTGAAATGACTTAAGGCTTTGGAGATAGCACGATGGAATTCATGCAATTTATATATAGAAAGAACATGTCTTTTTTTTGGGTGCAGAGGGTGGTTTGTGGTGGTTTGAAGTTGTATGCATCCCAGAAAAGCATGTTCTTAAATCTAATCCATTCCTGTGGGTGTGAAACCATTGTGAGTAGGACC
Source organism: Tamandua tetradactyla (assembly GCF_023851605.1). NCBI lineage: Eukaryota > Metazoa > Chordata > Mammalia > Pilosa > Myrmecophagidae > Tamandua > Tamandua tetradactyla. The sequence continues at coordinate 61,377,208 of NC_135344.1, read as the reverse complement.
TTTTGATGCAGCTACTTCAGTTCAGGTGTGTCCCACCTCAGTCAAGATGGGTGTTGTTAATCCTATTACTGGAGTCCTTTATAAGAGAATGAATTCAGTCAGAGAGAGAGAAAGCCACAGGAAGCAAGAAGCTGAAACAGAATCTGAAAGAGAAGGAAGAGTCCAGGAGATGCTACCATGTACCTTGCCATGTGACAGAGGAACCAAAGATCACTGACAGCCAGCCCCAGAATGTTACAGTCCTCAGAGAGAAAACACTGCCTTGATGATGCCTTGATTTGGACATTTTTCTGGCCTCAAAACCATAAAGGAATAAATTCCCATTGTTTGAGTCAACCCATTGCATAGTATTTGCTTGAGTAGCCAAGAAAACAAAAGGCTCAAGATATCCCCTATACAACTTCACCGGGTTGTTGGGGGGTTGTGTGAGCTGATGTATGTGAAGTGCTGGCAAGTGGGCAGGTCTTTGTCACTGCTCTAGAAAAGTGGAGCCCTCCTAGTCGGCCTATTATTTTGTTCTCTGCTCTTCTGCCATGCCCCTAGCCCTTCTCCACCAATTTAAATTCTGCTCATCTGTCCAAGTTCATGCCAAGTCCACATACATCACATAACCCTCCCCAGCATCAATTTCTCTTCATCCTGCCTTCCTGTAGCCCTTTTATTCAATGTAATGGTTAATTACAGATGGTCTTATCTTTCTCCGGAATTTTCTTTCCTTTGTCTACTTCTTTCTCCTACATGATAAAAAGAATTGGTCACTCAGCAAAAAGTGGTCACTAGTGGCCACTTTCAACCTCCCCATCCAAGGCTCAATCATTTCCCTGACTATGTCTTGAAGTTGTTGCCTTTCCTTCTGTGTGCCTTCCCTTGGTAGCTAGCTCTGGGTACAGGTATACTTCTTAATTTGTTCACTCATCCATTCATTCTTCCAACAGATAATTATTGACTGCCTTCATATGTCAGGCAGAGGGTAGCTACTATGAGGAAAGAGAAAGATGTATCTGTTCTCAAAGAACTTACAGTCCATTGGGAGATGGTATTAGTTTCCTGTTGTGTATTAGTCTCCTATTGCTGCTATAACAGATACCACATACTTAGTGCCTTACAACAACATGACTGTATTGTCTTACAGCTATGGAGGTCAGAGGTCCAACACAGCTCTTACCAGACTAAAATCAAGGTGTCAGTAGGGCTGCATTCCTTTTTGGAAGCTTTAGGAGAGAACTGGTTCCTTGCCTTTTCTAGCTTCTAGAGGGCACCCACGTTCCTTGGCTTGTGGCCCCTTCCATCTTCAAAGGCAACAATGTTGCATCACTGTGACCCTTCTTCTGTTGTCTCATTCCCCCAACTGACCACAGCCAGGAAAAGTTCCCTTTCTCTAAGAACTCATGGGATTAGGTTAGATTATTCACCTTTTGCCATGGAAGGTAGAACATTCCCAGGTTCTGTGATTAGGAAGTTGGCATTTTGGGGGGCCATTATTTTGACTTGTGCAGAGAATGTGTGCACAATTAACCATAATTCAATATTATGTTCCATAAGAGCTGTTCAAATAAAGAACCACAGGATTTAGAGGAGAGAGGGGCCATTTTAGACTGAGCAGAGGGAACAGCCCCTTCCCCTCCCCCCTCCTGAGCAGTTAGTCATTTTTTTACCATAAAGCTTTTCGAAGAGGATAAATAGATATTAGGTATTCACAGGTGAGATATAAACATGCCATTGCCTTATATAAACCTGTTTAAAAGATCTTTCTTTAGCCACCATCGCCCTTTACCTCACTTGTTGGGATGCTACTTTACGGGCTTCAGACAGCATCTATTGGTTTTAAATCTGAGGAATTGGAATCAGGGGACACTTGTACCTTAGTGAACACTTTTTAAAAATGAAAACATTAAAAACCGGGTGGGCTTCTCTATTTTCTTTCTAATTGGAGGATTTCCTGGAACACCTCAGGAAGCCCTCCTTGATTGCCTTCTTCTCCAGATCCTCCAATCATGACTCCTAATTCTCTGTTTATAAACAGCATCTGTCTCTATTAGCCATCATCTATCTATATCCATCCATCTATATCTATCTATCAGGTATCAACCTATCCATATCACGTATCATCTATTTATCCATTAACCAACTATCGTATATTTATTTTATCACCACCCAGGTCCTTATCCTGATCACATTTTCTGAGCTTACTTGCCTCCCAGGAATGCCAAAAAAATGTATTTCTAAAGCCTACTTTAACTTTTGCCAACTTTTCCTGCCTCCGGACACAGAAATACCTTTATTATATAGCCGTGAATTTGGGAAGGGACCATTTATTTCCACTCCAGCATAATTGACCACATCTTTCAGGTGAGTTTCAGAGAGGCTAAGTCACTTACCCAGAGTCCCCTCTAATGCCAGACCAGAGTGTGGAGCTGGACCTCCCTGCCTCCAAGGATCCACCTTCTCGATACTCCGTGGTGCTCACCCACCATTCACAAGAGCTCCCAACCCAGGATACATGCACCCCTCTCTCTGAAAACTAGATGAAAGATCCAAATAGGCATGCTGGGACTGTCACAAGGCCCAGTGGTTGGTGCAGATAGTCAATAATTGGGAGGAGGAGGCACTGCTGGGGGTTTATTCTGGGAAGACTTCCTGTAGGAGGAGAGAAGGAAATGAGATATGAAACAAGCAGTTACACCATTTGGCTTGTGCCGTGGAATTACATACATCACAGCCCTTCAGCTCAGGCCAAGATCCCCCAGGGGTGACTTGTTTGATCTGTAGCCCCCAGAGTTTGGGGGAGCGTCCCAGGGGCAGCGGTTGCCTATGCAGTGAACTCTAACCTTCCTCTGACTATTCAGGGATCCATGCGTCGGCGGACCTCATGGGGCCCTCTGGAAAGCCCCGACTGGCTGCCAGACTGTCTGAGAATTCCAACTCCTACTCAGATGTTTGGAGTTGGCACCTGTGAGCCCAGGATAGCAGTGCATCCTCTTCTTCGGTTAAATGCCCAGCAACCCCTCCCTCAGAGTCCCTTCCCTGCTCCCTCACGCTGCCTCTGCTTCCTCTTGTGCCTGGACTGCCCAGATGGTGGGGGCCTGCCCCCGTCTTTTGGTTTGAGAACAGAAACAAGCTGCTATTTTTAGCTCTGCATGGGAAAGTCCGAGGGAGCCGGGAGAAAACGGATCGGCCAAAAATCTTTCCTGGGGCAGCTGCCATCTCATCTGATCTTGGAGCAAGAGAGAAGAGAAGGGAGGCAGGGCTGTCTCAGACAGTCCATTAAACACCGGAGGCTGCAAAGCCCTCCCCAAAGCACCCTGGTAATTAGGGGCAGGGGAGAACGGGATCATTCTTGTTATCGAGGACATTCCTTGCCTGCTATAGGCAAAGAGGAAGGGCAAGATAGGAAGAGCTGAGAGATTTGTTGTTCTCTGCAGGCAAGGAATACAGTCAGCAAGGGGGTTAGCGTTGGAGGGAGAGCTATCCCGGCCCGTGGCAGCTGAGTGGGGCAGGAGCTGGTCCAGGGAACAGGGGTGGCCTCTGCCTTACAGCGGATGGGAGGAAGCCAAGTAAGACGGACAGAGAATATGGCGGCGGTGACTGGGGGCAGGGCAAACAATTGGTCCCCGTCAAAGACAGCAAGGGGAAGAGAGCGAGGGCACAGGGAGCAGGCAGAGGCCTGGGAGGCAGGAGAGCTGGGGAGTTGTGTGTGGTGGGGGTCGTGGCATCCCCACATCCCCATACCTGGTTCCACCTGTTGGGATGAAATCATGGTCAAGCCTTTCAGCCTGCAAGGAAAGGGGAGAGATGATAAGGTCTGTCTTTGGGAAGAAATGAGGCGTCAGGCAGGTGATTCAGTCATTGCGAGGTAGCATGACATCCTAGAGAGTGGGGGACTTTCAGGCAGACCTGGGCTCAAATCCCCATACTATTCTTATGAACTGAGAGAGCTAGAGCTCTCCGGAACCTCTTTCAACCTCACTTTGCCCACCTGTATGTTACAGGATACAGGCAGTTGTACTCACCACAATTACATCCAGCGAGAGAGCTGCACTTCGTAGGAAAGTGTTTTAGTTTGCTAAAGCTGCCAGAATGCAACACACCAGAGATGGATTGGCTCTTAATAAAGGGATTTATTTAGTTGATAATTTGTAGTTCTTCAGAGAAAAGGCAGCTAGCTTTCATATGAGGCTTTCTGTTACATGGAAGGCACAGGGCGACGTCTGCTGGCTTTCTCTCCTGGCTTCTGGGTTCCAAAGGCCTTCCCTGGGCCGATTCCTTTCTGCCTCTCCAAACTTCTGGGCTGAGCTGTGAGTGCTGAGATGAGGTATGCTGAGCTGCTGAGCTCTCTTCTGACCTCTCTCTTTTAAGCCTCCAGCTGATTAATTTCACCTCACTCATTGTGGAAAGCCCTCCCCTTAGCCTGCTGCAAATGTAATCAGCCATGGATGAATTTCACATACTGATGATTTAAGTCCACAGAGACAGAACAATGCCGTCATCACCTGGCCAAGCTGCCACCTGAACTGAACTTCCACAGAAAGCCATGATGTCCTGTGCTGGGGAAGATGCTGACAGGCCGAGGCAGCTCGGGAGAGCCAGGGGAAGGGGCATTGAGCAGTATGCACTGCATCCTCTTCTTGACCTTTCATATTTCCCGCAGGTTGCTTAGCTCACAAAGTATTAGGTGAGAAGAGATCTTTTGTGATGACCAGAGACAGGGCTGAGAGTTGTGACAGGTTTATTGTGGAACAAAAATCCCTACACATGAATGGGAGTAGGGGAGGGATGGGACGTTTACCTGACTTCCAAGTTACAGGCCAAAAGGGGGTTAATGTCCCTGCCCTCATGGGGCCCTTGGGAAGGGACTTTTTCGTTTTCCAGGGAAGCTGACCCACCAGGGAACCTGGGGTCTGGGCTTCAGTTCAGGGGGGGCTCTGGCCCCAGTAGGAGGCAGGAGCTGGGGCCAGATGGGATGAATCAACCCAAGGATGACTGGGTTCTGAGTCACCCCAGCCTCAGAACCAGGACTCCTGGATGGTCAAGAATGGGCACAGTGGAGAGCAGGGCTTGGCTTTGCCACATAGAGGAGCGGCATATAGCTGCTTCTAATCTGCCGCATTTTGCCAGAGCTGCTATAAGAAATACCACATGCTGGTGAAATTGACAACAGGAATTCACTGGCTCACAATCTGGGAGAAGTCATAGATCAAGGTGTCAGCACAGTCACATTTCTTCCCCAAAGTCAGGAGCATTCTGGTGCTGGCTTGCTGTAATCCTTGGGGTTCCTTGGCTTGTCTTATTAGTAATGCATGCTGACCAGTTGCATCCCTGTAGCTCCCGTTCCTTTGCTTGTATCTCTGTCCCCTGCCTGGAGGCCATCTTTCCCTCCTTGCATCTGCTCTTCTGCTGACATCCAGCTTCTTTCCTCTGACCAACTGCATCTGAATTTCCTCTCTTTCTAAGGCCTCCATCATACAGTTTAAGACTCCCCCTCAATGCCATTTGGCCATACCTTAACTAATAATAACACCTTCAAAAGGTCCTATTTATAAAAGGGCCCACACCCTTAGGAGCACAGGTTAAGATGTGAACATATCTTTTTCATGGTATATGATTCAATTCCCATCATCATCTTTTTTGGATTTAGCTATTGCCAGATTGGGAAAATCATCACTAGTTTGGGCCAGTTTGAAACTGTCATGTACCCCAGAAAAGCCACGTTCTTTAATCCTTGTCAATATGTTAGGTGGGATCTATTTGATTAAGAGTTTCCATGGTGATGTGACCCACCCAATTGTGGGTGGAACCTTTTGATTAGGTGGTTTCCATGGAGATATGTCTCTACCCATTCAAGGTAGGATTGCTTACTGGAAGTCCTTTAAGAGGGAACCATTTTGGAAAAAGCTTTAGAACCTACACAGCCTGAGACCTTTGGAGATGCAGAAACACCCCTGGGGAATCCTTCTGAGAAGAAAAGCCAGGAGAGAAAGCTAGCAGACGTTGCTGTGTGCCTTCCCAGCTGACAGAGGTGTCCCAGACCTATCTGCCTTTCTTGAATCAAGGTATCTTTCTCTGAATGTCTTAGCTTGTACATTTTAATGGCCTTAGAATTGTAAACTTGCAACTTGATAAATTCCCTTTTTTAAAAGCCTTTCCATTTCTGGTATATTGCATTCCAAATAGCTTTAGCAAGCTAATACAGTACTCAAAATGGTTTTAATGTTCATGTGTCGAAACAAGCCCGAGGATTTAAATCAAAGACTCAGAAATCTCTTGTGCTTCTCATTTGAAGGACAATAATACAAAGTTGTGCTTCCCCCACTTGTTTATGTAAAACCATTGTTTTCAACTCTTTAATTAACCTTTTTCATTTCTTTTCATGTGGCAATGTATCTGTTGTAAAAAACTGAAACCTAAAGTAAAGTTCAGACAGAAGAAGGATTAAATGATTTCATAAGTCATAGCATTATAAACTTGGCCAAGCTGATCTACAGAAGTGTAAGATCCCCTCTCCACCCATAAACATTGGAAACTTTTTCCTTTGATAAATACGTGAAACAGAAATTAGGAGTACTGACCTTTTACAACTTTATCTTTCCTCGAATATAAATAAGCACACCCCAAGCACAGTTTCTCCCTGCAAGCCCAGCCTGGAAGTTTGCAATGTTCTTTTGCGAGTTGGGATTGAATCAAATGCCAGCCTTCCCCTGACACATCAGCCCAGGCATGTGGTTATTTTCTTAGGGGAATGTGAGGCCTGGGGAGGCCAACCCTCCTGGGCACCGGGCTTTGAATTCATGGGGAGTGGGGGCGGGACTCCTTCCTGGGTGTGAAGAGTTCAACATCTTCTAGTTAAAACTCTCCTGTCTGGGTTGGAAACAGTTTAGTGAGTGTCTTAAGACCTTGTTTTGGCTGGAAACAGAGTGTGTAAATGGTTGGGGTGGAAGCACAAAAGGGCCATATAGTGCACAGAAGGTCCAATTTTGCCATGAGTTTTAAGGAACTCACTTAGCCATAAGTGGGGTTCCCAGATGCAGACCCTGAGATGAGGCTTTGTGGGCTGGCGAACCACAAGCGGGTGTTCCCGGGGATGAATGTACGGTTGCATGAAGTAAAGCAGGCCAGGGAAGGAGGGTATGTGGGCTCGGAGGTCAGAGCAGGTCACGCATCAGAGTCATCCCACCAAGGGATACAGGGCAGAGTATTTGCTTTCCTGCATCTGGCTCAAGGCTGTCTTTTGGGTCACCCATCATGCTGGTAAAGTGTCCAAGGGCAGCTTCAATGGAAGGTCCCAGTGCCAGGTGGGGGCGGTGAAAGTATCTGGGAAATACTTTCCCAGAGCAGCTCCACAGTGACCGTCTGTTGTTCTGACATTGCGCCCTTGACCTCACTGCTACTAGTGTGTCTCTTCATGTCTCCAGAAGTTTCTAATTTGTTTCAAGATGTGAGCAAACTATAATTGAAGCTGTACACTGATGGAAAAACTACTGATGCAAACTAGTAGCCACCTCCATTTGACTCTACTATCTTGTTATTGCAATATTTAGATTGGTTTTGGCAAGCTAGGGGTTCATTTCTCCCTCCTTGAGGAAATTTGACCAAATTAAGATGAACAAACTCTGGCAATGGGTGCAGTGAGCAACCAGAAGACGCTTTTGCTAGGACTCACTGATTCTCCCCCAAGATGCTTCTCCCTTCGGTGCTTTCTCTCTTCCTCCTCCCTCTCCAATGCAGCCACTTCTTTCTACTCCTTTAGTGTGACAGCTGAGGCTCTTCACAACTGCCCCCATTCACCTCTTTATTTTAATTTCTTATTACTGGTCTCCCAGTATCCTTTTCTCAAGCCATAGCTTGTGCACCCAGCAATTCTGTGTAAAGACCTCTGGTGTGACTGGCACTGTTCTGGCATGGAGAATCAAAGGTAAAGATGGATACCATTCCTGTTCCCAGGGCCTGTGGTCCTGTGGGAATACAAACAAATAGGTGACATCAGTGTGGTGTGGTGTGAGGTTTGGAGCTGTATGTACCCCCAGAGAAACACGTTCTTACACTTAACCCATTCCTGTGGGTGTGACCCCATTGGAAGTAGGACTTTTTGATGAGGTTACTTCAGTTAAGGTATGACCTGACTCAACCAGGATAGGTCTTAACCCTATTACTGGAGTCTTTTATAAGTGGAATGAAATGTAGACAGACACAGAAAGCCATGGGAAGCAAGAAGCTGAAGGTCAGTGGAACCCAGAAAAGAAAGGGAGAGGCTGGGAGAGGCCGCCATATGCATTTCCATGTGACAGAAGAGCCCACGACCAGAACGCCAGTCTTTAGGAAGAAAGCAATGCCTTGATGATGCCATGATTTGGACTTCTTCCTTGTCTCAAAACTATGAACCAATAAATTCACATTGTTTAAGTGGACCCATTGCATGGTATTTGCCTGATCAGCCAAGGAAAGCTAAAACAGTACTCAAGTACAGGGTGCTGTGGGAATGAGTAAGTGGGGTACCATGCAGACTTGGTGGGCCAGAAGATGCTTTCTGGAGGAAGGGACAGTTAATCAGAGGCCTAAAGGGGATGTTGACCTGAGCCAGATGGGAAGAGTTCTCTATACAGCATGAGCCAAGGCTGAGGCAAGAAACGAAAAACTTCCATAAGTCTGGAAGATGGAAAGTGAACTAGGAAGAGGTAAAGATGGAGTGGGTAGGCAGAAGCTGGCTGGTTCAAGGCCTTGGAAGCAGCTAAGTTGGCAGTTTCTTCATAAGCATCTTTCTCATCACTGTGAGGCCTTCATAGCTGATATCCCCTCTACCTGAAAAGTTTCCATACCATGTAATGTCCCCCTCCTGGGCCAGTTGTCGTCCCATGCCAGTGCCCTTGCAATGTCTGGGTGATACATCTGCTGGAATATGTATCTCACCACCCTGCCTTGCCTTCTTCTTGTTGGTCTCTCTCATCTGCAGACAGCAGAGCTGTCTTTGCATGCTCAGCATGTAGAACAGGGTCTGACAGAGAGGAAGTGTTGATTAACTTTGGGTTGAATGAAGGAAGTAAAACCCTTGACCCCTACGCCCACAGGCCTGGCTTGGCCTTTTCTGGGGGTCACCAGCCTTCCTGGGAGATGGAGGCTTGGGGCCAGCTGATGACAACTGACAGGAAGGGGAGCAGGAAGAGAGTGGAGAGGCAGAGAGGGACAGCATGTTAAGAGTTGGAGAGAAAACAGACAAAAAAAAAAACAAAAAAAGGGAAGGGAAACAAAATTTTACTCAGCTCTTTGGATTTCATAGGGAAAAAGAATAAAAGTGCAATTCTTACTGCAACTGGAAATCACTTTCAAGACTTAGGAATACAAAAGAGAAAGAAATCCCCATGTATGAAATACTAAGCAGAAGAGTCAAGGACACGTGCCTTTACCAGAGGACTGAGTAATGGTGAGAGCCTGGCCCTGCCCATCAGTTAAGGCCTTGACTCCTTCAGATTCCCCAAGCAGTCGGAAAGGCCAGTACCCACTGCAGAACTGTGGTTTGCTTTTAAGGCTTTCATTAAATTGAATTAACTATAATAGCCAGGGCTTCTGTTTGCTTCACTCTCCAGTTCAAAATGGTCTATTTCAGCTACTGGGCACTATGGTTCTGAGCTGAAATCAGAGTTGTGTGTGTTTGTGCTATTTCTCCTCTTACCAGAAGGGCAGGCTGATCTTTTGGGGGCTGAATGTGAGTGATAAGAATGGAAACATTTTACTTGTGGAAGCACCTAGTCCCTAATATTGTCCACTCTGCATCTGTGAGTCCCCAGGTATTCGCCGTCATTCTGGGTCCCTTGCAGCCATGGCAACTCCTGCTGTGAGTCAAGACATGGGTTTGAAACCCGACTCTCAATGCCTACTAGCTACAAGATCTTGGGCAAAAAACTCACATGACTGGCTGTAAATCCATAAAATGGGAATGAGGGTAACACCTACCTTTTAGGGTTGTTTGAGGACTAAATGAGCTGATGCATTGCTTTAGCATCCTGGGGTTTGCATAACAAAGCATTCCAAACTGGATTCCTTAACACTGCAGAGATATATCGTCTCACAGTTCAGGAAGCTAGACATCCAAAACCAAAGTGATGGCAAGGCTGTGCTCCCTCTGAAACCTGCAGGGAAGAGTCCTTCCTTGCCTCTTCTTGTTTCTGATGTCGGTGAGCCATCCTTGCCTTCCTTTGTAGATGCATCACTGCACCCTGCATTTGCACCTGGCCTGTGCCCTGGTGTTGGCCTCCATGTCCACATTTTCCTCTTAGACGGGCCCCCTCTAATTCAGTGTGGCTTCATCTTAACTGACCACATCTTTAAAAACCCCAAGTCCACATAAGGTCATATTCATGGGACAAGAAGTCGGGAGTTGAACATATTTTTTTGAGGGACATAACTGGACCCATACCACACATATGCCTAGAACATGGCAAGTGTGCAGGAGGTGTTACCAGTGCACGCAAGCAGGAAAAGCCACACAAAATCTCTAGGCTTTTTGTTTTGTTTTATTTTGTTTTTTCATAAAAGTGAAGGCAAGACTCCTTCGCTGGGGGAGGTAAAGCCACTGTGCTCTCCACGTTCTTAACAGGTACTTTTGTCATTAGTCCCTAAACAAGTGTTCATTTGCTTCAGGACGGCCAGGGACAGTGCAGGAAGAACACTGCTCTATGTCTCTAGACTCACACTGTCATTTCTTGGCTGAGCAGGCACTGCCACCCTTCACCGTGCCTTCCAGGTGTCGCTTCTGCCTGCAGGATGGCAAGACCTTCCCTTGGCTGCTGATGTTGGTTCCCCCCGATGGGCACTCCCGGGTCTCTCCTCCAGTTTTCAATCTTTACCACTGGGCCCTAGGCAAGTTTGGCCATGGCCCGGGCTGCTTCAGACCTCACCCCGGGAAAGCCCACAATCCCTTCTCCTCATGCTGAAACCCAGAAAGCTCTGAAATTCACAAGTTTTTATATAACTCATTTAGGGTCCAAATTTGCCCTTGCACGAGGTATGTATAATTTTCTGCTGGAGGGTCAAGCGTGCTGCGGAATTATCACTGCATTTGACTACAGGATGCTGCCTCAGTCCTCCCTGCCTCCACTCGGGGAGTTATATAAAGGAAAGTACGCACTGAATTACTCTTGCTAAAATTTATAAAATTCTGAATTACGAACACACTTGGCCCTCAAAGGTTCAGAAAAGGGATTGTGCACCAGTAACAACAATGGCCAGCCTTATGAAGCACCCACTCTGTGTGAGGCATCGTGCTTGATGCTTTCCATGCAGTAGGTCCCTTGACAGAGGCTGACACATAGAAAAATTGAGAAACCAAACCAAGGTTGCACTTTGGACAAGTGCAGAGGCAGGACTGGAACAAGCAACCTGGTATCAGAGCCTCTTTTCTTCACTACTCCTCTGTGCTGCCTCTATCTTCTGTCTCACTCTTGTGTATGAATTGCTTGCTTAAACTAAAGAAATGCTATATTTTGTGGAGATTAAGAACACAGACTCTGGAAACAGAATGCCTGAGTTCAAGTCCCTGCTTCACCAGTTAGAAGCTGTGTGACTTTGGGCAAGTTACCTAACCTCTCTGTGCTTCAGTTTCTTCATCTGTAATGTGGGGAAAATAACAGTACCTGCTTCTTGGGTTGCTGTGAGGATGATCAGTGCATGTCAAGTACTCACCTGGCACATGTTAGTGCTCCATATTTTTATTATGTCATCTCTCTCTCCTGTGTAGCTAATTAAGCACCAAAGAATCTCTATATATGTTAATTGAAATAGATAGAGCTCTTGAATCATATATCATGGATCCTCTCGTAGGGGTACATAGCGTCACAAATAGTTGGCTGGGATTCTCATCATCCTTGTTCGGTATTTCCAGTGTAGCAGCTGTGTACATAAACCAAGGACATCCCAACTTTATAAGATAATAAAGTGAAAAAGATGAGAAATCCCACTGAACCTCTCATTGCATTCTTAGATCCAGAGGAAATTCATTTTACTGTATCCAGTTGTTACCAATGTGTTTGCTTATTTCAATTCTAGAAGAGAATACCTCTGGGAAAGTGAAAGAGTTAAACTTTTGCTTTTAATGCTTTAAATAACTTCTTCTGACTACAAGCCTCTTTGGTGAAAAAGGGGAAAAAATACAAATGTCTCCCTTTGCAGAAGAACAACAGGAAGCCGTGATTGTCAGTGTTTTTTTTCGTGCACTTGAGAGACTGTAAGGTCAAGGTGAGGAAGGAACCATGAGGAGCTGAGGATGAGCCTGGGGCCCAGGGGGCAGGCGCCATGTTTCTGCCTGTTTGGGAGGAGCTGTGTCTCTCCCATCTCTCCTAGCCAGCGCCATCACCTGAACTTCCTTGTGGAACATTTGTCATGGGCTCCACTTAGGGCTTTGTGCAGCTTTCACTTCTGAGCCAGCTCTGGCTGGGTGGAAAGTTTTGAGGGACCCCTCTGTCCAGATGTTCAGGGGTGCAGGGGACAACAACCTTGCAAATGACAGGAAAAATTCATCCTTTCTCAATCAGTGTAAGTTATATTATGATTCATGGAAGCTGCAGCAATAAACAGACACTCCCCTCCACCAAAAAAAAAAAAAAGAAAAAAAAATCAGCTGTCTGAAAATTCACACAAGGACAGGGTGATAATAGATGGATGCTTTGAGTTTCTCTCAGGGTAACTCTTCCTTGAGCTGCAGTTCTCAGGGACGTTCTGGGTGGCGATTGCAGACGCTTGCCATGAGGGCTGGCCCAGATGCTCCCCTAACCGGCCGTGCAGACTAGTGGAGGGTCACGTGATGGCTGCCATGGGCTAGGAGCCAGCCTGCCAGCACTTGAGCCACAGCTCTGCCACTTGGACTTGTGGGGCTCTGGGAAAGCAAATGACCACCCCACCCCCCGCCTCAGTTCCTTGGCTGTAACATAGGTCATTGTATGTATTATGAGTGACAACCTGTGATGCGGTCAATGCCTCGCACAGAGCAGAGCTCACTGAATTGATTATTATTGCTGTGCTCCAATCTTGGTAGTAAAAATACCTACCCCATGGGGCCACTGTAAAGTTTCAATGGGAGTAGTGTATATACTGGTATTTATTGAGTTCGGCTCAATAAATGGCTTTGCCTGCCCAGCAAGAGGATTCTCTGAGTCTTCTCCACTCTCTTTAGTCGATTCTCCATGACATTTTTTCAAACTCAAATCTGGTAACACTGCTCCCCTTCCTGGGTACCTGGAGAAGACGGGGTGAGGGGGTGACCCTTGGTCATTCAGAACAGCATGAAACAGCAGTGAGTCAAGGTGGGCAGCCCCCTTGGTGGAAGGGAAAACCAGAACCAAACCATGGTAGGAAACATCTAGAAAGCTGCATGCAGTGCTAGGCTCTCTTCTAAGTATATAACAACCTACTTAAACCTGATGAGCTAGGACTATTATCATTCTCATTTAGCAGGGGATGGAACTATAGTCCATAGAAGATAAGAAGCAGTAGGATTCAAACTCCAGCAGTCCGACTGGACTCCTGTCTACATCTTGAGCCCATGGCACTGGCCTTGAATAGCAGCTTTATAAGAAGACTCAAAGCTGGCAATGTGTCGGGGGAGTTAAGAGAACACCCGGCCCACCTCTGATTTCAAACAATTTCTTCAAGGAAACACACTGCAATTAGTCTCTATCACCAAAGCAAATGCAGTCCCTTGCCCTGCATGTCCTTGGAATTGCCCTTTTTCTACTTCCTCCCCCCCCACCCCCCAACTGCCCGGCCACCTCATTGAGACAGACGCGGACAGATGAGGCCAGGAAGCTGTAGTGACCGCACACAGCGTCCTTCTCTGTGGGTCACCCGCTCACAAGGTCAGCACAGCACACTCAGCCACTGCAAGGATTTTCCCTGGGAAGCTTTCTGTGGGCGGGGTTCGTCTCCCGGTTCCTGCCAGCATGGGGACCCCGAGCTGACTGCAGAGGGAACATTTGCGGGGCGGCGGGAGCCAGGGCAGGGAGGAGGTGGAACAAGGCGGAAGACTTCATTTGGGCATGGGGGAAGACTGCCCAGGAGGCTGTAGATGGGTTGAGCTTTCTTACTGGGAACATTTCATCATCAGTGATGGCCTTGTACTTTGTTTTGGTAGCAATTTTGTTCAAATCCATCACCTTTCCACTCATTGCAAAACTATGAATGTCAGAAATACAATCACTGTTACTGTTGTTCATGGATTTTGCGGGTGTGAGGAGCATAAATTAGCTGACATATGAATCATCCAATTGAAGTACTTTCCCGGGTGACTGAGAAACAACATCTTGTGTCCCTTTTACCAATTAGAGATACTTAAGAATCAGATTGTAAATTTGTGTAACACTTTATAGTTTATTCATGATTTTATATACATTTTTTTAGGAAATGAGAAATCATTTTGTTTCAGATTAAAAACTCTCTCGAAATAAAATCAGACCATTTGCTGGTCAGAAGAGCTTTCCCAGGCCACAGCTGCAGAATGGGGGTTCACTCTTAGTTTAAAAAATTTTATGACTTTCTTTTCTCAGGAAAAGAAAGCCACTGATTTTAGGTGGCTGAGAGCAAAGATTTAAAAAGAAAGGAGACTTGTTTGGAAATTCTGCATATTTTGGAAACGAAAGGAGTTGTATTTCTAAGAGAGAGCAGAATTTATGGATTTATGTTTCCTTCCCAAGACAAGTAACCCAAGGACATTATTTTTCCCCTAGTACTCTGATCAATTACCTTTGTTACTCCAGAAACAAACAAATAATCTCTAAAGCCTAACACAGTTAAGATTCACCAGGTTCTGGAGTTTGAGGTTATTTGAATTAGCACTTCAGCTAATTTCTAGTTACGGAGTTTATTTCCCCATTTGCCACGATTCTTGATCCGCACTGACAATTCAGATTTAGAATCACGGAATGCTAGGGCTGAAAGGGATCTTGGAAACCATCTATTCCGATGGCCCGGTTTTACAGCTGAGACATTAGGTTTCAGAGCTAGTGCGTCTTGGCCAGCGCCACCCCGCCCGGAGAGGGCCAGGGTCCCCGGCGTGACGCACCTCCACTTCCGCGTTCCTAACCCGGGCTGTCGAGTTGTCTCTCTCTCTTTTTAAATGGCTCAACACTTTTGAGATAAATCCTCTTCCCGCTCCCTCGTCCCTGCCCGGACCTTTCTCCCCCCACATCAGAGATCCAGACGTGTGAACTATTTCCACGCCTGAAGTGACCCAGGGTCCCGGCCACTTGGTGGTGTCGGGCAGAGACGGCGCGGCCCGAACCCGGTCTCCGCACGCGCGGCGGCCACGTCCCCTTCCCCGGGCCCGGCAGGGCATAGCTCGCGGGCGCGCAGCGACCCGGGCAGGGGCGGCCGGCCTCAGCCCGGCTCCGGCGGGACGCGCCAGGCTCGCGGGGGTCAAGTCCAGGTTGCGCGCGGGCAGGCGGCGGGGGAGGGGAGGGGAAGGGAGGGGAGAGCCGGCCGCGCCCCCGGCCCCCTCTCCCCGCCCAGTGCGCGGAATGTTGGGACGCTGCCATCGGGGTGGTATGTCTGTGTAAACATCATTAGCCTCCGGAGCCGACACGTTGTGCATTTTAAATTTCCTCTTACACGTTGCGGCCTCCCCGCGTTGGAGGCAAGGATGGGGAGCTCGTTCTCTGCCTCTCTGCAGCATTCCTGGGCTCCCACCTTCCAGACGCAAAAGGGAGAGGGGAAAGGCTCTCTGATTTCCGCACCCGAGGGGACCGTGCGTGCTGGATTTATAACGCACCTCATCTGTAACTTCATCTTCGGCTCAGGAATAAATATTTTCCACTCACCTAGAACTGACAAAGTGTGGCTTCATTTTTAAGCCTTACTCTTTAATTACGGAGCAGAATCTTCCACTTGCAGTCGCACACCGTGGCAAAGTTGCACGGGCGGTGCGCGCTGTTTGCGGGCTGCTTTTTACAGCTCAGCGGCCATTCTTCTCATCTGTGTCCCCGCCACTTTCCACCGCGCCCGGTATTTCAGCATCCTTAAATTCTATTTTCTCCTCTTGGAGTGACGAACCTCTAAATCTAAGAGCCTTTTCTCCCCCCGAGGTGCGTATTTTGAGCCAGATCATAGAAATGACAAAAGAAAAAAAAAAATCCCTCAGAACCTATGGTAGTTTTGACTTTAAACATGAGGCAAACTAACTAGGAAAGTGGCAATAAATTCCTCTTGGGGCATGACCGAGCACAAAATTGTGTCTTTCAGTGTTGAGATTTCTGACCAAGTTGTCCATTTGATGCCTCTGGTCTTCACTAACGTTTTCAACCCCCCTTTTAAGTCGTGTTTTTGTTGGTTCGCTTTTGTTTTACTGCCATGTTATCTCTGCTGCAACTTTTCTCCCATTTTCTGACTCTCTCTTCCAAGTTCCTTACGCGTGACCAGACACACACCCACAGCTTCTCCTGCTAAACTCTCAAGTTGCTTTCCTAGCAGAAATTTGGAAACAAGCTTGAGTCAGAACATTTTCTTCATCCCGCCCTCCTGCACACACACACACACACACACACACACACAAACAAACATACAAACAAACAAGCTGGTGAAAGATGGGAGGGCTTGGTATTTGCTGGAAATGAAAACATGGGCAAAGCTGTTGAAACAGACACCACAAAGTACTTTTTTGTTCTTTGCATGAGGTGAATGTATGTCCTTCACTTTGTGTCTAGAACAGACCATTATGGACACATAGCCTCAATTGGAAATGAGCAGTACTGGTGAGGGATGAGCAAGAAGCACTTACTGTGCCTGAGTAAATAGTCCCAGGAAGAATTCCACCATGTAAGCCTAATAAGCGGATCATAGAGCTAAAGTTACCCCCCAAATTCTTTCTGCGTTCTGTATAGCAGCTAGTTCTCTTTAAAGGCAATGGGTGAACAGTGTGGGTTTTATGACCTGGAGTCCTCTATTCAGACTGCCACACAGCAAGCCTGCATTAAACTTTGAGTTATCTTTCCTGCTCCATCAGATTAGAGGGAAACCATGATATTGTAGCAGTATTTTTCTACTGATGTTCTGCAAATTCAAAGGAAGGAGATCAAATTACTCTGCATGTTCAGCGCAATGACTAAATACTTCATGCATTAAAGTGTCCACAAAACAGAGGTTCAAGGCCCCAAGCAGTTGATGCCATTTGCACGCTGGGCAGTGTCGGGGATTATACAAGGTAAAAAAATGAAAAGAAAATGCTTCTGAATTTTCCTAAGCACAGGAAGGTTGCTCAAAGCCCATCTCCACCCAGTGCTATCAGCGGCCCTCTGCCTTTGCTTCTCAGTCTGCCATAATAATGATAGTGACAGTAATAACATAACTGCTGACGTCCACTGAGCATTTACAATGTGCCTGGGCTAAGTCCTCTGCAAACGTGATCTTGCTTAATCCTCACAAGACTCCGGAGAGGTGGGCCTCTTACTCTCCCAACTTTATAGATGAGGAGAGAAGTCACAAAGAGGTTATGTAACTTCTTCAAGGCCACACAGCAAGGAAACAATTCAGAGCCCCATGTTTAACTCCTACACTCCTGTGCCTCCCATACAATTTCTCACTAAAAAATCATCAGCAAAGCCAATCAAGAAATGAAATAAAACCGATTAAATATTTGATTCTGAGAAAAAGCGTTTTCTAAGCAGGCATTTACTGTGAGCTAGGAACTTTAATTCCCAGAGCAGCCCCTTGAAGCAGGGACGTAATGTCACCCTCAACTTGAGGATGGGACAACAGCTGTGCCTAGAAACTGAGTAACTTTCTCCAGATCACGGAGTGGCCGAGCTGGTATTCGAACCCACACCCACTCACTCCCCAGCCTGGGTGTTGCTACCACCTGTGGAATCCTCCGCACCCCTGCGTATGTTTGCAATTAGTGTGTGAAGAGCAAGAAATAAAACATTTCTTTAATAAGCAGCCATTCCCCCTTAAAATCATATCAAGTACTTGGGGTTGCTGTTTAGACGTGAAAATGGAGAGACTCAGGTGGATGGAGTGATCTTCGAAACCTTCAGGAGATTGGAGCTCTGGGGATAGTTCTGGAAGGACAGGTAAGAGCCACAAGCTGTGCAAAAGGGGTTGAGGCAGAAACTGGATGGGCAGTGAGGAACGAGTCTGGCTGACTGGGATTCACGTTGATCACCCGGTAAAACCTGGCATCAGCCTCATTCATCTTTGAATACCCCATGTCTAGCACCACACCTGTCAAGTAAATATTCAGCAAATGCTAGGGTGAACTGAGTTGAATTCTCCACTCTAGATGGAGAGACCCCGCCTCCTTCCATCCTCTCCCATCGCCATACTGTGTTCTTCTCCCTTCCCCCTGCTCTATCTGCTTGTCCTGGATTCTCTAGAGACATTTTATAGACTTTATACCAAAAGCACAAAGAGCAACTAAACAAAAAATAGACAAATGGGATTTCATTAAAATGAAAAGTATTTGTGCATCAAAGTACTTTATCAAGAAAGTAAAAAGACAACTTACAGGATGGGAGAAAATACTTTGAAACGGCATACCTGATATGGGTTCAATATCCAGAATACAGAAGAACTCCTACAACTCAACAGCAAAAAGGTACATGACCTAATTTAAAAATGGGCAAAAGGCTTGGAACAGATATTTCTCCAAAGATAGACAAATGGCCAGTAAACCCATGAAAAGATGCTCAGAGTCATTAGCCATCAGGGAAATGCAAATCAAAACCATGAGATACCATTTTGTACTCACTAGAACAGCTACTATTAAAAAATGGAATTAACAAGTGTTGGAGAGGATGTGGAGAAACAGGAACACTCCTTCATTGCTGGTGGCAATGCAAAATGGTGCAGCCACTGGGGAAACAGTTTGGTAGTTCCCCAGGAAGGTAGGTATAGAAATACCATATAACCTGGCAGTCCTACTTCCAGGAACATACCCCAAAGAATTGAAAGCAGGGACTCTAACAGACATTTGCACTCTGGTGTTCATTGTGGCATTATTCACAATTGCCAAAAGGTGGAAGTAACCCAAGTGTCCATCACAGATGAATAGATAAACAAAATGTGGCTTTATACGTAAAATGGAATATTATTTGGCCATTTGAAAGAATGAAGCTCTGATGCATGTGAGAGCATGACTGAACTCTGAAGACATCAGGTTGAGCAAAATAAGCCAGACACAAAAGGACAAATCCTGTGTGATCTCACTTATGTGAAATAAGCAGAAAATGTATATTCATAAAGTTAGGAACAAGAATACAGATTGCCTGGGGCTGAGTGGGGAAGGGGAATGGGGAGTTAATGTTTAATTGCCAAGGAGTTTCTTTTTGGGTTGATGGAAAAGTCTTGGCAATGGGTAATGGGGATGGAGGCACAACTTTGCCTATGCAATTGATGTCACTGAATTGTATATTCATAAAGGGCTAAAAAGGAAAACTTTAGGTTGTACGTAAGTTACCACACACACACAAACCCATAGAAGTGTACAACACAATGTAAACAGTGTGGTAAAGTTAATAGCGTAATTATAGTATGGTTTCATGAATTATAACAAAGGTACTATACTAATGCAAAATGTCAATAGTAGGAAAAACCGCGTGTGTGAGGGGGGTGAATACAAGAACTCTGTACATTCTGTGTGATGTTTCTGTAAACTTACAACTGCTCTAACAAAAAAAAACCTTTTAAAGAAAGAGAGACATTTTAAACTGGAGAAATGACAAGGCTCAGTGGCCAAGTTCCAGATAAGGAATGAAGAGGATGTGCTGATGGTAAGTATTCTAAGCACTCAGCTCACTAGGCATGTCACTCACCATTCTAAGCACATTGTAGGTGGTAGCTTGTTTAATCTTTTTTGAAGTAAGCATGCATATTATCCTTGTTTTACAGATGAGGAAACTGAGGCACAGAGGTTAGGTAGCCAGCTTAAGATCTTCCTGGGAATAAAAGACTGAGCTCTGACTTCAACCCAGCAGTCTGACTTTAGGGTCTGTGCTCTTAACCATTTACATTACGCTGCCTTTTAAAAATAGCTGAGCATTGGTACAACGGCATCTAACGTCACACATAACTGCCTCTTTGGTGTGTGTATTTCTGACCTTTAAGTCAAGAAAGTCAAGCTCAAGACCTGAAGTCTCAATCGGTCCTGACAGGTGCTGGAAAGCATGCTCTCTCTCTCTCCCTCTTCCTTCCCTGCCCTTTCAGCTTTCCTGGAATTTTTTTCTCTCCTTACTATTAATCATTTAATCATCATGGAATAGCACCCAGCTTAGGCATCAAATAACGCCCTTTGCAAGTTCATTAGGGACCGGCGTGCAGCTCTAGGTCATGAAATAATTTCTAGGTTATGAGATAATTTTTACCCAAATAGGCTCGATGTGCACTGGCCCCAGATTCAATGTCCTAGCCATTCTGTGCAGGGTGTAAAGCCACCAGCGAGAACTGATTCACCCGCAGAGTTCATCTGTTTCTTGTCTGCTTTGCAGGAGCTCAGGGAAAATGAGTGTCCCATTTTAATCTTCAAATAGCAGAGAGTGGTTGCTAGTCGGCTTTCCCCATCTCAAGTTGACTGTGCGCTGGTAGAAAGCTCTGACCAGTTCCTTCAAAAATGGAAACAGGAAGCCGCGACCCATGGAATTGTGGGCTCCCGAATGCAAGGTAATACATCAAGCAGCTGTACTGAACGTGACCGTGAACCAGTGTTCCTCTCAGGGCACTCACTAGCACAGCCGGGTTTGAACTTCCTGTACTCCCCTGCTAGCAGCCTCGCAAACCCAGCCTCTCAGTGACGTTGGCGAGCTGAACATTTTTAGGATTTGGGGACATTGTGTTAAGGCAGAGGCAAAGAACACGATAGAGGAGAATGATGTGTAACAGCAACAAGATGATCCAGGGAAAAGGATGTGCCATTCTCTATTGAAAATGTCCTCTGATAAATGTGTGCGATTCCTGGACATTAAAAAAAAGAACAGGAAATACTTTGGCCGAAGGTTTATAAACATCATAACGATTCACTACTCCAGTCCATTGTATTGGTGGATTAATTGAGATGAGGATATGAACTTGTAATTGTGGAAAGCAGTAGTGGGAGATTTATGTCAATTACCCGCCAGTGGCTGAGGAGACAGACCACGGGCAAGCTCTTCTGGGCAAAGCAAGGAAGGGTTGGAGGGATCTTCACCTTGGGGTAAGAGACCATATGAAACAGCATTCAGGCAGCTTTGTCAATAGCAGGAAGTAAGTTTTATAGTTCTGCCAGTTCTAGAAATAAATATAATAGCTTGTGCCTGGCTTAAGCCTGTGATCTCACTTGGCCCTCCACAACAGCCCTGTGAGGTAGGTGGTCCATGTACCCCTGACATCTCTTTCACAGACACAAAAACAGCCGCAGCTCGCAGACGCACGTCTCTGTTGGCGCTTCAGAGTCGTTCATTTGGAGAAGTGGGCTTTGGGCCCAGGGCTGCTGACGGCAGCGTAGAAGCCTCTTTACCGTATTTACACAGCCCAGACTGTCCAGATGTGTCAGCTATTTAATTGAAAATGTGTCTAAGAATAAGGGGGATTCTAGTAATGTATGAATATCGGATGAAGCAAAGATAGTGGAGCATCCCCCTCACACCTGGAATTGATATTATGATTGTTTCCAGAAGCTCGCACGGTGAGGAAAAAGTTCAAACCCTGAGAGGGGGGCCTGTGAGAATCAGGCGACGGCCAGAGGAGACTTCAGTGTGCTCACTCCCATCACATCTTTGCTTTTGTTTGTCCCCATGGCTGTCTTTCAGTCAGGATAAGAACTGTGATTCATGAGTTGCTAAAGACCGTGGGGAAAATGACTCTTCCATAAACACCACTGATGTGGAATAGTTGTAGAAAACCACTTATTCAAAGTTGACTTTTATTGTACTTCCAGTTTGAATGAGCGTCATCTCACACGTCTCTGTTTTTTTCCTTTATTTAAAGAGGTTTTGGTTTGGTTTTGTCTGTAAACCCCCCAATCTCGGTAGCTGGACACAATCAGAAGTTAATGTATTGCTCACATCAGATCTAAAATGAGTATTACTGGTCAGTGGGCAGCTCTGCCCTAAGCAGGGGTGGGGGCGGAGTCTTCCATGCTGGGACCCTGTCATGTCTGGCTGAACCTGCAGAAGTGATAAATAGCCTGCAGTACTGTACCTGGATAGGCTCTTGTGGAATCTTCTATGCTTGGAAAAGCTATGTAGCCATGTGCTGGGAAAAAGGGCAACAGGTTTGGTGAAGAGCTAGCAGTTGTTGCTGAAACAGAAACATATTCCATATGATAGAGAGGAATGTAATTTTAAGCTCTACTTTTTAAATTCCATAATAACACTTTGTATTATTACGGTATGCTACAGCATACAGGGAACATATTTGTACACCTTATTTCATGATCTTATTAAAAATTTCATGCACTCTTTTCTGTTTTTTTGATAGTCCTCATATTTATAATTTTTAGTACCATGCATATCTTTTTAGTTGAATAATCATGATATGCTTAATTATTCCTTTTTTCCTTAGATTTTAATTTCCTCCCCCCCCGCCCTACCTGTAGTGGATGATTGGGTGCTCCTTCCAGATGCCTTTAAACTACTTTTCAGTTTCAATGTTGGTAGAAAGGATCGTTTTAGAGTTTTTGGAAAGCTAGTTGTCCTAATCTATTAAAATTTAAAATTCATATACTTTTGACCCAGAAATACCTCTTAGAAGCTGGTATTTTAATTTCTATGAGATTCCCAGGAATGGGATATCTAGAAATACATTGAGGAATTATTCATAGACCAAAACAAAAAGAAAAAACAAAATCTCAAAGCAAAACCACAAAAAACCTGGAGACAGAGTGATTGCCCAGTAATAGAATATTATTATGCAGCCATTAATGAGAAAGAAATGGAGCTATACCAGCTGACTTGAAAGGATTTCCATGAAGATTCCTTAAGTGAGACAAAATGAAACGAGTGTAGTATAATCCTGTTTCTGGAAAACAAATGAGACCAAAGAACACAAAAACTCCATATAATAGAGATGACCCAAATGAAAGTACAGATATGTTTATGTCCTGGTCATTTTTTTTTTCAAGAAACTAGAATAGCGTAATTCAAATGATGGTGTTATTTGTTTCTTTGCAGTAGAAATTATTACCTACCTCCAATACCCAATGATAACAAACATTTTAAACACATGGTCCAAAGACATCCATTTAGAATATAAGGGTTAAAGGAGAGATTATTTTAAATACACATAAAGAACACTGCTCTTAATTAGGCAATGATTTTGCTTTACATTTTCAGTACTACAGTCAAAACATTGCAATATTTGTTGCTGGGGGAAAATAAAATAGTGAGAGAAAGACCGCCTCTTGCCTAAAAATGACAGGGATGATAACTAACTTTTTGAAATTGTTTCTGTGTTTCATATATTGGGCTAATTGCTTTAAATATATTATCTTATTTGTCTCAATTCTGAGAGATAGACATTATTATTCTCTTTACTTAATAGATAAAACAGATAGGATAATGTTTATCAAAGATTGTTCAGCCTGTGAGTGGCAAAGTCAGACTTGGAATCAAGGTGGCTGAATTAAAAACCTGGGTGCTTAACCACTTTCCTAAATGGCTTGTCTTTTTAGTGTGTTTCCATAAAATGAGCTTCTTTCCTTGTGTTGGATTAATGCATTCTTGAAATATCGTTTGTAGAGTTAATTTTGCTAAATTAATTATAATCATTGATCTATATTTTAAAATGAGCTATGTGTCCCTTGGCTTAAATGCTAGCCAAATGACACTGTAAAATTATATATGTGTATGTGTATAGTAAGTATGTGTATTCAGTTTCTGATGTAAAGTTTGTTTTATCTGATGTTAGTATAGCTACCTCAACTATTATTTAGTTACTATTTGCATGGTATATATTTTCCATCTTTTTACATTCAACCCATTGTGTCTCTGTTTTAAGGTGAATCTCTTGTAAGTAGTATGTAATTGGGTCATGTCAATCTCTGTCTTTTGATTGAAGAGATTAATCCATTTACATTTGAAGTAACTATTGATAATGCAGGACTTACTTCAGTCATTTTGCTGTTTGGTCTTTGTAATTCTTATATCTTTTTTGTCCCGTTATTTTTCTGTTGATGCCTACTTTATATTTATTTGATTTTTTTGTATTGTAAAATCAAATTTCTAGTTCTTTTTAAATTTTCTTTTGTATAATTTTTTGAGCTATTTTCTTTAGGGTTATCATGGGGGCATAAATATAATATACTAAATCCATAACAATCATGTTTGATTTGATACTAACTTAACTTCTATAGCATACACATTTCCCATTCCTATACCCATCTACTTCCCACAACTTTTGTTGTACATGTTACAAATTATACCTTTATTCATTTTATGTTCAAAACCATAGATTTACCATTAATTTTTATGGATTTACATTTTAGAATCTGTAAGAAGTAAAAAGTGGAATTACATTTCAAAACCTATGGTGCACTAGCCCTGGCATTTACAATTACATATATGGATGGCTACCTTTACCAGATATCTTTATTTAGGCTGCTTCATTCTACTGTGTAGTGTACTCTTCTTTTAGTCCATAGAACTTTCTTTAGCATTGCTTGTACGGCAGATCTAGTGGTGCGAAACTCCTTATCCTTTGTTTATCTGGGAATGTTTTAATCTCTCCCACATTTTTGAAAGACAGTCTTGCTGTAATTAAAATTCTTGGTTGGCAATTTTTTTCTTTCATCACTTTGAGTATTTGTCTCACTGCCTTCTTGCCTCCATAGTTTCTGATGAGAAGTTGGCACTTAGTCTTATTGTGGCTCCCTTGTACATAACTTGTCTCTCTCACAGCTTTCAGAACCCTCTCGCTGTCTTTGGCATTTGTCAGTTTGACTACTGTGTGTCAGGTCACAGTTCTCTTCAAGTTTATCCTGTCTGGGGCTTGCTCAGGTTCTTGATGTGCATCTTCGTGTCTTGCATTAAATTTGGGAAGTTTTCTGCCATTATTTTTTGAATGTTCCATCTGCCCTGTGTTAGTTAGATTCAGTTGTCAACTTGGCCAGGTGAGCATACCTAGCCTGGTTGCTGTGGACATGAGCCAATGGTACGTGAGCCTCATCTGTTGCTAATTACATCTGCAGTCGGCTAGGAGGCGTGTCTGCTGCAATGAGTGACGTTTGACTTAATTGGCTGGTGCTTAAATGAGAGAGCACAATGTAGCACAGCCCAAGCAGCTCCGCATTCCTCATCTCAGCACTCGCAGCTCAGCCCAGGCCTTTGGAGATACAGAAAGAAGTCACCCCAGGGAAAGTTGTTGGAACCCAGGGGCCTGGAGAGAAGACCAGCAGAGACCATCTTGTGCCTTCCACGTAAGAAAGAACCTCAGTGGAAAGTTAGCTGCCTTTCCTCTGAAGCACCAACAAAATAAATCCCTTTTTATTAAAAGCCAATCCATCTCTGGTGTGTTGCATTCCAGCAGCTAGCAAACTAGAACATGCCCCTTTCTCTTTTTTTTTTTTCTCATTCTGAGACTCCCATAATGTGTATATTGGTATGTCTGATAGTGTCCCACAGTTTTCTTAGGCTCTATTCACTTTTTAAAAAAATCCGTTTTTCTTTTTGCTCCTCAGACTGAATTATTTCAATTGTCTCATCTTTGAGTTCGCTGATTCTTTTTTCTGCCACCTCCAATTTGCTATTCAAACCTTCAAGGGAATTTTTCATTTCAGTTATTGTGGTCTTCAACTCCAATATTTCTATTCATTTCCTTTAAAAATTTTTTTCCTCTTTATTGAGATTCTCGTGTTGTTCATTCAGTATTTTCCTGATATACTGTAATTCTTTCTCTGTGTTTTCTTTTATCTCCTTGGCCTTTTTGAGGATTATTTTTTTAAAGCCTTTGTCTGGTATGTCCAAAGTCTATTCTTCATTGATGGTTTCTGGATTCTTAATTGTTCCTTTGGGTGGGCCATCATCATTCTTTGTTTGCCTTATGTGCCGGTTTGAAGCTATTATGTATCCCAGAAAAGTCATGTACTTTAATCCTCATTCAGTAAGCTGAATTTTTATTGTTTCCATGGAGATGTGACCCACCCAATTATGGCTGTTAACTTTTGATTAGATGGTTACCATGGAGATACGTCTCTATCCATTCAAGGTGGGGTTGCTTACTAGGGCCCTTTAAAAGGGAACCATTTTGGGAAAAGCTCAGAGCCAACAGAACCCAGAGAGCCCACACAAGGATCTCTGGAGATGCAGAAGAAGAATACACCTGGGGAATTCTTATGAAATAAGAAGCCAGGAGAGAAAACTAGCAGACATTGCCCTGTGTCTTTCTAGCTGACAGAGGTGTTCTGGATCCATCAGCCTTTCTTCAATCAAGGTATCTTTCCCTGGATGCCTTAGTTTGGACATTTCCATGGCCTTAGAATTGTAAACTTGCAACTTAATGTATTCTCTTTTTAAACGCCATTCTGTTTCTGGATTATATTGCATTCTGGCATCTTACAAACTAAACACCATATTTTTTTTTCACACTGTACATTTTAATATTTTCAATGTACTGAGATGTCTGTTCCTTAAGTTTATATCTAGTTAGTGATATAACAGAGTTTCCTTGGATGCCAGGAGCTCATACGCATACAAAAAATAATGCAAAAAACCCCACCTTTTGCTGTCTTTGCAATTTGGCTGCACATCGGCTTCTGCTCTCCTTCAGAGTTTAGCCTTCTTATCAAGAAGATCAGCCCAAGGTGAATGTGAAGTGCAGGGTCTTCCCAATCTTTTCCAAGTCTGTGTTTTGTTCTAGGCTTGTGCTCAGTTATGGCCTTACAAATTCCCCCATTTACAGGAATTGGAATACCCCCTCCATTCCCTATGAAATAGAATTCCCCTCCACCTGGGTGCTCTTTTGTATGTCTTAGAGCAGATAATCCTTTTCCTTAGGTAACTTCTTATTAATTGGTTATAACACTGCTTTAGCTGTCCACAAGCTGCTTCTGACTGCAGGGCAAGTTTTGGGAGGGCAAGGCAGAGAAGGGTTTCCTCATTCAGTCTTTTAGGCTGCCACCGATAGATTAGCACCCATTTATAGGCACCCCAGTATGCACATGCTGTGCTCCCTCTGGAACAGGGCCAGGATCCCCAATAGGAATGCAGTCTGGCTCCACACTGGGTGGGGGAGAGGGTGAAAAAGGGCCAGCAAAGGCATACAAGCTTCTACTACTGTTAAAATTTTATTTTAATGCAATTTTATTGATATATGTTATATATTCACATACCATGTAATCATACAAAGTGTATAATCAATGGTTCACTGTATCATCATATAGCTGGGCATTCATCATCACAATCGACTTTCTTTTCTTTTTTTTTTTGTGAAAAATAACATACATGCAAAAACGCAATAAATTTCAAAGCCCACTGCAACAATTAGTCGTAGACCAGATTTCAAAGTTTGGTATGGGTTTCAGTTCCACAATTTTAGGTCTTTACTACTAGCTGCTTCAAAACACTGGAGACTAAAAGAAATATCAGTATAATGATTCAGCAGCCATACTCATTTGTTACACTTTATCTTCTCTATATAATTCCACCATTTGCTTTGATCTTTCTCCCATTCTTTAGGGTTATTTGGCCTATGCCCATTCTAAGTTTTTCGTGTTGGAAGGGGCTGTTGATAATATGGGATGGGGGATGGAACTAGGTGACGTTCTGGAGAGGCTGGGCCCTCTGGGTTTCAGGACTTATCTGGCCTAGGAACCCAGTGGAGGCTGTAGGTTTATGGAAAGTTATTCTAGTGCATAGAACCTTTGTAGAATCTCAAATAACAATCTAGGTTTTTCTGCTCAATTGGCAGGAATGGTTTTGGTTGAGATTCGGCAAACTATGATAGGTAGCGATGTCTAACTGAAGCTTGCATAAAAGTAGCCTCCAGAGCAGCCTCTCGACTCTATTTAAACTCTCCCAGCCACTGATACCTTATTTGTTACACTTCTTTTCCCCTTTTGGTCAGGATGGAATTGTCAATCCCATGGTGCCAGGGCCAGGCTCATCCCTGGGAGTCATCTCCCATGCCTCCAGGGAGACTTTTACCCCTGGATGTCATGTCCCACATAAGAGGGAGGGCAATGATTTCACTTACAGAGTTGGGCTTAGAGAGAGGCTTCTACCATTTTTGAAACTTGTGTTTTCTTGATTCGTACTTGCCCAGTTATTGCAACCCTTTAATTGTTTTCTGAAGTTTTGAGGAAGATGGCTCTGCTAGCTTTTGCTAGTTATTCAGAGATTCTGTGAGGGAATGGCACCTTGGAACATTTTATGATGTCATCTTGGCCAACTGGAAGTTGTCTCAGGAAGTGTATATTTTTGACATTCTGCTAGAGTATTGGAAACTGAGCAAGCTCTGAGTAATTACTTACTAAATGAATACATGACCACATGATTGAATGAATGGACATGTATTATTTTATTGGGGGGGAATATTCTTTTCTTTAAGTTGTTAAAGAGATCCATGGATATTATTTAGATTTTGTTAATTTTATATTATTTTTTATTCCAGCTATTATGAATTCTTGGTTATTTTATAATATAATATTAGGTCTTTGCTTCCTTTTTTTCCTTTCCCACCCCTCATTCAACTGGCTCAATTCACTCATGATTTTCTTGAAAATGAAATGATGTCAAAACATCAGACTTTTTAAAGCCTGCTTTCATGTGTATATTGTACCTTTCAATTTTTGTTATTTATGTTTCTCAAGGTTATGGTTATGATTATTTCTGTAAACTAGAAAAATGTCTCAAGGCAGACACACCCTCATTTATAAATAATGGTTGTGTCACTTAAAGAGTATACACAGCTTGGTAACCATTGAATTAAAACAGTTCCTATCAACACTTACTGTGAAACTGTGTAGGATTTGAGAAGTGTTTGGCTGGGCCTCTGTCTTGTCCATGCTTAAGGCAGCTGAACCCCAGAGAGGCTGCCCAAATGCTGGCTTCAGGATGACTTGTAGAATGTAGTGACAAATTCTCATTCTGTCCTCTCGGAAAACAGAGACAGGAAATGCCCCACTATGTCCTCTTAATAAAGGACAAAACCACTTGATGGTAATTAATATAATCCTTTTGACTAAAAGTAGGTGTTAGCCAAGTTGCTCAGGCATGTTTGCTTCTTTTGGAGAAAATTTTATCTGGATTTGGCTGTTACCATTTTTTTTCTGTATTAAATCCAGCTTTACATTTTTGCAAGTGAAATGCTAAGAGCATTGTCTCATACTCTAAGCTTAATTCCAAATGATCAACATTGAGGGTGAGACTGCAGGACACTGAACATCTGGATATTTGCAAATATTCAGGTTTTTTTTTTTTTTTATTGCTATCTTTATCTGTTCGTATGGATTTGTCAGCCTTCCTTGACACTTTTGATTAATGATCATCAACAAAATGCTCTCCAAATAATCCATATAGGGTGCTATTCAAACTCAGAGTCTTTTTGTCATGAACGAGTTATATATATGGAAAAAACAATGAATGAAAATGTTCTATTTCTATGTTCTACTTCCGAAATCCTCCTGATGCTCATTTGTGGGCTTTTTGCTTGGATCCAGAGGTGTATCAGCAAGACAGGTCTTAGGTTCTTTGGAGGACTGTAGGCTCCACCAAAATGGAGCACTACGTTTGGCTCATGACCATCTCATGCAAAGTCTGGCACCTGGGAAACACCGGAATGGATGAGGGCTCTTACTGGGCAGAACACAACCAAACTACGAGAATTTTGTTGAATGAGGAGCCCATTGACAAAGAAAATGGAATCCATGGGGCTGCCAGGAATCAACCATCCCTATTTGCCTGGAACTTGGGGGCTCTCTGGGATGTGGGACTTTCAGGGCTAAAGGTTGGAGAGCCAGGATGGCTGGTCCCCTAGTGGGCTGCTGAACCTTTGGGATTGTAACAAATTTGTGTGGACGCAATTTGTAATAACCTGAAATGCCTTTTCTGCACCATTTCTTCCGTTTTGATTGTGAATGTTTGTTTAATTCCCTTTATAGAAGATGTGCATTACCTCTTTGTTTTGAAATTCTACTGGTTCATCAAGGTCAGGCTAAGATGACACTTCCTTTGTGATGGCTCTCTAAATTCAATTCTTTAACCCAAATAAATTAGTTCCAAATAAATTAGTGGAAAGCTCTTACATATCTTACTTAGAAGCAAAACCTGAGCTTGCTGAATCCCTTTGTAGTTTTTATTTATCACATGCAGTATGAGTATTTATGCATTTAGATGCATAAATGCATTACAGTGTGTTTGATGAGAGATGGATGATCAAACTCTGATATAGGTGCTAGGTAATAAATGATAGATGCATTAAAATTTCTCTCTCAACTCTGAAAAATTCCTGGCTGCATATTTTATCCCCACAAGCGTAATGGACCTTTACCTCTACCTGGGCACTATTTTATTCTGCCTTGTGGCACCTATTTCTCCGCAACCTTAAATCTGCCTAGTTGCCCCACGAGCCCCGTCTTTACAGCCCTCTCCCCGGCTACAGACACGTCGCCCCACAAAAATTCTCTCATTGGGCCTCTACCTATCTCCTCCTCCTCCTTGCTACATTCTTGCTACACTCCAGCTGCATGGCCACATATGAACACACAACCCCCTCTTCTTTCAACACTCCTCCTCCCCCAGCCCCTCTTTTCAAACCTATATGTAGTAATCAAGCCCTCTCCTCCAATCACAGTGCCCTCGGAAATCCACCCTCCCCTACCCTCCACCATCCCTATATAAACAAGTGTACTTCCCTGAATAAAGGTCCTTGTGTGCAGTCTTGCTAGCTCCACTTGGTCCCGCGGTTTGATTTCGTCTTCCGCGCAATCCCTGCCGAGCCCCCGGAGGCGTAGGCCAACGCTTCCCCCAACCGCTGGTGGCAGAAGACTCCCTCGGAGGGAGGCCTAGCAACCTCCTTCCCGCCCCTCCGTCTTCACGCCAGCCCCGTTCGCTGAGAGACAGACCCCAAGTGGCAGCACCGGACCGGACCGGCTGCCGCACTGCCTGTTTGTAGTTAATCATTTGTAGGTATCTAAGTCTTGGCTTCCTCATCTATAAAATGGGGACAATAATGTCTGCTTTGACATGACCTGAAAAAACAAATAATCAGAGTCATTACGAATAATTCTCTCATCTCACTTTAGTATGCTTTTTTGGTTATTTTTGTGACTTCCCAAAGAACCATCATTTTTTTTTTGCTCCAAAAACATTGTGATATCTGAGTGTGGACCTACATGCAAGATTACAAATTCTTGAGTAATTTTCTCAGTGTCACATCCTGCCATTCAAACTTAACATTAAATTTAATGAATTTTAAGAAAGTAGCTAGAATGTAGCCATGAAAATATTACCTCTGCCCTTTTGAGCACAAGCAAAACTTGGACCATAATATTCACAAGTAGCTGCTCATGAACATCCATAGATATGGTTTAAGGAAGAATTTCATAGACCTTCAGAGCATGGTTTGATGCAATGTAGTATACCTGGGGCAAGTGGGAAGATGCCACAACAGAAGAGAAGCCCATCTGGTGCTTAGCAATGAGAAATGAGGTGACATTCAGAGCAAAGATGGTTCTCACAATGAGACCATGACCTGAACAATCTTAATTCAAGCAGTCTTCAATTCAAATACAATCTACAGCAACAAATCCTAGGACACTGCTGAAGTGAAAAGAAACTTGGAACAAAATCTATGTATTTCCAAATATTGAGACACCTGATAATAACCTTGGAGGCTGTATTAGTTAGGGTTCTCTAGAGAAACAGAATCAACAGGGAACACTTGCAAATATAAAATTTATGAAAGTGTCTCACGTGACCGTAGGAACGCAGAGTCCAAAATCCACAGGGCAGCCTGCGAAGCCGATGACTCCAATGGATGGCCTGGATGAACTCCACAGGAGAGGCTCACCAGCCAAAGCAGGAATGGAACCTGTCTGCTCTGAGTCCTCCTTAAAAGGCTTCCCATGATTGGATTTAGCATCACTAATTGCAGAAGACACTCCCCTTTGACTGATTACAAATGGAATCAGCTGTGGATGTAGCTGACGTGATCATGACCTAATCCTATGAAATGTCCTCATTGCAACAGACAGGCCAGCGCTTGCCCAATCAGATGAACAGGTACCACAACTTAGCCAAGTTGACACCTGTCCCTAACCATGACAGTCCACCCCTTGTCAACTTGGCACATATATATATATATCACCTTAGACCATACTTAATTTCCAAATGAAAACAAATAAGCACACATTTTTTCTTTTACCTGACAATACTCAACATGTCCTGCATATAACTGGAAGCACATTAAATCTCTCCAGAATAGGGTGCAAATCCTTGGGCAACATTCATTCTTAAACTTGATATCTTACAACTTAAATAGTATAACACAAACAAAACAGCATTACAGTCCTCGTTTCTGTAACTGATCACGTGGTCGAAGTTCATATTTATCACTACCTTCTTCCACTACCCATTCCATGTTCCCTTTCCCCTCAGCAAGCACTTCAGCTGGCCGTGGTTCTTTGCCTGGTGGGGTGACCCAAACCTTCATTCCTGAAGTTTCAGAGCCATTAGTAGTCCTGCCTGGATTGTGTTGTTGCAGTTTTCCATTGATTTTAATCACAGGGCATGGGGCATGGTAGTACTAATAGACGCCCCAGGGGATCTCCTATATTCCAAGAAAACTCTTCTTTACCTCCATTATGTAGTTGCAGTCCTACTTCCTTCTGATAGTCAGGGTCAATTACCCCAGACAATAATATAATCCCCTTCTTGGTGTGTTGATCCAGAGGCATAAGTAGCCCAAAGTGGCCAGGTGGCAATCTTAACTTCCAGTTCAGTGGTATCACTGTTGTTTCTCCTGGAGAAAGCACACCCCGTTTTGGAACTAAAACCTGTAGGCCAGCAGAACTCAGGGTAGCAGGGACAGGAAGCAAAAATTTTCCTAGTGGATCACTAGGAGTAATAGTGAGTGGCACCACACCCATTTCCACCCCTTGGTTCCTGGACCCATGGATCCTGGCTATGGGAGAAACAGCACCATACAGCAGACGCTGATTCAGAGCATAGACAGCTTCCTGGAGAACATTACCCCAGCCTTTCAAGTTTTTGCCACCTAGTTGGCACCGTAATTGAGTTTTCAAAAGGCCATTCCACCGTTCTATCAATCCAGCTGCTTCTGGATGATGGGGAACATGGTAAGACCAGAGAATTCCATGAGCATGTGCCCATTCCTGCACTTCATTTGCTGTAAAGTGTGTTCCTTGATCCGAAGCAATGCTATGTGGAATACCATGACGATGGATAAGGCATTCTGTAAGCCCACGGATAGTAGTTTTGGCAGAAGCATTGCGTGCAGGGAAAGCAAACCCATATCCAGAGTATGTATCTATTCCAGTTAGAACAAACCGCTGCCCCTTCCATGAAGGGAGTGGTCCAATGTAATCAACCTACCACCATGTAGCTGGCTGGTCACCTCGGGGAATGGTGCCATATCGGGGGCTGAGTGTGGGTCTCTGCTGCTGGCAGATTGGACACTCAGTAGTGGCTGTAGCCAGGTCAGCCTTGGTGAGTGGAAGTCCATGTTGCTGAGCCCATGCATAACCTCCATCCCTACCACCATGACCACTTTGTTCATGAGCCCATTGGGCAATAACAGGAGTTTCTGGGGAAAGAGCCTGACTGGTATCCATAGAACGGGTCATCTTATCCACTTGATTATTAAAATCTTCCTTTGCTGAAGTCACCCTCTGGTGTGCATTCACATGGGACACAAATATCTTCAGGTTTTTAGCCCACTCAGAAAGGTCTATCCACATACTTCTTCCCCAGACCTCTTTGTCACCAATTTTCCAATTATGGTCTTTCCAAGTCCCTGACCATCCAGCCAAACCATTAGCAACAGCCCATGAGTCAGTACACAAACGCACCTCTGGCCAGTTTTCCTTCCAAGCAAAATGAACAACCAGGTGCACTGCTCGAAGTTCTGCCCACTGGGAGGATTTCCCCTCACTACTGTCCTTCAAGGACACCCCAGAAAGGGGTTGTAATGCTACAGCTGTCCACTTTCGGGTGGTACCTGAATATCGTGCTGAACCATCTGTAAGCCAGGCCCGAGTTTTCTCTTCCTCAGTCAATTCACTGTAAGGAACACCCCAAGAGGCCATAGCTCTGGTCTGGGAAAGAGAAGGTAATGTGGCAGCAGGAGTGGAAACCATGGGCATTTGTGCCACTTCTTCATGTAACTTACTTGTGCCTTCAGGACCTGCTCTGGCTCTATCTCGTATATACCATTTCCACTTTACAATAGAGTGCTGCTGTGCACGCCCAACTTTATGGCGTGGGGGGTCAGACAACACCCAACTCATGATAGGCAACTCAGGTCTCATGGTAACTTGGTGGCCCATGGTTAAGCGTTCAGTCTCTACTAAGGCCCAATAGCAGGCCAAAAGCTGTTTCTCAAAAGGAGAGTAGTTATCTGCAGCAGATGGTAAGGCTTTGCTCCAAAATCCTAAGGGTCTGCGTTGTGATTCTCCTATAGGGGCCTGCCAAAGGCTCCAGACAGCATCTCTATTTGCCACTGACACTTCCAGCACCATTGGATCTGCTGGATCATATGGCCCAAGTGGCAGAGCAGCTTGCACAGCAGCCTGGACCTGTCGCAGAGCCTCCTCTTGTTCTGGTCCCCACTCAAAATTAGCAGCTTTTCTGGTCACTCGATAAATGGGCCGGAGTAGCACACCCAAATGAGGAATATGTTGTCGCCAAAATCCAAAAAGACCAACTAGGCGTTGTGCCTCTTTTTTGGATGTGGGAGGGGCCAGATGCAGCAATTTATCCTTCACCTTAGAAGGGATATCTCGACATGCCCCACACCACTGGACACCTAAAAATTTTACTGAGGTGGAAGGCCCCTGTATTTTTGTTGGATTTATCTCCCATCCTCTGACACACAAATGCCTTACCAGTAAATCTAGAGTAGTTGCTACTTCTTGCTCACTAGGTCCAATCAACATGATATCATCAATATAATGGACCAGTGTGATATCTTGTGGGAGGGAGAAACAATCAAGTTCTCTGCGAACAAGATTATGACATAGGGCTGGAGAGTTAATATACCCCTGAGGTAGGACAGTGAAAGTATATTGCTGACCTTGCCAGCTGAAAGCAAACTGTTTCTGGTGGTCCTTACTAATAGCTATTGAGAAAAAAGCATTTGCCAGATCAATAGCTGCATACCAGGTACCAGGGGATGTATTGATTTGCTCAAGCAATGATACTACATCTGGAACAGCAGCTGCAATTGGAGTTACCACCTGGTTGAGTTTACGATAATCCACTGTCATTCTCCAAGACCCATCTGTTTTCTGCACAGGCCAAATAGGAGAGTTGAACGGGGATGTGGTGGGAATCACCACCCCTGCATCTTTCAAGTCCTTAAGAGTGGCAGTAATCTCTGCAATCCCTCCAGGAATACGGTATTGCTTTTGATTTACTATTTTGCTTGGTAGGGGCAATTCTAGTGGCTTCCACTTGGCCTTTCCTACCATAATAGCCCTCACTGCACGAGTTAGAGAACCAACATGGGGATTCTGCCAGTTGCTCAGTATGTCTATGCCAATTATACATTCTGGAACTGGGGAAATAACTACAGGATGGGTCCGGGGGCCCACTGGACCCACTGTGAGACGGACCTGAGCTAAAACTCCATTGATCACCTGGCCTCCATAAGCCCCCACTCTGACTGGTGGTCCAGAGTGACGTTTTGGGTCCCCTGGAATTAATGTCACTTCTGAACCAGTGTCTAATAATCCCCGAAATATCTGATCATTTCCTTTTCCCCAATGTGCAGTTACCCTGGTAAAAGGCCGTCGGTCTCCTTGGGGAAGACTTAGAGGAAGGTTAACAGTATAAATTTGTGGCAGTGTAACAGGTTTCTCCCCATAGGGACCTGGCCTCCCCTTCATTCAAGGGGCTCAGGGTCTGTAAACTGTTTCAAGTCTGGAAATTGGTTAAGGGGCCGTGACTCTGTGTTTTTGTAATTCAGGTTAGACTTCTGTTCCCTTGACCTAGAACTCTTTTGTTTATACAGCTCCAACAAGAATTTAGTAGACTGCCCTTCTATTGTATTTCTAGGCACTCCATGATTTACTAGCCAATGCCACAAATCTCTGCGTGTCATATAATTTTGATGCCTCCTTTGAGTTTGTTGTCTATTATAATACCCACGTCTACCCTGTCTTTGGTGATTAAGTGCTGCCACCTGGCTTCTGCCAACTTGGGATCCTGTCATCCCCATTGTGTTTAAGGATTCCAGCTCAGTGACAGCAGTTCCTACAGTAATATCTGACCTACAGAGAAGTGCAACCACAGAGCTCTTGCGGGATGATGGTGCTAGTCTCACAAACTTATTTCTCACTGTTCTGGTAAAAGGTGCATCTTCTGGACATTCCTGGGGTGTAAGAGCAGACTTTGCATGATAAATCCACTCTAACATCCCAATCTCTCTAAGCCTCTGGATCCCCTCATCTACATTATACCAGGGCAGTTCTGGCATTTCAACCTCAGGTAATGTTGGCCACCTTTTGATCCATGTTTCAACCAACCACCCAAACAAGCTGTTAACACCTTTTCTAACTGCTCTAGCTATAACATTGAATGCAGAATCTCTGCTTAGTGGGCCCATATCAATAAATTCAGCCTGATCCAGCCTTATATTCCTCCCACCATTATCCCACACTCTTAAAATCCATTGCCACACATATTCCCCTGATTTCTGTCTATATAAATTGGAAAACTCACACAGTTCTTTTGGAGTATAATGTACCTCCTCATGTGTGATACTTTGTACCTCACCTTTAGGGGCCTATTGGGACTTTAGTCTAGTTATAGGTCTAGAAGAAATGAGGGGTGGTGGGGGTGGGTCATGAAAAGAATTAGAAATATCTTCCAAGCATTTGCTTCAGGGCTTTCATTTGCAGTTTCATCTGGTGAAACAGGATTAATAACTCTAGGGCTAATCCCTTCAGGAGGAGGTTGGGTGGCCAATTCCTCAAGGCAGGCTGGAGGTGGGGCGGCTATGTCCTCAGGGCAGACTATTACAGGGTTATCTAAAGAAGGCTCAGCATGGTCTAGGGTTTCAACCTCACCCCCAACATCATTATCAATCCATATGTCACCATCCCATTTTTCAGGGTCCCACTCCTTTCCAATCAATGCCCTCACTTTAACGGCAGACACCATGCAAGACTGAGATTTCAGTTTACGTTGTAAAGTTGCTACTCTAACAATAAGATTCTGAGTCTGATTTTCAGAGATCTCAAGTCTACGGCTACAGGAAATAAAATTTTCCTTCAGGATACTCATAGAAACCTCTACATCTTTCAGACGGCACTTAAGCTTCTTGTTTGAAGCCTTAAGCCCATCCCTTTCACCCTTTAATGTAGACAGTGTATCTAACAACAACCAACCAACATCTCTATAACTCTTATTTCTACAAAACTCTGTAAAGGTGTCAAAAACATTATCCCCCAGAGTCTGGCTTCGTACAAGCGAAGCATTAGGAGAATCAAATGATGATATTTTGACTATCTCCTTTGCCAACTCAGTCCACGGATTGGGAGTGTCATTC
The DNA here is from genome assembly GCF_023851605.1 of Tamandua tetradactyla. NCBI lineage: Eukaryota > Metazoa > Chordata > Mammalia > Pilosa > Myrmecophagidae > Tamandua > Tamandua tetradactyla. Next base: position 61,339,543 of record NC_135344.1, on the reverse strand, counting down.
TGATTACGGGAATCAGAGTCCTTAGTGTCTCTGAGCCCAGTCAGAGTAGAAAACCATTCATAAAAACCCATTTTTAAGATTCTGTTCCTTAAGAACCACTCCTGGTACCAAGATGTATTAGTTAGGGTTCTCTAGAGAAACAGAATCAACAGGGAACAGTTGCAAATATAAAATTTATGAAAGTGTCTCACGTGACCGTAGGAATGCAGAGTCCAAAATCCACAGGGCAGGCTGCGAAGCCGATGACTCCAATGGATGGCCTGGATGAACTCCACAGGAGAGGCTCACCAGCCAAAGTAGGAATGGAACCTGTCTGCTCTGAGTCCTCCTTAAAAGGCTTCCCATGATTGGATTTAGCATCACTAATTGCAGAAGACACTCCCCTTTGACTGATTACAAATGGAATCAGCTGTGGATGTAGCTGACGTGATCATGACCTAATCCTATGAAATGTCCTCATTGCAACGGACAGGCCAGCACTTGCCCAATCAGATGAACAGGTACCACAACTTAGCCGAGTTGACACCTGTCCCTAACCATGACAGAGGCATAGTTCTTACTCCTGAGCAATCTAGGAAAAAATATTGGTCATCTGTCACTCTAGAAGCTGTTTTTCTCATGTTTCATCACCAAATATCAGTAGTACCATTTTCAAATGTAAAGACTTACTGTATCACCTTGTACTTGAATGTGCTAGTAATGGGGAATCATTGTCAGCAGAGCCAGCCACATTTTCCAACAATTCTATTTGTTAGAAGATGACTTCTGATATTGATCCAAAACCTTCCTTCTTGTAATGCTCATTCTGTGGTTTTGGTTTTGCTTTCTAGAATGTCTGAGGACCAAATGTGTTTTTCTCCCCATGATGACTGTCAGATAGGAAGGTGTTTGTTTAGGTGCCACAAACAGAACTCTTCACCTCAGTGACCAAACAAATAAGAGCTTATTTTCCTCAAAAGCACAATATGTGCAGATTGATTTTCTAGCTGATACAGCTCTCAAGGATACAGGGTCTTTCTATTTTTCTTCATTGCCTTTCTCAGTATGTTGGCTTTGGTGCTCAAACTTGTCACCTCTTAGTCCGGAGATGGCTGCTCTGTCCTCAGGCAGGAAGAAAGAGACAGAACTAGAGAGTGAAGGGTATGCCAGCCAAGTCTTTCCTTCCTAGAAGGTAAGCAAGAACTTTCTTGAAAGCCTTATTCAACTGACTTCTCCTCAGCCAGAATTGGGTCACATGGCCACCCCTGGACCAGCCACTGCCATGGAGAATGAGACTATTGTGACTAGTGTAGACCCATCATGCTTCAGTACCTTGGGTTGGGCTGGGCCTCTTCTTCCTGAGATCAAGGGGTCTCTGTGGCAACTTAAACAAATCTGTTGGGTTAGCAGGAAAGGACGGTGGAAGATGAATGGACTGTGGCGAGACCATAGATAAGACCTGCCATCACCTTGCTTCGGGTATTCAAAGTTGGCTCTCAAATATTCCCCCCTATTCTTTCTTCACAGTTAAGTGCACTCAGTTTCCTCATTCGATTCCCTGTTACCTATTTTGGTTGCCCTCTTGTGTATGGCTCTAGCGTGTGCTTGGAACTCATCCCATCTTCCAGATGCAGCTGGTACCAATGGGTAGGGCAGTAGCACTATTCTCTTATGGTCAGGCTCTGCACTTTCCAGTCACACTGTTGTCTTTTGCAATAGTCATGTCCTATGCTAGCTCTTAAAAAGTTTGCAGTCAATTCTTTAACTTCATAGGAACTACAAACTACAAGCCCTATTTCCTACCCAGTGTCTGTGCAATTATTTATTTATTTATTTTTAACCAAAATGAGGCCTGCAAAGTGCTGAATTGGGGGGCCCAATGTATTAAAATACAGTAAGGACTTATTTCGGTTAACCTTAAACAGCTGTTAGCTAATGAAATATGTTTAGAAGACTAAGATGTGGATTTCATAAAGAGCCTTTTTATTTCTATACATTCCATAGGTAGCTTTGGTATATTTATTACTGCATGCGGGTTTAAAAGAAAAACTGCCACCTCTTTATGTTTCTTTTTGCTTTTCCTAAAACACGTTTTCCTGGTACATTATTGTGTTCTATCACTAGGCCACACCAAATCAATTTGATTTATGCTGTAGGGGAGTGGAAAATAGAAAGTAAGGCACAATGGCTTTAGTATGCGCAATAATAAGTGTGTAATGGAGAACTAATATTTTAAGAAATACAGTATTTCATGAAATTTTAGTAAATGTGAAACTCTCATTCTAGGGTTCTTTTTGTTCTAAAGCGTTTTTCTCCAATGTAGGATTAATGTGTCTTAAAAGGTGGAAGTGTTACTAGTTACACCATAGTGAAGACATTTGGTTTTGTGATGCCTTCTTCAGCCATCTCTCAGGTTGTCCTATGATATTATTAATATAAATAATTTTGATTCACCTTAATTATACACCAGTGAATTGACATATATAAACTAGCTAGACAAAGAGATGACACATAGGATTTACAGAAAGCATGGGCTATGTTTTGAAAATCTGTACCCAGAATAAGACACATACATATACAAACCAGTACAAATCAGTTACATATTGTAATGTGGCTTTGTGAATAATGTAATTACTCACTACCATAATAAGCATGTGGGTTTTAAGGCATGTCAAGAATGTGCTCTGAACATTAGAATTTCTTCACAATCTGTAAGAGATTATTCTCACTGAATCTTTAAGAAGCCGCTCATTGACAAGACTAATTATTTCACAAAGCTTATGAATAGCTCTCTGAGTAACCTGGATAGAACAAAATTTGTTCCAAACCCACTTATAAAATGAAAGAATCATTTTCGCAGATTTTTAAAAGTACACTGTTGTCTATGGAAGGTGAACATGGTAGCATTCTTTATTAAAATCCCTAAGTGTGAATTATTCCAATGCACAGATATGAAAATATAAAGTAGCAGTAAAGAAAATCAAACATCAAAACAATATGTTAAAAAATATGTACACATTAATTACAACTATGTAAAATAGATACATAACATTAAAAATAACTGGGAGAACTTATAAAGGTGTAATGAGTTTTAGGTTTACATTTTTCAAATCTGGGTTACTGGCTCACTTTTGGCTATGGCTGCCTGAAGACAGTGGTAAATCCTCTCTCTAAAAAACAACTGTGAATATGGTCAAATAGACAAACAAAACAAAACAAACAAACAAACAAACATTTCTGCACTCTGGAAATTGACCAGAGATACTTCTAGAACAGAAATTAATTTTAGGAAGTCAGCCCTACCCTGTTATCAAAACCAGACAAAAGTTGCTATGAAAGATACAGCAAGAAAAGAAAACTACTATATACCAATATTATTCATAAACATAGAAGCAAAAATCCTCAAAAACTGAGCAAATTGAATCCAGCAATGTATAAAAAGGATTATATATATTATTATATATTATGACCAAGTAGGATTTATCTGTGGATTCGGTGCAACCTCAAGTGAAATACCAGAAAGATTTTTGTAAATATAAACAAGCAGAGGTGAAGTTTTTAAGGAAAGACAAAGGAGTAAATTAGCTAAAGAACAAAATTGGTGGGCTTACATTCTCTGACCTGAAGACTTTCTATAAAGCCACAGTCATCAAGGCACATGGTATTGGCAATAGATTAACACATAGATAAAAGAAACAGAATGGAGATACAGAAAAAGACTAACGCAAATAAAGTCACTTGATTTTTCACAGAGGTGCACAAGCAATTCGATGGAGAAAGGATTGTCTTTTCAATAAATGGCATTGGAATGATAGGGCATCCTTATGCAAAATAAGAACCTTGACCTAAACCCTATATCTTTAACAAAAACGAACTTAAAATGAAGCATAAGCATAGATGTAAAATAAAGCCATAAAATTTAGAAGAAAACACAGAAGAAAGTCTTTGTGATCCTGGTTTTGCAAGTGTGATGGTCATGTTCATGTGTCAACTTGGCCAGGTGGTAGTGCCTGGTTGTCTGGTTGGGCAAGCATTGGCCTGTTGCTATGAGGACATTTCATGGACTTAAATCATGACCACATTGGCGTGGTCAATCCACAGCTGATTGCATTTGCATCAGCAATCAAGAAATAGATGGGAATTACATATCTGATAAAGGACTTGTATCTTGAAAATCTCTCAAAACTGAATAATAAGAAAACAAACAATTGAGTTATATAGATGGGCCAGATTTTTAACAAACACTTCACCATAGACGATATATGGATAGCAAATAAACACATGGAAGGAAATCCAGCATCATTAGTCATTAGAGAAATACAAATTAAAAAGAAAATGAGATACTACTACTCATGCATTAAGAACAGCTAAAAAAACAAACAAAAAACCCTGACAATACCAAGCACTAGCAAGCATCTGAGCAATTCATATATTGCTGATGGAAATGCAAATTGGTACAGTCATACTGGAAACAGTTTGGCAACTTCTTAAAAAGTTAAATATTCATTTAGTATATGACCCAGAAATTCTACCCTTATTTATGCTAGAAAAATGAAAACTTATGTTTCAAAAACACCTGTAATGAATATTTATAGCAGTACCATCTATAATCACCCCAAACGTTAAAACAACTCAACTATCCTTTAATGGGTAAATGGATAAGAAAATTGTGGTACATTCATATAGCTGGAATACTATTTGCTAATAAAAATACTGAGCTTTTGAAGTGTGCAGCAACAGGGGTGAATTTCAAATATATTATGCTAAGTCAAAGAAGTCAGACTCCAAAGGTCACATACTGGAAAATTCCAATTATATGACATTCTGGAAAAGGCAAAACTAGAGGGATCGAAAGTATAAGAGGAGGGTTTAGGTAAAATATCTCATAGGACAGTCCTAATTTATATCTAATCCAACCTTTCTGTCTAGTTGGGTGATTTTCCTGATTCTTTCTTGAAAATTTTTATTTTTAATTTTAAACCAAGTATTTTTGTTATTAATTACATTAAAAGAAGCTGAGTATTTGGTAAAACCATTCTTGGAAAGAAGAGCATATTCTAAGGCTACCTTAGCCTTACCACACTGGCAATTTTGGAAGAAGACCAAGAACACTCCATATTACTTCTCCCAGCATACTTTTCTCATTCTTTCTTCCTGCAAGATAACTAACATTTCCATTTCAAGGAAAGTGATGAAACTATGTGCGGTGGGCGGGAGCAGCTCAGAACAGTGATTCCCTTCTGGTCTACAGGACAGGAATTTCCTTCTAGTCTAAGGTGGTGACGGGAGTGGTACTTGGTACTGCCGTTCACTTGATGTGCCAGCTGGGTGTGCCACCATGCACCTTGGCCTCGAGATGATGCCCAGAGCTGCCAGTTTGAGTCACTGGTGGGAAACAAAGCAAATTAAAAAATTATTTTTTTAGCATTCATTATTGTGAAATAGATAAACAAAAAAAGCAATCAATTTCAAAGTACATTTTAGTTATAGAACAGATTTCAAAGTCTGGTATGGGTTACAGCTCCACAATTTCAGTGTTTCCTTCTAGTTACTCCACGACACTGGAAACTAAAAATAAATATCAATGTAATATTCTGTAGTCATATTTATTTGTTAGAGCTTAATTTCTCTGTAATAACTCCTCCTTCCCCTTTAATCCTTCTCCCAGTCTTTAGGGATATTTGGGTTATGCCCTTTCTAACTTTTTCATGTTGAAGAGGGGTGTTGACAATGCAATAGGGGGATGCAACTGGTTGATGTTCTTGGAGATACTGGCACCTATGGGTTTTAGGTCTTACCTGGCCTAAGAACCATCTGAAGGGTTTAGGTTTCTGAAAAGTAGTGCATGCATTTTTTGTCGAATCTCAGATAGAGACCTGAGTGTTCTTTAGGGTTAACAGGAATGATGTTGGTTGGGGGTTGGTGAACCATGGCAATTTTCAATATCTAGCTGAAGCTTGCATAAGAGTAGCCTCCAGAATAGCCTCTCAGCTCCATTTGAACTCTCTTAGCTACTGATACCTTATACAAGGCTAATTTTAGTTTAGGTGTGTGTTGGGGATTGAATCATGCTGCCTTTCCCCCCCCCCCCAGAAGACACGTTCAAGTACTAATCTCTAGTCCTATGGGTTTGAACCCATTTGTAAATAGGACCTTTGAAGATACTATTTGTTAAGATGAGTCAGGATATGGATACAAACCCATTTGTAAGTAAGATCTCTGAAGATCTTACCAGCTAAGGTGTGGCCAAACTGAATGAGTGTGGACCATAATCCAATATGGCTGAAGTCCTTATTAAATAAGCAGAGGAAATTCAGAAGCAGACAGAAGAAGCCAGAGAAGGAGGGAGAGAGAGATCCTCCCTACAACGGAGGATTGCTGAAAGGTCAGCACCAGAATGCAGCAGACTCCAAGACAGCACAACCTTGCTGACACCTTAATTTTGACTTCTAGCTTCCAAAACTAAAAGACAATAAATTCCTTTTTTTTCAGCCACCTCTGTGGTATTTGTCATAGCAGCCCTGGAAAACTAAGGCAGTTTGTGAGAACGTTGGACAGGAAATAGAGGCTGAGGAGAATTTCTGCAAAATGCAGTTCGAATACTCTTGTTAGAATGATTTGGTTACTTATTGTATGGCATACATCACAAATACTGCTGTATTTTTATTGATGCATATTTTTCTAAAATTTTGCAGTAACTGCTTTCAGCAGCAAGGAGATTAAAAAAAATTAACTGCACATTGAAAGAAAAATTAAGTGCTGAATTTCTACTTAAGAAAGTTGATGATGAAAGTGTGACATGAAACATCGGTTGACATTCAAAGAGCTAGAGTGATACCACTGCCTGAAACTGCTGAAGAAATATGAGCTTCTACTTTAAACTCGGTAGTTATGCTAAGCAGTGTAGGAGGTTGAATGGTGCTGCCCAAAAGATAGGTTTACCCAGAACCTGAAAATGGGATCTTATTTGGAAAAAAGGTCTTTGAAGATGTGATTAGGTTAAGGCTGTCAACTGACATTATCCTGGATTATCTGGATTTAGTGTCCTTTTAAGAGACAACAAGGAAGAAACAGAGACAGAGAGAAGGTCATGTGAAAATGGAGAGACGCTGCCACCAGGTATGCCAGCTGTCGCCAAAAGCAGAAGAGGCAAGGAACAGATTCTTTCCTAGAGCCTTTGGAGGGAGCATGGCTCTAAGAACTCCTTGATTTTGGACTTCTAACCTCCAGAACTGTGAGAGAATAAATTCCTCCTGTTTGAAGTCACCAAGTGTGTGATAATTAGTTACGCAACCCTAGGAAAGGAATACAAGTTGTCTTAAGAAGATTGCACTGAAGAAAATGATTTCACAGATGAACCTATAAAAATAGATTTATGTATTACCTTGTGAAGCCAGACTCCTCATTTAGGACTAAGTAGTTAGTCATTTTGACTAAGTAGTTATTTTTCTAAATTCCAGGTTTTCTTGCGCATCTAAGGAAAGTGTGGTTTTAGCTCTTACTGAATGAGCTCCATTTGCAGGAAAAGACTGTCTTACATAGTAGAATGATGTGGTTTTTTTTCGTTGTTATTTTTTAATGGCCCTGTCATCGGTTGTTTTAAAAAGAAAATCTGTTAATTTTAGTCATGGTTGGCTTTGTTTTCTCCAATTCATGGAATTAATCCAGTTTGGAAGTTCATTGTCACAGCTGAAACATCTGATGTTATTGTGAATGCTATTGTACAAACATCATTTAGAAGTTCAACATTGAAGATAAAAGTATTTGCTTTTGCAGAGCTGACACAAATACAGAAACACATTTGCTACTGTAGGAGGCATGAGTGGTCAACTCAGATGTTTCCGAGTAACTTATAGGTATCTAACAGGTGCCACAGCCACCTCTGAAGTGGTACAGCCCAGATAGGGGACAAGAGAAATCACGAAGGATGCATTCATCAGCAGGAAAGCCTCAGGCAATGAATGGGCACAGTCAGGACCCTTTGGGGACAGTTGTAGCACACAGCTTGGCCAGCAATGGGCAGTGGGAAAAACCTCCACGACCTAATTTCTTCCCTCCCTCCCAACCTCCCTCCCTCCTTCCCTTAATTTAATATCAATATCTCACCAATTTTGTTTCATCCATCTCCCTCCAAACTTATTTTTGCCGAGGCAATTTTAAATAAATCCCAGAATCATGCCACTTCACCCATAAATCCTATACTATGTCTGATGATTTCTTTCTGTCAGCAAAACTAATGCATGTTAACTTGGAATAGTATGAAGGGGAAATTAAGGTTGCTCACATTCCTACAATCTATAACACTATTAATTTTTGATGCTTTTCTGTCTAGACCTTTAAATTATGCTTATATGTACATATATATATTTTCATATCAATTTAATATATCTTCTCTATCTAGTCATCCATGAATCAGTTAGAAGGCCCTCTGTAGCATGTAATGGAAAACCAATGTCAAAGTTGTTTATAAACAATAAAAGGGGAAGGTTTAGGCTTGCATAAATGAAAAGGACAGTGGCAGGGGGAGTTCCATGCCTGGCTTGGTCAGAGTTAGTCAGTTTTTCTGTCATTCTCTGGTTTCCTCTGGTATATAGGTTAGCTTCGTCTGCCGACTGGTTTCCCTGATGGCTGCAGAACCAGGACTGCAGGCTCTCCCAATCTTCATTGGGAGGAAAAGCTCCACTTCTCCCAGCTTCTGAGCAAGAGCTCCAATTAGGAAGGAATGTACCTTGGGGAGGCAGCCTAAATATGCTGTCTTCCTACTTTGTCTACCCATTTATCTGTCTGTCTGTCTATCTACAGCTCCTCCCTGTTTCTTTAAATCTTGAGCATTTAATCCAAACCTCTATTTCATGTCCAGGATAAACTTACAGTGCCCTCTGCAAGATTCTTGGGGCTTGGGAGGAGAGGGAAAGGGGTCACTTCTGGTTCTCTTTTCCTGCCTTCGCTGGATCCTTGTCCTCTACGCTATGACCTGTAACTGTACCTTTATCTCTGCTTAGGTACTGACCCCAAGTGTGGAATTTCTCTCTTATTTTGACTATCTCAATGGAAACAACTCCTATAAGGCCTTGGTGTGGCTGGTAGAATTTACGAAAGGTTGTGGGCATGTCCGGAGTGGGATAGGGTTTATGTTGTAGCAATACAAATAGCTTAAAACAGAATATTAAATATCCTTTTAATATAGTGGTTCTCAGCAGGAGGTGATTCTGCCCTCTTACCCCATGGGGACATTTGGTGATGACTGGAGACATTGTTTGGTTGTTGCATTGAGGGGTGGAGGCCTACTGGCATCTAAGTGAGAGACCAAGGATGTTGCTAAATGTCTTAGAATGCACCAGACAGTTCCCCATGACAAATAATTATCCACCCCAAAATGTCAACAGTGCCATATTGTGAAACCCTAATTCAAGAAATCTGAAAAGCTGTGGATCATGCTCTATGGTGCTTGACAATTCCCTCTAATTCCTTTCTTCTGCTTCTTTTCATTGCTCTCCCTCATCCCCAATTTTTGTTTATTTCTAATATAGAATGCTTTAGCTATACCTTTTATTTTGATCCCCCAGTAGATTATGCTTTCAGGCTCATACCCCATCCCAAAAGGCTTACTGAAGTGTATGTAAGAAAATGCAGTGCACGTTCCAAGAGGACTTCTTTTTTTTTGCATGGGCAGGTACCTGGGATCGAACCCAGGTCTCCAGCATGACAGGCGAGAATTCTGCCCCTGAGCCACCATTGCACCACCCTTCTAAGAGACTTTTATTGCCATTTTCTAAGGTAATAATCATTTCCAACTTATACATCTATATCTACAGAATTATACTTGGGATATTATGGTGCATATTCATTTGCCACATGCTTTTATTCACTTAATAGAGTACCAGGAGTGTTTTCCATTGCTTACCTAATGTGATGCTCTTTGTCAAATATTTGTGCTTCTCCCTTCTTCCCAGACACATAGTAGGTGTCACATAGTAAGACTGCACTTCTTGACCTAGTTTTGGTCAGAGAGTTGAGAGAAGAATTGATATGCTAATTCCAGGCCAAAGCATTTACTTGCTGATTTGAGATCTGCAAAGCTCTGTTTTTTCTAACTGGTGAGATGACTGGCAGTGTCTGAGATGGATTTCCTCCATCAGCCTGGGTATCTGAGACCACAACAAAAAGAGGCTCTTGTTGATGTGAGATACTTGTGACATGAGAAGGAAATAGATTTTTGTTATTTGAAACCACTGGGACTTGGGGGTTGCTTGTTACTGCAGCATAACCTAGCCTATCCTGATGGATACACCCAGTGCCTGTTTCTCTCTTTTGTTCAGAGGCTTATTCCTCATAGTTCAGATGAGGGTAACTGTCTCCAAACTCAATGAGATTCATACTAATTGGTTTAAGCCAATAATTGCCATCATATTCCTCTCTCCAGTGATTAGTTTAGAGGTAGGTATTATTACCTTGTTCTGAGACATAATGGGGGATCAGCTGGGAACTCCTGGGAAAAGTTTCCCTGCTTCTAAGTAAGAGATCTGAGGAGATAGCCCCTTTAGCTTTTGGCTGTTGCTGTATTTGGACCTGGGGCCTGGAATTTTGTAGTCACCTTGAAACAATGAAGGAGGGGCACCTAAGGGCAAATCCTGCCCACGTAGGATGGCAGAGTGGAGTAATGGAAAGAACATGGTCACTGATGACATTATTGAGGCTTGGAATCAATCAACTCTGAAACTTTCCCGACCTCTTAACTTTCTGACATGTGAGATAATAAATACCTTAATTTTAAAGTCGGTTTCAGTCAGTGTTGTTTGTCACTTGAAACTGGGAATATCTACCTAAGTGATATATCCTTGTTGTCTTAAGTAGTGTTATTTTAATTGTCTGTAGAATAGGTCTAGACTGCAATATGTGTAATTAATTCCTTAGGACACAACGTTTAGTGTAGATTTCTACTTTTCAGCCACTATAATATAAAGAGAGTCCTTTTCTGCAATAATGTCAAATAAAAATCGCAAGCATTTTTTTTTGCTTCCTAAAAGAAGGAGGCCCACCTTCCTTTGAACTAAATCTTCATTCAAGTCTTCATTCATTCATCCTCTCATTTATATTTGTTGAACAGCTACCGTGCTAGGTGTTCAGAATACAAATGACAATTGGAAGCTGAATAAGTTCCCTGTTCTCATGTAGCTCGTGAGAGCTCGTGTCCATTTGATTTGGCTAAAGCAACCAAGGCCTTTTGGTTATGCAAATGTGAAGCTAATCTCCACCCATTTGTTCTTGGAGAAAAAGTGAGAGCAAATGTATTATGAGAGATTAAATGTTTTTATTAGTAACATAAATAAAAAATGAGAAAAATAATAAAGCAGACACGTTTGTTTTGCATGAAATACTATGGCTCCAAATTTTGTAGTTTCTTAGGGAAATCCACAAAGTTCCATTTATGAATTTAAGTTACTTATGCCTTTAAGTTATTTCTTTAAAGGCTTTGTGTTCCTATCACATATCAGTTAGAAAAACTTGGTAGTTAGACTGATAGGAAAGTGTAACTTGCTTGAATATGTGAGTATAGAGGGATAATAACACACAAATAAGAACTGTATTCCTGAGAAAACTTCAATTAAAAAAAAAAAAGAAGCAGGTATAGCCACAAAATAAGAAATTGTTGGTTCAGGAGCAGTGGCTCTGGTGTTTGAGGACTAAGTATAGTATGTAAAACCAGGATAGCTGGGAATGGTCCTCAGTTCTACTTCTTTTCAGCTGTGTAATGTGGCCTAAGTCACTATACCACTCTGAATTCCAGTATCCTCATTAACTAAATAAAGAGATAACAATGAAATAATTTACTTCATTGGGTTATTTTGAAAATTAACATAATATATATAAAAGAACATTATTAACTGGGTGTTTAGTCAGGGTTCTCCAGAGACACAGGACTGATAGGATATATAATATATATATCAAGGGATTTATTATAGCAATTGGCTCATGTGATCATGGGGATTTGCAATTCTGAGTTCTGCAAGACAGATTGCAAGCTGGAAACTCTGATGAAGGTGAAGTTGTATTTCCCAGGAGAAGCTGATTAGCTGAAGAAGAGGCAGAAATTCTTTCTTACTTCTGAAACCCTCAGTTCTTGCTTTAAGATCTCCAACTGATTGGATGAGGAGACATCCCTCATTGCTGAGGGCAATCTTCTTTGTTGATTGTAGATGCAATCAGCTGTAGATGCAATCAACTGACTAATGACGTAAATCCATCTGTGAAATACCCTTACCGTAATAATCAGGCCAGTGCTTGCTTGACCAAACAAGGTTTTGAACACCAAAACCTGGATAAATCGACACATGAAATTAACCCTCACACTGGGAGACATGTCAATTTTAGATTTTGTTTGTCTTTTGAGGTCATTTGAGGGAAAAAATATTTTGAAAGGTGAATTCCCAGAAATGTATTCCAAAAAATGTTTTTATTTTTATTATGCAAATAATACATGATCATTGTTAAAAAATGAAAACTCTCAGACAGACATAACCCAACACTCCCACCACCCTAATACCTGAGTGTTTGCCCAGAGCATCTTCCTGACACTGTCCTGCCCATAGTCTCTACTCAGTGAAAGGCAGTGACACTGTGTGGTCTTTCTTTTAATATATTAAAACCTATCAGCCTTACCCTTTAAGGCTCTTTTCCTTTTGGTTCTTCTTAGAAAATTCTTCTCCACTCAGATTGTAAAAATATTCATGTAAGTGTTCACTTATATTTTGTTCTAGCAATTGGAGGATTTCTTTTACAACCATTTTAATTATTAATCCAATTAGAATCAATTTTGAGATAGGTTGGGAGAGATGTACAGTTACTGTTTTGTAAGTGGTTATACATTTGTAAAATGGAAATCTTTTCAAAGGTACTCAACATCTTTTATTGAATAAACCAATCTTTCATCACTGCTTTGAATTGTAAGTTTTTTCATATACTAAGATACTACATATATTGGAGACAATTTCTGGACATGATGCTATTGCACTTAGTTGTCTGTCCATTCCTCAATTGCTACCATGTATTTTAGTTAACTTTATAGTAGGCCTTAATGTCTAATAAGTGAAGACTTCAATCTTTCCTTTCAAACATTAATTGGCTTTCTAGCATGTTTGTTCTTTCTGAGGGTCTTTCGATTTCTTTTATTTTCCACGTTCCAGATATCCATGAAGATGCAGATAAACCTCCACACTCTCAATGACATAAAAATGTAAGGCAATAGAAAACACTATGCCAGAAGCAGAGAGTACGAGCTCTAAATTTTAAGGAAATTGGAGCTGGATTTAGTATTTCGGGGCATGGCTGCCTCTGATCGAACTCAGAATATACACAACTCTATTATTGCAATTAGTTTAGTTTGCATTTAATTTTTAAGATATAGGTTTCCCTACTAGTGCATGAGCTCATTTAGGCAGGGCTTTATCTTAGATATCTTTTGTGGTTTGCACAGTGACCACAATATAAACGTTCAAGAAACATGGAATGAATTAACAATTGTAGAAGTTAGGTTCAGGTGTCAACTTGGCCAGGTGATAGTGCCCAGTTGTTCTGTTGTCGTGGACTTAAGTAAACAGTATGTGAAATTCTGCTATGCCTCGATTACATCCGCATATGGGTAAGGGGGGTGCCTTCTGCAGTGAGTGACATTTAATTTGATTATTTGGAGGTTTAAAAGAAAGACACAAATGGGAACCCAGTAGAACTCAGCAGTCCAGCACACCTCAACTCACAGCTCAGATCCAGATGTTTGGAGATGCAGAAAGAACACCCCCAAGGGAAAGTCATTTGAATCCAGGAGCCAGGAGAGAGGGCCAGCAGAAGTCACCATGTGCCTTCCCAAATTAGTAAATTTTTAACTAAATAAATTGTCTTTATAAAAGCTAATCCATCTCTGGTGTATTGCATTCTGGCAGCCTTAGCAAACTAAAACAATGGTATACAAATCGTTTCTGTTATGAAATTCTGTGACTGTAGTTTTCCTGTCTCTTTGCTGGAGCACAGGTCTTAGGATAACCTGAAATTTGCCCAGCACACCTGGTTGGTCTCTGTTGGTGACTGATGAGATTTTATATTTACAGCACCTCATGCCATTCCAGATTTTTAGGCCTTTGCTATTGGATTCTCTAATGGTTATCTTTCTTCTGGATATTCTAGCATGTTGGAATTATCTAATATCCCTAAAATAATCCATGTCTTGGCCAGGGGTGACAACTCCATGATCTTATCTCTATCCTTCCCTCTGATTCTGAATTCCCCTGGTAGCCTGGTGGATGGACAGGCAGATCAGAGGTAAAGCTTGTCCAATTCAACTTTGTCCTGGGTCTTCTAGAATTTGGACTTCTTTCCATCTATTGCAAAAAAATGTCATTCCTTCCCTACCTGGTACCCAGTAAGCACTCAGCAAATGTTGGTTTCTTTCACCTCTATACTCTTTATTTTGCTTCCCTCTCTTGATGAAAAATAAGGCCTCATATAGCCTTTTAACATTTTCAAAAGAAAACTAAGGGGGCTGTTGAAAGGACATGATGAGTTACAAGAAAAAATGGTTGCAAACTATTTCAGCCTCTGTGCCCAGGTAGAGATGAACTGGCTGAAATGACCCTATGTGGGCCAGTGTATCTGACCTTATTTTTCTTGAAGGTGAAGAAATGGGAACTTTATTACAACTTTGAAATTTGCAGGCTCTGGTGCAGATCAGGAAGTAGGTGCAAGCTGATGCCTTTGGATGTGGCAGCCAGGAATAATACATCACTCTTTTGAAGTCGATCTCCCTGGGGTTTACTTTCAAATGTCACTGGCAACTTGCCACTTCTAGTTTCTGGGTATCCTGCATATGTAAAATCAAGAACCAGAGGTTTCCTCTTGAACCACAGAATTATCTGGTCATACCCATAATGGGAAGGCCCTCTGATTATGGACAGCTGCAGAGAGTAAAATTAAACCTCATGTGGAGGCAGATTTCTCTTTCATGGTCACTAAAAACTCTGGGATTTTCGCACTTTTAAAGGAGGAAAGAAAGTAAAACTCAGTGTGATCGAGTTCTCGCTTTACTGTCTTCTCAGTATTTCCATAGCAAATTTATTTGGCTTAAAGTTAGACTTAAAAGAACTAAAACCCACTAGCACCAAGCCAATCTCAGAAACATTTCTTTGGGCCTCCTGTGCGTATGCTGATGATACCTTTGCTAGGACAGACAGCAACCCATTTAGAGGTTTCTGGAACAGGACCTCCCCCTATACCCTTAGGCATGCTGTTTTCCATTCATTCATATGTGCCTTCCCTGAAGTATTTCCAAAAATTCCCTACTCCTTTTCATACCAAGAGGCCAAGGCCAGAGCCAGCTACATCACATCTGCTCAGAACGAGTGAGGCGTTGGGTCACCTTTGTGCCCACTCCAGTTTCCTGTTTGTCTTGTTTTCCTATTTGTTGGTTTTTGTTTGCAATGGAAACATTGGATTGCTTAGCTTGTGGGAGGGAATGTTCCCTCAGACTCTTTCGTAACCTGTTCATTCTGTAGAAGGAAAGGGGCAGGCTTGCACACTGCTTTCCTCTCCAGCCACAGGAAACCTGGCTTTAAGTGCTTCCTTTGGATGGTACAGGAGCCTGGAGGTCAGCAGCTGTGGAGAAGCAGGAGTTGCCTTCTGCTTCTGAATTAAACTTTGAGTCTCTGACGATAGGAGAGCGGATGGCAAAGCCAAGGGCAACAGCCCCATCTCGGGTTGGGCAGGCATTTTTGGCCAAGCCTACAGCTTTGCATGGAGGAGGAGGGAAGGGACAGCTATGGTGGTTATGCCTAATTAATTCAGGTGATCATTGGGGTAACATGCTCTAGCCAGACCTCTCTCTCACATGCAACAACAGAGAATAGTTGAACAGGATGCAGCAGACGCAAGTGTTTACTTCTGTAGCTCTGGAGATAAGTTAGGAGAAAATATTGACAAACTTTTCACTGTTCCCTACTTGTGGCCAGTTGTGCTCCCACTACAGCTCAGCAGGTGAAAAAGGCTACACATTCCCCAGGGCCTGCTGTGTGCCCAGGCTCGCTGCTCCATACACACTCGTACCCTATCTTGTGTACCTCCTACAAACCTTACAATATCATCATCACACAGGGAATAATACCTCTGCTCTTTTATTTTCTTTTTGTTATTTTTACCAGTAAGGAGGCCAAGGCTCAGAGAAGTGAAACCAAATTCACAGAGCAGAACTTTGATCCTCTCACAGTAGAAGATGACCTACTACTGTTTATCGGAGAGGAAATTTAAGTTGAAGGAAGAGGAAAAGAAAAGACAGGTGACGTTGTGCTTTTACTCATTTGTTATTTGTTTACTATCTCCCAGGAGCAAAGCATTAAGCTTTAGCATTTAGCTTCAGTTCGTTGTTTCCTTAAGAACTGCTTTCATTTAAATTTATAATTTTTCTCTTCCATCTCCTATCCCTATTCTTCTCTTCCCCCTCAGCACTGTGCTACTCTGGTATGTATCCTTGGATATATGTGTAGTTTTGGAAAAATATGTGGTGTTGTTTTGCATATCTATGTGCGTACATTGCACACATGGCATTGTGCTATATATTTCATTCTGTTTCTTTCTTTATATACTCAATGATTTTAAGTTCTTCACATGTTGCTTTATATCCATCTTGCTCACTGCTTCTTAGTGCTATATCATATTCCATAGTATATGTTGACATTTCCCTAATGGGGGATACCTGAGTTGCTTCCACCTCTTTGCTACACAAATAATGTTGTGCTGGACATCCTTGAATATGGGAGAAAGCACCTAGTCACTGTACTTTCTGCAGCAAGTCAAAGCATGAGAGGATTGCTGGGCCACTGGAGAGAGAGCGTCATATGGATTTTAAATGCAACCAATAGGACTTGGAGGACATCCCCATTAAAGGGGCTGCTCTACAAAGAGAACCATTAGAATGAATGTAAATCACAATAGCTTCAGGGACAGTTTAATAACAATCCAACTTTTTATTGGGTGAGCAGGAGATGTGCCAGCTTTTTCCTTACACAGTCTTCTGGATCATTTGCAGAGAGAGATTCTATCTGAACCACTATAGAGATTACTGAGGGCAGAGGGCTGCGCCGGGAGTAATGGCCATAAATCCAATTAGCAACTCACTTTCTCTTTTGCCACAGATTCCATTTCCCTCAAAAGAGTAGAATATAATACATGTTAGCTACATGCTGGGACCGGGTAAATCCTGAGGGCTCCGTGATATAATGCCACCATGACACAAAGGTTTCTTACATGGGAAAAGGACTGGGGTGATTAACCCAGGAACCCCCTGCAGAAGGGATGGGGAAAAGTGCTGGGGCACTTTTGGGGTGGGGAGGGGTTTGCTTTCACAGTTATTCTCTATTCTTGTGCAGCGCCTGAAACTCTTACGATAAAAATGTGTTCCTGTTTTACTTGTGCATTAAGGAAATAGGGGAAAAAAACTTCAGGGATTTGTAGAGAATTTTAGCAAGATTAGCAATCATAGAAACTTCATTCTCTGTGGATGTGGAAAGGAAGGGAGCCAGGGCTCCTGGAAGGTTAGGTGATTCTGCTTGAGGTTGCAAAGCTGGTGAAGGGCTGGGTGTGGTTCCCCTGCCTCTGCCATCTCAGCCCTGGGGTCTTCTGGGGACCTGAATTGGGGTGGCTGGTCAGCAGCCCAGGTGTGGTCTGGGAACCCAAAGGCTGAGCCCGTGGAGAAGGGTCTTGGATGCCAGACTTGTTCTTGTGTGAGATCTTGTGTACTTAAGAAAATGAAAAAATTCTTTAGTGATTAATCTTTTTGATCCAAAGTTAAGAACTGGGATGGAAATAAAATAAAAAGGTCAGCCTGGTTTTGACCTTTTAGAGAATTGCTTAACTGCTCCTTTGGTTCTTAAGATTGAGAAGGTACATGTAAAGAAGAGCTTATTTGGAGGATTGAAATAGTGATGCTGGGAAGATGTTATTTGTGGGTTGGTAGTTTTTCAAAATACGATTAAAATAAGGATATGAATAACTGAAGAACACTTTTGCATATGCTTATATAGAAAAAGCACATGGGTCTTGGGTTTTGAATCCTAGACCTGTCATTTACTAGTAACCTTGAGCAAATTATGTAACCCTCTAGGCTTTCATTTAATGAAAATGTCAAATGGGAATAATATTATCTAATTCAGATGATTATTGTGAGGGCTAAATATGATGCTGTGAGTAGTTTGTATACAATTCTAGGCACACAGTAAGCACTCAATAAGGATATCAATTATTACTTTAATAGTTGCAACTTCATTATTATTATTTTCTTTTGGATTGCTCCTGGGATCATGAGGTATTTGCTATGTGTGCTAACATCTTGGTTTGAATTTTAGCAGATCCTGACACAAGGATTTGAGGAGCAGGGTGTTTATGTGGAAGGTGATCCCAGGAGGCACAGTGAGGAAGTGAGTGAGGGAAGGAGGAAAACTAATAAATTGTGCATTCATGAAGGGGATTCCTCATGGGAAACTCTGGCTCAATCCTAGAGATTGAGAATATGTAGAACATGCCATAGGGAGTTTGTGGTGTCTGCTGCAACTATACAAACTTGATCTCTAATTTGGGACTAAGTCCACGTCAACTTTTAAGTAGAAAAAGAAAAAGCATTTGGTAAGTTACTTTTTATCATGAGATGACTTTCTCTTTAGTTGGGCAGAGTCACTTGGTTACTGCCACCTCCTTCGCCAGTGCCTTCTCCATGACTTGATGTGGGGTTGTGATTTATGCTGCAAAATATTTTGGTGTAATAAACATTTCTATGACACTAAATTAAAATTCTCATGTTTACCATTCCATTTATAGTTGAGACTCTGGTTCTCAAATTTTTTTTTGGTGAAAGAGCTTCTGGAAATCATGGTACTCTTTACAAAGAACACTATATTCATTGCAGAACACAACAAAATTTTGGTATATTTAATTCCAACATGTAAGCCAGAAAAATGATTTCAAGAAATATGACCATATTATGAGATGATTAATATGAACATGCAAACACATATTCACATTAGTTAATTAGCTCTTTATAAGAGTCCATTAATACTTGGTTGCTAATTGATCATTCACTTGTTATCTGCTGGAATTTGCTAACAAATGATCAATAGTAGGCCCTAAAGGTATGTGCTGGTTTGGAGGGATGTTTGTACCCTAGAAAAGCCATGTTTTAATCTAATCCCATTTTGTAAAGGCAGCTGTTTCTTGCAATTCCTATTTAATATTATATGTTTGAAAGTGTAATTAGATCATCTCCCTGGAGTGTGATTAGGGAGTCACATCTTGATGTGATCTTGATGTGATCTTGAGTGATCAAGAGTGGTTGTTAAAATGGATTAGGTGGAGATGTGTCTCTGCCTATTCGGATGGTTCTTGATTAGTTTACTGGAATCCTATAAAAGAGGAAATATTTTGGAGAAAGAGAGATTCAGAGAGAGCAGAGCAGAACGACATAGCCACAAGAAGCAGAGTCCACCAGCCGACAACCTTTGGAGATGAAGAAAGAAAATGCCTCCCGCGATCTTCATGAAACAGGAAGCCAGAAGAAGAAGCTAGCAGATGATGCTGTGTTCGCCATACGCCCTTCCAGATGAGAGAGGAACCCTGACTGTGTTCACCACGTGCCTTTCCACTTGAGAGAGAAACTCTGAACTTCACTGGCTTTCTTGAACCAAGGTATCTTTCCCTGGATGCCTTAGATTGGATATTTCTATAAACTTGTTTTAATTGGAACATTTTCTTGGCTTTAGAACTATAAACTAGTGACTTATTAAATTCCCCTTTTTAAAAGCCATTCTGCTTCTGGTATAATGCATTCCAGCAGCTAGCAAACTAGAGCAAGGTATATGGACAATCTGTGGAGAGAAACATTAAACGCTGATAAAATTTTACAGTAGCTGATACAAAGAACCCCTTTTATTCCCTTTCAAGGACAAAATACCTCTGCCTAATGTGCAAAACACTGGTTATTTGAGAACCCATTAAAAATATTAATTAAATCACTGTAATGTTAATTTAGGGCAATGTTGACTAAACAAAGTGAGTAAAATCCAATGATTTCAGGCTATGTGGGAGTTTCCAAGTATGGCAGATCACATTGAAGCCACCTCCTAACCACGAGAAATACAGAAAATGAACCTCTGCCCAGATAAGGAGAAGACACTTGACTTTGTTCTTGAGTCACCTGAAACAGTATTTTCCCCTTTGTATCAGGAAAGTAGTGATCACTTGAATCTTTTGCTCAGTAAACAACTGCCTTCTTTGTTTACACTATTTCTTTTTTTAATTGTCCTTTATTTATTAAACATAACCACATACAAACACAAACATTCTTACCAAGATGATCATTCCATTCTTGATATATAATCAATAACTCACAATATCATCACATAGTTATATGCTCATCATCAGGATCATTTCTTAGAACATTTGCATCAATTCAGAAAAAGAAAACAGAAAAAAATTCATACATGCCATACCTCTTACCCCTCCCTCTCATTGATCACTAGCATTTCAATCTACTAAATTTAACATTTGTTCCCCCTATTATTTATTTATTTTTAATCCATATATTTACATTGTTTCTTGCTCTCAGAAATTCCTTTACTAAAACTGGGATGCCTTCTGCTATCCTCACTACTGGAGACCTAGCTGAAATCTCATGTCCCCATAAAACCATGAGTCATCTGCAACTGGGTCCTTTCCTGAGTTCTTATGATACTTTTTATACCGCTCATTTGACACTTACTATATGCCACCCTATGTTTGTAGTGATTTCACAAACACACACATGCACACATAGCTCCTATCATCCCAAATAGAGGTTAAGCATCCTGTTGAATTGGTTGCATTTTATCACTTTTTGTACCAAGCAAGTTCCCCATATGCAGGGGGCCCTTGCAAAATATTAGAACCATGCAATTGAGCATTTCCCTTGACATTATTTATAGCGCCACTATCCCAAATATCATTGCTTCTCAAAATTGAATAATTTAGAGATCCCTATTTGTGGACCCCCCAGTGTTGGCTTAAAATTTAAAAATATGTTAAATATTACAAACATAAAACAAAGGACAGACTCTTTGAGTATATAGCTCTAGTACAACTAAAACAATTTACAAATTGCAAATAAACGCAATGTATTTAAATTAACATCATCATTTAATACGACAGATGATGATGTTTTACTGAAGCGAAATCACTGCTCAGATTGTGCATATGGTACTGATTGCTATAATTCAGGCTTTTTACAATTGAACATGTCTCTGCTATGATTTGCTGTGAGACCATTCCATTTTCCCATCAATTTTCTCTTTTTGACCCACCATGAAACCATCATTTGTGCAATAAGATACCATTTCATTTGAACTTCATTTGGCACAAATCCATCATTTGTGTATTAATTCCAACTTCCTGTCTCTTACCATGACAATGACTCTCCTACTTGGCATCAACATGACTTTAAATATAGATAGTATGAAATTATGTGGCAGTTCCAATCATTAGGTGATCATCCAAATAATGATGATGATAATAATAATAATTGCTAATAGTTAAAGACTATTTACTATGTGCCAGGCACTTTCCTCTATCTATATTACCTCATTTAATTCTTACCAAAATCTCTTAAGAAAAGTACTTTTATTATCATAATCATTTGGCTGAACGAGAGGAGGGCTCAGAGAAGTTCAGTACCCATCTCAAATACATGCTGTTCATCTAGAATTTGACCCTATGAAGCCTGATTCCTGAACCTAAAAGCCATACATCTGTTGTTTTGTTTAGTTTATCATTAAGATGAACACACAATTAAAATAAAAGTGTTGCAGAGAATCAGCACATGCTAATATTTGAGAAACATTCCCCGATACCCATGGTTCATCCTATACCCAGTAGCCATGCCTATATATTTGTTTAAACCACCCAGTCCAGGTTCAGTATAACCAGCCAAAATACAGAAGAACTTAGCCCCATGTCTACAACCATGATAACAATGTGTAACTTAATTGTAGTTCTCAATAAATGTAATATATTTCAAAAGAGTTGAGCAAGTGTTTCATACTCACTTCTACTAAACTTTCTGAATAATGGCCTTTCTTAGAAGCTCATTGACTCACAATAATTATCTTAGCACAAGGGTGCAGAGTTGGCCCACAAGGTAGAAGGAACCCACAGTTCAAGTTGCACAAGTGAAGTTCTTCTGAAATCGGAGTTGTAACTTTTCCTTCAGTTCATTGATACTAGTTCTCCAGCATTCACCCTCACCCAGTCTGAGGACCATGCAGACTACTGTATTCCTTTTGATCGCCATGCCAAACAAAACAAACTCTTAGACTATGGCTCATTGCTTGTGTCCTTTCTTGTCCAAGCAACTGGTCCAATCAAGGAAAAAGTCTGGACAAGAAAAGTATGTACCTTTTGTTCCACCCACCCAACACCCCCACCCCAAATTCAATTATACAGTATACTTTTGGTCAAATCCTTGCTATTCTTTTAAAAATAAATAACACAGATAAGTTATTGGCTTCTGTTTCACAAATAAATAGACCAACTAAGAATGAGACACAAGCTTGGACCTTTCCGACCTGTGAGGAACAATTACAATTTCCTTATAATATTGCAAAAGATTTTGATTTCTCTGACTCATCAGTTATATATCACATGCCAAGCACATGCATTGGCCAGGGTAGGACCCAAGGAAGTACAAGACAAAGTCTCTGTCCTCAAATATTACAAGCTTAAACGTGTACTTCGGAGTCAAGCTCATCAACAAAAATACAAGCCTATTGGTACATATTGGAGTCAAACTCATCCACAAAAAATAGCCACTACCTTACAACATTCTGAGTTTGGCTACTCTTACTACCTTAAAAACAACTTTGTTAGGTAAAATTTGAGTGTTATTACTCTCACGTAAAAAGAGGATATTAAGGTACAGGAGGTGAAATACAAGGTCACACAGCTAATTAGTGGCTGAGCCAAATCTAGAAATCAGGTTTCCTAGTCTACAGTTCCTTCCACTGGACCAAATCATCTCTTCAGAGCAGCAAAGAAACAACCTTCTAGAAGGGATTTAGGTTTATTCCTAAAGTTGATCTGTCCCCATTATGAATATAAAAAAAAAATCACCTGATTTGTAATTGGAGCCTGGGTATCACCCTCCACCAGAGTTGATGATTTAGTTACCAGCTGTTGAAACACTTTGAAGGGAAGATGTGGAATTCCTACAGGAAATGACTCCAGGGTGCTCTGAATAAGTAAGGAAATTAAATGACTAACTTCAATGTTTCCTGGCTTTTGTTTGTCTTAATTAACAATTTATTTTGGTAAAGGAAAAATTGAACAACTTTCTAATAGTCAACATATAAAACTTGATATTTGTAAAAACACAAGTCTGTGACTGCTTTTATTTAAAAAAAAAAAAAGACCAACAGCTTTTTGAATAATTTTCCGTTCAGTAACTCTATTTATTAAATGATTCCTATTTTTTGTAATAACAATTACAACATATGTATGTGGGAAGTATCAATTTCCTTCTCATAGTTCCCAAAGGTACACTTGAGAAAAACGTGTTGATTATTAACAGGGTTAATATTTTGTGGTAATGAACAGGTACAGTTATTGGAGTTTGGCATTGATAGAGGTATTGTAATAGCATTACACTATTGATTCCTATGTTATATTAAATATAGCATGGATCTAATTGAATGTCATTACTACTTTGGATGCATATTTTATGTGCATGTATTTTACGTAATTTAAATTTTGCCTTCATTTAGTTATGCAACAGTATTTATGGATATATACTATGTGCCAGGAATTCTTCTAGGAATTGAAGATACATAGTAAATTAAACAAAGCCTTTCCTCCCGTGGAACTTACATTCTAGTTGAGAGAGACAGTTGAGTAACAGAAAGGCAGGGAAATATGTCAGGTAGTTGCAAATGCCATGAAGGAAAATAGAATGAGATGAGAGGGATGTAGAGGTGCTACTTAGAAGGGGTGGGCAGGAAATCAGAGAAGTCTTGAGTCTGTAAAAATTTAGTGATGTAAGACTGCTTAATTTACCATGGATGAATTGTTAGCTTTATCAGTGTAACATTCTGTCCTATACTGGACTGTACAAATGTTTAAGATAAACTTTTGGGTTCAAGGCTCATAAACAAAAAGCCCAAGAAAGCTTTTTTATACTTGTGTCATTTTTTTCTGGCTTTCTTTAGTAAGTAATGTCTTTTAAGAATGAAGAGGATGAGGCAATATTAAGATTCACATCACAGGGCTAAATTGTATTGCCAAGCCAACTTGCGTTCTACTCCAGGAGGCAAGGTCTGCTTGATATTTCCAACAGGTCTACTAACAACAATAGCTGCCCCCCCCTTTTTTTTGGCATGGGCAGAGACTGGGAATCGAACCCAGGTCTCCGGCACAGCAGGCAAGAACTCTGCCTGCTGAGCCACCATGGCCCACCCCCAATAGCTACTACTTTTTATGCTAAGAATTTCATGTGCATTTTCTGTTGTTCTTACAACAGCTCTCCATGTGGGCCTGATTGCTTCCATCTTATATGAAAAAAAAATCCAGACTCCCATATGTTAAATACTTTCTTGATGTCCCAGAACTACTTGGAGTCAATTTTGTCTCCTGTTTCTGGAAGCCATGGCAGAGATTATCTATGCTAACCTCCTTATTTTGCATACAGGCAAATAGGGACAACTGTAGTGACTTGTCCAAGATCAAAGAGCCAGTAGACTGGTGGCAGGTTAGAGCCCCATTGAGAGTTCTCTTTCCAAGACACTGTGCTGCCTCTCTATGAAAGCTAAACTCTACAAATGACTGCCTTTTCAATAAATGGTTCCAGGTTAATGGGATATCTACTTGAGACAAAGGTGAATCTTGACCTCTACTTCACATCGTACTTAAAAATCAATTCCAGGTGGTTCATTGAAATGCAAAACAAAAAAACATTTAGAAGAAAAGTAGGAGAATATCTTCATATCCTTGGGCTAGGCAAAGAAGTGCTAACCATAAAGGTTAAAATGTGCACATTGAATTATATTAAAATTCAGAACTGTTCGTGAAGGGATACCATTAAGAAAGTGAAAAGAAAATGACAGAATAGGAGAAGATAGCTGCAATACATATATTTGACAAAGGACTTCTACTCATTTTGTAGGTGTTGTGTGCATGTGTATTTATTCCTAAAACTCAGAGGCAGAAAAGTAGTTAATTCAATTTAAAAATTGAATTAAAAGTCTTTAAAAGGTGCTTCACGAAAGAGGGTATCTAATGGATAATAAATTTATAAAAGGTGCTCGATATAATCAGTTATTAGGAAAATGCAAATTAAATCCACAGTTTGATACACTCCCAATAATGACCAAAACAAAAAAAAATTAGGTTGAACTGTATGAAATTGCAATTTTTGCAGGTAAGAAATAACAAATATTAGCATTTCATGAAGTTTGATATATACCATGTATTGATGAGTAAGTGGAACAACCAGAACTTCTGACACAATTGGTGGAGTATCAATTAGTACAATCATTTGGAAATCTGTTTGACAATATAGCAGTTAGCTTTTGTGTGTAATAAAGAACCCCAAAGCTTAGTGGCTTAAAACAATCATTTTTTGTTTTATGTAAGTCTATGAATGAGGTGGCCAGTTCTACTAATCTGGTTAGGTGTGGGCAATTTCATTGGGGCTTACTTATGCACTTGTGGTCAGCTGGCAGGCTGGCTGGGGGCTGCTGGTTAGGGTGGTCTCATCTAGGAAGACTGCTCTCTTCCACATGCCTCTCTCATATTTCAGCAGCAAATGTAATTGCAAAGAAGTGAGATGGAGAGTGTATTAGCTAGTGTTCTCTAGAGAAACAGAATCAGCAGGGGATATCTGTAAATATAAAATTTATAAAAGTGTCTCACATAACCGTGGGAATGTAGCGTCCAAGGTCTGTAGGGCAGGCTACAAGTTGGCAGCTTGAATGAAGGTCCTCAGTGAACTCTCAGGAGAGGCTGGCTGGCTGAAGCAGGAAGAGTGATTATCTCTTCCTGAGTCCCCCTTAAAAGCCTTCTGGTGATTAGATCAAGTGTCACTCATTGCAAAAGATACTTCTCTTAGCTGATGCAGTCAGCTGTGGATGCAGCCAACATGATCATGATTTAAGTCCATGAAATGTCCTCATAGCAACAGACAGGCTAGCAATTGTCTGTCCAGACAACTGGGCACCACCACCTGGCCAAGCTGACACATAAATTTGACCATGACAGAGAGTAAACATAGTCAAGTGCTTTTATTAGCTCTCCTTATATCAAGTTTTCTATTATACCATTGGCCAAAGTAAGTCACATGGAGACAGTGTGAGAGGGCATGACAAGAGGCATGGAAAATTGTACTCATATTTACTTACGCTGGAAAAATACGTGCATGCTCTATACCTAGTAATTCCACTCTTAGGTGTGTACCTAACAGAAAGGTATACATCAAAATACATATACAAGAATACTCATAATAGCCTCAAACTGAATATAACCAAATATTTATCTCGAGTAGTGTGGATTAGTAAACCATTGTATGGTCATACAATAGAATATTATACAGTGGTGAAAATGAATGAACTACAACAACATGCTGGTAGATAGATGATAGCATGCCAGTTTGAAAGGATTATGTACCCTAGAAAAGCCATTTTTAAATCCTAATCCATCTTGTGAAGGCAGCTGTTTCTTTTAATCCCTATTTAATACTGTAGGTTGCAAACTTGATTAAATTATCTCCACGGATATGTGATGCACCCAATTGTGGGTATTAACCTTTGATTAGAGGGAGATGTGACTCTACCACTCCAGGTGGATCTCCATTAGTTTACTGGAATCCTTTAAAAGAGGAAACATTCTGGAAAAAGCTTCAGTGCCATGAGAGGGAGGAGAGCCCATGTAGCCAGAGACCTTTGGAGATGCAGGAAAATGCCCCCAGGGAAGTTTCAGGAAGCAAGAAGACTGGAGAAAAAGTTAGCAGACATTGCCATGTATACCATGTGCCTTTTCAGTTGAGAGAGAAACCTTGAACTTCCTCAGCCTTCTTGAACCAAGGTGTCTCTCCCTGGATGCCTTAGATTAGACACTTTTATAGCCTTGCTTTAATTTGGACAATTTCATGGCCTTAGAACTATAAACTGGCAACTTAATAAATTTACCTTTTAAAAGGCCATTCCATTTCTGTTATATTGCATTCTGGCAGCTTTCAAACTAGAACAGATAGATAGATACATAGATACATAGTGTCTTAATTTCCTATTTGCTAAAACAAATATGAAAACAATGGGTTAGATTACTAGGAATGTATTGGCTCACAGTTTCAGAAGCTAGAAAGCTTTCTTCTTTCCAGGGTCAGTTTCTTCTGGTTGGCAGGCAATCAGGGGTTCATTGACTTTTTTTGTGACATTGCAATGGACATGGTGGTGTTCTCCTTTGCTTTCCAGGTTCCTTTGACTTCTAGCTTCTGGTTGTTCCCTGTGGATTCTCTTTCTGTGTCCAATTTCTTTCTTTTCTTTCTCTTTTTTTTTAACTTTTTTATTGTATAATATAACATTTATACAAAACAAAGAAAGAAAAAAGCAATAGTTTTCAAAGCATTCTTCAAGTAGTTACAGGACAGATCTCAGAGTTTGCCATGGGCTACCATACCATCATCTCAGATTTATCCTTCTAGTGTTCCAGAATATAGGAGGCTAGAAGGAATAAATATTTTTTATCATCATAACTGATTTTTTCTTTTTTTGTGAAAAATAACATATGTACAAAAGACAATAAATTTTAAAGCACAGCACAACAATTAGTTGTAGAACAGATTTCAGTGTTTGGTTGGGTTACAATTCTGCAATTTTAGGTTTTTACTTTTAGCTGCTTTCAGATACTGGAGACTAAAAGAAATATCAATTTAATGACTCAGCAATCATATTCATTTGTTAGACCCTATCTTCTCTGTATAACTCCATCATCACCTTTGATCTTTCTATCCTGCTCTTTAGGGGTGTTTGGGCTATGGCCATTCTGACTTTTTCATGTTGGAAGGGGCTGTAACTAATATGGGGTAGGGAGATGGAACTAGCTGATGTTCTGGAGAAGCTGGGCCCTCTAGGTTTTAGGACTTATCTTGTCCAGTGACCCATCTGGAGGTTGTAGTTTTCTGGAAAGTTAACCGAGTGCATGGAACCTTTGTAGAATCTTATACATTGCCCTAGGTGTTCTTTAGGATTGGCTGGGATGGTTTTGGTTGGGGTTTGGCAAGTTATGATAGGTAGCAATGTCTAACTGAAGCTTGCATTAGAGTGGCCTCCAGAGTAGCCTCTTGACTCTATTTGAACTCTCTCAGCCACTGATACCTTATTAGTTTCACTTCTTTTCCCCATTTTGGTCAGGATGGAATTGTTGATCTCATAGTGCCAGGACCAGACTCATCCCTGGGAGTCATCTCCCATGCCGCCAGGGAGATTTTACCCTGGATGTCATGTCCCTGTGTCCAATTTCTTTTGCTTAAGAAGACTTCAACCATATTGGATTAAGGACCACTCTCATTCAGTCTTGACACACCTTAAACAATAACATCTTCAAAGGTCCTATTTACAAATGTGCTCACATTCACAAAGCCAGGTGCTTAGCTCTGAACATGCATTTTGTGGAGGACATGATTCAATTCCCAACAAATAGATACAAAGGAAAGCATATATCAGTAAACAAACAGTAAAACAGACCTATGGCATTAGAAGTCAGGCCATACAGGATCAACTAGTGTATAGTATTTCTATACACTAGCGATTAGCAATCTGAGGAGGAAATCAAGAAAAAAATTCCATTTATAATATCAGCCAAAAGAAGCAAATATTTAGGGATAAATTTACTAAGGATACAAAAGACCTACACACAGAAAACTGCAAGAAATTGCTAAAAGAAATCATGGAAAACCTAAATAAATGGGAGGGCAAACTGTTCTTGGATTGGGAGACTAAATATCATTAAGATGTGAATTCTAACCAAATTGATTTTTAGAGTCAATGCAATACCAATTAAAATCCCAACAGCTTACTTTTCAGAATTAGAAAAACCTATAACCAAATTTATTTGGAAGGGCAGGGTGCCCAAAGACCTAAAAATATCTTGAGGAGGAAAAACGAAAATGGGAGGTCTCACACTACCTGATTTTAAAGCATATTATGAAGCTACAGTGGTCAAAACAGCATGGTACTGGCATAAAGATAGATATACTGACCAATGGAATTGAATTGAATGTTCAGTAATAAATTCTCTCACCTATGGACAACTGATCTTTGATAAGGCTGTCAAGCCAACATACCTGGGATAGAGCAGCCTCTTCAATAAATGGTGTTTGAGAACTGGAGATCTATATGTAAAAGAATGAAAGAGGAGCCATATCTCATGCCCTGTACAAAAATTAGCTCAAGATGAATCAAAGACTTAAACATTAGAATTAAGACCATAAAACTTTTAGAAGAAAATGTAGGGAAATAACTTATAAATCTTGTTAATAGGAGGTGGTTTCCTAGACCTTACATCCAAAGCACAAGCATTGAAAAAAGAAATAGATAAATGGAATCTCCTCAAAACTGAACAGTTTTGGGCAGGTCACAGTGGCTCAGCAGGCAGACTTCTCTACTGCCTTGCCAGAGACCCGGGTTTGATCCCTGGTGCCTGCCCATGTGAAAAAAAAAATTAAACAGCTTTGTGCATCAAAGAATTTGTCAGGAAAATAAAAAGGAGGCCTACACAATGGGAGACAATATTTGAAAACCACATATCAGATAAGGGTTTAGTATCGAGAATATATAAAGAAATTCCTCAACTCAACAACAAAAAGACAAACAATCCAATTTTAAAAAATGGCCAAAAGACATGAACAGACACTTCTCGGGAGAGGAAATACAAATGGCTAAAATGCACATGAAAAGATGCCCAACTTCACTGACTATTAAGGAAGTGCAAATCAAGACCCGAGTGAGATATCTTCTCACACCTACTAGAATGGCCATTATCAAAAAAGCAGAAAATGACAAGTGCTGGAGAGGATGTGGAGAAAGAGGCACACTTGTCCACTGTTGGTGGGAATGTAAAATAGTACAACCACTCTGGAAGGCTGTGTGGCAGTTCCTCAGGAAGATAAGTATAGAATTGCCATATGATCCAGAAATTCCATTACTAGGTATATATTCAGAGGAACCAAAGGCAAGGAGACAAATGGACATTTACACACTGATGTTTATAACAGCATTATTTATGATTACCAAGAGACGGAAACAGCCCAAATGCCCATCAATGGATGAGTGACTAAAAAAGCTATGGTATATAGATATGATGGATCATTATGCAGCTGTAAGACAGAATAAAGTCATGAAGCATGTAACAATATAGATGAACCTTGAGGACATTATGCTTTGTGAAATTAGAAACAAAAGGACAAATACTGCATGGTCTCACTAATATGAACTAACACTAATGAGTGAACTCTGAGTTAGAGTTAAGAACACAAGTTGTCAGGAGATAGAAAAAAGGTAGAGATTGAGCATTTGGTGCTAAAAGAATACAGATTGTGCACCAGGACTGATTGTAAAAAGTTAGAAATGGATAGCATAATACTATCTGCTGGTAGATCAATAATATAGGTACATGGAATAAAGCTGAATGTGAGTATGGTTGAGGGAGAAGGGTTGGGGGCACGTATGACACCAGAAGGAAAGATAGAGGATAGAGACTGAGACAACTTTAACTTAGGAATGTCTAGAGTGGACAGTAATGGTGAGTAAATGCACAAATAAAAAAAATTTTTACATGAGGGAGAAAAAATGAATGTCAACATTGCAAGGTGTTGAAAATGGATAGTATACAGGAAAAGATGTAACCAATGCAAGTGAGGGTCTATTGTCAACAGTAACATTGTAATATGCTTCCACTGAATGGAACAAAGGCATTATGCCAAAACTAAATGTCAACAAGTGAGGGGTATGGATTCTCTATGGAAGAAAAGAAAATGTCTTCATATAGATTATAGTGGTGAAGTCCTGCTATTTACTTAGTTTGGATTGTATGATGTGCGAATAAAACTCTTTAAAAATGAACAGAGAGAAACAACTGCTAGAGAAAATGTGGAGAACGAGATGGACCTATTCACTGTTGATAGGGAAGCTGAGAGGTGCAGCTCCTCTGGAGATGTATTAGTCAGAGTTCTCTAGAGAAACAGAGCCAACAGGAGATATCTGCTAATATGAGATTTATAGAGGTGTGTCACACAACCATGGGAATGGAAGAGTCCAAAATCTGTAGGGCAGGCTGTGAATACAGAATAGGTATGCTGGCTATAGAAGCAACGAAAAAAGTCTCTCCTATTCCTTAAAAATATTCAACTGACTGTATTATCTCATTGATGGTAGATGTGCCTTAGTTGATTGTAGATTAATCAACCACAGATGCAATCAACTGACTAATGATTTAATACACTAGCCTTCTGGTTTATTTGCCAGCCATAAAATATCCTTGCAGCAATAGTCAGGCCACTGCTTGCTTGAGCAGACAACTGGGCATCATCACTTGGCCAACTTGACACCAGAACCTAACCATCACAGTCCACCCCTTGTCAACTTGGCAGCTATACACATCACCTTGAAACCTACTTAATTTCCAAATAGAACACAATAACAGACATGTGTTTCACCTAACAATACTCAACTGTTCTTTGTACAACCTGAAATGTACAACAGGTCTCCAGAATAGGGTGCAAATCCTTAGGTAACATTCACTCTTAAACTTCATATCCTATGACTTTAAAACTACAACATGAACAATATAACTTATGTCATATGATAAGAGGAAAACAAGATATTTGCTTATGTACAAATGCAATCATACTTACAACAAAACAGGGAGGAATTAGTCATATAATCACAGTCCTCATTTCTATAACTGATCACATGATTGTAGTTCATATTTATCACTATCTTCTTCTACTACCCATTTCATGTTCCCTTTACCCTCAACAAGCACTTCAGCTGGCTGTGGTTTTTTGCCAGTAGGGTGACCCAAGCCTTCATTACTGAAGTTTCTGGGCCATTGGTAGTCCTGCCTGGATTGGGTTAGTGCAGTTTTCCATTGACTTTAATCACAGGGCATGGTAGTACTAAGAGATGCCCTAGGGGATCATCTGTATTCTAGGAAAATTCTTCTATATCTCCATTCTGTAGTTGTAGTCCTACTTACCCTTAATAGTCAGGATCAATCACCCTAGACAGAGCAACAATGCCCTTTCATGCCTGTTGATTCAGTGGCATGAGAAGTCCAAAGTGGCCAGGTGGTAGTCTTAATTTTCAGTTCAATGAAATTGTTGTGTCTTTTGGTAGGTGCACTCCTCCTTTGGAACTAAGACCTGTAGACCAGCAGAGCTTAAGGTTTCAGTGACAGGAAGCAAAAATTTTCCTAGTGAATCATCCTTCCATGATGGAAGTGGTCCAATGTAATCAACCTATCACCAGATAGCAGGCTGATAATCTCAGGGAATGGTGCCATATCAAGGACTGAGTGTGGGTCTCTGCTGCTGGCAGATTGGGCACTCAGAAGTGTCTGTAGCCAGGTCAGCCTTAGTGAGTGGAAGTTCATGTTCTACCCACTGAGCCCATTCATAACCTCTACCCCTAACACCATGCCCATTTTGTTCATGAGCCCACTGGGCATTGGCAGGAGTGGCAGAGGAAGGAAGATGACTTGTATCTACAAGACAGGTCATCGTATCCACTTGATTATTTAAACCTTTCTCTGCTGAAGTCACCCTCTGGTGAGCATTCACATGGGACACAAATATCTTTATGTTCTTTGCACACTCAGAAAGGGTCTACCCACATACTTCTTCCCCAGATGTCTTTGTTGTCAATTTTCCAATCATGCTCCTTCTAGGTCCCTGACCATCCAACCAAACCATTAGCAATAGCCCATGAATCAGTATACAAATGCACCTCTGGCCAGTTCTCATTCTAAGCAAAATGAACAACCAGGTGCACTGCTCGACATTCTGCCCATTAGCTGGATTTCCTCTTACCACTGTCCTTACATCCCAGAAAGGAGTTGTAGTGCTGCAGCTGTCCACTTCCAGGTGGTCCCTACATATCATGCAGTGCCATCTGTAAACCAGGCCTGAGTTTTCTCTTCCTTAGTCAACTTACTGTAAGGAACGTCCCAAGAGGCTATAGCTCTGGTCTGGGAAAAAGAAGGTAATGTGGCAGGAGTGGGGGCCATGTGAATTTGGGCCATTTCCTCATGTAACTTGTGACATGTAACATGTAACATGAAACATGTAATTTGTGTATTCAGAACCTGCTCAAGCCCTATATATTATATACTATTTCCATTTTATGATAGAATGCTGCTATGCACATGCAACTTTGTGGCTTTCTGAGTCAGACAACACTCAGCTTATGATAGGCAACTCAGGTTTCATGGTAACTTGGGGGCCCATGGTTAAACGTTCAGTCTCTACTAAGTCCAGTAGTAGGTTAAAAGTTGTATCTCAAAAGGAGAGTAGTTATCTGCAGCAGATGATAAGGTTTTGTTCCAAAATCCTAAGGGTTTGCATTATGATTCTCCTATAGGAGCCTGCTAAAAGCTCCAGACAGCATTCCTTTTTGCTCCTAACACTTCCAGCAGCATTGGATCTGCTAGATCATATGGTCCAAGTGGCAGAACAGCTTGTACAGCAGCCTGGATATGTTGCAGAGCCTCTTATTGTTCCAGTCCCCATTCAAAACTAGAATCTTATCTGGTCACTCAGTAAATGGACCAAAGTAGCACACCCAAATGAGGATATGTTATCACCCAAAACCAAAGAGGCCAACTGGGCATTGCACCTCTCTTTTGTTTTAGGAGGGGACAGCTGCAGCAGCTTATCCTTCATCTGAGAAGGGATATCTCAGCATGCCTCATACCACTGGACACCTAGAAATTTCACTGAGGTGGAAGGTCCCTGATTCTTAAAAATTTATCTCCCATCCCCTGACACTCAAATGCCTTACCAATAAGTCTACAGTATTTGCTACTTCTTGCTCACTAGGTCCTATCAACATGATATCATCAATATAATGGACCAATGTGATGTCTTGTGGGAGGGAGAAATGATCAAGGTCCCTGCAGACAAGATTGTGACATTGGGCTGAAGAGTTGATATACTCCTGAGGCAAGACAGTGTAAGCATACTGCTAGCCTTGCCAGCTGAATGTAAATTGTTTCTGGTGGTCCTTACTGACAGCTATTGAGAAAAAAGTATTTGCCAGATCAACAGCTGCATACCAGATACGAGGCGATGTGTTGATTTGCTCAAGCACTGATACCACATCTGGAACAGCAGCTGCAATTGGAGTCACCACCTGGTTTGTAATTCAAATTAGATTTCTGTTCACTTGACCTAGAATTCTTCTGCTTATACAGCTCAAACAAGAATTTAGTAGACTACCCATCTATTTTACTTCTAGGTACTCCACGATCTACTAACCAGTGTCACAAGTCTCTGTGAGTCAGATTATTTTGACTGCTGCTTTGAGTCTGCTGTCCATTATGGTGGCCACACCCACCTTGTCTTTGGTGCTTAACTGTCACCACATGGCTTCTGCCAACTTGGGATCTGATCATCCCCATTGAGTTTAAGGATTCCAGCTCAATGATAGCAGTTATCACAGTAATATCTGACCCACAGAGAAGGGCAGCTACAGAGCTTTTCAGGGATGATGGCGTTAGTCTCACGAAATTTATTTTTCAAGGTTCTGGTGAAAGATGTGTCCTCAGACATTCCTGGGGTGTGTGAGCAGGTCTTCCTTGATAAGTCCACTCTAACATTCCAATGTCTCCAAGCCTCTGGATCTCCTCATTCACATTATGTCAGGGCAGTTCTGGCATTCCGACTTCAGGTAATATTGGCCACCTTTTGATCCATGTTTCTGCCAAGCATACAAACAAATTGTTAATGCCCTTTTTAATCCCTTGAGCTACAATATTGAATGCAGAATCTCTGCTTAGTGGGCCCATATCAATAAATTTAGCTTCATCCAATTTTAAGTTCCTTCTACCAATATCTCACTCTCTTAATGTGCATTCCAAAGAATACCTGATAATCCTATCAAAATTATAAGATGATCACCAATTACCACTATTCTATGGCACAGATCTTGTTCATTAACGTTTTATAACAGTTTTGGCTTCATTCCTCGAGAAGCATTGCAAACTCCCCCTAATTTACTGTTTGCTATCACTCCAGAAGTTTGTAGGTGCATGTGTAAGAGGGTGAATACCAACTTCTAATTTCTATTCACTCACTAAATATCTACATTTCTAGTGATATTCCCCATCCCTATACCACTCTACTACTTTCCCAGACAATTTTTAACTTTTTATGTGGAAGTTTTGGGGAGGGTTTCTTTTTTTGATGAATAAAATGAGTTAATTTAGTATCATCTGGAAAATCCATCAGCTTGCAGTTGATAATAGTGATAACTTATGCAGACATATTAGCACTGATGTTTAATTAACATCTCTAACAATGCAATGATACCTTCCCAAAGGTTGATGGAAAAAAAAATAGTTCTTTATACTTAGTCTTCTATTCTGTTTTCTCTCTGCATGACAGGGGTATATCTAAGCCAGTAGGAATAAGTTTTTTTAAGGAAAGAAGTGATTCCTGCTTATGAATCTAATATATTAATGTACTTATAAATATGAAATGTAAGCTTGAGAAAATTATTTGTTTAAAATAACCTTTTAAAAGACTCTGGAGGCAGTCTGGCCTAAGTTTAAATCCCTGCTCTGTCCCTCAGTAGCTGTGTGATCTTGGAAATGTCATGTAACCTCTCCCTCAGCTTCCTTGTCAGTAAAATGGGCTTGTAAATACCACTTTCTGCAGAGTAGTTTCATGAGGTATTTTAGTTTCTTTAGCGTTTTCAGAATGCAATATATTAGAAATGGAAGTTTACAGTTCTAAGGCCAGGAAAATGTCCAAATTAAGGCATCCAGTAAAAGATACCTTGGTTCAAGAAGGCCAATGATGTTTGGGATTTCTCTCTTAGCTGGAAAGACACATGGCAACATCTACTAGCTTTTCTTTCCAGGCTTCTTCAATGGCTTTCCCAGGGCTCTGTTGTTCCATTGGCTTTGCCAGCTCTGGTGGCTGTATAGCTTTTTCCAAAATGGTTCCCCCTTAAAGGGATCCAGTAAGCAACCCTACTTTGAATGGGTGGAGACACATCTCCATGGAAACCATCTAATCAAAAGTTACCACCCATAATTGGGTGGGTCATATATCCATGGAAACAATAAAAAAGATTCCACCCAGCAATATTGAATGAGAATTAAAGAATATGGCTTTGCTGGGGTATGTAGTAGCTTCAAATCGGCACATGAGGTCACCACCTCATTCTGAAAAATGGTAAACAAAAGGAAAAAATCAATATTTATCTTGCTTTTTCTTTGGGGTAGGAAAATGGCTGATGAGGGAAATTATTTTTCATATTACAACTAATAAATATGAAGAATAGAGGCACATTTTAAATGATGCAATGAGGATAGTCAAATATGTAAGTTCTGTAGGAAAGATTGCCCATTTCTTTAGCAAATAAATGGCATTAAAAATAAAGAGGAAGAGGAGAGAACTCCCTTAAGTGATATTGTCAACCATGTACAATATGCAGAATTCTTAGGATCCTTATTCCAACAAATTAGCCATAAAATGACACCTTTGAGCCAACTGGGGAAAATTGAAGACCTATTGGGAATAAGATGATATTAAGGAGTTATTGCTAATTTTGTTAGGTGTGATGATGATATTGAGATAATGGTCTCCTTCTTCTTCCCACACTGCCTGGGAAGTTCAAGAAGGTATCAGACCTTGGATCTGGGAATTTTGAACTGACACTGCAAGGCTGAATAGGAGATGGTTAGAGAGAGCAGCAGGTGAGCGGTATTCCAGGGATGACCATTTTGTCCATATACTTGGCTCAGAATGATTGTCACCCCTTCTTGTGTCTCACCATTGGTTTGCAAAGTCACAGCCTGAAGACAGTTGCCATCCCTTGTGGGTTTAAGCTAGCTTGGTGTGTGTTAGAGGGCATTGCTGGCTTTCGGTTAAGGTCCCTCTCTGCAATGCTGGCAGCTGTTTCCATGTGACAACTGGCCTGCTTCCTCCACAGCCAGTCTTCAGGACTGTGAGGCATCCCTTTCCTTCATACTGTTTCCAAACTGCTCTCACCTTGGCCCTGTCTTCTCTCTCTTCACAGACCTCACCTCCTACTTTGCATGGAGGGGCAAGGCCATCTGCAACTTTTGCTGCTTCCTTTTTCTCCTTCTTAAAGGTCACCTATTTTCTTTGTGTGCATGTCTCTCTTTGTGCTGCACAAGAGGAGCCCTCTTTCCCTGCCAAAGCTGACCACCACCTCCCTCAGCCATCCCCTCCTGATCTTGTGTGTTCAGTCTCTCCTCCTGCAACCCCACTCTCTGCTTACAGACTGGTCATGTCTCCATGCCTCTAAGAAGTGATCCCCTACACCCTGCTATTTTCTTAGGCTCCTTGAAAACACAGGCAAGAATGAATCTACCATCCTAATCACTCTCCACTCTTTCTCACCTCCCAGTCCAAAGTCTGTGCCTCAGTGCCAACTGATAAAGGAGTGAAGCTGCTATATCTCTCATTTTCTCTTTGTCTCTGAACGCTGCTTGCTCATCTTTCCTTCTGGACTCCCTGGACTCAGCCCCCTAGTCCTAATTGCTCTCACTGATGGTGGCACCCCCCTGTGGGCCTCAGGGACTGCTGTGCATACCACAAGTGAACAGAGAATCCTTTCCTTAATTCCCCACACCACACCCAAGACCTGCAGAAACCTTTAAACAATATGAGGCTAAAAAATCTGGGGTGAACAAATTCAAGGAATAACCTTTGTGGTGGTTGGGTTTAGGTGTCAACTTGGCCAGGTGATGTTCCCAGTTGTCTGGTCGGGACCGTTATGCAAGGATATTTTGTGGTTGGTTGATAAACCAGAAGGCTGACTTATTAAATCATCATTTAGTTGATTGCACCTGTGACTGATTACATCTATGACCAATTAAGGGTGTGACTTCCACAAATGAGAGAATCCAATCAGTCGGATTTGTTCCAATCAGTTGAAGAGTTTTAAGGAAGAGGAGAGAATTTTCACTGTTTCTTCAGTCAGCAGCCTTCTCCTGTGGAGAATAGACTCTTTATTAGAGTTGCCAGTTCGCAATCTGCTCTATGGATTGCACCCCCAGGGGTGTGTGAGACACCGTTATCAATCTCATACTTACAGCTATCCCCTGTTGGTTCTGTTTCTCTAGAGAACTCTGACTAATACAACCTGAAACCAGATAATCTGCCCCATGAAGTTGAGCTTTTTCATCTTCAGTTTAGGGATGCCTCCCTGCCTGGAGAGCATCTTTCCTCTCTAAGAGTGTTTTCAAGTCCTTCCTAACCTTTGCTTGAAGTCTAGACTCAAGAAAGTAAGACCCAAAGAGAACTAGGTGTTTCCTCTCCTGCTTGCCTTCTGTGTTCCAATGTGCTCATTGATTATCGAGGCTTGCTGATCCCAGGGCGTCCACAGCATTCGTCGGAGATATGGGTTGGGCCTGACCCGGGCTTAAATAGGCCAAGCCCTTTAGAATATATCACTGTAAACCCAAACTCTGTGAGAGACACATGCATAGTAACCCGGGTGTCATCTTGTTACAGAGTGACTGCTGAAGATTACCGCTGACCTCTCAGTCACTAAATTCACTGGCCTTCTGGTTTAGATCCTGAAGCATCTGACACCACAAATCATCTGCTCCTTCTTAACACTTTCAAGTTCCTGCAATTTTGTTCTCTTCTAGTTTCGCCCTAAACTCTCAGCTTTCACTCTGTTTTTGCTGCCTATACTTTCTCCTTCCAAATATTGTCATTTCCCGAGTTTCTGTTCTTTTCCTTCTTCTCTCCAGTCAGTCTCCTCTGTTGAGTAGGAGTTTGTTCTGAGAACACTCTAAATGATCACTCAGTCTCTTGCTGGTGGGACTCAAACATAGGGTCCTCATTCTGGGGCTCAGAGAAGAGCTGAGAATGGAGATGGAGGGGGAAGCTGACAATGGCCACTTCACGTCTACTGATAGGGTCTTCTGTTACTTGCAGCCCAAAGCATCCAAGCTGATTGATATCCAGATCTAAACTCATCATCTTTTTCTGCACAATAGCTCCTGATATATGGCTCTCATCAGCATCTACCCTTTCTCCCAGTCTAGAAATGGACTCTTTCCCTTCTCTGGGTAGCCATGACTCCTTTCTCCCCAATGCATCCTCCACCTGTGGGAAGCTTTACCCCTCTGACATCTCAAATGCCTCTTTTAAAAAAGCGTTTCCTTTCTCTGTATACGTTTCCCCATCAGATGTGACTTCTTCCTTTGAATCTACAAAACACTTTACACATTTTTTTGAAACAGTTATTATATGGCAGGCACTTGTTGCAAGAACTCATTGTATCTTCACACCACACCCTACCTAGATATTATTTTTACTTTAGAGTAGACACCAGGCTTAAAAGAGGTCCAGGGAACTCCCAGGCTCACACAGTAAGTAAGTGGGGGAACTGGGGCTCTGAATCAAAGATGACTGCTCAGCCTTAATTATGTCTGTCTTGGGGCACCTGTCTTATTCTGCCTTCTGTTATAGTTCCTTTTGTGTTTATTTAATTCCTTTGTCTTCAGACAGTGAGGAATTTTTCTTATTTTTCCTTTCATCTCCTGGCATCAACCTTACAGTTTGTAAGTTTGGAGACAGTCTCCATTTCAAAGATTTTAACCCAGGCCTTTTTTTTTTTTTTTTTTTTTTTCAGATTTGAATGAGAGAGATTGAGAAAGTAAATGATACCAAACTAAATCAATTCCAATATAATCCTTGGTTAAAACAAGGATAAATTTTAAGTGGTCACTAATTACTAACACCTGTGTACATTTTGGAAGAATGCTGCAATTCAGAATAAGAAAGCACAGCTTTCTGCATCATCTCACTTCCAACCTCAGAAGAGGGGGAGAAATCTGACTGTGGTCTAACTTTGTCTGACTGTTCGGAGGCTATTTTTACTTACGATAAAATTATTGCCCCCGTCCAACTTCACCTTTGTTTGTCTCGCCTCTTTAATTTCAAGAAATGCTACTAATTTTTAGAAATCACCCAGCTATGTCCCTTATGGGAAGTGTGCCTTTTTCCAGACATTGCTAGAGATTTAAAATGAGAGGTATGATTTTTTTTTTTCCTCTCAATTGCAACACTCTGATCGCCTTTTCTTTTTGTTCCTTCCCGATAGCATATAGACGCTCCCAATGCTCTCATCAGTGGCATGTTTCCAGATCACCTGCTTGGAGGATGAAGGGTTAATCTCATCAGTGGAACCAGAATTCTTAGTAGCTGGAGACACACCCAGGTGTGCCGGCCTATTTCATTTCCGAATTCAGAGTTCAACTTCTGCTCTTACATTTTCAACACTCGCCAACATGGAGTTGCTTTCTCTGAATGTCTGACTAGAGAAGGTTGCTGCCTTTGAAGGAACCCATCTTTTATTTTTAAGTAGGGGTTTCTTCTTAGACTTCCTCTCTACTTGCCTTTTAAACTTGTGTCATTTTAAATGTCCCCCCTCTGAAAGGAGATCAGACTGGGGGAAAGTTCTCAGATGACCTAACCACTGCAGAAATAGAGAAATTAAATCACACTGCATGCTGTCAGTCAGCAAAGCCGTTTACAGACAGAGCTATTTTGAAGCCATTAAAAAATGCTATTCATCTCGAACTTGCCATCTGCTTTCTGCTTCTGGTCTCGTCCAACCCGTTAGCTGAGAGATTAGTCTCAGTGGCCAACTTCCCTCTGGCTCTCCTGTTGACACTCAGGGAGACTCTTATGGGAAGAAGGTAATTTGTTTTAGCTGAATGACCACATGGCTCGCTATACACGGCAATTATACAAAGCAAATGTATCAACTTCTGCCACGGGAGGCAGGAGTTCCCTTTCTGATCATTAATAATGAACACTCTTCAGTAAGTAGGGAAACATTTACCAAATAAAATGGCCCGTTATGGATGATCCCCCAGGCAGCTGCAAAGCAGCGTGACCGTTGAGGAAGTGCCAAGCCCAGAAGGCGGGTGCTGCCACTCGGCCCTGCTTGGGCTCCGTGATCCTGGAAGCATCTCCAAACCAGCAGAAGATGTGACCTGTTGTTGCCTCTTTGCACAGAAGTGTCTCGTCGGCAAAGAAGTGGCCCGGTCTTTTCTCTATTGAAATTCCATTGCTTCCTTTCCTGGCAGCTGCATAATTGGGAATGCCGCGAAATAAAAACGAGGAGGAAGTAAATTAGAGCCGGGAAGTGTCAAGTTGATCTACTGCAGTGTTTGAGGGCGGGAGTGCCGAGAAAATTCAGATCTCTGCCGGAGCCCCCCTCTCCCCACTTCACCCCACCGTTTAAAATGCTTGCTCCTAGCACTCCTGGAACTCTCCGGAGGCTCCTGTTTGCTCTAGTGCTAAGACAATAACTTGGTCTATAGTCACTTATGCAGAGTGCAATTTTGCAGCCATTTTAATGAGCGAAACCCCTGAAAAGGTGCTGACATTTTAATGATTGATACTTCATATTGAGGCAACAACTTTGTACTGCATTCAAAGCCCCTGGCAATCCCAAGTGCTAGGGAGTCTTAGCCACCTCTGGCACACGTGGGGTGTAATTAGAAGAGACGGGAAACATGTGCGCTCACATGCTGTTCAGATCGAAGGCAGCTGACCATTGCCTAATTAATTTTCAACACCCTGATGAGGTAGGTGTGTATTACTCTTGCTTCCCAGATGGATGACTTCAGGCAGTGGGATGATAAAATCCAAAGCCTCA
Organism: Tamandua tetradactyla; assembly: GCF_023851605.1. Lineage (NCBI taxonomy): Eukaryota > Metazoa > Chordata > Mammalia > Pilosa > Myrmecophagidae > Tamandua > Tamandua tetradactyla. The sequence continues at coordinate 61,297,583 of NC_135344.1, read as the reverse complement.
GGGAAGAGATTGTGCCTTTGGTGAATTCTGCAAAGGGCAGATTGGTGAAATAGGAATGGTAAAATGAAGCCACTAATGATAATGTGATGAAACCTGTGGCTTCTCAGCTGATTTGGCTGATTCAGAATGCAACCGAGCTTATTGTTCTACCAAACTGCATTACAAAGTTGGTTTACTCAATTGTATTTTTGTGAATTGAATGCCTGTATCAACCCTTCTAATAAACCACAAAGGATGCCCTGGCAATCCTGTGTGCACAAGGAGACTTAAGGATGCTCATTGCAGTGTTGCTTCTAAGTGAGAAAATGAGAACGGCCTAAAAGTCCATCCAAAGTTGAATAGTTATTTGCATATATTCATATGCCTAAGTATAGCAGGTAAAAGAAATGATTGAGGCCCATATACCGCAAAACTGAGGTTTCTAAAACAGTGTTGTATAAGAAAGCAAGTTATAAAATAGCACATGGGGGAATAAGACCTTTTCCATGGTAAGATTTCTTTTCTTAAGGTAAATATATATGAACTTAAAGTATCAAAACCAAAGACATAAACCACTTCACACCAAATCTTAACTACGGTCACATCTGGTGAGGAGAAGAGGGGAACATACAAATAATTGTATTCAGCAGGTATCAGTTGGGTCGTTAAAAATTAATAAGACCTTGCGGTTATTTTTTAAAATTAAATTTTATTTTGTTTGTGCAAGTGATTCGTCTTTTAATATGTTGATATTCTTCCTTTTGGCTTTTTTCCTGCACATATTTTAATGTAGTTGTGATAGTATGTGTGATAAATATCTATTTATGCTTACAGATATATGTGTATAATTTTGAATGCAGCAATTTAAAAAATCTTAGCATAAGCATTATTCCAAAGTTTAATTGCTGCAAAGAGATGTAACAATCCCTACCATTTATTGAGCATCTACTATTTGCCAGGTTAGTGTCATATGGATATTACATTTTTCCTAAAGTTGTTATTCCCCTCATTTTACATGGATAAACTGAGGACTATATTGGCTGCACAATTTGCTCAAGGTCACATATTTGGCCAGAGCAGAGAGCTTGGATTTAAACACAGGGCAGGTGCCTTCAAAGCTCATGTGAACATTCCAGAAACATCTTCATCCTGTGTAGAAAGTTTAACACACATTTAAAGCTGGAAAATGTCCACAAAGCAAATTGTGGAAATTCCCATGATTCCCTGCCAATTAGACTGCCCATGGAGATAAACAGCCTGACTGCCTTTCCTCAGAAGGGAAAAGGGGAATGTTAGAGCTAATTTCCCCCGTTTGGGGCCAATGCTTGACAATTATCATTCTTCTCACCTCGGGGGAGGTTTGAAGGAAATAGTGGATTCCTCCTGACCAGAACCACTAACCAAGAGAGAATACGGAATAGCTCCCACTCAGTGATGTTTGATGAAGAGTCTCACCTTACCTCCTAGATCCTTGTCTTAGCCCTGACATCAACAGTGGCGGCTAATACTTACATAGTGCTTATGTGTACCAAGCAGTATGGAAAGCTCTGTTATATATGATTAACTGAGTTTTTAATTCTCCATGACATTGATTTAGAGATAGGACTACTGAAAGCGACAGAAGAAAACAGTAAGATGGTACGTAGTATATGGCATTGCCAAAAGCATGAATTTGACTTCCACATGCTGGCATAATTTTAATAACTGACCACGCTGTCCTGTTAGCACACAGGCTCCTCACAGCCCCACGCAGCTGACAGTTTTCCATAGACTTATAAGGTGGGGGACATGCGGAGAGTGGGAGAAATGTAGAAACCAGTTTCTGTGTAACTGCAGTGACATCATCTTTGCCGGAAAAGGGCTGCACTAAGTGTCAGTCTGTGCAGGCTCTGAAGCTGCCATGATAGTAATATTTATTGCCCCGTCGAACACTGGTAGCCTGGATGGCAATTCTGAACAATCTTTAACTGGGACACAGATAACTCTCTGATCTCGAGGCGGGGGTCAGTCCTTTGGGTACACACAGTGCTTCTACGGGTGCTGTGTTTCACTTCATTAGCGCACCTTTAGCTATTGGGTGGGGGAAAATGGCCAATCTAATACTGCAGGTCTTATCTATTATGTTTATGTTTCATTCCCACACAAGCGCTGACTATTAGCAACATGCTCCTTGCCCTGATGAAGGAATTATGCAGAAGGGAGAGCATGAACTAGCAAAAATACCCTTTTGGTCTCACTCCCTTTGCACAGGAAAGCGTGAATATGACTCCTATCTCTTGGGGTGGGAGGTTGGCAATCTTCTAAGAAACCAAAACTCTATTTCCAAATAGTAGTTGACCTGTGATTAATCCCATATATTCTCTCAGGATAAGTATGTATTTTCCCCACTTAACAAATGAGAAATTCAATGGCTTGCCTTCAGTTACACAATAGAAAAACCAACACTAGGAAGTCTTTGACCGCAGACCAGACCCACTTAACTAAAGTTAAGTGACGTTTGAGCAATGCTCTAGCTTACTTGGGTACTATATGGACAGCCAGTACATGACAACAGAACCAGAATTCCATCAGGACCAGAATTCTATCAGAATTAAAATCTTCAGATATCTCCCCAAGTGCTCTGTAACAGTGAAGCATATCAGAATCTCAGAGAAGGTGAGGAAAGTTTGAAAATGCAGGTCAATTTTAGGATGCAATTTGATATATGAAAAATGAAAAAAAAAAGTGTATCGTTCTCATACATTGAGGCAAATAATCAAAAATCAAAGGGTACTTCTCAGAGAAAATTGAGAAATCCTGGTCTAAAGTCTAAACTCTCAAGTCTAGATTGAGCACTCACAGGGGGGAAACCTCAGGGACTCTGAGTTCAAATCCTGGTGCCTGTGTGACATTGACAACTTGCCTTTGACTTTTTAAGCCTCTATTTCTTCACTTGAAAAGTGAAGCTATAATAACAAGGCCTGCTTTATGAGGGAATTAAAAGGTATAATATATATTAAGTACAAGATATTTCTTGGAGACATAAATAGTGCTTAATAAATGTAACTAATATTATTAAACACCATTCCTTGATTTCCTGTTTCTCCCTTGTGCTAAACCTTTCTAGGAACTTCAAATTCTTGTCACATGTACAATGCTACTCAAAATGTATTTTCTCTAGTTCTAAAGAATATATTAAGATAGCAAAGTTCATCAAATACTGTTCAGGCCATCCAAGCATATCCTTTATGTTTTCCATACATCTATCTATATATGTATAATGAGAATAAACTTTTGAACCAAAAGAATGTCCAGTTCACCTATCATGAGTGGATGCTGTTAGTTGCTTACCCAACATCAATGCTCTAGTCCCTGAATTCTTCCTAATAGAACCCCTCACTCTTCTTTTATAGCCATGGACATTGGAGGAAATAGATCCTTGTCCCAGCTCTTAAGGATGGATTCTGGGTAGTTTAGATCAACCGTGATTACTGGTGTGACAATAGGCATGCAGCATAAAGAGAAATTTTTGAGGATCTTCTACTTTTTTCACTCCTAAGACACAAAGGAAGGGATGTCATTTCTTCTTTCTCATCCTAATCTGTATGTGACACCTGGAAATGCTACAGCCACTGTAAAGCCTGGAGGGTAGCCCATGTGACAGTCGAGCTGACACGCTGAGGGTGGAAAAGTGGAGTGATGTTAAGAATCCAGATCCTTGATGACTGGACAACAGACAGCACCCCTACTTCCAGACTTATTTTTATGTGAAATGATGAATGCTCTATTGTCTTAAGCCAACAAGATAAATAGTTGGGGTTTGCTACTAATTATTGCCAAAAGTGTACCAACTAATACACATCATATCAAATCCACATTAAAATGTCTTACATTAGAAGGAGTTGGGGAAGCATCTTTCCCACGGTCCTAATATCACCTTTCATTTCCCTCAATAAACTCCTCCTTTCACATCAACTCTAAAGTGATCCTGTCAGCTCTACTTCCAAAATATGTCTGAGTCCACACTCACTCCCATCTCTGCAACTGACATGCCAAAACCATCTACCATCACCTCTCTCCTGCACTACCGCAAAAGCCTCAGAGCTGGACCACCTGCATCTAGGCTTGTTCCCCATTCTAGTTTTTATTTTTATTGAGACAAAATCTACATAACATAAATTTCAACATTTAACCATTTTAAAGCATACAGTTCAGTGGTTTTCAGTACATTCCCAATGTTATGCAACCATCGCTGTTATCTAATTCCAGACAATTATCATCACCCTAACGAGAAACTCCATACCATTAGGCAGTCATTCCCCATTGTCCCCTCTCCCCAACCCCTGGCAACCAGTAAAGCAATCTATTCTTAACATAGCAGCTGAGGTGATATTTTTCAAAGATAAACCTCATTTTGCCACTTCTCTGCTTAAAACCCTCCAATGACTTGGAATAATATGCAAACTACTTAGCCTGACCTAGAAGACCATTCATGATTTAGTCTTCATCATTCTCTCCAACTTCACCTTGTGCAAGCCTCTGGCCACACAAGCCTTCTATGTTTTTCCAAACACACCAGCTCATTCTTCCTTGAGGGTCTTTGTGACTTGTTCCCACGCCTCAGTTGCTCTTTCCCTGCTCTGAAGATTGGTACCTTCTCACCATTCACGTCACGCCTCACATATCACTCCTCATTGAGGCTTCCCTGCCCAAGGTAGCCTTTTCTAACCCCAATGCCCTCTACTATCTCTTTGTTTTCCTTATCGCCTTTATCACCATCTGAAACCATCATGCTCACATTCATTTTCTTTAATTAACAAAAGCCCATAGCTTATTCAGATTCTCTTAGTTTTTACTTAATGTTATTACTTACTGTTCTATTCTGGGTTCCATGTAGGAGACCACATTACATTTGATTGTCATGCTTTCTTAGTCTCTTCTTGGCTATAGCAATTTCTCTGACTTGCTTTTGATGACCTTGATAGCTTTGAGGACAACTGCACAGGCATTTTGTAGGACACCTTTTTCCTGGAATGTGGTGTTTTTCTCATGATTAGACTGGGGTTATGGGTTTGGTGAGGAAGACCACAGAAGTAAGCTGCCATTCTAATCACGTTATATCAAAGGTTCACTTTCATTTTATGTGTATTGGTTGATCATCCATCCCTCCCTGTTACAACAATACCATCCAGGAGGGTAGAAACCTCATTTGTTCTGTTCACAGCTTTATTCCCAAAACCTAGAATTGTGCCAGCACATAGTAAGGCTCACTAATTATTAGTTGATTGACTTGATGAATAAACTGGAAAAACTGCAGAGTGTTTTTGCATGTGAAGTGAAATATGGGTCAAGAAGACTCATTGAACATAGGTCAGATGCACTAAAACCCTTTCAACTAATCTGGCATATCTGTGAGATAAATCGAAACCCCTATGCAAATAAATAATTAACCCAAGGTCAATGGCACATTCAAAATCATTAATGAAAATTGATTTTCCTCCTCCATGGGGCTGCTTTTCTGTGCTGCATCACAATACCATTTGCAGAGTCAGCCACGACTTGTACTGTAATTCATTTCCACCTAGCATCTACTGTTTCTTGAATGTTGCTGGCCTCTATGAATTTCTCGTCTTTTAAAAATATTTGGCTTTGTGGGTTTATACCTGAAGAGGGCATGGATGATTCCATGTAGGTATCTTTGGAAGGCAGTGATTCTCCTGAGAAGAGTTAAATCATGATGGAAAGCTTGGCTTCCCTAGGAGAGAGAGCAGGAAAAGGATTACCAAGTGTCTGTGGCTGGAATGGGGTCTCTGCCAACTGACTTCATGGACGAGGGGAGCAGGAGGAGGAGTCTGTGGGCAGCTGGCTAAATGCCTTTCCAGGAACATGGTGGAAACTGATTAAATATATATGCAATCACATGAATGGAAAGAGGGAACCTGGGGGACGTCTCTGGCCATTAGAACACCAAACAGCAGTGGGGGCTCCCAGGTGGTCCTGAAGGCAGTTGGTTTTCTGGCATGAGCTCTCAGCTAGTGAAGCCCCTTCAAGGAAGAACTATTTGTATTCCATTCAGATTTCATTTAACCTTTTGTCTTGGAAGCCCTAGTAAGCAAAGGCACATTTGTCAAGGCTTTAGGATGAATGAGCAAGGCTTTTATGCATTAAACTTGCAGATATTCAGGGCTTACTGGAAAGGCAGCCTGAGCCGGGAGTAGGAAGACATCTTCCTAGTGGCCGGGCTTGGGGGCCTCGGCTCTTATCCCCTTCAATGAACCCGTTTCCTGACTGTGCACAACCCCCTCAATCAATTTATTTAACATGAATTTCCCTAGTAATTAGCTGCCTTGAGTATTTTTCCTAGCATTCTTCAGAGTCTGTGGCATATAGGTCAAGTAGCCTTACCACAAAATTATAGAAGTTTAGCGAACACATTTCATTTAATTAACTAATACCACAATGACCCATTTTGCATCTTCCTAAGTCTAAGAGGCCCTTGAAGGTAGCACTGTGGGTTTAACACACAACAGTGTATGGGTGGGTGGGTGGAGGATGAGAAAATGATCACAATAAATGTAAACATATTTTTTTGAAATGCTAATATGTGGGAAAATCTACAATATGGAAATTTGGCATGTCAAATGCCAAGTGAGCGCTTGTAGACACTGAGAAGGCCCTGCTAGCCCCAAGTCTGCGGATCCTATCTACCAGTCAGGTAGCCCCAATGCTTCCCGGGGTGCTGGTTGCAATGCTGAATGCTCCAGGACCCCTCAGCCTGAGTTGGTCTTAGAGGCTGCCTTGAAAACCCTCTTAGCTCCTTCTGCCCTCCAACCTTCTTTGCTTGCTCAGCTGGACAGTAGCACATTCTGCTGACCCTCTTCACCGCTGCATCCTTCCTGGGCAGAGTCTCCAGAAGCTACGGGATTCACTCCTGCTCCCACTGCTGGCCACTTTTCTGCTTCCCACCTTCCATGCTTCTCATGTTGCCCAGCGTCAGTTCCTGTCCTTCGTGAGTCCTCTATAGTCCCCTCTGCCTCCTCAGTCCTTAATTCCTACCATTTTCTATATCCTATTCAGAACTATACTCTTATACACTTATTTTATTTTTGAGTAAAAATAATGTTATTTTTAGAGCAGTTTTAGGTTTACAGAAAAATTGCACAGAAAATTGCATAGAGCCTTCCCATAATATGCTTAGTTATGGCTCAGCATAGGCAGTCTTCTCTTAAATCCAAAAAGAGTTCAGGTTTTTCTATGTTTGGTGCAGCATTCTAAAACACTGCCATCACCACCCTATCAACAACCAACATATAATGAGCACTCATTATCTGCCAGGCACTGTGCTAAGTGTGTGGATCGCCTTACCAGCTGCTGTAGCACCTCTGAGGCAGGTGCTATCGTGATCATCTCTTCTGAATGAGGAAGCGAAGCTTTGTGCTTAGGTCACTTGCCCACATTGATCCAGCTAGAAAGGTTGTACTTTTTTTGAGGAGTGGGGTGGGGGGTGGTTGTGCATAGACCAAAAATCAAACCTGGGTCTCCCGCATGGCAGCTGAGCATTCAACCACGGAATCACCCATGCACCCTCCAGGTAGAAAAGGAAGAGCCACAACTCACCCGGGCTTGCCTGTCTGTGTGGTACATGCTCTTAAGTATACTCTGCGTTGCCTCTCCTTTGGCTCAAGGCCTGAGGCTGTTGCACAAACTGCTGTGTGTGGGCTCCTTGGCTGAATGTAGGGGTGAAGGGGTGGGAGGACTTGAGAATGATTTCCAGGTTCCAAACTTGGCTGACTGGGTCAATGGCGGTAACTTTCATCTATTTTGGAAATTCAAGAGATGAGGTTTATAAAGACTGCCATCTGTCATATTCACCAGAGTCCTCCTTTACCTGGGCTCCTTTTCAGCCATCCATTGTCAGGGCTCCACTTTCCTCATAACAGTGCCACATATGGACACTGGCATGCCAATGTCTCTCTGTCTGTCTTCTAAGTACCAAGCCTCCAAGTAACTTGCCCCACATGCATTGCTCTGCCTCATCCAGTCTACCAGTCCTTTAACCTCCTTTCTCCTCCCATCTATAACCTCTATCCTGTCTTTACTTCTGTTCTAACCCAGCCTAACCCCACAGTTATGATCCCTGCTCACTTCTGCAAACACCTCTTTTTCCACAACCTTGCCTCTCTTTGCCAACTTGTTCCAGGTGAAACAAACAACTAGATATTTCCCTGACACTAGATGCCACAAACTGAAAAAGCGTAGTGTTTAACAATAGATTTTCAAAAGAAGGAAAACACCATCACATTAGAATGTTTACAGTCATGATAAGAAATCTGTCTAGTTCAGAAATGTCAAAAGTCTGTTTTAGGATGGAGGAGCATGACACTTTCAGTTCTAAGGATTGTACCAGCCTCTGTCGTCCCCAGGACTCTGTCCATGCTGTTCCCTCTGGTTAGAATAGAAACATTTTCTCATTTATCCTTTTAACAACACTAGAAGAAGGCATTGCTATCATTATTTTATGTAAGGGGAACTGAGGTTTAGAAGCTAGAGTTTATTTTCTCTATGAAGGTTGCACAGGTAATGGGAGAGAATCAAATCTTAGATATAGGCTTTCTAACTTCAATTCTTATTTTCCTTTTATTCTGCCATACCACAACCTGATTCATTAATTCCTACTTGTTCACTAAGGCTCAATTAGGGTCCCCATCATGAGAAGGCCACACTGGCTCCAATCCTTTCTACTGGGCTTCCTTAGGATCCCCGACATGCCTCTAACTTGGCTCTTCCACATTGTTTGAAAATGACTAGACATAAAGGTCAAGGCCTTATTCATTTCGCACTCTGGCCGAATTGGGCCTGAGCATAGGAGTCCATTAAACACTATTTGTTCCCTTTCTCCAAAGCTATTTGATGCATCCCATGCCTGACTGGACATTGAAGTGTTCATTTTGTCTGTTTCAGGACCATAAGAACTTCAAGAACCACACAAATGTTATTATTGCCCCTTCAAAATTCCCCAAATCTACGTTCTCAGGAAATCTTAAAACATTCTAATCCATGATACAAATCAAATTTATGCTTTCTTGGCCAAGCTGTGCTACAAATGGAGATTTTTGTACCACACCCTAAAAATCTATTAGCCAGAGAGGAAATGAAGGTCTAAGTTGTTCACTGTTTTGTCCTGACTTTTTAAAAACTTCACCATCACTGGCATGAGCAGTGGGTATCAAACTCAACTTTTTAAAAGGCTTGTTGATAGCAATGTTTCCTGAAATAGAACCAGTGAGTTGGGAGATGGCGTACAAGGACTCTCCCCATTTATTTCTTCCTTAAAAGACTTGACCACGGAACTGGAACTGGTTGCATGACTCACTGATCTCTGCCTTCGGCCCATGCCAGGGTCTGGCCTGCTGGGTTTGCTGAGGTTCTGGTGAAGCATTCAGCACCCCCCGGCAGGAAGCGAGGTCAGGGTTGTTTTGGCCGTTTGGGCAGCATTTATCCCCTTGTAGCAGCTAAAGTTTATCAGTCGGTTTAGCCTTTGCACTTTGAGAAACCAGCTATTATCTTGCCCACAATTGAGAATAATAAAAAGTCCATGGCAGAGAAACGTGCAGTAAATAAAGATAAAGAGGGAATGACAGAGAACCTGGTGTTCCTGCAGACACTGGCTCTCATATCCTCCATCGTACATATGGATTGGAAAGCTATCTTGCCTCCTGCATCCTCCCCCTTTCTTTCTGGTATTAGCTTCAAGTGAAGATAATACTTGGAGGGGGGCTGGGAGCAGAGAAAATATGTTACAGTGTTAGTTAATACTTTAGTTTATGTGCTTCCTGCAGTGATCTGCCATGTGGACAGTTAGGATTAGGGAGACCACATGTTCTTCACCTTGAAGGATATGAGGGGAGCCTGGCAACTGTCTACTAGGGATCCTGCCTAGAGGTCTCCTGCACCAGCTGGGCTCTGAGTCTCCAATTTAGTTCTAAAGTTTGAGATGTCACATTATAGTTACACAGAGAAGCAGCAGTCTCCTGTAATAACTTGGCCGCATTAGAGTTCTCAGACTAAAAACCATAAAAAAATATTTTTTAAAAAAGGCCATTTTAACCCTGCTTGAAATATCCAAAGCATATATTATCATTGAACATCTAAGATTAGTGAAATAGCTGGAAAATGTACACATGGATGAAGCTTTTGAATAACTTGATTCCCAAGGATTCATCGAGAACGTGGGACTTTTTACGCCAATCTAGTGATTCTGGCATGGCTTCTTCCAGTGTTTTCTGTTTTGCTTTATTTTTGTTTAATTTTAAAAATCTGGAATATATCATGGGAATTTAAGTGCATGGTTATAAACCTAAAGGACATATGCATTTATGGCTTTTAGGATCTAAAAACTATAGTGAAAAATGTTTGAATGTATATAATGCTGAAAAACGAGAAAAGAAAAAGCTGCCATAAAATGCATCATCCTGTTATTCGATGCTTTATAAATATGCTCTGAGTGATGGGCTCAAGCTCCACAGCAGGGTCAGGGCACCCCAAAGGGACACTGACTTTTTTCGTTGTGTCTATTCTGCCTGGTCCAGAACTGAGACTCTCTCCTGCTGGGAAGATTCCCTCCAGGTGTGGCCGGTTGATGTTGGCACTTTAAGCAGAACAGAGTTACTTACAGTGGCTGTAGGGATAGTGTATTGTGGTGATTGATTTAGAGCCAGACAAACCAAATTTAAATCTCAGATCTGAGCCTCAAGTTGTGATTTTGGAAGACTTAATTAATCTCTCTAATTCCCAGTTACGTTGTGCAATTTTTGTAAGGATTAAATATATCTATCTATAGATGGTCAAGTCACAAACTCCGTAACTTTCTTATTGTCCGTCAGGCCCCTCTTAGATTGCATTCTTGCTTTACTGGCTTGATTTGTCTGATCCATCTTTACAAATACCCCCCAATCTCCCAAACTCCTTTTTCTATTCTCCCTCCATTATACTGGCCTGGAAAACCCCCAATCAAAAAACAGGCCCATCCATCCATTTCACAAGGTTTAATCCTAATAACTTGGCATGTGGGAGAAGTCACTCACACCGGTAGAATCACACTTCTCCAGCCTCATCTTAATTCATGCTTTCAGCCTTGTTTTCTTCCTACCTCTCTGTCTACTTCCTCCCAGACTCCTTGCTCTGTCTCTGTATTTTGTTGCACCACAGGGACTGTTCTCTGGAATTTGTCTTCTCTTGATTTACCCCCTCTCCCTAGATGGTCTCATCCATTGATAGAGTTTTAAACACCTATATATCATAATGTTACAATTTTGTCTCTGGATCCCCCCACCTTTATGCTCCAGAATTCCATATTCAACACCTCTTCAATGACTCATAGGCATCTAACTGGTCAAAAATTGAAATTGTAACTGAACTTTTCCACGTTCAGTAAAAGGTATTGCTGTCCTCCTAGTTTCTCAAGTCAGAAAGATTGTTTCCCCTGATTCATAACATTACATTTGCTTTTGCTAAACGTAAAATCTATCAGGAGTCCTGTTCTGAGTTCTGTCTTCTTTTCTAGAACTCCATTGCTACCCCCTCTCCCAACTCAGCCAAGCCACTGTTGTCTCTCACTTACACTACTGCCATTGTCTCCTAAATTGTGTCCCTGCCCCACTTTTGCTTTCTACAACCCATTTTCCATATCACAGCCAGAGTGACCTGTAGAAAATGTAAGTAGATTCCTGACACTACTGTGCTACAAAGCTTTAATGGATTCCAATGGCTCTTAGATTAAATCTCACCCCTTCCTGTGTCCTACAGGTTTCCTCCCGACTCCTTCTTTCACCTGTCTTATACTCTTCCACATTTCATTCAGGTCCAGCCACACTGGCCTTTCAGTGCCTTGAATATTCAAACTGTTTTTTCTGTGGAATGCTTTTGTCCACTGTTCTTGTTTGGCTCTTGTCCGTCAACCATAAAACAGAAATATACATATATATATAAATTATTTGATACTCATCTTTCAAAAGGTGGAGCCTAAGTTCCTTCCCCTTGAGTGTGTGCTGGACTTAGTGACTCATTCTTCTCAAATAGAATAAGGCAGAAGAGATGAATGACTTCCAACATGAAGTCATCATAGACATTGTGGGTTCTATTTCCTCCTTGCCTCCCTTCCTCCCTTACTCTCTCTTGGATAACTCTCTCTGAGGACCCAGATGCCATGCTGTAGGGATCCTGAAGCTGCCCTACCTATGGAGAGTTCCTCTGGTGAGAAACCGAGGCCTCCTGTGAACAGCCAATGAGGAATGGAGGTCTTCTGAAAACACCTGTGAGTGAGCCATCTTGGAAGTGGGTGCTCCACTCCTGGTAAAGCCTTCAGATGAATGCAGTCCTGCTTTATATTTGGAGAAGAAACTCAAGAGAGGCCCTGAGACAGAATCACCAAATTGCTCTAAAATTCTTGAACCACAGTACCTGTGAGATAGTAAATATTAGTGGTTTAAAGTTGCCAAGTTTCAAAGTAATTAATTATGCAGCAATAGATAGCTGATGTAAGGTCTTTGTGTGTGTGTGTGTGTGTGTGTATGGGACAGGAATGGAACCTTAGTCTCCCACAAGGCAGGTAAGCATTCTACCACTGAACCAGCTGAAATGTAAAATTTTGCATCTTAAGTAAAATCCTAAAGTGCTTCAAAGAGACTATTAGCAGAAGATTGATGGCCTATGATGGTTTGGAGGCTTTATGGATCCCAGAAAAGTATGTTCTTATAATTAATCCCTTCTTGTGGGATCTTAAATTAAGATGTGACCCATTTCGTTCAGGGTGGGTCTTAATCCTTTTACTGGAATTCTGTATAAGAGAGAGAGAGCCACAGAAGCTGAGAGAGAAAGCCACAGAAGCTGAGCGAGGAAGCCACAGAAGCCAAAGGCTGGAAGTGACGAAACCCAGAAGAGAAGGGAGAGACCAGCAGATACCACCATACGCCTTGTCTTCTGACAGAGGAGTCCAGGGTTGCTGGTAGCCTGTCTTCAGGAAGAAAGTATCACCTTGATGATGCCTAGATTTGGACAGTTCACGGCCTCAGAACTGTAAGCTTGCAAACTAATAAATTCCTATTATTTTCGCATATGGCAGCTCTAGCAAACTAAACATGGCCTTTGAGGAAAATGCCACTGAGGGGTTAAAAGGAAGCAAATAATATGTTATTGGAAATTGGAGGAAAGGGGATTATGTTATGCAGAAGCAGAAAATTTTGCAACATTGTCAATTATGGTAATGTGGAAAGTAGGAAAGGTGGCTAATGAACTGGGGTGATCTAACTAAGGACATTTGCAGGCAGAGTGTTCAAAGTGTCTCCTTACTTCTTCTTACTGCTTATACTAAAATGCAAGAGGAGAGAGATAAGCAAAAAAAAAAAAAAAGGACTATTAGACAAAAAGATCCAGAATTTGCTGGTTTTATTCTTAGCCTCTGTTCTAGTTTGCTAGCTGCTGGAATGCAATATACCAGAAACGGAATGGCTTTTAACAAGGGGAATTTAATCAGTTGCTAGTTTACAGATCTAAGGCTGAGAAAATGTCCCAATTAAAACAAGTCTATAGAAATGTCCAATCAAAGGCATCCGGGGAAAGATACCTTGGTTCAAGAAGGCCGATGAAGTTCAGGGTTTCTCTCTCATCTGGAAAGGCACATGGTGAACACGGTCAGGGCTCCTCTCTCCGCTGGAAGGGCACATGGCAAATACAGCATCATCTGCTAGCTTTCTCTCCTGGCTTCCTATCTCATGAAGCTCCCCGGGAGGCACTTTTCTTCTTCATCTCCAAAGGTTGCTGGCTCGTGGACTCTGCATCGTGGTGCTGCAGCATTCTCTGCTCTCTCTGAGTCTCTCTGAGTCTCTCATTCTCCAAAATGTTTCCTCTTTTATAGGACTTCAGAAACTAATCAAGACCCACTCAGATGGGTGGAGACATGTCATCCCCTAATCCAGTTTAACAACCGTTCTTAACTAAATCTCATCAACCAGGGAGATGATCCCATCACAGTCCCAAATACACAGAATTGAATAGAGACTATTCTACCTTTAAGAAATGGGATCCATATTAAAACATGGCTTTTCTTAGGGGGCATACTTCCCTTCAAACCAGCACAGCCTCTCTTGATGGTAATTAATGCTAAAAACAGGAAATGACTTTCAGGTAAAGATCAAATCCAGTACACTTCCAGGAAAATACGGTCAATAGATGAAGCTGAAGATGTAGGTAGCTGTGGAATTCTTTGCTAAGATCTCAGAAAGAATGAAGGTGGTACCTCAGAGAGCCATTCAGTCAAACCAGCTGGACTTCTAAGAACATTAAAGATGCACCCCCTCTGCAGGGATAGCCGAAGCCCAAAGACCAGAAGGGTTTATCTTGAATAGAAGCCACTAGGTGTAGCTTTTGTCTAGGAATGACAAAATAAGATTCACAGGAGACCTACAGAGGTTTTAGAAGAAAATTATCGGCTGAAATACCACCAGCTTAGACAGAAAGAGATGAAAACAACACAAAAATGAAAAGAGGCTTTGGAACCGTCCCCACCCCACCCCCAAAAAAATCTACTGGCAGGAAGCAGCCTGAGAAAACCATATAACTGCAAGCATGTACTATCTTTTATGGAAAATGAAAGAAGATTCAGACTGTGAAACCATGAGCACAAAAGGTTGAGCCAAGAGCTATGGAGAATAATTCCTGGGGAGGAGTAGGACTGATCCCTAATCAAGGAACTTCCAACATGGAACTGTGTACCAATTACTCCTTTGTACCTCCTATTTTTTTCCTTAATTTAAAAAAAAATCCTAATCTTACCCCCACTATTGTGTGTTGGGTATGTGTGGGCAGATATCATTTGAGTTCACAGATTTTCAGATTGGGAGAAACTGTACTTTAGGAACTACAGCTGAGGAGCTTTATCTATATTGCTTCTGATTTAAGCATCAACATTCCGGATTTTGAGCTAATGGTGTAAAGGAATGAGACTTTTGAGACTTTCAGAGAGTCTTGGGAGGCAATGAGTATATTTTGCATGTGGGACGAATGACAATAATTTGTGGCCAGAGGTTGGGTTGTGGAGGCTTAAAAATTTGTCCACAGATTCTTTAATACTCCTTTCTTTAAAAGTTGGAGCCTAATTCCCTTTCTCTTCAGTGTGGGCCTGGATTTAGTGATTCACTTCTAAAAAATAAAGTGTGGCTGAAGTGACAAGGTGTGACTTCAAGATTTCATCATTAAAAGTACATGACTTCTTCCTTGCTCTCTTTATTTCTCAGGTTACTCACTCTGGGGGCATTTAACTGGCCTCTAGTGAGGTCACACAAGTAGCTCTATAGAACAGTCCATGAGGCAAGAAATTAAAGCCTCCTATTGTTAACAACCAACAAGGAACTGAACAACCTTCTGACAACAGTCATGGGCACGAGCCATCTTGACTTCTTATCTACACCCCCATGAGTGTGCCTATGGCAGAACTAACCTAGCTAAGTCACTCCCAAATTTCTGACCCATGGAAACCGTGAGAAAAAAAATTTGTTTTTTCAGATGTTAAGTTTTGGGATCATTTGTTACACAGCAATAGATAGCTAATATACCTCCTTCCATCAGTCTCATCTGCATTAAATTCCACTGTTTCAAGACCTATGACCACCTCACCTAAGTAGCGCTTTCCCGTTTAACTCTGCTATAGCACCTTGTAGACTTCCTTTGCAATAATTTTCACTATTGGTAATTATTTATTTAATGTTTTGTTTACTTACTTATTGTCTCTTTCTCCTACATGACGATAAGTTCCAGGTACAATAGAGCAAGAAGTGTCAATTTTGGTCACCATTATTTATCCAGAGCCTTATGCTCAAAATATTCATTGCAATGAAGAAAATGTTGGGAAGGTATTTCAAAAAACATTTCTCACTAGGCCATCATATTATTGAAATTCTATCTAAGAAATCCATTCATGTAAGTTAGTTTAAGTACAAATATCCCTGGGAGGGCTGATACAGTAAATGGCACAAGCATTTAACTATAACTTAGTTTGAATTAGTTAAATCACTTTGCTTTCTTTTGCTCATGTATCTTAGCACTGATTAAATAAAATTTTTAAGTATGGGTGAGAATAAAGAGAGACATTGATATGACATGTGGCAAGGGGCAAGCCTATGTGAGGCTCCGTATTAGGAAGTTTTGGTAACAACAAGAAGGTAGATAGGTTGGAAGCCCTGAAACTTCAGGTGAGAAGAGGAAGAGGATCCTAGGATCTAGGAAAGGGAACTATTAAGAAAACCTGGGCGGGGCACCAGAAAAGGACACCGAATATCCATTTCCTCTGATGCATGATTTTTCTCAGTGCTAGCCTGCCAAGTGAGTATAATACTGGACTTTAGTCTTACTTAAACATTAACATTCCGGAGAAGTAAATGGCATATAAGTTCAGCAAAGAGCCTATTTTAACACACCCAGAGTGCTCACAATCTTCTGTTGGGTGTAGCATCAGACAAATTAGCAGATCTAGTCCCGTCAATCCAAGAAGTGTTTTCTTTGTAGGCACCCTTTTCATATTTTATCTGCTTGTTTATGAGGTTGGAAACAGAATTTCGAGCCAGAATGAGATTTAAAAATGCATACTTCTAGAACTATGTATTTAATATTTGTCTTTGTTGAGCTTATGACCTAATAGAGAGACAGTGGTGAAAAAGAATTGTGTGTGCAAAGAAATCCATGAGCCATGATGTGGTTGTACCCTGAAGATCCTTAACTCCCACTAGCCTGTGAATACAAATAAAATCATATGAACATTATACCCAGTTTGTCTTGGGTCCATAGTTCCTGTCGGTATAACAGCAAAATTCAGCCCTTCTCAAAATCTCTCTCCTTGTTTTGGGGACTTCTTGGGTAGGTCTCATATATGCTCAAGGACAAGACCACCCTTGCTTTTAGGCTCTAGGCTTTCCAGTGATGTCTTTTGCTCCTGAAAGTCACAATCCCATCTTGGCCTCCTAAAGAAAGAACTTCCACCAGTCCTCCCACCATGCAGGGGCTTGGGTTTTCCTCTGTTTTCTCCGCATTCCGATCTCACACTGGAGGAGTGGCTCATCTGATTGGAGATATTAGTGAGTTCTTGGCATTCACTTGCTTTCTTCATTGGGTAGGATGAAAGTGCTAAATGCCTCTGCTCTCATGTTGCTCAACATCTTGCATCTTGCATGCTCCTGGATCGCTGTGCTTCTGGTCTCCCCTGGCAAGGCTTCACAATCTGGAGGAGGCCAGCCTGGGTGGATGGGTTGCCCAGGGTGCCATGCCCCTGAGTCTTGGCTGTCTTTCATTTAACATGGGAAGGTGGCAGACTCCGTTCTCTAAAATAAGCACCAACAGAGGATGCTGAACAAACTAGATGCTCGAATCCCTATTTGACCTTGGGGAGCATGTCCTTTCTGCCAGAACTCTGGAGGCAATGAAGAGTAAATGCACCTATACAGGTTTGAAACTGTTGTATACCCCAGAAAAGCCATGTTCTTTAATCCTGATTCAATATTGTAGAGTGGGACCATTTTGATTAAGTTGTTTCCATGGAGATGTGAGGACTTTTGATTAGGTGGTTTCCATGGAGGTGTGTCTTCACCCATTCAAAGTGGTCTTAATTTGCCTACTGGAGTCCTTTATGAGGGAACCATTTTGGAAAAAAACCTTTATAGCCAACAGAGCTGACACAGAGAGCCAACATGAGACTCAGATGTGTGGAGATGTAGAAAGAAAATGCCCCCGGGGGAAGCTGGTTGAAACCAGAAACCAAAGAGCCTGTCAGTCACCATGTCTTCCTAGCTGACAGAGGTGTTTGGATGCCATTGGCCCTTCTACATTCAAGGTATCTTTCTCTGGATGCCTTAGTTTGGACATTTTTACAGCCTTAGAACTGTGAACTTCTAACGTAATGAATTCCCCTTTATAAAAGCTGCTCCATTTCTGGTGTATTGCATTCCAGAAGCTGTAGCAAACCAAAGCAGTACCCAAAGCTTGAATCTAAAGAGTCTCACAATCACCTGTACTTGGGGATTCCCTGGAAGTGCTGTTTCTCTGGCTATGGTGATGTCCCTTTGTCTCCAAAGGCTGGAAAGTATTGAAGTGCTAGGAGGTGTTGTATTTTCTCCATTTTTTGCTGCTCCATGGAGCTACTCTGTGTTCCTTCCAGAAAAGCTTTTACACTTCTAGGGGCCAAACCTCTTTCCTGGAAGCTGTCTCAGGAAACAGGTTTTGTCCTTCCTTTATCTCCTTTCTCTCCTAATCTCTCTTTGATATGTACTCAGAACAATTTTCTTCACCCTCTTCCAAACAAGCTATAATCCTCATGCATCTTAATTCATCTAAGGAGGAGAGCATTACTGATTCTGCTTGATGGCTATCTGTTCATCTTAGCTGGGAGTGACCAGCTACATGGGTGATGTGATGTGAGTGCATGGTACAGATGTATTCAGAAAGAACCCCCAAAGTAATCTGAGCCTCTTTGTAAGTTCACACATGCATATAGGCCAGTGCTTGAAAGAAACCAGAGCAAAGCTTCAGAATTCCTTGAGGAATTGAAACATAGGTCCAATCCACGCTTCCTGTTCTTTTATCATGATTCATACTACAAATTTATCAATTAAATGCTTCATCCTTAAGTTTCTAGGGTGAAAAAAATGCTAGTAATGATTTTGAGGCCCTAGGTATACAGCTTTCACAGTGAACTTTAAGACCGGGCCCTTAAGTTTTTTGATTCATTTGCATAGAACCCTCTCATCCTGTCTTGAAGCTGAAGACCTATAAATTGTCACTACAAATTCTAGAGCCTTAGGACTATGGTCCCTGAGGACCTAAAGAAGCTCAGGGCAGGAGAGGTCAGCAGTCTGTAACTCCTGTGCCCGCTGGAGTTGCCCATCAGCTGACTCCTCTTCATTAGGACGAGAGTTGAGGAAAGAGATGGACTGATTCCACCAATGAATTACAGCCCTTAAAAGAGAGATTTATAAATATCTATTTGGTTTTTTTTTCCAGTGAGGTCTGAGTGGGTGGGGGTTGGGCTGGGAATGTCCAGTCTCCAGGGTGTTGACTGACAAGTAGCAGACGTGATTCATAGGCCGCGCCTTTCCCCAAGAGAAGCTCACTGGGACACTGCTAGCAACTGGCCTTTCAAAAATGCATCTCCTGTCTGTCTGCAAATGACTGTATTCATTGGGACAGTTGCTTTTTTCTCTGCCTCTTTCACAGCTATTTTAACGTTGAGCTCTAGGAAAGGGTAAGGGGGAGTCCATGTCTTTGTCAGTTGCCCTGAAGGAAAATGAACCAGTCCTCAAAGCTGAGTTACTCACAGTGTGAATTCATGGGGGTTAAAAAAGACCAAATGATACTAGGAAGAGTTACTCATATACTGCAATGAACACTCACTGCCTCTGGCCCGCCTGGTCTTCCCTTCATGCCCACATTACTCCTTGGTCTAAATGAGGTTAATGGAAGAGAGACGTCCTCAGAGACGTGAGCTAAATCCCAGTACAGTGACCCTCTCTAGGTAGACAAGGGTGCTTGGGAGAGCACTGAGTAATGGCTGAAAGATAAATTACATATAAGCTAGTCGATAGCTTGCCAATTATGTCCGTTATATTCCTGAAGATGACATTTCTGAGAAAAATGCCAGCATTTAAGCAGTTCTAAATAGACGTATTTTATTGTGCTATTTCCTGGGTCAATTTCTTTCCACAATTGACTTTCATACAAATACATGGTAGAAATTTTTGTTTTAAAACTTACAAATAAAATGCTTCAGAATTACATCTGCAGGAATAACAGCTACCGAATAGAAAAATCTGCCATCCCACAAGCCAATGCATGAGAAAGAAGGTTCCCAAAACGCGTATTATACTCAGCCAAGCTATGCATTTCTGTCCCACTCAATCAGAAGCAGAGCAGCTGAGCAGATCTTCTTGCATCCTTTCTCCCTTATGCATATCTGTGCTATCTCTAGTCCACGCCATTAATTATTTATATAATGCCCATATTGTGATATATAGATCATGCATTATGAGCCCCAGACAGTGCTTCTCTATGGGTTATATCACAGTACTCTATCAACCCACTGTATAAACAGCCTCTCTCATACATGGGACAGCATGATTATCCTGATGAATTGATCTTATTCAGACCCTGTGTACATATTAGAGCAATGTTTTATCACTATGTAGATGTATACACACACTCAATATTCACTGGTGTTAGAATAAATATTGTGACTTTGTGGAGAGAATGGCCTCACAGAATAACAGGCAGCATCAGATGGTCCTTATCAGCCAGCCAGATAGGAGCACGCTGGCTTGTAGCTTGGTTGTCTTGTTGTTTGGGGTGCTTCCTCTTCTCATCTAACCCAAGAAAGGGTTCTGTTCTTCATCAGATCAAACTCCTGTGGAATGATCTGAGTCTGTGTGTACAGGAGAAATCTTAAAACATCCTGCCTATCGAGTTGGTTATCCAGTTTGGCTGAAGCTTTTACCCAGCTCATTAGCATTTATTGACCATTCAGCAGCCTATCTTGAGCAGTATGGAAAATATAAAAGACACGACGATCCTTTACAAATGTAAACGTGAATGGCCTAAGGTATAATTTTTTTAGCAGCTGTATTGAGTTATAATTCACATATCATACAATTCACGCATTTAAAGTGTACACTTCGATGGTTTTTTTATGTATTCAGAGTTGTGCCACCATTACCACAATCAATTATAGAACATTTTATCACTCACATTCATTAGCAATCACTCCCTACTTAACCCCAAATCCCCCAGGCAACTACAAGTCTACTTTCTGTCTCTACAGATTTACCTATTCTAGACATTTCATATAAATGGAATCATACAATATATGCCCTTTATGACTGGCTTCTTTCATTGGCATAATGTTTTCAAGGTTCATCCACATTGAAGCATGTATCAGTACTTGATTTCTTTATATTGCCAGCTAATATCCTATTGTATGGATATACCACATTTTTTTTGTCCCTCCATCAGTTAATGGACATTTGGGTTGTTTCCATTCTTTGGCTACTATGAATACATACTACTATGAACATTCATATGCAAGTTTTCATTTCTCTTGGGTATATGCCTAGATGTGGAACTGCCAGGTCTGGGTTTAAGCGTTGGAGGGAGAGCCAGACTGTTTTACAAATGGCTACACCATTTTCAGTTCTCACCAGCAGTACATTAGGGTTCCAATTCTCCATATTCTTGTCAACACTTGCTATTATCTGTCTTTTTTTTTATAGCCATTCTAGTAGGTATGAAGTATTATCTCTTTGTGTTCTTTTCTTTTTTACATAGGCAGGCACCAGGAATCAAACCTGGGTCTACAGCATGGCAGGCAAGAACTCTGTAAGTGAGCCACCGTGGCTGTCCTCATTGTGGTTTTGATTCACATTTCTCTTAATGGCTAATGATGTTGAACATCTCTTCACATGCTTATTGGTCATTTGTATATCTTCTTTTGAAGGAATCCATGGCCCATTTTTAAATTGGGTCCTTTTCCTGTTCATTGTTGAGCTGTAACAGTTTCCTATATATTTTAGATACAAGTCCCTTGTCAAATATGTGATTCACAAGTATTTCTCCCATTCTGTGGTCTCCATTGAAGAACACAGGTTTTAAATTTTGATGATGCCCAATTTATCTACTGTCCTTTTGTTATTCATACTTTTGGTGTCCTTTGTAAGGAGGTTTTGCCTAACCTCAAGTCATGAAGATTTACTCCTATATCAAAGTCTTCTATTTCCCTAGTGATCTTTTATCTGTTTGTTTTATCCATTATTGAGAGTGGGGTATAGAAGTCTCAATCTGTTATTGTTGAATTCTTTTTTTCTGTAAATTCTGTCAATTTTTGCTTCATGTGTTTTGGGGCTCTGTTGTTATATGCGCATAATTATTTAATCTTCTTGATGATTACAAACTGTCCTTTGTTCTTTTTTTCTGACTCTAGTAGATTATTTTTGCCTTGAAGTCTATTTTATATGATATTAGTACAGCCACTGCAGCTTTGTTATGGTTGCTGTTTGCATGATATGTCTTTTCCCATCCTTTTACTTTCTATCTATTTATATCTTTGAATCTAAAGTCTTTCTCCTGTAGAGAGCATACAAGTGGGTCGTGTTCTTTTATCTAGTCTGATAATCCCTGACTCTTAAATGGTTGGTTTAATCTATTCAACTGTAATGATATTACTGATATGATTGAACTTAACACCTGCCATTTTACTTTTAGTTTTTTATATGTCTCTCTTTCTCTCTTTTTTCATTACTCTGTTCCTCTTTTATTGCTTTCTTTTACATTAGGTTAATATTTTCTACTGTAATATTTTAATTACTTTAATGATGTGTTCTAGTTTGCTAGCTGCTGGAATGCAACACACCAGAGACGGATTGGCTTTTAATAAAAGGGGATTTATTTTGTTGATTCTTCAGAGGAAAGGCAGCTAACTTTCCACTGAGGTTCTTTCTTATGTGGAAGGCACAGGATGGTCTCCGCTGGTCTTCTCTCCAGGCCCCTGGGTTCCAACAACTTTCCCCGGGGTGATTTCTTTCTCCATCTCCAAGAGCCCGGGCTGAGATGAGGAATGCCAAGCTGCTAGGCTGTGCTACGTTGCGATCTGTCATTTAAGCACCAGCCAATTAAGTCAAACGTCACTCATTGCAGCAGACATGCCTCCTAGCCTACTGCAGATGTAATTAGCAACAGATGAGGTTCAGGTACCATTGGCTTATGTCTGCAGCAACAAGACTAGGTATGCTCACCTGGCCAAGTTGACAACTGAATCTAACTAACACATGATGTTTTCACTATTTTTTTTTTTGGCTATTTTTCTTAGTGGTAAATTTAAGGCTTACCATATACATTTTAATTTATTATAATCTGCTTAAGATTTATACTTAATTCTAGTAATGCATAGAAACATCTTCCTTTATAGCTGTATTCTCTCTACCCCTTTTGTGATGCTATTGCAAATGTATTATATCTATATATGTTACAAACCCATAATACAATATTATGATTATCACTTTATATCTTTTAAAGAAACATAGAAGATACAAAGTATACATTTATAAAATTTTGTTATATTAGCCTTCTTATTTATCCTTTCTGATTCTCTTCATTTGTTCCTATGGATTTCAGTTGTCATTTGGCATCATTTCCTTACTCAAAGAGAGCTTCAAATTTCTACCTACCTTCTTTGTATTGTTATTGTCAAATATACTGTATTTCTATATATTTTATCTCCAGCAATACAAGTGCAAACATTTTTTAATACAAATTGTTTTTAATCAGTTAAGAGAAGAAAGGAAAAGAAAAATCTGCCATCCCAGAAGCATTTTCTTCTATATGCATTCATAATACCTTTTAAAATTACACAGTTACTTTTACAGGCAGGAGGCTTCAAATTAAGGGGTCATTTGCTTTCAACCTGGAGAACTTTACTATTTCTTGTAAGGTACGTCTGCAATCAATGAGTTCTCTCAGTTGTTGTTTATTTAGGAATGTCTTTACCTTCAGTTTTGAGATCAGTTTTGCAGGATTTAAAAGTTTTGACTGACCTTTTTATTTTTTACTTCCAGCACTTTGCATATGTCCTTTTACTGTCTTCTGACCTCCATTATTTCTGATAAGAAGACAGCTGTTAATCATACTGGGGTTCCCTTATATGCAAAGGCTCAATTTTCTCTAGCTTCCTTCAAGATTTTCTCTGTCTTTGTCTTTCAGCATTTTTATTATGATGTGTCTGTATGTAGATCTCTTTGTATTTATTTCACGTGGAGTTTGTTGTATGTGTAAATTTATGTTTTTCATCAAATTTGGGTTACATTTTCAGCCAATATTTCTTTGAATATATATTATATATATATATTATATATAAATGCTCCTTCTCCTCTGTTCTCTTTCTGATGCGTCTTCCCATTATACATATGTTGATGTACTCGGTGTTGCTCCACATTTTTCTGAGACTCTGTTCATTTTTCTTCATTTCTATTTCTCTGTTCTTTGGATTGCGTAATTTCTAGCAATCTGTCTTCAAGTTTGCTCTTTCCTGTGCTAATTCATATCTACTGTTGAGCCCAGCTAATGAACTTTTCATTTCAATTATTATTGTTTTGAAATCCTGAATTTTATTTTATTTTTTTATTCTTTCTATTTCTTTTATAGAGATTCTATTCTACTGCTATCACAATATTCTTTTCTTCTTAAAGCATAGTTACCTTTAGCTCTTGGAACATATTTCTAATAGCTGCTTTGGAGTTTTTGCCAACTGAGTCTGACATCTGAGCTCTCTCAAGGGCATTTTTTGTTACCTGCTTTATTTTCATGCATATAGGTCACACATCTCTGTTTTTTTTTTTTTTTAATCATTATATTTTTTGTTGTTGAAAACTGGGCACTTTAGATAACATATTCCAGGGGCTGTCAGTATTGATCCCCTGCTGAAGCTTATCGTTTGTTTGCTTGTTTGACTACTGATGAGGCCAAAGAATTTTAGTGAAGTCTATTTCCCCCAGAGTGTGCAGCCATGCTGCCTCTGGGTGGTAGCTTCTGATCTTCTTGGCTTGTGTCTCCCAGTATGGAAACTCTCCTAGAGTGACCTGGGTTGAGGGTAACTGGAGTCCCAGTATTCACAGTCTGTCACACTGGGGATAGTTTCCACCTTACCAGTGGGGGCTGAGTGAGGAAAGTTATCCACAAATCTATGAGCTATACTTGCCTGGAATAGAGTTTCTGCCACATGGAGCTGAGGAGGATGAGAAATGCTGATGACCCACCCCTCTCAGGGAGATAGATTAGCCCTTGACTGGATAGCCTGGGGTCGTGGTCGCACCCATCCAGAGTGAACATTCTGTCACTCGTAGAAGGTGGGGGAGGTCAAAGAGGAGGTGATTATGTTTCAGGGGCATAGGCTTTTGCTGTCCTTACTGAGATTTAGTAGATTTTCTTGAATAGACGTTTCTTCATTTGCTGTATGCCCTTAGGGCATGTTCCAGAGACTTTAAATGGTTGTTTTAAAAACAATTTCTACCAGTTATGGTTGTTTTACCAGAAAAAAGGTACATGGGACTCTCACACTGTCATTGCAGAAGTCTTCACTAATTAAACTCTATCAGAACAAAGCCTGTATAGGGAAACCTAATTTATAGCAAAGATAACTCAGCAATGCAGCCAAAAAATGATGGCCTTTTTCAACAAATGGTGTTAGGACAATTGAAAATCCATATATAAAATGTGTATCTTTACTCTTTATAATATAAACAAAGTAAATTCCAGATAGATTACAGATCTAAATGTGAAAAGTGAAAGTAAACAGCTCATATGCATTCCCTATGACCTAGCAATTCTACTGCTAAGTATGTATGCAACAGAAATGTGTACATATATTCAGAAAACAACTTTCACTAGAAAGCAGTATTTATAATAGCCTCAAACTGAAATTAGTCCAAATGCCTATTAGCAGCAGACTGAAAAAATAAAATTTTGATATATTCATACAAGGGCATATGTATCCATGATAATGAACTATATACAACTATATGCAATAATGTCTGAATCTTACAAACATAATATTGGATTAAAGAAGGCCAACACAAAAGAGTACATGTGTATGACTCCTTTCACATAAAGTATAGCAGACAAAATTAGTCCATGCTGTAAAAAGTCAAGATAGTGATTTCCCTTGGGTGAATATTTAGTAGAAGGAACAATAAGAGGAGATTTCAAGGTACTGATGGTGGTATTTCTTGATTTGGGTGCTGGTTCTTCAGATTAAATGGGTATGTGTACTCTATAGCATATTATACTTCAATAAAAAGTTTTTTTAAAAGAAATATGTGTGACCTGAATAAAAGTTAGAGTGCTTTGCATTTGACAAAAGTACCAAACAAAATTTTGACCAAGTCTATTTATGAACTTCGGTACTCTATAGTACATTATACTTCAATAAAGTTTTTTGAAGAAAGATATGGCTAGAAAAAAAGTTAGAATGCTTTACACCTGACAAAATTACCACACAAGTTTTTTGACGAAGCTCACTTATGAATACAGATACAAGATCCTTTAAAAAAACACTAGCAAATATAATATAGCATTATATTAAAGAATAATGCTCTAGGAAACCATGAAGTCAATATTATGGTATCTCAAAATATCATTATTACATCAATAGGTTGTTTTGGTTTGAAACTGCTGTGTACCCCAGTAAAGCCATGTCCTTTAATCCTTATTCAATATTGCTGGGTGGGATCTTTTTTATTGTTTCCATGGAGATATGACCCACCCGATTATGGGTGGTAACTTTTGATTAGATAGTTTCCATGGAGATGTGTCTCCACCCATTCAAAATGGGGTTGATTATTGGAGCCCTTTAAGAGGGAATTATTTTGGAAAAAGCTGGAGAACCAACAGAGCCCACACAGCCAGAGACCTTTGGAGATGCAGAAGGAAGAATGCCCCTAGGGAAGCCTTATATAATGAAGAGAGAAAGCTAGCAGCTGTCACCTTGTGCCTTTCCAGCTGACAGAGGTGTTTTGGACCATTGGCTTTTCTTGAATCAAGCTATCTTTCCATAGACACCTTAGTTTGGACATTTTCATGGCCTTAGAATTGTAAACTTGCAACTTAAATTCCTCCTTTTAGAAGCCATTCCGTTTCTGGTATATTGTACCTGGCAGCTTTTACAAATCAAAACATAGGTCAAAAGAGAAAACTTCATGTTCATCTTGATAATGTTAAAAAGGCACTTTTTTTTTTTTTCGCATGGGCAGGCACAGGGAATCGAACCTGGGTCTCTGGCATGGCAGACAAGAACTCTGCCTGCTGAGTCACTGTGGCCCACCCTCAAAAAGGCATTTAACAAATTTCAATATCCACTTCTGAAAAAAATTAAATAAATTAGATATGGAATACTCCTTCAACATTAAAAAGTTTAAGATTAAAAAATTATCTCAAACTGGTAGCTTACATCATGCTTAAGAGCAGTAGCCAATAGAGTAGTATTTTCTAAATGTATTTTGTCAAGGAATATGATTTAAATTGTACTGTATTGAAGAACTATCAGTAGGACCCCATGATATATATATATAAACCATATTAAGATGGGACTTTTTCTGTTGACTCAGAGTTTCAGTTGAGGTCCCCAAATCTGAGAAAAATAGTCATTGAATACTGCCACATCTTGGAACTCAAGAGGTGCTTGTCTGTCAATGTAAGATGGATTAAGAAATTGTGCAACTCTCTGCCAGCAATAATCCTTCACTCCCCTCTAGACTATAAAAGAGAAGAGAATTCATTATGGTTGTAGAGGTCTGTGTTGACTATTGTTTTGGGAATGACTAGTAAGCCATATATTTTCCCCATGGAGATGATATATGGCTCCCTGGGGAGGAGGGTGCTTTGAGTCAAGACGTAAGGCTTCAAGAGCATCATTCAAAAAGCTTGACCTGGGTTCCCTGATTGGATGTATGCAGGAACTGGAATCTGACTCAACCCTTAAAAGTTTAATGGCAGGAAGCTGTGAGTGGCCAAGACTTCAATGTTAGCAAAGCCAGGGGAGAAAGGGCATTAAAAACTTCTCCAGTTGAGCAGGGCAGTGTATTTGTGAGTTCCCCATGGGCCAAATATGGGCCATTGGAATAAGGCTGGATCATGTCATCTGGAGAGGGACTCTGGCCAAGATGACTCTAAAAGAGAGATAAATCTTCGGAAATCATGGAGCTGGTCATTGGCAGCCAGAGGAAAGAGCATCACCTACGTAAAAGGAACTGTTGGTGAAAGATCTTAGCAATAGCCATGGTGGGTTGCAGAGGATGGAGCCCTGAACTCATAGGGGCACACCAAGAAAAATGGATCATCTTTAGGATACTGCTGCACACAGAGGACATCTGCTCTAGGTTATAACTGTAGTAGTCCAGTAAGACATTTATGTCTCTTGGCTGGTTTCTTTCCTCTTCCCCTTCCCCCAACCCCCAGCCCATGCTCTCCCTTTGAGGGGTTAGAACAGCAGCTGGTTAGTCAATGAAGTGGTGGAGTCAGACACTGGAGAAGAAGTCAGTCATAACCTCCACCCCCTCTGCAGACTTTCAAGCCACCGGAGAAAGGGGGAAGTTTTTAATTAGATCAGAGATTAGAGATATGTAATTATTATTCTAGACTGAACTTGTATTATCTGAAAATGACCAGATAAACAATGGACATGCTTGAGATTTAATCCAGGGGTGGGGAAGAACAAGTCGAAAGAATGAATTTGAAGGACCTGTGGAGAGAAAGAAAAAAGTTGCCTTTTCTTTGCACCCTCTGCATCCTAACTCATACATATACATAAACATATTTATACACAGGTAAATACATATTTTTACATGAAATTGCCAAAAAGCTTATTTATATGCAGAACTGAAATCAGCAAAACAATGAAAGAAAACATATTTTAGTTGTAAATTAAGAAAAAAATCAAAATAAAAGAAGACATCTTTCCTTTTACATTGTGTACTATCAAATATGACTCAACTGATTAAGATAAAAGTGCCTTGCTTTTGTGTATTTTTCGCTCACATTCAGTTAGTATTAAGACTATTGTTGCATCAATTCTACTCCTACATTTTGCTTTCATTACAGGGTTACATAAAAATCCCATTTTTACAGGTGCCATTAGGAGCACAAGGAAAAAGACCACTAACAGCAGGATCATTCACCAAAGTCCTCTGAAACTTAGCGGGGTCTAAAGGAGATGTTAGAAAATGTTCTTTCACATATCACACACCCAACTTTCCGAGTATCTCTATTTAGAGTGGACGGAAATCCAGAGGAAAAACAACTTTCCTGGTCACTTCTTGCTACTACCTGATGTTTATTTGTTCAAGTTGGGCATTATTTCTTTTTGGACAGTTTTTATCTGTGCTTTTAGAAACTGAACGTGAGCTAGATAACCTTGTCTTTGAAGTATTCTGACTTTGGGCCCGTTTAATTGAGGTGTTTTGAGACCCAGTTGACTGTTTTCCTTTTATAGCTGCCTTCCTTCTTTGATTCCTGTTGCCCTACATTGTATAAAAAGAATTATAGCTGCTATGTATTAAGCACTAAGTGCCAAACACAGGGCTAAATGCTTTACAAACATAATTTAATGCTTATGGTTACACTTTTTGGCTCATTGTTATTATTGTGATTGGATGAGGAGACAGAGAAGCAGAGAAAGCAATTTGTCCTACCAAATCTTTCTAAATCTAGAAACCAAGCCCCGTCATTACCTTATAAGGTCACTACAAAAAAAAAGTATTTAATGAACAATAGAAGTTAATAATACAGCAGGCAGAGTTCTCGCCTGCCACGCCAGGGAGCCAGGTTCGATTCCCGGTGCCTGCCCATGCCAAAAAAAAAGTTAATAAAAGTTAAGTTAATAATAAAAAAACAATTAATAATAATAAAATGAAATATTTATCATACATCTCAGCAATTGTTAAAAAGACAACAAAGTGATGGGAAAAAGGGCCTATATCATGAAATGTAAAGATTACAGATTTTTGTTTGGGTTATTATTATTTTTTGCATTTGATGACCTCACATGCAAGTTCCTAATGTTCTCAAATATTCAGTTCATTGAAGCAGATCATTACATAATAATAAAAGAACATATTGTGTTTGTATATTTTAATATATATTACTATATAAAAATGTATTTAATATACACTAATACATTAACATGTTTATTATATATTTACATGAAAACACATTTTGGAAGAGAAAATATTGGAAGTATCTATTATTACTTCCCTCCAAAAAGCAATGTTTTTCAGAGAATATGTTTTTGAAATTTAATGTTTAGCAGAGCAAGTTTGGGAAATGATACATTAGAAGCATTAAAGAACGCTTTCAACGTGTTATCAGTCCCTCAGAGAAACCTTCCTAGATCTTCCTGGGGCAAATCTTAGAGTACTTTACACCTCTCCTTTATAGCTCATATCACAGTTCACATTTTAATTCTGTGATATTTGATTACTGTACATACCCTCCACTCAACTGAGGGCAGATATCAAGTCTGCTTTCTTCCCGCGGTATCACCAGATTCTAAGAGAGGGCCTGGCACATAGCAGATTCTTATTAAATATTTGGATAGTGAATGTATATGGCAACCAAAATAAACAAAATACCTGAGAAAACAAAGAAATATGTCCACATAAGGAGAACTACAAAACTTAACAGAAAGCTTAAAGAAATATATAATATTACTGCATAGAGAAATATATATTTGTTTAACTTAATGCCAATAAAATTAGATTGAAATTTCATGAAGTTGGAGCATGGACTTGAAATAGTAATTTTAAAATTGATCTGGAAGAACAAATGTTTAATAATGCTGAATGTTAAAAATAATTAGAAAGCACATTGGTAAAAGAACAGTACAGAGTAGAGTTTAAAAGCATATACACATACATGTATATTTCACTTATAATAAAGATGGCTTTCATAAGTCACTGGGGAAAAATAGTTTATTCAATACATTGTGTTGGGATATGTGGATAACCATTTGGCAAGAAATAAGTTTCATTTCTTCCTCAAATCAAATCAAATAAATTCCAGATGAGCTAGCATTTAAATGTAAAAAAGTGAACCACAAAAAATTCTAGAAGAAAATATAAATGAATGGGGATGTATCAAAGAGAGAAGCTATACTTTTAAAACATACAACACAAAAATGAAAACACCATTAACAAAAACTAAAACCTAAAAACTCAGGGATAACTGCAAGCTTCATAGTAGGGAAAGGGTCAGTATCTTCACTTTATACGAAGAACTTGTATAACTATTACAGTAGACAAACATCTCGATAGTGAATTGTGCAAAGGACAAGAACAAGCATATCACAGAGGAAACATTACAAGTGGCAATGAAAATATTCAATTCCACTAGTAGTTAAACAAATGCAAACGAAAACAACATTAATATGCTTTTTTCCTTTCAATTGTAATTGCCAAGGATTTTCTTTATTTTTAAATCCAGCTTTGTGATGGTGATAGGTGTCCTCATAAACTGCTCTTACGAGCTTAAATGGTACTCTCTTTCCATTAAACAATTTGATTATATGCATTAAAATCCTAAAAATATGTATACCCAGTATTTTCAGTCATTTCCTTTTTAGAAATCTAACACAAAGAAATCATCATGGTTTTATCCAAAGATCAAAGATTTATCCCCTAGAACATTTGTTTTATTTATCCTCATACATGCAGAGCATTGAAAATAACCTAAATATCCCAGGGATTGGCTAAATAAATTATTATAGTAATTATTATTATAATCCTCTATAGAGTAGGATACTATGTAGTTATTAATTAAAAGGACATAGTTAATGACAGGGAATTCATGTATCTTGCACACTGTTCTCAGATGAATCTTCCTAGAAAAACCACGCTGCCTCTGGAAATAGCCCTTGACTATGAGTCAGCTTGTGTACCATCCTTGACAAACTGATGACTAAGGGCAAGCCAGGTACCTCTGCAATTTAAGGTTTTGGAATGAGACTTTTCTTTGTGATCTCCTCCAGGCTTGATATCTATGAGTTCAAGGACATCATAAGGATAGTGCTCCAAAGGTATTTCCAGGCAAACCTGTGGAGAAGGGAAGATCATGCAGCTACTGAAAGTAGGCAGTCACTCCACGGGAGGACGGTGATTATATCGACTGACGTTAAAAGCATACCAAGTACACCAGTTTGAATCTGTGGTGGACCCCAGAAAAGCCATGTCCTTAATAACCCTCATTCAATATTGCTGGGTGGGAGCTTTTTGATTGTTTCCATGGGGATATGACCCACCCAAATTATAGATGGTAACTTTTGATTAGGTGGTTTCCATGGAGGTACGTTTCCACCCATTCAAGTTGGAATTGCTTACTGGAGCCCTTTGAGCAGGAACCATTTTGGAAAAAGCTTTAGAGCCAATGAGAACCACGAGAGCCCACTTAGTCAGAGACCTTTGGAGATGAAGAAAGACAACAGCCCCAGGGGAGCTTCATGAAAGGAGTCTGGAGAGAAGGCTAGCAGACATCATCATGTTTGTCATGTGCCTTTCCAGGTGAGATAGAAACAAACCCTGAACTTCATTGGTCTTTCTTGAGTGAAGGTAACTTCTTGATGGTGCCTAAGTTTGGACATTTTTATAGACTTGCTTTAATTGGGACATTTTCTTGGCCTTAGAACTGTAAACTTGAAACTGAATAAACTCCCCCTTTTAAAAGCCATTCTGTTTCTGGTACATCACATTCCAGCAGCTAGCAAACTAAAATACCAGGTTTAGTCTATTCATATGATTTGTCTTCTTCCCTATCCCTCTATAGAAGCAGTATAGTGAAATGGTTAAGTGCATGGGTCCTGGTTACCTGATTCCATAATCCCAGCTGTATACCTCTGAGCTGTGTGGCTTTACAGAAGCAAGTCAAATACTCTTGGCCTTGAGTTCTTCATTTATAAAATGGACTTAAAAATTGCTGACCTTGTTGTATGGTCGTGAGTCTTAAATGAATTAATATATGAGTATTTAGAAGAGAATTGACCATTAAGAATTAACCATTGCCATCATCCTCACCATTATTAAGGCTAAGGCTATGTGCTACCCTTTTACATATATGTTTTTGAGCTGCTCTTTTTCACCTATTTTCTTCATCAAGGTCACTTTGATATTATTCAAATTAGATATGAATTCTATTTAATTTTTAAAATGTTTATTTTATGGCCATGGGAGACCAAAAAAAGAAAAGGCTTCTCCCCTTGAGGGGGAGCTCATGATGTAGTGGGGGAAATAAACTTGTCTGAAAGGTAATCCTTAGTGGAATGTGCTAGGTGCTAAAAAAAAAAAAAAAAGGAGGTACAGAGAGCTAAAACCAAATGAGCAGAAGAAGGATGGTCTCCCAACCTCGGAGATGAGGAAATGGTAGTTCAGCTAGGACCTGGGGGATAGAAAAATCAACAGGTTGGAGACAGAGGTGGAGACTGCCTTGCAGGCAGCAGAAGCTGCATGAGCAAAGGCAAACATGGTTTGATTGGGACATAACACGTGGCATGAAGAAGCCGAATGTTTGGGTGGTAGAAGATTCTAGAAAGATATGGAGGAAGTTTTCAATGGCGGGTTTTATTACTTTCTTAAGATGACCTAATAGTTTCCAGGGCTTGGCCAAGAGAAAAACAAAAACCAACATACCACAGTATATTGAAAATAACACAGCAGTAAAAAATATGTACCAATATAAAATAGGCAGTATCCCAGGGAATTCCCATCATGGGAAAGGTTTTTTCAATCTTTTTTTTTTTTTTGACTTTGTAAACTTACTACTAAAACATGAAAAATCCCACTAGCTTGAAAGAATGGGTTTGGGCTGAAAGTCAGCAGGTAAATTCTACAACCCCCAAGTTTTATTGGTTCTAACACTGGCATCCCTCATGCCGGGAGGCCTGAATGATTGTTCTCATAGGGGAAGTTCCACAGCTTTCAGTGGATCTGTTCATTTTATGGTAGTGCTGGGAAGCTATCACAGAGCTCAAAAGAATAAATGCCATTCATGAAAGATACTATGCACAAAGTCCTTTCTTTAACAGTTCCTTTTCAAGTAATTATTTCAGAAGACACTTTTATTTTTGCAGTGATCTATAAGAAAACCAGCAATTTCTAAAACTTTTTTTTGAAGGTGAGAAGTATGCAGAGAAGAGAGAGCATATGAGAATGAAGGAAATGAATGAGAATAACTGCAGAGATGTCAGTCCTGAGAAATCTCTCTGCCAGACGCATCATAAGACTCTGCCTAGGCTCTCTGGGTAGATAAACCCTCAAGCTTGATAACCTAGGGTCTGAGATGCAGTCAGTTCTCAAGTCAGGTCTCTGGGTGTGGCCACTGACAATCCTGTGTAGAAATGACCCTAACCAGTTTCCTTTCTAGTAGCAGATCTTTGCTGCTTTTCTGTAAGATGCTTTATAGTAACTTCGGTTAATTTACCTCTAAGGTTTCCATGTCACTACAAGATGCATCTCATCCAACCCTCCTAAAAGGACTATTCTAAACTGTCTTCAAATTGGGATGGGCCTCATTACTTAATAGCAGTTATTCATGTTCACACTTTTGTTCTCATCTTGGAAATTAAATTCAACCTTGCAGAGAGACATTCTCTCTTTTTGGTAAGGATTCATGTTATATGAACACCGACTTATTTTTATTGATAGTTCAAAGGCAAATTGGTCCTAAATTTAGAAATGAGTTCTGGCCTAACAAGTTATTAAGGATGTGTGAATGACATTAAGCTACTTACCTGACCTCTATTTCCAAGGTTTATAATGGAATCCCAACAAGGGCCCTGCCTCTGCAGATACCACATGCAATTTTGAAAGATTGCTAGAAGAGCAATTTCCAAAGGATATATATTAATTTTTTTATACAGAATTCCCATATACCACCCCATTATTAGCACTTTGCATTGGTGTGGTACGTTTGTTACAATTGATGAGAGCACATTTTTATAACTTTACTATTAACTATAGTCTATGGTTTAACTTAGGATTTACTGCTTGTACTGTATAGTTCTATGGATTTAAAAAAATTTATTCTAGTACATACATACAACCTAACATTTCCCCTTCTAACCACATTCAAATATATAATACAGCACTGATAATTACATTCACAATGCTGTGCTACCATCACCACCATCCATTAAAAAAACATTTCCATTATCCTAAATAGAAGCTCTATACATTTTAAGCCTTAACTCCTTATTCCCTATCCCTACTTCATTCCCTGGTAACCTATATTCTAGGTTCTGACTTTATGAGTTTGCTTATTCTAATTATTTCATGTCAGTGAGATCATATAATATTTGTCCGTTCATGTCTGGCTTATTTCACTTAACATCCATTTTAGCCTTCAAGGTTCATCTATGGTGTTATATGGATCAAAGCTTCATCACTTTTTATGGTTGAATAATATTCTGTTGTATGAATGTATCACATTTGCTTTATTCATTCCTCAGTTGATGGACATTTGGGTTGCTTCTATATTTTGGCAATTGTGAATAATGCTGCTATGAAGATAGGTGTTCAAATACGTATTTGTCCTTACTTTCAATTTGTTTGAGTCTATACCTAGAAGTGGGACTGCTAGGTCATATGGTAATTCTATGCTTAACTTTCTGAGGAACTGCCTAACTGTCTTCCACAGTGGCTGCACTATTTTACATTCTATCAGCAATAAATGTTGTGTTCCTATTTCTCCACATCCTCTCCAATGCTTATCATTTTCCTTTTTTAAGAATAATAACCATTCAAGTGGGTTTGCCAAAGGACATCCTTGCAGAAGTATTATTTTCCCTTCTGTAACATCTTGAAGATTAAAAACAAATCTTGCTCCTCTGTGGTTTATCATCACTTGGTAAGAAATTTGGGGGGGGGGGGTTCTCATTTATTTCCTAATCAGAAAATGCTCCAAGTACAGGGGTGTTCTTTCCCTGGAAAGTTCTCAAGCCCTCAGACCATGCTTGATGAATTGGTTGAACATTTTTTGCAACTTTGGCAATCTGGTATCAATTTACCTTCATCTCAAACCCTGCCAAATTATTTTTATGAATATCACAAAGCAACACATATTCCGAAGAAGACCTGGCAGGCAGTCCTTTCAACCAGAAGACTGTGGTGCCCCCCTCTGTTTCTCCCAGAGGGACAACATATATCAGGTTTTCTTGCAGGGATACATCAGGGTCAAAGGAATGATGTTCGTGCGCTTTACTTGTGTTCCTTTAAAAAAAATTTCTGATACTCAAAGTTACCCCTGACCCTGTAGACTAGGCCTGGGAGTCTGTGGTCTTTCACTATTGCTAGTTTGTGATGGGTAAATGGCAAGGGTTTACCCTAACGTCTTGTGCAACACCTGGTTGATTGGATCACTCATGGCAACAAGGTGAGAACAAATGTCAAGACTGGGCTGTAAGGTGAAATCGAGACACAGAGGATTGTGAAGCTGTGAGTGATTTTCAGGGCAAACAGATTTATGATGAGTTCCATCATGGTAACTGTTGACAAAATGAAGGTGGCCTCCAAATACTAGGCAGGAGGGAGAACCAAGGATGATGATTATGCAAGACATTCTTTTTTGAGACTCCCATTGAAGACATCCACAAACTCATTCTGCTGACGCTTGTTTCAGGAAGAAGAAATAAGATCACCAGCAGTTCCTAATGGTGCTGGTGACATCAAGAGGAGTAGTGAAGAAGGCATTCTTTTGGTTGACGACCGCAGAAGGGCTCTGGGACTGGAAGACTTCAGATGAAAAATGTGTCTTAAGGTGAAGGCAAGAGGGCAAAAGGTGTGCTGTAGAAAAGGCTTTGAATTTAGGATCAGGAGATCTTGGTTGCATGTCCCAGTGTGCCCCTAATTTCACATCCTTAGCGCCAGGCACAAGCTGGAGGACTGATGTCAAGGTGTCCTTCAGGAATGGTAATGCTATGATGTCATTAGAAATGGACAGAAGCTCTTAGTGCAAGGTCATGGCATTGACGGAGCTACTAAAGAGGTTCTGATTGCTTGTCGAGTCTGCAAGGGTGTTGTCGTCTTCAGCTGTAGAAATTGAAGTATTGTTCTTGCGCCTGTTAAGTCAGTGACCCTTAATCTCTTTGGGGTTGCTAACCCTTAGAGATGTTGCTGAAAATCATAGACTCTTTCTCCAGAAAAATGTCCATCACAGAAATCTGTGGGCTCCTTAAAGTTAAAACACTTTAAATACTCCCAATTAAGAAAAACCATTTCGAACCTAATTAAGCCATTGTGGTCTCTTGAAACCAAATGGATATTGCTTATCTTTTTCCAAAATACTATATTTCTAGTTTATATATTCAAATACCTTAAAATTTCTTCCTAAACGCTGGTGAATATGTAAGCTAATTTTTAGCAGCTATCAGTCTTATAACCTTTTGCCTTGACTGACAGAGCATTTCCACCTTAATTCACCTATTATGAAGGTTTACTTTGCTCCTTCTTTGCTGTGTTCTCCTCTTCTTACTGACCTTCTCTTAATCTATACTTTAGAACACAATTTCATTCATTTTCATAAATGTAAACACAATCTAAACATGTAGATACTCCCCAATCCTTATCTCAACTCCAGATTTCCGTTTTGAGCTCCAGATCCAAATATCCAACAAACTTATTTGTGACCTCCCAAAGTTATGTCAAAGTTAGCATGTTAGAAAATGCAACCTGAACCTCCACTTCAACCTCCACCTCATATCTGGCTTTTCTGTTCTCACCATCTCAGTAAATGGGACCACAATTCAAACAGTTGCTCAAGTCAAATACTTTGGAAATATCTTTGGTACCTCCCTTTCTCTCATCATGATTCTCAGTCATATATTGAACACCCTAGACAAAGCTGCCATTATCTCGGTCTTGACTCTTATAACAGCCTCCCAGTTGATCTCCCAGATTTCCAGTCTTTCCCTCAATCAAGAAAGTTATCTTCTGAAAATGCAAATCTGAGAAACATTTCAAATGTCCATCAAGAGGAGAATGGATATACAAATCATGGCTTATTCATACAACAGAGTGCTACAAAAAAAAAAACAAAAATAAACAAAAAAGAACAACAAAAAGAAGTGATCTACTGCTATATGTAACAATAGGAATAAATCTCAAAAAAACATTAAAATGAGAAAAAGAAGCTTGACACTGTTAGACATCGTATGAGTCCATTTATATGAATTTAAAGAGCAGAAAAAGTAATCTATAGTGGAAGAGAGTACCTGGAAAGATGCACAAGAGAACTTTCTGGAAATTTCCTGGAAATGTTCCATGTCTTGTTTCAGGTGGTAATTATATAAGTACATATAATTGTCAGGACTCATCCAAATGAACACATAAGATATGTGCATTGTTTCATGAGTAAATTATATCTCAAAAATGAAAATTTGATGTGGTCATTCTTCTACTCAAACCCATTAATTGAGTCCTATTGCTCTCAGGGTAAAGTTTGAGATTCTCAGTTTGGTTTGATTTCCTGTACAATCTGAACACTGTTTATCTCACCAGATTCAACTCTTGCCTCTATCTATTACTGCCCAGATCCTCCAGGCGTATCAACCTTTCAGTATATAAACACTTGACTTTCTTTCCACAATATATGCCAAACTCTTTCCCCCAGTGGGGCTTTACCTGGAATGCTGTCTCCCCACATCTGAGACTGTTCACTTATCATTCATATCATGGCTTAAATGTCCTTCTTCAGATTAGGTTACGCGCCCCACTGAACGTTCCCAGAGTACCCAGCACTCTGCTTCATAGCATTTACCACAATTATAATTTTATCCTTATTTGTGTAATTATTTAAAATTCTCTTTCCCACTAGACTAGAGCTCCCATAAGGACAGCAGCCATTTTCTGTCTTATTCAACACAATTCACTCAACCAATACCTGGGACAATCCTATATTAAGAGTGCAATACACATTTGCTATAAGTTGAACAAGTAGGAGAAATATAGTTGCCGTATCTGCCTATAGATATAAATCTAAGGTTTATTTGTCCTTTTCCAAAAGAAACAACCACTGTGGTAAGATATTTGGATTATTAACAGCATTAAGTGCTTAAGTTTGCATAGCAGTTCCATTCCATGGTGTATTCTGCAACAATAGCTCCTAGTTATGTTTTCTAGAAGACCAATATTTTTTTAAGTTAGGGGATTAAGTCTGATGGACTATAAACTACTCCCCATATTTAGTTAGAAGTTTGTGAAATTCCTTTATTAACAGCATTGAAGCCATTCACAGAATGCTGCTCCCTTGGGACAGCCAGCAATAGATTACTCTTTTGATGTGGAGTAATCTAATGAGAAATTACAGGGACAGTAAGCATAAAAAAGCACAACTATTGGAAATGTTTGTTTTATGAGTTTTTAGGCTATAGTGTTTTAAAATATTGCCTATATGCAGATTTGGCATTTGTGGGTTGTTATTTTCCCTCCATTAATAAACAGCTGGGAAGACAGCAAATGTAATCTTTTGATTAATAAAGCAACTTGTCTCAAAAATGCCCAAGGCTTAGGGTGACCAACTGCCAGGTTTGCCCAGAACTGAGCAGTTTTCCAGAAAGCTGGTCTTTTTTGCTAAAACCATGAGAGACTGGGTCAAACCAGAATGGATGGTCACAGAGTGCTGACAGGTAGTGCCCTCGCTTGGGTTCTAGTTCCAGCCCAGCCTGGGCTAGTTAGTCCCTGGTACTTTATGAAATCTTTCTTTATCCTCAAAATGATGGCTAGTGCTCACTTTGGCTCTGCTATGTGTGGCATTCGATATTCCGTAAAATAAAGAGAACAACTGAGCAGCAGTGATGGTGGGCAAACGGGGAGATGACAATTCCAGCACTAATACTGTAAACCTTGGTGGAATTAGGGTTCACATTAGAGCACGAAGGAGTGAAGAGACAGAAGTAACTCTGTCTCTGCGCACAGCCGGCTGACCTTGACCAGGCAGGGCGCGGAGTGGTCCGGGTGCATCCGCTCATTTAATGCATTTAAATCCTCAGAGCCACACCCTGGATTAGGTAGTATTTTCCTAACTCCCATTTTATCGATGAGGAAATGAAGCAAAAAGAGGGTAAGTAAAAAACTTGCTTGGGAGGTCGCCAGCTGGTGAGCAGGGAGCCGGTGGTCAGGCCTGGGTCTGCCAGCTCTCCGCCCGCCTTGAGGAGGCTGAAGCCAAAAGCCAGGCCCGCCTCGGGGCAGGCTCCGGAGAGCAGAAGCCAAATCGGCTGCAGGCCCCCTTAGTGTTGGTTAATCCTGGTCGCAGACCCTACAAGGCAGCCGGGAGCTGCCAAGGGAGGAGCCGTCCCGCACCAGGCACCGCGTGGGAAGGGCCCCCGGGCCAGCCCCCGCCCGCTCAGGGTGTGCTCAGCGCTGCGCCCTGCGTAAAAGAATTAAAAACAAAACAAAACAAAAACGACCCGCTCCTTCCCACAGAGAAGGGACCCTTGGGATGCGGATGAGACTTCACCCTGGCCGCTGCCCGGCCCTCCCTGGCCGGGAGGCCAGGGCACCCAGCAATCTCAGGGCGGAAAAGCCCGCCCGAGGGAGACGCAGAGTGGGAGAGGGAAGCAGAATCAAGGGATCGCGCAAAGGTTAGTCCCGCTGGCACCGAGACGATAAAGGTGGGGGTGGAGTAGGGGAAAGGTAATGTCAGCCAAAGGCAATAAACAGGCCTCCACAAGTGCCCAGGAGAAACACAGGGGAGTAGAAAGAAATAGGCCCATTAATAAACGAGAAGGAAAGGAAATGACTGCTTCAAGAATGTCTGGGGCCCCAGACTATTTTAAAAATATCTTTAGCAAGAAAAGGAGAGAGGCCCCACAGAAGTAACAGGGATCAGTGTCAACCTGCTGGCGCTAAAAGAGCTCAAGCTAAGTGAGGAAAGCTTGGGAAGCCAGAGTAGCCAGGAGTCTGCTCAGCCCACAGAGGAGACCCCAAGGTGCCCCCTTCAGAACAGCTCCATCAGGCTGGGTGCTTTCCCCAGGGCGCAGCATCCGGACCCGTCTGAATCCTTTTTACTAGCTCTGTGAGCTCTAGCAATTTTCCTCAACTTTCCATACCAAAGTTTCTTCGTTTGCTGAAGGAAGCTTAGGACAGAACCTTCCTGGAGGCTTCTTATTGGGATTGAACAAGAGGCCGGGAAGTGCTCACCAAAGGGCGGCTATTTGCATTTACAGTCTCTTATCTGTCAATTCTAAAAGCCAAAAACCTCTGTAAACCAAAAGGTTTTGGGTAACTCATTTGGCAACACAGACTGCTTCTATCTAAGGCAGGAGCTGAGCTGAACTGCTGCCAGGCTATTTATCTCTTATACTTAGGCCACTTAGAAGGACCATTCATTTACTTAGCTGCAGAAATATCCATGTGTCTGATGAGGGGGTACTGCTCCAGAGCCACTGGGGGGATGTTATGCCATATTCAGTATTTGGGCATTTCTTCTCTAAAATCTAAAACATTCCAGAACACTTTGGTTCCCAGATCCAGAGAAGAAGCTGTGAACCTATATCATGGAGAATCTCAGGCCCTTTACTGGGAGTAGCACAGCCTTCAAATGGAATTTTGACCTTACAGCCCAAGAAGAGGCTTAACCTCAGAAATAAGTTCTGTCAAAATTCTGTGGGCCTTGGATCCACCAGCTCTGCTCAGGAAGATGGCAAGGGGGCGCCTAGTTTATTAACTGCTAATGTGATTGTGCAACAATCACATTAGCAAAATCGCAGTTGGAAGAGGTGAAACTGTAGTGATCACAATTACTAGAAGTGTCAAAGTTCAGAAAATATATAAGATTGATGGAAAGATGTTTCCAGAAGTCAGAATGACACTAGAGTTCATGAAGTTTTCTTTCAAAGGGGGTGCTGCTTTTATACAGTGCTAAGTTCTTTTTTTCTATTGTCGTTTAAGTCCTGTCTTAAGCAAAGATATTTG
The DNA here is from genome assembly GCF_023851605.1 of Tamandua tetradactyla. Classification (NCBI taxonomy): domain Eukaryota; kingdom Metazoa; phylum Chordata; class Mammalia; order Pilosa; family Myrmecophagidae; genus Tamandua; species Tamandua tetradactyla. The sequence goes on along the minus strand of NC_135344.1, from coordinate 61,256,103 downwards.
CTACGGATGCAACACTGAGGTTTTGAACATCTAGGTATCATAATTAAATAGCAAACTTCTGTGTCAGCAGCTTTCACAGGACAAGGAGAAGTGGAAAGTTCTGGAAATCTAGATGTACGGGTACTAAGAATAGGCTCTAACTGGGTAGCCAGGATTGGGGGGGGGAGGGGCTGTGAGGCAGGTGGGTTGGCAAGGGGGAAGGTAACAACGTGTTAACCATGGAATTAGACAGCGGTTAAAATTGTTAAGAAGGGAAAAAGATGAATGTAAAGAGAAGAAGGAGCATTGCTTCCAGCTTACCTGGGACTTCTCCTGGCCAGGTGAGTGAATTTGTGTGGACAAGTGTCTGGGTGTGCCACACACACTCGTTATTGGGCCACCTTCCATTTCTTGATGGAATGTCTCTCTCTGTCTCCCAGGGAATTGCCCATATTCCCAGCCACCATGGCCATGTTAAAGCAGGAAAGACACTCTCACAACTCTGATGCATCTTGGCCTAGGGCCTGAGGAGCCATTATCCAAGCTCACTGGCCAGTGCCGAGTCCTGTTTCAGAGTTGCCGAGGTCACAGCCTGCAGGAGGGAGGACAGCACAGTGGTTGAGAGCGTGGCCTCCTGGGGTTCTGGTGCTGGATGGAGTATGAACGCGAATTAACTATGACCTTGGTCAAGTTAGTTAATATCCTCAGATTCTGTTTCCACATCTGTAAAATGGTGGATGATGAGAAGCATACCTTACTCATGGGATTTTTTATGAGGATTAATGTCCTTTAAAGGTGAGCAGGGACAGGGTCCCTGGCCCAACTCGGTCTTTAAACCTGTTCTCCAAAGACTGGTCAGAGACACAGCTAGGGAATTACTTAGCATGGCCTTTGTCCCCCCCTGGGGAACATGGGACACTGATTCCCAATTTTGAAAACAGAACTGAAATTCCTTCAGTAAAATAAACCTTAAGGATAAGAGAAAATAAGATCTAAGAATTAAGAGCCATGAGTGAGACATAGCATATATTAACCAAAAATCTGAGAGTTCTTCACTTTGACCCTTACTAGAATGCCATCTAGGCTAATTACATTTGTTAAGTACCACCTTGTGCCAGTCACAGCAGGAAGCATTTTATGACATCATTGCTATTATGAATCCTAAAGGTAGATATTACGGGTATTATGACCTGCCTCGTACGGAAAACAGACTGAGAGAAGTTAAGCAGGTCAGGAAATGGCAAAGCCGGGATTCCAATCTAAGTACGTATGACTCTAAAGCCAGTAACTTGCTACGTGCTTTTCTCAGTCATTGTACTTTTTTTTAGGCTTATCTTAGTCATAACACAACATCAGTTGTGAATGTGGAAATATAACCAGATTTTCTTTCTTCTTTTAAAATTATACCATGTCCTGTTTGCTGATGTTTCCCTTTTGCAATTCTTATTCATTTATTCACGTATCCATTCACTCACTTGCTCCCTCATTTGGTGCTCCTGGCTGTCTCTCTTTTTATGCACACACTCACAAGAATAACTAATATAGTTGCTGTCCTTGAGGAATTTACAGTGGAATCTGTTTCAAGTTTGCTAGGGTGAAATTTGCCACAAAGTGTAGACTGATGCATTTTCTCGGAAGATAAAAACAAAAAGAAATATGGAAGCAAAAAAAGGAAGAGAAGACAACTTCCTAGAGTAAAAGCTCGTTGAATGAAAGACTATTTGATGATTGTCACTTGAGATTGTCCTGCTGTTGGTGAATTTCCCCATGTACAGGATAGAGGCGAGGTAACTTTCCATTTCTGATAACAAGGGAGTCAGTCTGGCCAGTGCCAGCAAAGACTTTTTTAAACAGCATCAATACCATTAATGCACATTTTCTGAGAGGGCAAGACTGGGTTACCCGGCTGCCTGACCGAGGGCTGTGAAAACTGTCTACAAATATTTAAAGGGTGTAAGTGAAGACTGGATTGCTTTAAAACATCTTGGTGCTATGTTGGTTTATTAAAGATGCAGCAGGGTCTGCGAAGGCATGTCAGAGCCTCATACTCCCAGAAGCTTTTTATTTGGGGTCTGGGAGCATGTGGCATAAACCAGCCAGTGAGTGGGAAGTAAATACTGAGCGGAAAGGACTTCTAAGGACAGCATCAGAGAGGAGGAGATGAAGGCCTGAAGACGCTGGTCTAAGTGGATGGCCTCCACAAGACTGCCTGATGGACGATCACAATTTAATGGCATTCCAGAGCAGCAGGAAGTATTCAGTAGCACTACAGTGCGGAGAGAGGAGAAACAGAAAACTTCAAGTATTAGCAAGAACATGGAGGGAAGTGACTCAAACTCAGTGAAGTGAAGGAGTGATTATCTGGCTTGTAGATAACCAGAGACCTCATTGCATTTGGGTGTCCTGGGAGATCACCTTTACTTCATGTTCTCTGGAACCTCCTGGAAAGGGTGGAGTGAGAAAAGAGCATGGACTTTCAAAGTAAAGTTGTTTTGCTTTTTGGCAACTCCAGTGAAAAGGTCTCAATTATTATGAAGTTATTAAGGTTAAAGTTTCTTGGAACACTTATGGATATTTATTTATCCAGGGAGTAGTTAATATGGATAATTGGATTTTGGAGATGCATACTCTAATTTGGGGACGAGTGGGAGTTGTTGTGTAACAAAATGGAAACACGTGGAAAGAAATTGTGCTAAACGTGATCATCCAAGATGAAGGGCTGACAGACTAGAACTTAGATTTTTAACGATCCGTAAATACCCTCAGAGAGATAGTGAATTGATGAGGCCATCAAAAAGGGATAAATCGTGGAAGTAACTAGGAGATTATTTGTAACAGACCCCACCAACAATGGGGCAATCAGAGCAGACCAAAAAATCCCTCTGCAGCAGATGGCATGGAGATGAAGAGAACTTCTCTGTGCCTTATGTAAAAGAGGTGACTGATGACTTCTTTACAAATACTGTAGAGTGTAAGCCTTAAGCAATAGGCAAAGTGCCTTAGTTAGGTCCAATTGCTATAAATGAATTTAAACGGGAACATACGTTATTTTACATTTCTATAGGACTGTACATTTGCCAAAAGATTTATAATCACTTGTTACTTAATATTCATAGCATCCCTCTAAAGCAGAATTTCCCATACTGGGACTGCAAAGCCCTGGGGGTGCTGGAAGAATTCCAAGCAGGTCATGGGGATTGGAGTTATAGTATTTCAAGCAGCTGTCTGATGGCGATGGAAAATTGAGGGCTAAAGGAGTGAGGCATGGAGCCCCGGTGCCCTGTGTTCCCTGGGCAAGTCTGGGGCCCTTTCTCAGGACCAGTTATGCTTTACAGGAGTCCTAGGGTTCTGCCCATGTCACTGTCTTTGCAGTAGCTGGGCACAGGCTCTGGAGACCTGTCTCTGAATTCTGGCTTTGGTCCTGGTTAGCTGCATGACCTCGGCAAGTTCCTTAGCTTTCTTAGCCTTATCTACAAAAAAGATCAGTAATCATATTTGCTGTGCAGAGCAGTTAGAAGGAGTGGATGAGATATACTCAATCGTAGGCCCTGAATGATCAGTGATATGTTCCCATTGTTTCTCCAGGTGCTTTGATGCTTCAGAAAACAAGTACAAGGATACTTACACTTGGAAAATCTCTGTGATGAAAACAAATAGGGGATACTTGTATGCATATTTGTAAATATATATATATATAATTTCATAAATATTTAAATATGTACGGGTGCTTGCAGATCACTGCGGTCTTTTGTTTTTTGAGCATCACTATTCTTAAGGGAAGTGTTTTGTGATCACAGTTGAAGACAACTGAGAGGTATGATGACTCAGCTATTCAGTAGTGATTAAAAAGTTCATTGGTTAGTCTGTTGGCAAAGGAAGGAGAGGAGAGAGATGGCCTTGTGTGCGGCCCTGTAGCTGCCAATCTCTGTCAGTTAAGGAGAAGAAAAGCTGAAGGTTTTCCCTCACCTGTATAATCCAAAGTTTAAGGAGATCCACACAGATTTCTTGCAAATAGCTGATCCAGAAAGCTCTCACCTAATTTAAAGATCAATAATCAGAAAGGAGCACCGCAGTCTCTATACCTGAAAAAAAGGATGAAAGAATCAAGAAAAACAAATTAGAAAAATATTTCCACAAGACAGATGAAATTTATGACCCAATTTACTGCTATGAATTAAAAATGAAAAACAACTGAATGAAACAGTCACCTCTGAAAAAACAAGAGCTCAAAAAACAGATATACAATAGTTCAGAAACTCTTTAGCAAGACAGCAGGAGGTGAAACAGAAACTGGCAGAACTTAGCAAACAAGATCACTTAGAAATGAAGACCATACTGGAAGCAACAGAAAGAAAATGGAATTTGTTGGAAAGAAGCCAAGTGCTCAAAGGATGGGAAAGAGAAAAATGGGTGAAATGAAAAGGAAATAAACAGAGTTCTATGAAGGTGAGAGGTAAGATGATAGATATTAAGGGCAGATAAGGGCATAAATTATACCAGTGTTTTTGTAGTCTTGAAAAAGAAAACTAACCAACAATATGAAGAGCAATGATAGATCCATAAATAAATGTGTAAAACTTTCCATAAATAAAAGACTTAATATGCAATTGAAAGAGTGACCCTGTTGCAGGAAAAAATAACACAGAATTATCACTGTTGAGATATACCTTGAAAGGTTCTTGGCTTTAAAAACTTCTGAATTTCTGGCAAGACGACTTTGAAAAATATCAGACTGGCTTTAAACTTCACCACAGCAACACTTAGCACTAGAAGAGATTTGAGCAACGTCCACAAAATATGAGCAAACACTTTATACCCAGTCAAACCATTATCAAGTAAAAAAGTAGAAGATAAACATTTTGGACCATACAAAACCAGAGGAAACTTTAAGATGCATGTATGAGACTTTAATTCCTGTTTGTTTTGCAAATGAATATAAAATGATGTAATTAATGAGGTCAATTGAATTGATTTTTATAAAAATCTATGTCTTGGAAACAGAATACATTTTTCCAGCTACCCTTGAAACAGTCATAAAAATTGACCATATACAGGGTCACGAAGAAAAATTTAATAAATTCCAAAAATTAAAATGAGTACAGAAAAGTTTCTCTGATCAGAAAGCAATTAATCTAGAAACTAATCATAAAACTAGTGAAGAAATTAAAAATCTACCATCTGGAAATGCTAAAATACTCTTTCTTGAGCAGCTTTACCATCAGGGATTTATTTGAATAATAACTGGAAAGTGAAAATAATTAAATAATATCAGAACTTATGGGACAGTGCCAAAGCAAAGTTCTGAATAAAATTTAAAAGTTTAATATTAATTAAATAGAAAGCAGTAAAACACCTAAGTATAAATTTGATTAAAAAGTGAAAATTTAGCGAACATGTAAGTGATGTAGAAGATGGCGACTTTGAACTGCAATTGAAAAACTAAAAAAGATTTGAAGTAATGGAAAGGTATACCTTATTCTTGAACAGGAAGACTTAAAGCAAAAAAAAGAAAAAAAAATCAAATTATCCCTAAAGAAATCTATTACTAATGTAAAGCCAATAAAGATACAAGATTTTTTTTTAAAAACTGGGTAAGCCATTTCTGAAGTTTAAAAGAAAAAATCAGCAGGCATTATTCCATTTCTGATAAGAATGGACTAGATTATGTAGAACCAACTTTCTACTGAAAACTAAAATTTGGATAAAATATTAAGAAAGATTATTCTTAAAAGCACTTAAAAAATTGACAAGATTATAAGGAACTAATACAAGATTCATTTTTGCCGTGAACACATTTATTTTTTTATTTTTTTATTTTTTATTTTTTTATTAACGGAAAGAAAAAAAAAGAAATTAACACAACATTTAGAAATCATACCATTCTACATATGCACTCAGTAATTCTTAACATCATCACATAGATGCATGATCATTGTTTCTTAGTACATTTGCATCGGTTTAGAGGAACTAGCAACACAACAGAAAAAGATATAAAATGTTAATATAAAGAAAAGAAATAAAAGTAGTAGTAATAGTAAAAAACAACAACAACAAACAAACCAACAAGCAAACAAAAACAAAAAAAACCCTATAGCTCAGATGCAGCTTCATTCAGTATTTTAACATGATTACTTTACAATTAGGTATTATTGTGCTGTCCATTTTTGAGTTTTTGTATCTAGTCCTGTTGCACAGTCTGTATCCCTTCAGCTTCAATTACCCATTGTCTTACCCTGTTTCTAACTCCTGCTGAACTCTGTTACCAATGACATATTTCAAGTTTATTCTCGAATGTCCGTTCACATCAGTGGGACCATACAGTATTTGTCCTTTAGTTTTTGGCTAGTTTCACTCAGCATAATATTCTCTAGGTCCATCCATGTTATTACATGGTTCATAAGTTTATCTTGTCTTAAAGCTGCATAATATTCCATCGTATGTATATACCACAGTTTGTTTAGCCACTCTTCTGTTGATGGAGATTTTGGCTGTTTCCATCTCTTTGCAATTGTAAATAACGCTGCTATAAACATTGGTGTGCAAATGTCCGTTTGTGTCTTTGCCCTTAAGTCCTTTGAGTAGATACCTAGCAATGGTATTGCTGGGTCGTATGGCAATTCTATATTCAGCTTTTTGAGGAACCGCCAAACTGCCTTCCACAGTGGTTGCACCCTTTGACATTCCCACCAACAGTGGATAAGTGTGCCTCTTTCTCCGCATCCTCTCCAGCACTTGTCATTTTCTGTTTTGTTGATAATGGCCATTCTGGTGGGTGTGAGATGATATCTCATTGTGGTTTTGATTTGCATTTCTCTAATGGCCAGGGACATTGAGCATCTCTTCATGTGCCTCTTGGCCATCCGTATTTCTTCTTCTGGTAGGTGTCTGTTTAAGTCTTTTTCCCATTTTGTAATTGGGTTGGCTGTCTTTTTGTTGTTGAGTTGAATAATCTCTTTATAAATTCTGGATACTAGACCTTTATCTGATATGTCGTTTCCAAATATTGTCTCCCATTGTATAGGCTGTCTTTCTACTTTCTTGATGAAGTTCTCTGATGCACAAAAGTGTTTAATTTTGAGGAGCTCCCATTTATTTATTTCCTTCTTCAGTGTTTTTGCTTTAGGTTTAAGGTCCATAAAACCGCCTCCAGTTGTAAGATCCATAAGATATCTACCAACATTTTCCTCTAACTGTTTTATGGTCTTAGACCTAATGTTTAGATCTTTGATCCATTTTGAGTTAACTTTTGTATAGGGTGTGAGAGATGGGTCTTCTTTCATTCTTTTGCATATGGATATCCAGTTCTCTAGGCACCATTTATTGAAGAGACTGTTCTGTCCCAGGAGAGTTGGCTTGACTGCCTTATCAAAGATCAAATGTCCATAGATGAGAGGGTCTATATCTGAGCACTCTATTCGATTCCATTGGTCGATATATCTATCTTTATGCCAATACCATGCTGTTTTGACCACTGTGGCTTCATAATATGCCTTAAAGTCAGGCAGCGCGAGACCTCCAGCTTCGTTTTTTTTCCTCAAGATGTTTTTAGCAATTCGGGGTACCCTGCCCTTCCAGATAAATTTGCTTATTGGTTTTTCTATTTCTGAAAAATAAGTTGTTGGGATTTTGATTGGTATTGCATTGAATCTGTAAATCAATTTAGGTAGGATTGACATCTTAACTATATTTAGTCTTCCAATCCATGAACACAGTATGCCCTTCCATCTATTTAGGTCTTCTGTGATTTCTTTTAACAGTTTTTTGTAGTTTTCTTTATATAGGTTTTTTGTCTCTTTGGTTAAATTTATTCCTAGGTATTTTATTCTTTTAGTTGAGATTGTAAATGGGATTCGTTTCTTGATTTCCGCCTCAGCTTGTTCATTACTAGTGTATGGAAAAGCTACAGATTTTTGAATGTTGATCTTGTAGCCTGCTACTTTGCTGTACTCATTTATTAGCTCTAGTAATTTTGTTGTGGATTTTTCTGGGTTTTCTACATATAGTATCATATCGTCTGCAAACAGTGATAGTTTTACTTCTTCCTTTCCAATTTTGATGCCTTGTATTTCTTTTTCTTGCCTAATTGCTCTGGCTAGAACTTCCAACACAATGTTGAATAATAGTGGTGATAGTGGACATCCTTGTCTTGTTCCTGATCTTAGGGGGAAAGTTTTCAATTTTTCCCCATTGAGGATGATATTAGCTGTGGGTTTTTCATACGTGAACACATTTATTGATCTAGGGAAAACTGAGCTGTAAAACCAAGCTATGGTTTTGATAGAATTGCAGGATGAAGTAGACAGACATTAGAGGCCAGGGCTCACCCTAGGTAGGGGGGGCTGTCACAGAAGACCCTCCCTCAACATTAAGCTGTGATTCCCAGGGCCCTCAGGGTAAGGGTGAACCAGAGGTAAATCTGCTCACCTTCTCCTTATACCAGGGAAAGGTGGGGAGAATTACCTTGATTGTAAGCAAAGCAGGGGGAAGAAAGGAAAACTTGTCCCAAATAGAATGTTGCCATTGAGCCATTGGACAGTATTTGCACATATTTGCAGCCCAAGTGCATGTCATTGGGATGGGTCAAGAAACTTCAAGTATGAGTTTAGTTTAAAATGGTACCAATGCAGTGTTTCCAAGAACCTGGTACAAATGATTCTCAAGGGAAGAAAGCAGAAAGCAGTGTAGTTAAAGACCACCAATCACTTTTTAATCAGTAGTGATTAGAAAGTTCATTAGTTAGTCTGTTGGCAAGTTAGTCATTAGTTAGTCTGTTTGCTTAGGAAAGCAAGGCACCATTGCCTAGTGCCAGCAAAAATTGTTAGCAGAGGAGATTCACACAACTTTAAGTATTTGATTTGTCATACTCAGACCATGAACAGCTATGCTCACTTGGTATAAATGAAGATAAGCTTTAATGATCTGTAAGGCATAGGAAGGGATTAAAAGTGAGATGGCAGGTTTGAAAAAGACCTTATAGAACATCTAGAAATGAAGAATATAGTGTCTTAGTTTGCCAGACTGCTATCACGAATGCCACACAATGGATTGGCTTCAACAGCAAGCATTTATTGCCTCTTGGTTTTGAAGGCTAAGAAGTTGAAAATCAAGGCAATAATAGGGCATATTTCATCCTCAAAGTCAGTAGTGTTTTGCTGCTGGCTTGTCACAGTCCTTGGGGTGCCTTGACTTGCATTTCTGTCTCCTGGCACATGGCGATCTCTTTGTGTCTGCTTTTTTGGTTTTCTGCTGACTTCCAACATCTGGCTTCCCCTTGTGACTTTCTATGACTTCTGGTTTCCAGTTTCGTCTCTTTATAAGGTCTCTGGTAATAAGGATTAAGACCCATCCTGATTCAATGACCACAGCTTAACTAGAACTAACATCTTCAAAAGTTTCTAGTTACAAATAAACTCACAACCACAAGGATGTGGATTAATATTAAGAACATGTCTTTTGAGGAAGGTACATAATTCAGTCTACCATATACAGAAATGAAACATTTGATGGATGGATTTGGCAGTAGATTAGACACAGTGGAAGAAAGAATTAGAAGACTGAAGACAGTGCAAATAAATCATGCAGAATTGCAGTACATAGGCAAAGAAATAGAAAATATGAGAGTGGTTAAGAGATATGGAGGATAGAGAGATAAGGTCTACCAAAAGTGTAGATGATATTTCAGAGGGAGAGAAGAGAATAGGATGGGGCAATGGATTGATTATTTTATGTATTTAAGATAATAATATATCTTAAAGCCAGATAAATGAATGCAAATTCACAAGACATTGTAAGGAAAATGCAGAATGTTACAAAGATAAACAGCCACAGTTGGAGTGGGAGATGATTAATGAGTAAGGGCAATCCTACCAGATATCTAATACACTGTAAAGGAAAAGCAACTAATTACTTCATGGTATTGGTACATGAATAAATAGATCTATGTATCAGGATACAAACTCCAGAAATAAATCAAAGATATATGGAAATTTAGTATATGACAAAAGCAGACAGCTCAAATCACTAAAGAAAAGATGGCTTATTCAATAAATGATATGGAAATATATAGATGTCTGAGAAATATTGTATATGTGGATTCCAACCTCACACATTATTTCAATTAAATTGAAATATATAGAAAGGGAAAAACCATGGAAAAGTCCTGGAAGATATAATAGATTATATTTTTGAAAATGAACTCAAAGTAGCAAAGATATTTCAATAGACAACAAAAAACTGAGAACCCATAAAATAATATATTGGTAACGTTTTCTCCCTTAAAAAAATGTAAAAAGTGTGTATTGCACAATAATATCAACAGTGGATAAAAAAATGAACCAGAACAAGCATATGTAGCTCACATCACTGATGAGAAACAAATTTCTGTAAGGTGTGAAGAACTTGTACAAATCAATGTGAAGATGATATTCAGATATAACATGGGTAAAAGCTCTAAAACACTTCGCCCCCCCAAATTAAATTAAAATAAAAATGGCTTTCGTATTAGGCTCTCAGGAGAACCAGAACCAACAGAATATATAATATGTACATATGTCCTATATATATATATGTATATATAAAGAGATTTGTTATAGGAATTGGCTCACATGACCATGAGGATTGGCAAATCTGAATTCCATAGGGCAGGCTGCAAGCTAGCAACTCTGATGAAATTGAAGTTACATTTCCTAGGAAAAGTTGGTTGAAGTAAAGGCAGAAATGTTTCTGACTTCTGAAATCTCCAGTTCTCGCTTTAAGATCTCCAAATGATTGGATCAAGAGACTCTCCCCATGCTGAGGGTGATCTCCTAGTTAATTGTAAATGCAATAGGTGTAGATGCAATCAACTGACTAGTTGTATAAATCCATCTATGAAATACCCTCACAGTAACAGTCCAGTGCTTGCTTGACCAAATACTAGTCACCATGACCTAGCCAAACTGACATGTGAAATTAACCATCATAACTTTTAAGCATCTGAAAAGATGATTAACTCCATTCATAAAATAAAAAACACAAATTTAAACTAAAATGTAATATTACTTTTCAACTATCAGATTGGCGATGATAAAAACAGTTGACAGTACCTTGTGTTAGCAAGTATATAAGGAAACAGGTTCTCTCGTACATGGCTGGTACATGGTATACAGCATATCATGATATAATCTTCTAGAAGAGTATTTGGTTCTATGCATTAAATATTTAAATCACAGCCTCTTTGTTTTGGTTTGGTAAAGCTGCTGGAATACAATATACCAAAAATGGATTGGCTTTTACAAAGGGGATTTATTAGGTTACAAATTTACAATTCTAAAGCCATGAAAATGTCCAAATTAAGGCATCAACAAGAGGAAACCTTCACTCAAGAAAGGCGGATCAAATCTGGGGTTTCTCTCTTGCACAGGAAGACACATGGCGACGTCTGCTGTCCTTCTCTCTGGGCTTCTGATTTCAGACAGCTCTCTCAGCATTTCCAAGGTCCATGTCTGATTTTCATCTCTTCACTCTCTGTATCAGCTCTGAGTTCTCTCTCATAAAGGGCTCCAGGAGAGAATTAAGATCCACCTTGAATAGGGTCACATCTCCATGGAAACAGCCTAACCAAAAGGCCCCTCCCACAATTGGGTAGGTCACATTTCCATGGAAACAACCTAATGAAGAGACCCCACCCAACAATAGGTCTGCCTCCACAAGATTGGATTTTAAAAACATGGCTTCTCTGGGGTACATAATAGCTTCAAATCAGCACACCCTTTGATCTAGAAACTTTGCTTCTATGAACATATCTTGCAGATATACTTGCAAATACATGAAATTGAGTACTCAAGGTTATTCACTACCACATTATAAAGGCAAAACCTTGGAAATAACCAAATTTTTATGTATGGGGACTTATTAAATACATTGTTATATTTTTGCAATAGACTACTTTGAAGCTGTTAAAACAGTGAGGCAGATCTAACAGCATGGAGTAAGCACCAAGATTTATTTCTGGTTGATTAAATCAAGGTGCATAAAGGTGTGAATACTCCACTACCATTTGTGGGTAACATATTTCTTATATTTGCATAGAACTATTTGTGGAAGCATAAAACAAAAATTTGATATACAGTAGGTACCCCTGGCCTCAGGATATGTGTGGGAGAATTACTTTTACTCCATACCCACACGTACTTTTGGAACATTTTAGCATGCACTGTATCAACTCTTCCATCACAGAATGTTGGCTGTGGCCCATTATCTATTCACCCACTCATACCTCCAACGTTCACTTAAAAAAAAATTTTTTTTTAAACATAGCAACATACAAACATTCTTGCCGTATGACTATTCCATTCTTGGTATATAATCAGTAACTTACAATATAATCTCATAGTTGTATATTCATCACCATGATCATTTCTTAGAACATTTGCATCAATTCAGAAAAAGAAAAAAAAAGAGAAAAGGATAAACCTCATACATACTAAACCCTTTACCCCTCCTTCTCATTGACTGCTAATATTTCCATCTACCCAATATATTTTAGCCTTTGTTTTCCCTATTTTTTCTATACCCCTTACCACTCCCTTTCATTGATCACTAGCATTTCAATCTACTGAATTTATTTTAACATTTGTCCCCCCTATTATTTATTTATTTTTAATCCATATGTTTTACTCATCTGTCCATACCATAGATAAAAGGAGCATCAGACACAGGCTTTTCACAATCACACAGTCACATTGTGAAAGCTGTATCATTATACAATCATCTTTAAGAAACGTGGCTACTGGAACATAGTTTTACATTTTCAGGCACTTCCCTCCAGCCTCTTCAATATACCTTAACTAAAAAGCTGATATCTATATGATGCGTAAGAGTAACCTCCAAGATAACCTCTCGACTCTGTTTGACATCTCTTAGCCATTGATACTTTATTTTTTTTCATTTCTCTCTTCCCCCTTTTGGTCTAGAAAGTTTTCTCAATACCTTGATGCTGAGACCCAGCTCATTCTAAGATTTCAGTCTCATGTTGCCAGGAAGGTTTACACCCCTGGGAGTCATGTCCTACGTAGAGAGGGAAAGGGCAGTGAGTTTGCTTGTCATGTTGGCTGAAAGAGAGATGCCCCATCTGAGCAACAAAAGAGGTTCTCTGGGGGTGACTCTGAGACTTAATTTTAAGGAGGTTTAGCCTATCCTTTGTGGGGATAAGTTTCATATGAACAAACCCCAAGATTGAGGGCTCGGTGTATTGCTTCCAACCTTCACTTTTACTAAAAACTAAAATCAAAGGCAGAAATACGTGTTGCTGAAGATGGAAGATGAGAAGTGAGGCGGGGACAGACACATGAATGTAGTCTCTCTAAAATCAAAACCCAATAATAACCCATCTGGAAAAAGGCTCTGAAAAAGCTAAACTTTCTTGAGAGTTATCACAGAGCAGGATTTTGATCTAATTTCTACAGTAATCCCACACCTTTAGAAAATGTAGCTATGATGTATGGGGAAAAGGCTTCAAAGTGCCAGAAGAGACTTCTTGATTTGCTTTAGGACTCCCTGAACTAGAATTTGCTCCATTCTGTAAAGAGAGTTACTCACCAACTGTCTCCGTGGACAGCAGGGGTTTCAACGCAATTGTTATTTGTGGCTACACAGCACTAGTATGCATATTTAACAATCCCAGAAATGTTTTATTTGCTTGTTTTAACTTCAGACATAAAGGTAACAAAATTTGATAATTGAGAAAATTCGAACTTATAAGTGGATTATTTATTGACAAGTTAATTTAAGAATCTGCCTACATAAATTATATTGTGGAAAAATATTTATCTGTGTTTCTATTTGTTACTGCAGGGATCTTTGCAAATGCTTGCTTTTCAGGAAGTGTGACTTCCCCTAAGTGGTGGCAAAAGTCCTACTGCATCTATCTGTTGGAAAAGTTCTTCTCATATTTGAAGGGGAAAGATCAGTTTCCAATTTTGACACTGCCTGAGAAGAATCAAAGTTATTTGACTTGCTTTGTTTTTGTTTATAATCTTAGCTTCTTTTGAAACATGGCTTTTCTGGAGTACGTAACATCTTCAAACCAGCACAGTCATATAGGACCTTCCATTTGCAAATTTACACCTTTACAGCTCTTCTCTCTTAAGTGCTTGCCTATACCAGCACTGCCTTCTCTCATACAGCTCTCTCCTTAGTTTTTGGAGCCTCCACCTCTTGGGTTCCTTACCCTTAGGATGTTCTTTCTTTGTTTTGCTGAGAAGGCATTCTGGGGGCCACCAGGGCTCTGCCCTTGGTTTTCATTCTTCCTCCTTTGGGCTTCCTCCTGGCACTTTCACCTGTGGCCTCACTTGACATTTGTAATGCTCCCAAATCTATAAACCCAGATCAAACTTCTCCCTCTAAGCCATGCATCTCAAAGGGGAAGATATTGTTCCCAAGGGAGAAAGCTGGTTCTTCTATATACAGTCCATAGCAGAGACACAGTATATCTGTGGTATTAAAATTTCATGGGGGCGGGGGGCTGTGATTAGGGAAAAACGTCAAAGCCAAAGAGGCCTCTTAGATGGTGGTAATGAGGAAAAGTTGAGAAACGCCACTTGTTCTAGTTTGCTAGCTGCTGGAATGCAATATACCAGAAACAGAATGGCTTTTAAAAAGGGAAATTTAGTAAGTTGCTAGTTTACAGTTCTAAGGCCGAAGAAATGTCCCAGTTAAAGCAAGTCTATAGAAATGTCCAATCAAAGGCATCCATCCAGGGAAAGATACCTTGGTTCAAGAAGGCCGATGAAGTTCAGGGTTTCTCTCTCAAGTGAGAAGGCACACGGCGAACACAGTCAGGACTTCTCTCTCAGATGGAAGGGCACGTGGTGAACATGGTGTCATCCGCTAGCTTTTCTCTTCTGGCTTCTAGTTTCATGAAGCTCCCTGGGAGGCGTTTTCCTTCTTCATCTCCAAAGCGCTGGCTGGTGGACTCTCTGCTTCGCGGTGCTGTGGCATTCTCTGCTCTCTCTTAATCTCCTTTCTCCAAAATGTTTCTTCTTTTATAGAACTCCAGAAACTTATCAAGACCCACCCAAATGGGTGGAGACATGTCGTCACCTAATCCAGTTTAACAACCACTCTTGACTAAATCACATCATCCAGGGAGATGATCTGATTACAATTTCAAACATACAGTATTGAATGGGGATTATTCTGCCTTTATGAAATGGGATTTTGATTAAAACATGCTTTTCTAGGGTCCATACATCCTTTGAAACCAGCACACCACTCTTGACATTTCCACCACAATGAGAAAGAGGCTCTCTTCCCACTTCTTGCTCCTGATTCCCGTATTTCCTTCTCCCCTGATCGTTGTCACAGTTGATGTCACTGTCAGCTACCCAGCCCCCATGCTGGAAACCTCAGCCATACGTGGCACATTCCTCGCCCTCTCTCCCATTTCTACTCGAACACCATTCCCCCTGATTCACTCCCACCGTCTCGCTGTGGCTGTCCCTTTCCTCCCTGCCAGCAGCTCTGCCTGAGTGAAGGGCCTTCTTGTTGCTTGCCTGCACTGCTGAAATAGCCTCTTAAATAGTCTACATACCCTCCCCCCTTCAATCTCTCTTACCCGCTGTCACCAGAGAGAACTTTCTAAAACACAAGACTGATTAATTTTCACGTATTCAACATTTGACTACTTTTTGCTTAACATATAAAGTACCCAGAAGAATATGCAAGCTCTCCACCATCTTCCAGACTCATTTCCTACATTACCCTACACTCCTGTTCTATTCTAACACAGCTGATCATGTGCTTTCCCCTGAACTAGTTCTGTACTTTGATACATCTCTGTCTTTTATATATTCATATATATATATTTGTATATGAATTTCTTTCTTCCATCTTTTCACCTGAACTTCTATTCAGACCTCAAGGACCAGCTCAATTGTTACCATTTCTGTTGAGTCTTCCCTCATGTCATCTCATGGCAGCATAATCTGTTCTTGTTTTCTTTTTGTCTTTGTCTGTAATGTTGTTTATTTCAGCTGGCGCCCTTACTATATTGCAAAATTTGAGGGCAGGGATGCTTATCAAATCAACACAGTTATTGAGAAAAATATTCTTATGAGCAGCAGCAGTGAATGAACTTGAACTTGCCTCCATGAAGTTGAAAACTTGGTGGGGAAGGCAGATATTCAGCAAATCAATTGAATGAATAATTATTTAAATGCAGGTGTGATATGAACTTCCAAGGAAAAATACAGCCTGCTGTGAGAGTAAGAGCAGGGGAATCTACCTGCTCCTGAAGGGATCGAGATAACTTCCCTGGAGAAAAGACCTTTACACCAAGAAGTAAGGATCAGTCTGGTGAAGAATGTGGGGCAAAGGGGAGGACGATGTAACAGAGGGAATATCACACCAGGAAGCCCTGTGGTAAGAAAGAGCTCTGCAGAGTTGGAGACTAGAAATAACAAAAACAAATCAACCAACATACAAACAAAGCAGTGTGTCTTGATCATGGTGGGGCGAGAGGAGATTGGTGTGAAGTGATGCCCCAAATACCCAATAAGTGGCAGTTGAGTGGCTTTATGAATGAAGGATTTACTTGCTTAGCATGGAGGGACTCTCCCTATCATATCTCTGTGTACTTTTAAGTGTCCCACCAGTGGAGCTGACCTGCATCTGTACGGCAGAACTTTTGTCCTTGTCATATTGCCTGAAATAGAGACAGAGGAATTTTTTCTATCACCAAAAAAAAAAAAAAATTCTCATAGAAATAAATTATTCATGCACAACACTTTCTAGAAAGATTCCAATTTCATTATGTGTGATTTTGAGAGTTCAGCAACTTGTTCAAATGACTAACAGCCCTGCAAGGTGTGATTTTTTAGGACATGACCTCAATGAATGGTGCCTGGATGAAACAGCCCCAAACTGAGTAAGAGCATTTTACTATACCTGAAACTCTGGGATCAAGTGTCACTCTTCTGGATGTGAGATGGAGCAAAGGAAATATTGAAACAATATGCTCAGCTCTAGTCTGGGTAACTCATTCACTCACTGACAGTTTTTAGATGGGCTTCTTGGGGGTGGTTTTCATTTTGTATCGCATGAGTTTGAAGAGACTTTTGCAGAAGGCCCATAGCTTTATCTGCACTAGAGTTTTTTGAGAGTTGCAAGTAGAAATGGAATCAAGTGAGTTGGTTCGTTCAGACAAGCCAGGCCCATGTTCAAGAAGCCACGTGCCCATGGTGCTGTTGACAAAAATGAGTCACTGAGGAGGTATGTGGATGGAGGTGAACAGAGAGAGGAGAAGCCTAAAAATAACAGTTCCACTGAAGGGTGGAGCCAGAGATGGAGGTTGTGTCACATTTGGCTGCTGTTTCTGAAAATTCCCCAGTTAAAGTGGAAACTAGAATGGTCACTGCCAATACCTGGTTTTGTGTGAAAGGTGCAAACCTAGAGCTGGGTTTGGCTGGGTTCAGCGTTCAGGACAGGTGAAGTAGGGTGTTCACCTAGGTAGGTGGGGATTTCCAAATCCAGGAAGGGTTTCTGAGCCCTTATTCCCTATATAGGCTACACCTGAAATTCCATGCTTAGCGCCCACTCCTTTAGCTAAAGACTTTGATCCTCAATAAATCAGGACAACACATTCAGCTATTATTACAATTCAAAGGTCCTTGGAGCTCCAAGGGTGTTTAGACTTTGTTTTCTTTTTTCTCTCTTTTATCTCCCACTGTTCTACAAGTTCCACAGGAGCAGGGACTTTGTTTGTCCTGTTTTCTGTTCCATCCTTAAGTGTCTAGCACCGTGTAGGGACTAAATAAATATTCGTTTGAGGAAAAATGGAAGGAATGTCTCTAACCCAGCCCTCTTAATTTGCAGACAAGGAAACTGAGCAGGGAGCAGAAACTTGCCCAAGGTCTTAGAACCAGTAAGCAGAAATGGGATTGAAATAAGATTTCCCAATTCTTCACCCAGTACTCTCTTCTCTCCAATAAGCTACTAATGTGACTCAGTAGGACTAGAAGGGAAAACCCATTTTGATGAGGGGCACGGAGACCAATCATGAGGACACGGCCACTAGACTGGGAGTGCTATAGGGGGACGGCCTTTGGGGAACAAATGACAGTGAACATAGATGAGGAGGAAGAGGTGAATACCACATTTGCCTTCTTCCCAGGCCCCCCGAGGGCTGCCAAACAAACCCTTCAGAGCACAGAGGTGTGTCTTTTTTAGTTTGCTTGTGTTTGCCTAAATTTGCTTTGAATAAAGCCTTGGAGAAAAGCCCTTTCCTGGAGCTGCACAGGACCTCAGTGACTGCTTGGGACCACAGAACTTCACAACATGCAGACAGTTCCCTGGTTGTTAACACAGATGGCATATGTGCGCTTAGGTGTTTTGTTTTGCTTTATTCTTATAATAATCAGACAATAGTTTACATCTGCACGTTGGCAAGGAGCCAAAGATGAGCATCCAAACAGAGGAAAAAAGCCAGACTGGAATAGTGGGCTGGCTGGAAAAGAAAATCCAGATACTTTGCCTTCAGTCCCTATGGATGAAAGGATTTAAAGTTCACTGTGGGGGAAGGAGAGGGGAGGGGCCTTTAATCAATCATCTGTGGATACAAAATGAAGAAACGAACATTTTCAAAGCAGTGTGCATTTTGTCTCACATTTTGTTATCTCAAAAATCTCTGAAGTGAAGGGTGCCTGAGAGATGGGGGCAGCAGAGGGAAGGCTTGGGGCTGAGGGATGGAGTGGACGATGAGGCACTGAGGGCAGCACATCCGGGCCTCCCAGCCCACACTCCGTGAAGGACTGGAGAGGGAGCCGAGCTGTACGTACCTGGCTTGCTGTCAGAGACCCAGAATGGATGGATTATATTTCTGTTCCCAGCCAAAGGGAGGGCAGGTTTTGGAGTTTGAGTCATTCGAGTCTATCCCCAAATGAAGACACGAGCTCAGCAGTCTGATGCAGGACTGGACTTACGGAAGCTGGGTTTACACATTCGGGGTGGGAACAGCACCAGAGGTTTACCTACAGATTCACATTGAGTCAGTAAGCACAGAGTGTGTACTTGGCCTTAGAACTAACTGCTATTTGAAACCGTCTGCTTCTTTGAGCAAGTTGCTATACGGAAAACCAGCTCAAAGTGATCGATTTACCTACTTATGACAGCCAGAGCAGGTTTTGGAAACTGGTGTTCAAGTGGCTTCTAGTGTTTCACCTGAAATATCATGAAGCTTCATCAGGGTTGAGGCTGCTTAAGGAATGTAATTAAAATGGAAGCACTTTGGATTGCTACTGCGTTTTTACAAATTCACATTTAAGACATACTTTTAAAAAATTAATTTCATTACTTTAATTGATGTTGAGGACAATACTGGAAGGAGTTTGTGAGGCATATTTATTTTGAATCCTAGTTGTAAAGCACAGACATTCAAACCAACAGAATCATACAAGCTTCTGGGATGCAGAGTTAAAAGGAAAAAAAAAAACAGCTCAAAACAAGAACATGTTCTAAACATATAATGATTAAGGCCATACTTGAAAGCACTGGTAATGATAAATGATGATGATGACGGAGAAAGTAAAAAATAAAGGAAGCAGAAAAAAATAAAGACAATACTGATGGCAAAATTAGTCAGTCTTCTTATCAGACATTTATACGTTAAAACTGCTTGACATAACCCAGCAGGAAATTGAACAAGTGATTCTATGTCCAGACTTGGAAACAAAAATAACTGTTCAGAGCCTACACACATTAGTTTGTTCAAACTTAACGCTGATAAAAGTCTCTTTGGCTAGAGCATTTATAAGACCAGAGGGTGAGGCTGAAGGATGATTGACACTAAAACAACTGCAAATGTAGAATACAGGAAAACGTGTTTGTGGAAGTTTTAGCTGCTACATGGTAGCCATGGAAATGATGCCTAGTAGGAGATACTGCTAAGATCTCTTTTAGCATCTTTCATGTTAAAGCAAAAAGAAAACTAGCTCCACAACCTCTGCAAAACAAGCCTCTTAATTAGACTACTACCATTCTAAACACAACACACACACACACACACACAAACACTCTCTCTCTCATGTTCACATACAGATACTTCAAATTCTTTTTTTTTCCTCTTCAAATGCATTTTATTGGCACAACAATCCAAAAAGTGTTTTTTTCTCACTTTGCAATTGAGGAAACTATGGCTCAGAGAGGTTAAGTAACTTGCCTAAACTTGCATAGCTAGTATATCAGTTAGATTCTTCTGATGCAAGATACTTCAAATTCTTGCTTTTACATTTCTACCCATTCCAGGGTTTCTTAGTGTTTCCCGAAGAATGAGAACGGATTTGATGTTTCTGACTTGAGCCTCAAGGAAAAGCAGATCAGACTCTCTGCCTGTTGAACCCCCAAGCCAAGATCCCATCCCTCCAAGCAGCCTCAGACGCCTTTCAAAACAGTGCTTCTCTGGTCTCCAAGAGTTCCCTTGCATACCGCACGCACATTCTATTTCTCTTTGTCTCATATTCTATGTCTCTTTGTCCTGGACAAGATTTGGCCCCATTGTGTGGGAGCAACACCAGAAAAGAAAAACAAAATCCATCCACTGAGAGAAAATGGATATTGTGAGAGTTTGGCGAAATTTACATACTTCACTCTTTCCATTTTCTGGTGATGTTAGAATCAAAGAATATGCCTTTCAAAAATCACACGCACATTAAAAAAAAAAATGCTTGAGCTCATCAGCTCTGTCCATCAAGTGGGCTGTCAGTAAAAGGAGAAATGTAAACACTTCCTTGCCTGTCCCTCTGCCCCTTCCATTTCCCTCATCAGCCCCCTAAAGAACCTAACAAATTAGTCCAGACTCCATTTGGATGGAATTAAGGGCCTGTCTGAAAAAGGGCGAGGGGTATTAATGGAGATGGGGCAGGGGGAGGGCATCGAAGGGGAGCTGGGAATGCCGCGCTTGAGTCTGGGAGCCTGGCTCCAGCGTTTTATGGAGGCAGGGAGAAGGGGCGGCTGACACTTTACAGATTGGGTGTAACTTCAGGGAATTTGGCATTTCTGCCACAGGGTTCCCCCTGCCCTGTTAAGCACTTTCTTTCCCCCTGCTGGTAAAAGTGCAGGAGAAAAGGGTTAAATAAATGTTTGTGATATGATAAGGTGCTTGTTTATTCAAGGAATGACAGATTATTGGCTCCGAAGGCAGCCCTGAAAAATAGTACAAAGGAACTCGCGGATGATGTGATTTCCTCCTAAGATTCGAACCCCTTGCTAGGAACAGTCTGCTCTGGGAATCGAGAAGGACGCTTCCCTTGCAGTCCCGGACGGAAAGCATAGGCGCGGAGGGTCAGAGCCAGGAAACACCGGGAACTGGAACAACTTGTGTTGGTTCTCCCCTTACCCTCGTGCCGGCCCCAGGCCGAACATCCCAGCAGCACTGCTCAGGTCCCAGGTCCCGGGGAGGCTGCGGGGCAGGCGGCCTCCCGCAGCCTCTCGAGCTTGGGAAAAGGATTTTCTCGCTCAGGAGAGGGGAGCATTCTTCCCCAGGAAATCCCATGTGGCAGATTTCCTCCAGGCACAGAGCACCGTGTCCATCCCATAGACATTCTCACCGCCCTCGAACGCGCGTCCGCAGGGTCACACGCACACATCTGCAGGTTTATATTCAAACACGCACTCAACCCCACGAGCCCCCTCCTGTCGGCCCTTCTGGGCTGGGGGAAGTTGGGCTCCAGCTGCCCCAGCAGCGCGGCAGTGACCCAGAGCCTGTGCGCTTGTGCTGGGAGAGGAAGCGCCAGTGAGCGCCAACCCTCCAAATCACCCCGAGGCTTCCCGGGTGGGCCTGGAGTCAGACAGGGAAGCCGTGGAGCTGGGCAAAGCTCCCGCCTGCGGCGAAAGGGGTCGGGCCTCGCGTGCTTTCCCCGAGAACCGGCCCTTCCCCTTTTCCTCACCCCTTCTCCTGGCATGCCACAGAAGGATTGTTCGCATACTTGCCGAGTAGAAGTGTTCATACAAGATGTTTGGCATAGTTTTCATCTGAAAAGAGCTCAGTGCCAAGAGCAAACATCAAGGAAAAAAAAATTGGGATTTCACTGCCGTTTTTTTCCAGGATCCTGGGAACTACTGTGTGACTTTCCCACTGCCCTGCCGCCTTATCAGCTAATGTGCTCATCTGCAAGACAGAAAGCGCCAGCCTGTGAACCCAGTAACCTTCAGACATGACGAGGAAGGTTTGAGTTAACAACGGGGACATTATCAAATATCCACGTTTGGACTATTTTTATTATTGCGTTCAGTACTAATAGGGCTTGTTTGAATATACACAGTCATGTGCTCATTCTTGAACTGCATGAGATAAGATTCCCCGTCCCTAGGAGTTTACTGCCTGACTTTTGCAAAAACCAGATGGCAGAAAATGGTTTCCCTCTGCCCATCAGCATTGATTGAGGGGAGGGAGATGAGAAGGGGTGCAGTCAATTCATAACTCTCCCAGGGTGGACCCTCTGCTTTGGCATTTACCCTATGGGACATTTTAATCGTGGGCTGTCTTTTCCCCATCATCTTTTGCTCCGTAAGCTGCATATCTAGGGCGCTCTGAGAATTCAAACTAACTTAAATATCAGCTTAATTAAAGCACCATTAGGTATATAAATATGCTTCCTGCCACACATTATGCTCATTCACATACATAAAGATATCATGGATTCCCAAACTGGTAGTGAATGGTTTGGGGACTGTCAGTGGGGACAGCAGGGGCTGTAGATTTGCCCCATCATTGATGGTCATATCTGAATTATATACAGTGATTGTGGATTAGGAAGGACAGTGGGACAATCTGTCACTGTCTGACACTCTGTCAGACACATGTCTGCCTCGATTTGCTCCCTGCTGTGAAATATCCAGCAAAGGAGGGGGAACAGGCCATCTGGACCCCCACAGCCACACCTCGATCCCCAGAAAAACTTCCCTGCAGGTATGCATGACAGCGACCTTGAGTATCAAGAGATTCCTCTAACTCTTCAAGCCATTGGACGACCATTTTACCAAAGACAGGCAGACGGATTAAACTCCAGGTATGAGTTAGAGTGAAGTGAAGTGGGAGCTTCACTCCACAGGTGCTTGTCTTCACTGGGTTCCCTCAAAGCCCACCCTGAGACTGGGATTGGTGGGATAGGAGTTTATTTGGGAGGTGATCCCAGGAAGCACCAGCTGAGGGGTGGGGAAGGAAGTCAGTGCAGGGTATAATAATGAGGGGCTTACTATTATGGGCAGCTGGGGCTCAGTCCCATTGGGTCCACCTGGAAGATGGTATAGGACACATCAGAGCCCTCTCTGTCAAAGGGCAAGGAAGCTGGTATATTGATCCTCAAAGTCCTCTTTGCCAGTGGCTCAGGGTTGTACCAAGGGCATCAACTCCTAGGTACCTCCAGCTTTGCCCTGTGTGCAGGCCCAGCATACTCCCTTAGCCAGAAAAGGCATCAAGGCAGAGAGTTGCAGGTACTTGCACTAAGGGTCACCAGTGTGCAAGGGGACTATGAGAGCCAATTAATGCATAGGTAAGACCCACAATGTCTGCCATTGGTTCCTTCCTTCCTTCCTTCCTTCCTTCCTTCCTTCCTTCCTTCCTTCCTTCCTTCCTCCCTCCCTCCCTCCCTCCCTCCTTCTTCCTTCCTTCCTTCCTATAGAGTCCATTTAAGGAAGTTCGAGGTCTGTACAGATTTGCCTAAGGAGGAGGACCAATATTGAGAAGTCCAAAAGAAAATAAAAATAAGAAGAGGCAAGAGAAACAAAGAGTCCAGTCTGACTCCACCTTCATTTCCCCCAGGAAGTCTCCCAACCCCTCCTCCCATTCCCTGCCCCTGGGTCTGAGTGAAGTGGTCATTCTGTGCTTCCAGTACACAGTGGGGGAAATGAAGGTGGAGTCATCCCATCCTAGCACTCATCACCTGAATTGTGATTGTCTATTCATTTGTCACCCTCCCAAACTAAGAAATTTTTTCATTTGTTTGTTTTAATTTCCGCATTCCCTTGCTTGAAGTTACTAAGTTGCTGCAACTTAGTAACTTCAAGTTCTATTTCCTAGAACTTAATTCATGTTTAGGAAATTAATGAAAGGGACCTTTGGATTATTCCGCACTTCTCTCTACCAAAGTTTTAAAAGCTCTTAACCAGAAAATAGCAACAAACAAACAAATAAATAGATAAAAAGCTCCCCACCAAGTTCCCTTGGATCTTTGTTGATTGACGTTCAGAAATCTTTGTGTCCCTGCCCTAAACTAGATGCTACCTCCTGCAGTGATTTTCTAACATTAGGATTCTTCCTATGTAGGAAAAAAGACTCATCCTGTAGAGGATGGGCCCAAATGAAGTGAAAAGCTCGGATAGTCAGTCTTGAAAACTCAATCCCTGAAGGTCAGAGTACCTAGCATAACATAGTAGTTCATTAAGCATTAGTTCCTCTTTTGCAAAAAGAAAAACAGAGAACTTCATTATTCCTCAAAAAAGGATAAAATTAAAGGACAAAACCTCACTACCACCTCCCCCAAGGCATTCATCTCCCAGTAGCCATGACTTCAGGCCCAGGGATCCTTTTCTCTACACCCAGGTCTCTTCTCTGGTGCAGAGGACTTGATGATACTATGGTGACTTTTCATCCACCTGTCCTTCAGGGGACTCCACTTTTCTGGTACCCAGAACCCACCCTTTCCTAGGATGGTACCCATCCTGGGTTTCCTACTGGGTGGCCATAGGTTGTAGTTGTACAAGGCTGTGCCTCCCTGGGCTGGGACATGTTCAGAACACCCTGGAGACCCTTCTGAGAGGCTTTTTTTTTTTTTTAAATTTTTTTATTAATCAAAAAAAAGGAAAGAAATTAACACAACATTTAGAAATCATTCCATTCTACACATGCACTCAGTAATTCTTAGTATCATCACAGATGTATGATCATCATTTCTTAGTACATTTGCATCGATTTAGGAAAAGAACTAGCAAAACAGCAGAAAAAGATATAGAATGTTAATATAGAGAAGAGAATTAAAATAATAATACTAATAATATATATATATATAAAAAGGAAAAAGAAAAAAAACAAAAACAAAAGATACAAACACACAAACAAACAAACAAAAAACCATATTTCAGGTGCAGCTTCATTCAGTGTTCCAACCTAGTTACATTACACTTAGGTATTATTGTGCTGTCCATTTTTGAGTTTTGTATCTAGTCCTGTTGCACAGTCTGTATCCCTTCAGCTCCAATTACCCATTATCTTACCCTGTTTCTAACTCCTGCTGGTCTCTGTTACCAATGATATATTCCAAGCTGATTCTCGAATGTCGGTTCACATCAGTGGGACCATACAGTATTTGTCCTTTAGTTTTGGGCTAGACTCACTCAGCATAATGTTCTCTAGGTCCATCCATGTTATTACATGCTTCATAAGTTTAGTCTGTCTTAAAGCTGCATAATAATCCATCGTAGGTATACGCCACAGTTTGTTTAGCCACTCTTCTGTTGATGGACATTTTGGCTGTTTCCATCTCTTTGCAGTTGTAGATAATGCTGCTATAAACACTGGTGTGCAAATGTCCGTCTGTGTCTTTGCCCTTAAGTCCTTCGAGTAGATACCTAGCAGTGGTATTGCTGGGTCATAATCCATTCTGCCATTCTATGTCTTTTGATTGGGAAATTCAGTCCATTAACTTTTAGTGTTATTACTGTTTGGATAATATTTTCCTCTACCATTTTGGCTTTTGTATTATATATATCATATCTGATTTTCCTTCTTTCTACACTTTACTCCATACCTCTCTCTTCTGTCTTTTCGTATCTGACTCTAGTGCTCCCTTTAGTATTTCTTGCAGAACTGGTCTCTTGGTCACAAATTCTCTCAGTGACTTTTTGTCTATAAATGTTTTAATTTCTCCTTCATTTTTGAAGGACAATTTTGCTGGATATAGGAGTCTTGGTTGGCAGTTTTTCTCTTTTAGTAATTTAGATATATCATCCCACTGTCTTCTAGCTTCCATGGTTTCTGCTGAGAAATCTACACATAGTCTTATTGGGTTTCCCTTGTATGTGACAGATTGTTTTTCTCTTGCTGCTTTCAAGATCCTCTCTTTCTCTTTGACCTCTGACATTCTAACTAGTAAATGTCTTGGAGAACGCCTATTTGGGTCTATTTTCTTTGGGGTGCGCTGCACTTCTTGGATCTGTATATTTAGGCCTTTCATAAGAGTTGGGAAATTTTCAGTGATAATTTCTTCCATTAGTTTTTCTCCTCCTTTTCCCTTCTCTTCTCCTTCTGGGACACCCACAACACGTATATTTGTGCACTTCATATTGTCATTCAGTTCCCTGATCCCCTGCTCAAGTTTTTCCATTTCTTTTCCCTATAGTTTCTGTTTCTTTTTGGAATTCAGATGTTCCATCCTCCAGTTCACTAATTGTAGCTTCTGTCTCTTTAGATCTACCATTGTAGGTATCCATTGTTTTTTCCATTTTTTCTTCTTTGTCCTTCACTCCCATAAGTTCTGTGATTTGTTTTTTCAGATTTTCTATTTCTTCTTTTTGTTCAGCCCATGTCTTCTTCATGTCCTCCCTCAATTTATTGATTTGGTTTTTGAAGAGTTTTTCCATTTCTGTTCATATATTCAGCATTAGTTGTCTCAGCTCCTGTATCTCATTTGAACTATTGGTTTGTTCCTTTGACTGGGCCATATCTTCAATTTTCCGAGCATCATCCATTATTTTCTGCTGGTGTCTGGGCATTTGATCAGATTTCCCTGGGTGTGGGACCCAGCTGGTTGAAAGGTTTTTCTGTGGAATCTCTGGGCTCTGTTTTTCTTTTCCTGCCCAGTAGGTGGCGCTTGTGGCGGTCGTCTGTTGGCCCGGGAAACCGCGCGTGGAGGCGGGGGTCGCTGGCTGCCGCGGCTTGGGGGAGTGCCGGTCCAAATTGCCCAGCTGGCCTTAGACGCCAAGCGTGACGGGAGGGCCCCGCTATCCAACGTTCCCAGTCAGACCGGGGAGCCACGTGCGTGGAGGGGACCCCAGTCGCCAGCCGCCCCGGCCGGGAAAACGTGCGCCCCTTGGGTATCTCACCGCAGCGGATTCTCCCTGCCCGTTCAGCCGTTCCAGAATGGGGTACGCTGTCTTTTTGGTCTCTGTCGTGACTCCGGGAGCTGTTTCGTATTGTTTCTGTTTCTTTAGTTGCTTTTCTGGAGGAGGAACTAAGACCCGCGCGTCTTACTAAGCCGCCATCTCCTCCGGAAGTGCTTCTGAGAGGCTTTTAAAGTCTTCCCTGTCATGGGCAAAGAAGAGAACTCATCCCTCTAGACAGGGTTTGTCAGTATGTGCACTAGTGACATTTTGGACCAGAAAATTCTTTGTTGAGGAGGGCTGTTAATACCTTCACCACCACTATATGTACTGAGTACTTGTTATATGTCAGGCACTGTTTTATCCATTTGAGATAGAGCTATCATGTGGAGTAAATTGTCCCCTTCATCATTTGAAGAAATTGGGACTCAGAAAGTTACCCATCCAGTTCTCCAATACCCCATGCCTAGTAAATGGTGGCACTGAGATTCAAACGTAGGTCTTTTTTACTCCAAATCCTATTCTCTTTCTATTATCCCTCTCACCTTCCCTGCTCTCAGTATACACAGACTATTTCACTCTGAGGCTCTGGCTGAATAGTTCAGTGGATCCCTTAAGCTTTCGGAAACAGTCTTCTTTGTAACCCCTGAACTTCTGGGGTACATGTAAAATAGTTTCTGGAACATACACATTTGTGTTTCATTCACCAAAATTCCTCAAGAGCATTTTCTCTCCAGTTCTGTGTTATGGCCCTGGGGAAACAGAGATGAGCCCAAATCATTACACTCTAGGAGCTCACAGACCAATGGAGAAGGCAGATCTAAGAAGCTTCACTTAGAATACATTATGAAAGTGCTCTACTTAGAAGGGGCCTAGAATGGCATTGTAGTATGAATTTGTTTGTTCTCATAGAAAAAAGATGGGCAAATCATGACCCATGGGCCAAATCTGGCCTGCGGCCTATTTTTGTAAGGCTTATGAACTAAGAATTGTTTTTACATTTGTAAAGGGTTGTTAAATAAAACCAACATAACAGAGAAGAATATGCCACAGCGTCTGTATGTGGTTTACAAAGCCTAAAATATTTATTACCTTGCCCTTAAAAAACATTTGTGAACTCCAGTCCTAGAATGAAAACAAGCATCTCTGAAGCCAAGAGTGTGTGTATGTCTAGCAAATAAGTTTTTCTTCTAGATTCAGACAATAAAAGTATCAGTGAAGAGGTTTTACCAATCTTTTTCACTTGAAGGAACTGACCCAACATAAGGATCACTTTACAAAAGAGATCAAATTAAACTATGCGTACTATGTGTCCTTTACTGCCCAGAGCCTGGAAAATGTGTGGCCTATTGTAAAAGTTAAGGTAACACTAAGTGCTGTTAACAAATCTTAAATTCTTGAGGCTTAACACAAGAAAAGTTTATTTCTTGCCCAGACACAATTGGCTATAGGAGTAGGACTGATTCACTCCATTCAGTCCTTCAGGGACCCAGGCTGATGGGAGCTGTATTGTGTTTAATATGTCATCCTGGATGTTGACAGATGGCTGGAAGATGGAGGAAGAGAAATTACAGTGAGTCATCCATGGAAGGAGGTGATGCTCCTCACTTCTCCCCCCATTCCATTGGCCTTAAGAACTCGGTCACATGGCCATGACTAAATGCAAGACAGCCTGGGAAATGTAGGCTAACTGTGGGCCTATGAAGAAGAATGGATGGGTCCTAGAGAGCACAAAGCAGAGGAGAACTTGAATAAAACTGGAAATTAGTCCCTCAGTGGGAACAATGAGACTTGGTGCTGTTAAGAGGAGAGCTGATTTTTAAAAATATATATTTTTAATTTTTAAAAAAAATTGTGAAATATAATATATACAAAAAAAGCAGTGAATTCCCAAGAACATTTTAACAAGTACTTATAGAACAGATTTTAAAGTTTGGTATGGGTTACAGTTCCACAATTTCTCATTTTTTCTTCTAGATGCTCCAAGACACTGGAGACCAATACAAATGTCAATATAGTGATTCAGCAAGTCAAACTCACTTGTTAAATCCTATCTTTTCTTTGAACAACATAAATACACAAAAGCAATAAGTTTTAAAGTACCTCATAACAATTAGTTGTAGAACAGATTCCAGAGTTTGGTATGGGTTAAACTTCCACAATTTTAGGTTTTTATTTCTAGCTGCTTTAAGGAACTAGAAGTTAAAAGAAGTATTAGTATAATGATTCAGCACTCATACTTGTTAAATCCAATCTTCTCTGTATAACTCCACCATCATCTTTGATCTTTCTCTCACTCTTTAGGGATATTTGGGCTATGCCAATTGTAACTTTTTCATGTTGGAAGGTGTTGTTGATAATATAAGGAATAGGGGGATGGAACTAGTTGATGTTCTTGGAACGGCTGGCGAACCCCTGCATTTCAGGACTTATCCAGTCCAGGGACCCATCTGGAGGTTGTAGGTTTTGGAAAGTTACTCAGTGCACGGAAGCTTTGTAGAATCTTATATAATGCCCTAAGTATTCTTTAGGATTGGCAGGAATGGTTTTGGTTGGGGTTTATCAAGTTATGCTAGGTAGCAATGTCTTACTGAAGCATGTGTAATAGCCTCTCAAGTCTATTTGAACTCTCTCAGCCACTGATACCTTACTTGTTATGCTTCTTTTCCTCCTTTTGGTCAGGATGGATGATTGTTGATCCCACAGTGCCAGGGCCAGTTTCATCCCTGGGAGTCATCTCCCTTGCCACCAGGGAGACATTCATCCCTGGATGTCATGTCCCACGTGGTGGGGAGGGCAATGGTTTCACTTGAAGAATTGGGCTTTGAGAGAGAGGGGCCACATCTGAGCAACAAAAGAGGTCCTTCAGAAGTAACTCTTAGGTATGCCTATAGAGAGGCTAAGCTTCTCCACTATGTATATTTAAGCTTCACAAGAGCAAGCCTCGCCATCAAGGGCTTGGCCTATTGATTTGGGTGTCCCTAATGTTTGGCACAGTATCCAGGGTTTCCCTGGTGGTAAAGTTTAATAATGTCATAATTTTTCTCCCATCCCTCAAGGGACTTTGCCAATACGTTTTGATTATCTTCTTAATATACTCTGGGATGTATCCAGGCATTATATTAAGCTATACAGGATTCAAGACTCTCATTCTTATTCTGGGCCACCTATGTTTGGATTGTTTAAATGATCTATCCAGATGGGTTGAGTCAGATTATGTGTTACAGAAAATTTAGGTTCTGGGTATAATAAAACTTTCTTCCTTTGATATCAAAGAGTAGGTGAAGTTCTAAAATACAGGTAATGTCTTCTTTACCCCTGTATTCTGAATTACCTTAATCCCGACATGATTGGCTTCATTCTTTTCTCTAAATACCAGGTTATACGTATATAAAACAGCCCCTTAAAATCCAGAAATAACAATTGCCACTCCAGACTAAATATGATTGCTAGAAGAGCTTACAATCTATGCCCCAGTTTTTTTACAAGTATTTTCTAAATATTTTCATGCAATATTTGCTCTTTTATTTCTGGCCTATTTTTTTTTAAGTCATTAATAACTACTGAAAGTTTGGAAAAAAATCACCTCTATCTTATTTATTTTGATGGAATTTATTTTCACAAATGTTTTTCCACTTTTTCCAGAGTGTGCCTGTTTTTTATACTTGGAATCATATTGGTCCTCAATTTTATAGCATGCTTTTACTCTTGATTATATGTTGGAATTTGTCAAGTCTTGATGGATATCTTTTTAAAGTGGATTTTTTTTTTTTGCATGGGCAGGCACTGGTAATCAAACCGTCTTGGGCACGGCAGGCAAGAATTCTGCCACTGAGCCACCATCGCACCGCCCGATGGATATCTTTTTAATTGAGTAAATGTTTCCTAAATTAATTAGCCAGATCCCAGTCAGAGAGTAGTTTGGTTGCGTTCCGTTTTCTCTCGCTTATAAACAATCCTTCAATGGCTGTTGTAATAACATAGGATATATTCCTCTTTGGTAGTATTTCCTTAGGATACATTTTAAGAAATTGGAATAAAATGACAACTTGAATATTTTTGTAGTGTCTGATACTGAATTGTGGCCCAACTTTCCTATTTTTATTTAATATTTTCACCAAATATTAATTATATTTGCAAATATTATATTTGCTTTACCAAATGTCCCACAGGTTCATTCACATCATTGCATGCCTCTCAACTTCATATCTTTCTGTAGCAGCACCATGTTTGATCATATGTTTACACCGTCGTTCACCAATCTACTACTCAGTCAGTGCATCTTTTTCAGCCACCTCCATCTACTGGGCCTCATATATAATATCCAAAGTCAACAGTCCATCAACACTCTCAATTTTAGATAATTTCATTGTTCCCAAGTTAAAGAAAGCCTATAAACACACCCTCACCAAATAGAAAATCCAAAACTCCCCCTGACGTTGTACCTCACCCCATTATGTACCCCTGGTACTGCTATGTACTGTTGATGTTTTCCTGTTAAACAGAGCCCATAATATGCAATAACATTTTTTCTCCTACACCCCCAAATTATACACTGTTTGTATAAGATCCATACCTTTGCAGTAGTTCATGCAAGAACTTATTTATATTTGTAGTATTAACTGGTGGGACACATGAGTCTATACAATCCCTTTCAATCATGTTCACCTTCAATATGTGTAATATTACTTATAGACCTACCAACGAACCACCTTCATTTCTATCTATTCCCTTACAATTAAATTCAACCTCATTAGCAAATTGTTCACTCATCTCAAGCTTCTGTGTATCTCTAGGTCCCCTATATACTGTATGATAAACTTCTGATTTTACCCTTACCATGGTCATAAAAGTGGAATCACATGATATCTATCCTTTTATGTCTGGATTATTTCACTCACATTATGACCTCAAGGCTCATCCATCTTGTCTTATGGTTCAGAACTTCATTTCATCTTATTGCTGCATAATATTCCATCATATGTATATACCACATTTTGTTAATCCACTCATCTGTTGATGGGCACTTGGATTGTTTCCATCTTTTGGTGATTATGAATAATGCTGTACGAACATCAGTATGCAAATCTCTTTTTGTGTCACTGCTTTCAGCTCTTCTGGGTATAAACTGAGTAGTGAACTTGTTGGGTCATAGGGCAACTCGATATTTAGTTTTCTGAGGAAATGCCAGACTGACTTCCATAGTGACTGTACCATTATACATTCCCATCAGCAGTGCACAAGTGTCCCAATTTCTCCACATCCTCTTCAACATTTGTAGTTTCCTGTTTGTTTAATAGCAGCCATTCTTATAGGTATGAGGTGGTATCTCATTGTAGTCTTCATCAGCATTTCCCTAATGAGAATGAGCATCTCTTATGCTTTTTAGCCACCTGTGTTTGCTCCTCAGAAAAGGTGTCTGTTCATATCTTTAGTCCACTTTATAATTGGGTTGCTTGTTCTTTTGTTGTTGAGTTGTATGGTTTCCTTATGTACACAGAATATCAAACCTTTATGCAATGTGTGATTTCCAAATATTTTCTCCCATTGAGTTGACTGCCTCTTCACCTTTTTAACAAAGTCTTTTGAGGCACGAATGCATTGGATTTGAGGAGGTCCCATTTATCTATTTTTTGTTTTGTTGCTTGCACTTTGAGTATAAAGTTTATGAAGATATTTCCTATTACAAGGTCTTGAAAATATTTCCCTACATTTTCTTCTAGGAGCTTTATGGTACTGGTTCTTATATTTAGGTGCTTGATCCAATTTGAGCTATTTTTTGTATAAGGTGTAAGGTAACAGTTCTCTTTCATTCTTTTGTCTATTGATATCCAGTTTTCCCATGCCCACTCATTGAAAAGACTATTTTGTCCCACTTCAGTGAATTTGGGGACCTTATTGAAGATCGGTTTACCATAAATCTGGTGGTCAATTTCTGCATTCTCAATTTGATTCCAGTGGTTGATACTTCTATCTTTGAGCCAGTACCAAGCTGTTTTGACCACTGTGGCTTTATGATAAGTTTTAACATTGGAATGTTACTCCTCCCACTTCATTCTTCGTTTTCAATGCTTTTAGCTATTCAGGGTCTCTTTCCCTTCTAGATGAATTTGTTAACTAGCTTTTCCAAGTCTTCAAAGTAGGTTGATGGAATTTTAATTAGTACTGTGTTGAATCTGTAGATCAGTTTGGGTAGAATTGACATCTTAACCACATTTACCCTTCCTATCCATGAGCATGGAACGTCTTTCTACATATTTAAATTTCCTTTGATTTCTTTTAATAATGTTATGTAGTATTCTGTGTACAGGTCCTTTACACCCCTAGTTCATTCCTAGGTACTTGATTCTTTAGTTGCTATTTTGAATGGATTTTTTTTCCCTTAATTGGCTCCTTGGTTAGATCATTGTGTGTAGAAACATTACTGATTTTTGCACACTAATTTTATAACCTGCCACCTTGTTCAAGTTGTGTATTAGCTCAAGTAGCTTTGTTGTAGATTTCTCAGAATTTTCCAAGTATTATATCATGTCATCTGCAAATAATGAAAGTTTTACTTCTTCCTTTCCAATTTGGATGCCTTTTATTTATTTTTTACTGTGTGAGTACTGTCGCTAGAACTTCCAGCCCAATGTTCAATAATAGTGGTGACAGTGGACATCCTTGTCTTGTCCTGATCTTAGGGGGAAAGCTTTCAGTCTCTCACCATTGAGTATGATGCTGGTTATGAGTTTTTTCATATATGTATTTTATCATGTTGAGGAAGTTACCTTTGATTCTTACCTTTTGAAGTGTTTTTCTTTTTTATCAGTAAAGGATGTTGAATTTTGTCAAATGCTTTTTCAGCATCAATCGAGATGATCATATGATTTTTCCTTTCTGATTTGTTAATGTGTTGTATTACATTAACTGATTTTCTCATATTGAACCATCCTTGCATTCCTGGTATAAACCCAAATTGGTAGTGGTGTATAATTCTTTTAATGTGTTGTTGGATTCGATTTGCTAATATTTTGTTGAGAATTTTTATATCAGTGTTCATTTGGGAGATTGGTCTGTAGTTTTCCTTTCTTATAGCATCTTTACCTGGTTTTGGTATTAAAATGATGTTAGCTTCATAAAATGAATTAGGTAGTGTTCGTTTTTCATCAATATTTTTGAAAAGTTTGAGAAGGACTGGTGTTAGTTCTTTTTAGAATGTTTGATAAAATTCCTCTGTGAAGCCATCTGTTCTTGAGATTTTCTTTGTAGGAAGATTTTCGATGACTGAATCTCTTATGGTTGGTTTGTTGAGATCTTCTATTTCTTCTTGAGTTAGTGTAGCTTGTTTGTGTGTTTCCAGGAATTTGTCAATTTCGTCTAAGTTGTCTAGTTTGTTGGTGTATCGTTGTTCATAGTATCCTCTTATGATTTTTTTATTTCTTCAGGGTCTGTGGTAATGACCCCCTCTCATTTCTGATTTTGTTTATTTGCATCCTCTCTCTTTTTTCCTTTGTCAGCCTTGTTAGTGGGCCATTGATTTTATTGATTTTCTCAAAAAATCAACTTTTGGTTTTATTGATTCTTTCTATTGTTCTCACATTCACTTAACTCTGCTTTAATCTTTGCTATTTCTCTTCTTCTATTTGTTTGGGGGTGAGTTTGCTGTTCTTTCTCAAGTTCCTCTAGGTGAGCAGTTAAGTCTTCAATTTTTGCTCTATCTTCTTTTTTAATATAGGCATTTATGGGAATAAATTTCCATCTCAGCAAGCCTTTGCCACATCCCATAAGTTCTGATATGCTGTATTCTCATTTTCATTCATCTCTGGATAGCTACTGATTTCTATAGCAATTTCTTCTTTGACCTACTCATTGTTTAAGAGTATGTTATTTAATCTCCATATATTTGTGAAAATTCTTGTTCTTTGGTGCTTATTAATTTCCAGTTTCACTTCATTGCTATCAGAGATAGTGTTTTGAATAATGTCAATATTTTAAAATTTATGAAGATCTATTTTGTACCCCATTATATGAACTATCCTGGAGAATGTTCCATGAGCACTAGAGAAGAATACATGTCCTGATATTTTGGGGTATAATGACTGTCATGGTTAGGGACAGGTGTCAACTTGGCCAAGTTGTGGTACCTGTTCATCTGATTGGGCAAGCGCTGGCCTGTCTGTTGCAATGAGGACATTTCATAGGATTAGGTCATGATCACGTCAGCTACATCCACAGCTGATTCCATTTGTAATCAGCCAAAGGGGAGTGTCTTCTGCAATTAGTGATGCTAAATCCAATCATGGGAAGCCTTTTAAGGAGGACTCAGAGGAGACAGGTTGCATTCCTGCTTTGGCTGGTGAGCCTCTCCTGTGGAGTTCATCCAGGCCATCCATTGGAGTCATCGGCTTCGCAGCCTGCCCTGTGGATTTTGGACTCTGCATTCCTATGGTCACGTGAGATACTTTCATAAATTTTACATTTGGAAGTGTTCCCTGTTGATTCTGTTTCTCTAGAGAACCCTAACTAATACATCTTGGTACCAGGAGTGGTTCTTAAGGAACAGAATCTTAAAAATGGGTTTTTATGAATGGTTTTCTACTCTGACTGGGCTCAGAGACACTAAGGACTCTGATTCCCATAATCAGAATGACACTCCCAATCCATGGACTGAGTTGGCAAAGGAGATCGTCAAAATATCATCATTCGATTCTCCTAATGCTTCACTTGTACGAAGCCAGACTCTGGGGGATAATGTTTTTGACACCTTTACAGAGTTTTGTAGAAATAAGAGTTATAGAGATGTTGGTTGGCTGTTGTTAGATACACTGTCTACATTAAAGGGTGAAAGGGATGGGCTTAAGGCTTCAAACAAGAAGCTTAAGTGCCGTCTGAAAGATGTAGAGGTTTCTATGAGTATCCTGAAGGAAAATTTTATTTCCTGTAGCCGTAGACTTGAGATCTCTGAAAATCAGACTCAGAATCTTATTGTTAGAGTAGCAACTTTACAACGTAAACTGAAATCTCAGTCTTGCATGGTGTCTGCCGTTAAAGTGAGGGCATTGATTGGAAAGGAGTGGGACCCTGAAAAATGGGATGGTGACATATGGATTGATAATGATGTTGGGGGTGAGGTTGAAACCCTAGACCATGCTGAGCCTTCTTTAGATAACCCTGTAATAGTCTGCCCTGAGGACATAGCCGCCCCACCTCCAGCCTGCCTTGAGGAATTGGCCACCCAACCTCCTCCTGAAGGGATTAGCCCTAGAGTTATTAATCCTGTTTCACCAGATGAAACTGCAAATGAAAGCCCTGAAGCAAATGGCTTGGAAGATATTTCTAATTCTTTTCATGGCCCACCCCCACCACCCCTCATTTCTTCTAGACCTATAACTAGACTAAAGTCCCAACAGGCCCCTAAAGGTGAGGTACAAAGTATCACACATGAGGAGGTACGTTATACTCCAAAAGAACTGTGTGAGTTTTCCAATTTATATAGACAGAAATCAGGGGAATATGTGTGGCAATGGATTTTAAGAGTGTGGGATAATGGTGGGAGGAATATAAGGCTGGATCAGGCTGAATTTATTGATATGGGCCCACTAAGCAGAGATTCTGCATTCAATGTTATAGCTAGAGCAGTTAGAAAAGGTGTTAACAGCTTGTTTGGGTGGTTGGTTGAAACATGGATCAAAAGGTGGCCAACATTACCTGAGGTTGAAATGCCAGAACTGCCCTGGTATAATGTAGATGAGGGGATCCAGAGGCTTAGAGAGATTGGGATGTTAGAGTGGATTTATCATGCAAAGCCTACTCTTACACCCCAGGAATGTCCAGAGGATGCACCTTTTACCAGAACAGTGAGAAATAAATTTGTGAGACTAGCACCATCATCCCTCAAGAGCTCTGTGGTTGCACTTCTCTGTAGGTCAGATATTACTGTAGGAACTGCTGTCACTGAGCTGGAATCCTTAAACACAATGGGGATGACAGGATCCCGAGTTGGCAGAAACCAGGTGGCAGCACTTAATCACCAAAGACAGGGTAGACGTGGGTATTATAATAGACAACAAACTCAAAGGAGGCATCAAAATTGTATGATACGCAGAGATTTGTGGCATTGGCTAGTAAATCATGGGGTGCCTAGAAATACAATAGAAGGGCAGTCTACTAAATTCTTGTTGGAGCTGTATAAACAAAAGAGTTCTAGGTCAAGTGAACGGAAGTCTAACCTGAATTACAAAAACACAGAGTCACGGCCCCTTAACCAATTTCCAGACTTGAAACAGTTTACAGACCCTGAGCCCCTTGAATGAAGGGGAGGCCAGGTCCCTATGGGGGAGAAACCTGTTACACTGCCACAAATTTA